>NC_141316.1:6074772-6729772 GCF_037954325.1 Fistularia commersonii
AGTGAACTGTGTTCTGTTTTATTTCAGTAGGCTAATGCCTACTCACTTTAGGATCTTTCCCCTGATTTACAACAGGGCAAATTCTGTAGTTTTAATTGATCGAGATGATCACATTTAATTTTTATATCATTGTAAGACAAATGTTGAACATAATCAGTGTAACACACTCAAACAGCGTGTCTGGTATTTGTGCAAGTGGACAAACAGAACCCATGAAAGCACCAAACAAACCAATGGATCTGTTTGAGCAACAAACATTGCATTCTGAAAAAAATGTAAAACACAGGCAAATCCCCAAAAACAGCTTGGCTGAAACTCTGCTGTCCGGTTAAAAGACATCCACCATCTCACAGTGCATTCAGAGACACACACATAGACACACACATGCACACACACACACACACATACGCTACTATATTTAGACTGACAGGCAGGAGCATAGTGTGATAAAGAGGTGCCTGTGGGAGCAGCTCTGACTCACATTCAAGTCATAGGTCTTCATCAGACCTCCGGTCTGCATTGGTGTCATTCCTCCTGCTCGATGACGTGCCCATCGACATCCAGGTTTTAGGTGACCCTCTGTGTGTGTGTGTGTGTGTATCCACATCACTAGTGGATACAAATTGATAATGGTGTTTGTGTTGTGGCGCGCCGGCAGAATTCATCCATACTACAGTGAAGCAGGTCAGAAAGCAGCTTGCTGCCTGAATGTAGACCACAAAGAGCAATCCTGTAGTGGATGTCACTTTTATGCAAGTGGGGATTTCAAGATAATAAAGTGTGATGAGGCGTGTTGAGTCCCTTTGGGGGATTGTTTTTCTTTCTTCGTCTTGGGAGCTTCAAAACAGGCAGTGAGATTCTGGTCTGGCACTCGACATCAAAGTGCCTCGTCATCTTCTTCATCCTCCCTGCAGATTCCAGCTGTTGTTCCGGCTGTGGCTCCTGCAAAACATAAGAAAATACTAAAAACACTTTGAAGAACCAGCTATCTGTATCTCTCTTTCACTTGTATGCATAATAGAGAATTTTTTGCCTCTGTTAGTTGGGAAAAAAAGCAAACAACAGTGAAATCACTGCAACAAGGCCTGACACTAACTTGAGAGAAGATTGCAGAAAAAAAATATCTGCAAATTTACGATTGTAACAAGCTTGTCTCCACTCATGGACCAAATTCAAGGCTCATTCTAGTTCATTCTAAAGATTACGCAATGAAATGTACCTACTATCTTTGCAAGGGACCATTAGAATATTTTTTTTTTTCGGCATGGCAATTTATGTTTAAAGGCAAGACTGTATTTACTTATGTAAAAAAGATTGAAATAATTTAAGTTCATGTCTTGAGCAATCTAGGTGAGAACTTATTCCTGAAAGAGAACTTATTCCTGAAAGAGAACTTATAATTTGAAATATTCAGCGGTGCATTTGATTACATACATCCGTGCTCTCTTTGCTTTCCAGTGTGTTGGTTTTATGTGCAGCTACTGTGCAGGTTTTTTTTTTTAATATACCACTGTTGTTAATTAAGTTTTTGGGCAGGTTGATGGAGAGGGAAATAAGTAGAACAACATACAGGTGCTGTTTTCTTGCAGATAACACGTTAGATGTTGGCATGAGCGTGATAGAATATGCTGAGAGCAGTGTGACCTTTCTCTGTACGTTTTTTTTTTCAAAACTTTCCGGACTCAATATGTGAGAAAGCCGACTACTTGTGGCTGGTATTAATTTCAACCTAAGAAAAATGACAAATCTAACCAACATTTTTCAGTTGTCTGTGTTTGTCGGAAATCTGTCGGTTCTCTGACATGATGCCTTTCCTCTCCTTTTATTTCAGACTTTGCTGCAGCTGCAGGAGCTTTTCACACGCTGATTCCCCTCCATCACACACTTTGGCTATGCAGGAGGTGTGACCCTCCTTCCTCTTCTTCTTAGTGCCACGCTGAAAGAAAAACAACACAAAACTGAAGAAAGAAGTAAAGACTCGTAGCAAGTCGAGATGTCTGACCCTGACCCGTCCTCGCCCAGCGATCCCCCGTTGCCGCTCACCTCCCCTCGCACGCCGCTGCAGCTCTCCTTCCCCTTCCTGAGGGAGGGCAGTCGAGTTTGGGAAAGAAAACCTCCGCAGCCTGGAGAGCTGCCCAGCCCGCTGCCCACCAAACGCACCCGTACATACTCAGCGTGAGTGAAAGGATGCATCCTTAGCCAAGTCATGTCTTTTGTGCAATGAATATTCAGGTTGCCGGGTCATGCGCTTGTCACGGGCAGTGACACGCATTATACCTGGGCCATAACCGTCGACGCTGTGGGTTTCTGTTCTTGTTTCAACACTCACAGCTTTCCGTCTGCGTCTCTTTCTATGCAGGACAGTCCGAGCCAAATCAGGTCCCGCATACAAGGGGGTGTGTAAGAACTTCTCCAGGTCTCAGGGTCATGGATTCATACGTCCCTCACATGGTGGAGAGGACATCTTCGTCCACATCTCTGAGTGAGTGGCTTGTCTTAACCCTTAGTTAGTTCTCAGCAGTGACTGTACTGTACCTGAACGTGACATTTTATCCTTGTAATAAGTACTATCTGCCAATGGAGGATGGAAAACTAGAAATCCCTTTTATTGTAGTTTGGGTCTGTTTGTGAAAGAATTTGTTTTGATATGAAGCCAAATGACCTTTTTGACTTATAAAACTAATAGTTGGATTTTTGAAGAATGTATTTTTATCATAATGCAACCTCTTTCATCACAATTTCCTATCATTTTCATGGATTCCTGTGATTAAAAATAAACATTTTTTGACAAAATTGAAAACACAGAAATACCAGCAGAAGTAGAAGGAATGATAAAAAAAATGTACAAAATAAAATAAGAAAAACATGTGCATAGTTCGTAAACAGAAAATGGTGCTTAATGAAATAGACATATTGAAAGTACAACATACGTGGAGGTCCGGACATGGACAAACCGGTGATCAGAAGAATGAAACGGCAGCTACAGGCATTAAAAATGAGCTCCCTCCAGTTGTTTCCCAACAAATTCAGTGCTGGTTATCCTAGTTGTTTCGCTCAAGACTCGTGAAACCCATTTAGTCCTACCAGTTTAAGCAGAACCGCTGCATCATCACAGAGGGTGTTGCATAAAACATTGTGCAACCACAGACTACGATTCAGCAGAAGCAAAGCCAAATAACGAGAAAGCAATATGTTACTTTTCTTTTTAATATTCCCTCCAGTCCCTTTTGGACTTATGTTTGAGTGAACACGGGCTCGGCCAATTCTCATCATATTGTTCATTTTACTTTATTGTTTATTTTCCAGCTTTTTCTTCACATTCATTGGAAATAGTCCCCAGTAAGTGTTGACAGAGCACCACAGATGCACAGTGTGCTTCTCCATCCTGTTCACAGAGCTCACATTTCACACAGCTTATCAGTGTCACTTCAGGGGTTTAATTAGTTTTGTGCTACTCCTCTGTAGCGTGGCTGATTTTGGGCAGAGGGTCAGATTTAAGTTTTATTTTTTACAGATACATTTCATCATGTTGTGACAAGACTGTATTTTTTTGGCAAATGTCAGGTTAGTGACCCCTTTTCCGTCAAAGACAAAAAGAAACCCTCAGTTCAGTGACAAGGGAATCAAAAATGAAACAAGGAATAATGAATTAAAAAATTAGAAAACATCTTGTTAATGAACACATAAAAATTGGTCGACAAAAAAACTTTTTGTTGATTTCCCCATGATTTTTGTCAAAGAACTGGCATCAGTTGATTGCTGCAGATCAGTCTTGCCTCAGCTGTCATACAATTTGTCATTTATATATTTGCATTTCGTCTGAATTCCAATGCCATGAAATTAATCCAGATGTGACAAATAGACACCAGTTTGTTGTTGAAAATACATGCAACATCTTGAGGATTTGATTTTGACATCTCAAGAGCAGATACTGTATGACAGCTAATTCTATCCCTAATGTTAACAGTGGAAAGTTCATTGTATAAGTAGAGCCCTAGCTCAATAAACACACCAACTTTCCTTCAATAACAGCTTCAGGCTCACTATGTTTTATTTTGTAATATTCATATTCAAATTCAAATTAAAAATGACACATTCATACAGTTCAGGTTTTTTATGATGATAAATCTCCATCATTCTTTCACCTCAGTACTGGTAGATTGTATCTGCGTGTACTTGAACTCTGTAGTTTAATGTTTGTTTATTGTGCACTTTACTGCTAATGTGTATTAATTTGTGAATCGCATGTCACAGTGGGAAAGTGAGAAATGTCTTCTGGATTCCTCTGTATGTCTAGTACATGTGGTGAAATTGCCAAGAAGCTGACTTTGAATTTTGAACTTTGAACTGTCAAGTAGACATTAGCCTGCAGCTTCAGCATGGTGGTGAATGATTTGAGTTTTGTGATGAAATGTTTTTAAGGAATTCTTAAAAAAAAGGCATTTTCTGGTGTCAATGTGCCTCTGACAGCATTGAGGGAGAGTACGTGCCTATGGAAGGAGACGAGGTCACTTACAAGGTGTGTCCCATCCCTCCCAAGAACCAGAAGATCCAGGCGGTCGAGGTAGTGATCACCCATCTGAATCCAGGCACGAAGCACGAGACTTGGTCGGGCCAGATCATCAGTTCCTAGACCAACGCTCCCGAATTCAGGACTACCAAGGCTTTCGGAATGGAGGCGGGGAAATTAGGGTTTCATTTAAGGTTTTTATGTTTCTGGGATGTGAAATGGGGGGTCTGGGAAGGGGGAGGCAGAGGGACAGAATGTTGCTCGGTGTTTAGGACAGGTACTGTTTAGAAGGTGGCGGTGGGGAGGATGAACGTTTCAGTTTGAGGGTTTTGGTCGAAGATCAAGCTTTGAATGTAAATGTTTGAATGTTTTCCTTCCAGTGCACTGACCAGGTGGGTTTGAATATCTGGAATTCAGTTTAGACGTTTAAAGGTAGGGTGTAGGTCTTGTTGACAGATTTTGTGGTGTTTTCAGCGGAACGGTTATTGGTGAAGGGATTATCGAAGGGGCTAGGATTCTAAAGAGGCTAAAATGCATTTTGAATGAATCTGACACAATTTTGCACTCGCTCTGGGTCAAACCTCAGACAGAGAAGAGGCTTTCTGCTTGTTGCAATTTTCAAATGCAACTGATACGATCGCAATCACTGCCAAAAGTCACAAGACAATAATCTGATCAACAAAGAACCTTGTTAACATATTTTTTCTTTATTGATTTAACAGTGGCCACTGGAAGTGAGTAAACCTCCTTTGCCAAAACTAGCAGCCATAAGGTTTTTTCATCCTTGCTTTGATATGCCTGTTTGTCTACGTGTATAACAAAGATGAGAAGGGTAACAAAAAGCATGAAGACCTATATTTTTGCCGTAGTGTCAAAAACCTCCTGGGTCCCCTAAACTAAAACTATATAATGTTTTGTCAAGCTGTAGCCCCGGGCGTCGATGCAGGCCAGATGTATTTGACTGAACACCGGGGTCTCGTTTTGTTCATCTGACAATTGGCATATTTCTGCATCTTTCCAATGAAACTCTGGCATCAGATTATCATAACAAGTAAAACAACATTGTATGAAAAAGTAATTGTGGTATTCCGGTCCCATCGCAGGTGTGTGTGATAATCCAGTCGTTGTCAGAAAGTGTTGCATTGACGAAGTGACTAATCTGATTTTCATGCATGTTCATCTGTTCTTCTGCACACATCAGCAGAATAAGGTCCACATATACAGTGTCCTGTAAATTATGGAAAGTAAGGTTAATTCTAAATAAGTTCAATCAATAACCCTGGGGATCTCTCGGCCAGTCTACATATCTGACAGCTGCAAAACAGCGAGCCACGGAGGGCAGGCAAGCGGGCAGCTGGTGAAGCTATACAAATAACATTACTTGCTGTCATGCTGTCTCCCCATGCTGTTTTTTCACAGGGATTTTTAAGACAAAAGCAAGAATTGGGTGTTTTTTGAATTGTTATGAGAAACTTAAGCACCCAGTGACACCTTCAAGGAACCTAAGTGACTAAAGTGGTGTCTTTCGGTCCGTGTCTTGCTTGGAGCTTCCTAAGCTACTGGTAACTGCCGGTGTTGCACTATTTATTTATTAGCTGTGAGGTTACTGGTTTACAAAAAGGAGAAAATAAATTCACATTATTCAATTACAAATTTGTCAAGAAAAAAACAAATCCCCAAACAAAACAACAAAAAAAGCCCACGTTACCAAAATACATGTCCGATTGCCAAACCTCAGTACAGAGACCGATGGTGGGAGTTTAGAGGAGGGATGAGAGAGGTGCCATTCCGTCAGTAGCTACAGAATGATGTCAAAACTATCCTCTCAAGGGGAAGAACCGCTTAAGTTTACTTTAAAAAGCTGCTAAAACGTGCCAGTATCTTGCAGGCTTTCAGTAGTTGGTGTTCTTGTTGGTCCGACGCGCCGCGCCTTACTCGATCACGGTTGCTAAATAAGGACACTAACGGGAAAAAAGTGACACACTTTCAATACACTACATTTTGGCCTCAGGACTTAACTTAGGTTAAAAATATAAGGAATTGTTTTCCTTTTTTAAATCTTGTAGCACTGCAGCATTTAGTCTCTTTGACAAGTGTACAAATCCAGTCTCATTGTAGCCAGCTCCTATGACGGTTGTGAGTTTCGGTGGTAGAGAGGGCAGGTGGATGTTGCCACTGGGAAACCAGGCCAGAGGGTGTGGGGTCAGACGTGGGCAGAGGATGGAGTGATTGCTTTTTGCAAAGATGCAGCAGAACTTTGAAGTGTCAATGGGAAATGTGAAGGGAGGGAGACGATTAAAGTCAACAGGTTAAGGGAGAAGACACAACTTTTTATTTTATTGAGTCAAATAGGAACTCTGCTAGCTAGGTTCGCTCTAGCCAGCAGCCATGCAGCTTTGCCTACCAAGAAGACCGCCCAAAGGTAATAAAATATACTAAACAATTTTTAAGGTAGTGCTAATTCACACACACACACACACAAATGTACATTCAGTTACTAAAATGTTCCCTTTTTTTGTTTTCTCCAAAAAGTAAAGAATCAAACCGCTAAGCTAAGCCAAGCCAAGCTAAACTGTCTTCTGGCTGTGACTAGATGCTGTATTAACTGTACAGACATGAGAGTGTTTTGTTCTGATCATTTAATTCTCTAGAAGAAAGTGAAAACATGTACATCCAGCAAGATGTTGTTTTTAATTTATTAGAAATCATTTGAGCCAGCGACGTTTTGATGCCCATGTTTTTCCTCATGTTTTCTAACTTTTGTGATGTTGACTCAGTCCTGTGAACCTCAACATGTTCTCCCCTCAGGCTGATCCTTTTCTGATGATCAATCAAAGAAAATCATCACATCTAAGTTGAAACACAGGGTCAAGCTGAGGAGGATGAAATGCTGATTCAGAGGTACGCCGTGAGAGTCTATAATGTGTTAGGAGGCTAGACTGAAAAAAAAAAAAAGCTGCAGCAAAAGCTTCAAAATTAAATGACTATTTATTTATTTACTTATTTATGTTCATTTATATCTTTGACAACAGCAGCTCTGGTACTAAAGGCTGCATTTATTAGTAATTGTGCTAACCTAAGCCTGTTTGAATACACTGCACATTCACTCTAATGATACTACCCTGTAAGAATCCTTTTGCTACTATCATTTCATTGTTGAGAGGAAAAAAAAAACAGTAACAAGAAAAAACCCTTTTGTTTCCTATCACAAGTTTTTAATTACTTTGTAGTCTGTCCAATTTTTCAATGTGATTTTCAAGATAACAAACTGCTTTCTTTTTGAAAATCAACTTGTTCTTTACTGTTTGTATTTTTTTCAAAGTATGTTTTCATAGTGTATTTTACCTCATGCAGTAACCGCAAGGCGTTTTCAGCTGTCCCATGAATCTTTTGATTTCTTGCTGGCGTTTGACGTCACTGTAACGCACTGTATTTGTCTGGTTTCTTTGCTATGAGAAAACTCTTTTTTTTTTTTTCTTGTTCACAAGCACTTTTTTTTTTTGTCAAAGCACTGTGACCCTGTCTTTTGTCTTTAAGATGAAGGTTGGAATAAAACTTACTTGTGTATTCACAGTCCTGTGTGAGAATGTTTTGCACTTTCACAAACTCTGTTCATCCGGACTTTCTCTGTCTTCCTCTCAGTGGCAGCGTAAAGCAGATTAAATAGGACAGTTATTTTGAGAGCCCTCTTTCTTTGACAAAGTTTATCCTACAAGTTCTGTTCTACTTCTAGTCTTTTTTTTTCACCAGGTGCTATGAAACTGCATGTTCTGACCCCCAAAATTCAGTTGCCACAAATGTTTGCCTCAATGTATGAAACCGTCTTGAGGGGTGGAAGGATGGTTTGCACAGTTACCTTTTCTAATTTATTTTTGTTTGACGTGAATTATTCAAACGTGAATGATTTTTTTTTTTTTTAGACCTCCACATGTGTTAAATGTTTCGCTTATTAAACAAAAATTAAGATATTTTTTTGGAAACTAGTATGAATAACCCAAATCTATTATCTTTCAAATGTAATCTTTTTTCCGTGTTTAACACGTTTCATTTTATTGGACTAGCATGCAATAATTACACGAACTTGTTCACACAAATGTTTAAAAAATTGCTAATTTTAGGTATGAGTTTTTAACATGCAAACCGAGTATATTCATTATAATTGCGAAAAAAATGAGGTTACCATGTCACTTTCCTTGGAGCGGTACCAAAAGGGAGGTGTGTGTGTGTGTGTGTGTGTGTGTGTGTGTGTGCGTGTGTGAACCAAATCAAATGCTGTGTACATAGAAGACTCGGCAATTTTTTTTGGAGTGCATTAGAAATTATTGCTACTTTTTTTTAGCCTTTGTCATTATTTGTCCACTAGGTGACAGTGCCGTATTAATGTCTGTCGCAATAGCCATTAAACATAAAGATAAATTAATTACATTTGAAGTTATTTAAATTTTTTTTTAAATCTCTCTTGTCTAATCACCTAAATATTTGTGCCCTGTGAGAAAAGGAAGTTTTCACAGTTTCACATTTTTGCAGCAATGTGGATGCAAATTTTTCTCCTGATTGCATTTTATTATATAATTTTAATCAACTGAACGTGTGTTTCCAGGGTAATTTACAACCCAAATGTTTTGAATCCCACACAAATGGCTGTGTCAATGTGCTCCGAAATACCTGCTTTAGCCAGGTGAAATCAATAACACTTGTGCTGATAAATAATAATAATAAAGATAATAAAAAGTAAATAAAGGTAGCTGTGTCATGAGACGGAAAAGAGACTTTGTTCTGTTTACAGCCCCATTAATCAATCCCGCATAACAAAACTGTCAGCTTATTGACATATTTACAAGTTTTACTGTAACTCAATGTTCTCAAAGTCAGTGTGTTGGATGATGAAGATTGTTGTCATGGAGAAGAAACATGTGAAATTGAATCCCCTATTTAACAGAGCATAGGAGAATGAGAGATAGAAACTTGGAGGTGGGATTTTTCCCGTGTGGTCATCGACCCAAATTGGGCTAATCAGCTGGTAATGACTTAGTGCTGTAAAATTTTATGGCTGTGACTGAATGTGTCTGCTTGTGTTTCAGTAGTAGGAAACTGAGTTGTAAAATACAATCAAATAGACTTGATCATTAAATTATTTAATGATGTTGAACACGGTGAGCACACTTGAAAAGAATAAGCTTGAGAATGTTTTGTCCGAGTAAACTGTTTGCATTGTTTCCTGTGCAAAGTGTAAGAAAGATTATGAGAACAAAGAGGTGAATCACAGCCAACGCGGGGTTTTATTGTGCCGGGTTTTATCTTTGTTCACTTTTATGGTCTGAACAACCTTTGCTCTTCTCTCTTCTGTCCCTGCTTTCAATTTGTCTTTTGAATTATCTTTTTTTGCTGTCTGCAAACAAACACACACACCCACACACAGTGAGTGAGGATCCAGTGGCATGATATTTAATGGTTGCGTGATGGTAGCGTGATGTTGCATCAAATCTTATCTGGTATTTAGAGCAATAGCATTGAAAAACTAAAAAAGTAAATTAAAGTCTGCCAAAAAAATGACCTGACCAAAAAGTGACAAAAAAAATTGTTGGAAATCTGAAAGAATTTATTGGAAATAAGTGTCAATTGAGGAATATCAGCCTTTTTATTTAATTAGACTTTTTGGTTTAGATCAGTGATGCTCTGTCCGATTTATTATGTTCGATTGCTCGTGAGATGTAACCGCTATTTAATTCAGCAGTAGGATTTTAAAATCTTTAAAAATAGTTTTTATTGTAAATACTGCCTTTATTTTTTATTTCAAATCTGCATTTTTTTTTGTAGACGTATATGTCTCTATGGTGTGCTTGACTGTGGAGCTAGGTGCCTCGAAAAAAATGTATTTTTGTTTTTAAAATGTGAGCTTGGTGACCCTGCTTATGTGGTTGCCGGGGGCACATCAGCGGTTTTCACCTACAAAAAACAAACCAAAGGACAGGTTCCGGGTGATTTCCTCTCCCTTTACCTCGCTATGACCCTGCCACTCAAGGTCAAAGGTCCCCTGAGAGTCATGACCTTTCCGTTCAAAATCATTCTTAAACAAAGTTAATATATCTATAATCTCTTCGACATTGTGAGATCTGTTTTACCAGCAAATTCCGAGCCATTGTCCTTCCACCTTCTGCCTTTTTGTGCGTTTTCCCTGTGTTTTGAGCTTGTTTTCCAGGCACAGGAACCACTGCCAGGTTATATGGCCTCCATGTCTTAAAAGGTTGTACATTAACAGCATGATGGGAAAGAACAGGCGAGGGAGAGAGGAAGTTAACCTGACAACTGAAGGATTCAGAGCAGGGGCGGACGACGCCTTGTCCTTACGGATTATACAAAGTTTTATGTCCTGGATTTCTGGAGTTTGTGGTGTATCATCGACACATTGGACGTGGAAAAGAAAGAAACAAAGTGGGCTGCTGTCAAATAAGCTGCCATCCAGCTATGGATTCCTGCCATTGATACAGAGGTCTACAGGCTGGTAGTCTGTGAGCTGAAGATGGGAGGGGGTTGCTGGTTGTTGTTCTTCTTCTTGGGAATCCTGACAGCTTCCTGTGGTGGCATCCAACCCTGTATGAGAGGGGTTACGGTCAATGTGATTCTCCTGGAGGATGAAAACTCTCCTTGGAGCCTCAAATTCGTGAAAGGACAAATACTGAAGGCCATAGAGACCGATTCCGTTAATAATGGAAACGGTAAAGACAGGAAATATGACATAAATTCAATCGTATGCGCTTGAAATGTTTCTCAATGTGTCGAAGCCAAGCTCAGATAACTTTCTGTCCAAACGATTAATGTTGTAAAATATTTTTTTCCCAGGATCACAATTTGTGAACATGAAAAAACATGTCTTTTTATAACACTATTTTCTAGATCATACCAAACTTAGAACATGACAAAGACCGTTCAATGCCTATTTAAGAAACAATTAGACACAAACGAACTCTGATCTGATCTATGATTTGTCCCTTCCAACTTGGACCGATGAAATTGTTATTAAATTACTTGCGAGTCGCAGTTTTTATCATAGCATTTGTTTATTTAATGAAAAAGAAGGAAATAGGACAAGCCGGTTCAGACTTGTATCGACTACTTGATCATTTTTCCTTTTTTTCTTTTGTTTTTTTACTCAAAAGCCAGTTTCAAGTTACCCAAAAATTCTTCAGCTCAACTTAAGGACATGTATCGATGCATTACTGTGTTGTTAACAGCCCTTGTCTCAAGGAAATTAAAAATAATGTATTTTCCTTTCCCCACGATCCACCTTCACAATCAGTGTTGAATATCACGGCCAACTTCGGAGGGTTCAACACAACCTATTATCGTCACAGAGGCTGCCCAAGCAGTTCATGTGAGGGAGTGGCTGAGCTGAAAAATCTGGTGGTGAGTAACCTCAAAAAAACATTTTTTTTCCTCAAACAAATTATGACTAAATTACAACTGTAGGCAAAAATAGGATCCAGAATATGTGGAGTGTAAAAACCCGTCATGATATAACTTTTCGGGATACGCGCCGACATGCATGCCTTTAAAATCCAAACAGTGCGGTTGATAACACATGTAGAGCCCAAAAGGAGAATTATTTTCTTCTCCAAGGATGAGGGTTGGGACATGGAATTCTGAATGGGCAAATCATCCGCTCTCTTGACCTCGCCGTGGTCATAGAGTCACTGTGGTCGTGGTGGTGGAAGCCCTGTGAAACCGTGAGGCTGGAGAAGGAAGGGGAAGAGGGAGGCCTTTTTTGGGAAGCGCTGCGGTAGCTTCTTAGGAGAGCCGGGATGTATCGCTGTGGACCGGGACATCTGGGTCGACTCCGCCGGTCGGTCTGCTTCCAAAAGTTCCCGGACAACCTGAACACCGGGATTCATTTGTTTTCGCCATCAATTGACTAAATGACTAGTAAACTAATTTCACAGAAATTGGTGAAATAAACAGGCGCTATGAAATATGGCTATTCCTAAACTTAGCATTTCTTTTCATAAGTGATTCTACTGAGGTCATTTTCATAGAGACGTTACTTTATCCCACTTTAACTCACACCCTATTTCAGGGGAGGGCAAACTTTTTGGCTCAGGGATCGCATTGGCTTTTAAAATTTGACAGACGGGCCGGGTCAGCACAAGATACGATACCTATAAAATAAAACACATTTGTTAACTGTACATATCAGACTTGTCTTACATTTGCTTTGAAAATAAAACCAGCTTGGTTTTGAAGGCTCTGACGTTTGCTTGCATTTCAAGCACAAACCGATTTCTCCCTAGTAGCTTCGCGTCCAGCTCATTCATGTGTGTCAGTTTGTCCACAGTCAAGGCTAAATCCCAAAGCCAGTCTGTATCATTCAGCTCAGGAAGTTCTCAAGTAGCTCCGAAAATGAAATAATCTCCTGTTCGAGTTCCCACCTTCATCGATCCAATCATTCGATCGTTCACATTAAGTATGAATTCTGTACCAATCTTTGGCGGGCCGGTTTAAAAATACCAACGGGTCGGACGTGGCCCGCGGGCCGTAGTTTGCCCGCCCCTGATCCATTTGTTTCATCGAGTTGCCTCTCAAAAAGACAGAATACACCAATGACCTATGTTGCAAACACCGTTTACATCAGTTAATTAAAATACAAACATTTCCTCACATGCTGGTTTCTGTGCAGGATTCTGGCCACCTGGGATGCGCTGTGCTGGGACCCACCTGCACGTTAGCTACTTTCCAAATAGTTGAGTAAGTGATGGTTTTGCTGAGTTCACATCCACAGCGGCGCAAAGGAAATGAGTTCTTCTATATATTCTGCTTTTACTCTCCCTGCCAGTGTGGAGAAAGGGCTGAAGCTCAGCACACCGATCATCTCAGCAGGGAGCTTCGGCCTCTCCTGCGACTACAATCTCAACCTGCAGCGCCTCCTGCCACCAGCCCGCAAAATCACAGATTTGCTCATCCACTTCTGGAAATATCTGAACGTGATCAAGCCGGTTTGGGAGACGGTGTACGTTTATAAGAAACAGAGCCACACAGAGGACTGCTTTTGGTGAGTCAGAAAGAGACCCAACGCTCAGTATCTCCCACCTTGGGCTCCTGATTCCGAGGACCAGGGCGAAAACCGTCAGACCGCTTTGCTCAAAGGGATTTTTTGAGCCGAAGCAAATTCAGAGGAAATGTAGTCTTTGATACTCATTCAGGTTTGCGTCGCAAATCTCAAACACCGAAGTGACAGTGCTTGCTTAAAATCGATGAAAGCTGGACAACACCTTCGACAACTTCTATGCGGTATTTTCTTTGGAGTAGCTCCTGTGAATTCCGATTCAGTTTCAAAGAAAAAACTGTTGATCGTGTAAATATTGACTGAGCAAGACCAGCTTCTTGTAGTTTGCATTGTTTAAGTCAAAGGAATTGCTGACTGTTTTTTGTGCTTGTGGTCGAGTGGTTGTTTACAATGCTTTTTTTTTTTTTATCCATTTAGTTTGCCAGTCAGTGTTTAATGTCCTCTGGTTTCTCCAAAACCGGAGAGCTATGTTATATCCCCTGTGATTTCCCCAAACAGGTATATAAACGCATTGGAAGCAGACAGAAGCAAGTTTGGGTCCAATATCAAAAGAGGGATCTTGCGTAAACCAGAAGAGCTGAAAAACGTACTTACATCGCGCAAAAACAGGCTAAGCAATGGTAAGTGTCTTGTTTTCCGGAGTTCATTTCATAAAAGAGCCTTCATCTACAGCTCACCCCCCCAACTTTATACAATTGACTGATCTGTTACAAAAGGATCTCATTCTTTGCGCAGTATTTTAGGGAGGACGGACAGCTTTGAGCTGCTGCAATAGAAATAAAACTGTCTTTGGTTGCTATTACTTCTTGGCTGTGATAAAATCAGCCGGAGCCTCTGTTTGGATTTCTTTTAATATCAATTTTACTGAATAAAGTAAGAATACTGAAACAACTACTTTTAGAATCTCGTCTTCAACCGGGATTATGTAATATTTTCTCCCGTCGTTCATCCTTGTTTGGTTTAAACTAAGGAGTTGAGAGTTGTCAAACGGTCCCAGACAAAGTTGAACTGTGCAGTTTCAAGCTTTTGATACTGAGGAATAATCTAAAGCCAGTTTTTTTTCAATAAATTGAATAAATTTTAATAAATAAGAGAGGTTTGGCTTGTTGGCTTTATTTTGGAGCCAGAAAGAGCCATATTGGATGAAATAAAATGGAATGGAGCCAAGATGGCGCCGGAATGTAACAATAAGAGAAGGTAAGGTGAAACTTTATGAACCTCTAAGGAAATGATTGTGCCAGATGACTCCAAAATTATAGTAACGATGTACAGATAACATCAAAGAACTGAAATATAGAATAATTGTCTAAGCAAATAAACAGTATTAATACCAGTAGAAGTAAGACCACTGAAATACAAAGTAAAGCAAAATAATGTCAATTTACATGGAAAGTAACATTGGCGGTACTATTAAGAGGTTGTATTGCACCAGATAATGAACGTAATTGTACATGATAATAATAATAGCATAATAATTATTATTAATCAAAGCGTAATATTGCACAGAATGGTGAACTAATTGCACATTCTATAAAAACTTGACATGAGGTAATAAAACAATATATTGCACATGATCGTGAACTTAATGTAGTCCATGGTACTGAGAATATTGAACATGATGATAAAAAAATAATTCAGCCCATGAAGCACCTCAGCTTGGGCTGGTATGTGTTCCACAAGCACTCAATACTCAGTTTGTACTTCATTTTTTTTTTTTTAAATTATTTATTGATTTATTTATTGTGGTGATTGCTATGCTATGACAGGGCTGTATCAATAGCTGTCCCAAAGGGTCACACAAAACATGAACATGATATGCCAGGTCACGTTTATTACGCTTCTGCTGCTCTGACGGCCGACAAATATTCCAAAGCTCCGTCCGTGTGTGGACATGGTGAAGCGGAGAAATTAAATGCGTGCTTTAAGTGGAGCCTGATGTATTCAATTTCCTATAGTATTCATCATGTGTGGATCACCGATGGATGTTGCAGAGGCCAAAAACGTCTCCAAAGAAGCAAACGGAAGTGATGTCCTCTTTGTGCTCATCGACCTTTACAAGTCAGTCGTCTCACACTTTCTTTGTTGCCATTAAATACTTGCATTTGTTCACTTTTGCTTTCCATATTCAGCAGCTGAACTGTCAGAGACGAAGTAGACGGGGATTTAATAAACATGGTCCCGTTAGTGACCTTAAATATGACACTCAAAGACAGCAAAATCACTTTACGTATATTAATATGAAATCATCTTTTTATGCCATTATTTATGTTTTTGTCATTCAAAATAGACAAAAATCAAATCTATATCAACATGAAAAGTGTGAAATAGCATTCTGAGTGATGGACAAACTGGAAGCTACCATTTCACGATTCAAAGTGTATATTGTCATATGTACAGAAACATGTATGATGAAATTCAAACTTTGCTGCCCACAGTGCATTTAGATTTGTATTGGCAATAAATAGGTCGTGTAAACATTATTATAAATATGAACGGTGTTGGCAGTGTAAGTAAAACATTGAGCGCAGCTCGGTGTGCAACACACAAAGTGCATGTGCAACGGTGATTGCAGTTTAGCAGTAAAAGCAGAATATAAGAGAATTGGATTTGATCATCTTGAGAAAGAAACTCTGTTATTCTGAAATAATGTGATACTTTTACAGAAAACAACAACCTTTGTAGAACCTTCAAGTTTCTCCTCCTAAACTTAAAACCACTTTTTCAAGAGGCTGTCTCTCGCTGTCTTCCCACAGTGATATATATTACGTTAACTCATCTTCCATGCCCTTCATGAGGAATGTGCTGGTCGTGACGATGCCCAACACCAGGAATTACACCATCAAGGGCCCGAAAAGCAACGACACGGTGAGCACATTTGACACCGCAGCCTGCTTCGTGTTGTTTATGAGGATGCAAATACATTTTGGGAAAATATAATTTGAGGCTTACAAAACAAAACATAAAAAAAATCAAACACAAATACTGTAATTTCCGGACTATAAGCTGCAATTTTTTTCATAATAGCAGTTGAACGTAATAGTTTTGAACACTGTGGCTTAAACAATGATGCGGATAATTTATGGATTATTTTGGCCAAAAACATTTAGCCTCGTCACATCGGACCGATGAAATTACTGTGAAATTTTGAGGTTGTTCAATTCTGACACTGAAGAAAACCACTGTAATGGTTTTAGGAAGACCAAAATCGTGATCAGCAGGACAAAGCAGGGATAGAAATTGGAGGGGTGGATGGACTTTTCCTTGCGTTATTTATTATTAATATTTTTCATCGGCCACTGTTCGGAAAAAAAAATCATTTCCAGTTTGTATTTGTGGAAGTTACCGTTATGGATTTAATTAAAAGTAAAAAAAGTGTTTCTGTGTAAATATCTCATGTTACAACGTGGACACCTGCGGCTTACAGACAAATGCAGCCTATACACATGTATTTGTTTGTTTATTCATTTTTAACCGGTGTGGCTGATATTCAGGTGTGCTCAGTAGTCTGGAAGTTATAATATTTCTTAAATATCTATCACTGCATGGTTGTAAAGCACAAAAAGAGCATAAAAAAACAGATGAATTTTTCCCTCAATAATTATTTCCCAACAATTCATTTGTAAGTCAGAGACAAATTTTAGGTTTCTGAGAATTTAATGCATATTTCTGAATGTATTAATTTGTTGATTATTAGAGTATTACCTGAGCAAGTATGGCAGTGTAAGGTGCCCTCTTGTCACATACTTTCCTCACATACATCTACAGAACTTCTCGTAACTGTCCGTCACATATTGTGCATTTTTGACCTTTTTCGCTGTTTCTTGTGAACCTCATGATGGCGCCAAAGAAAAAGAAAAGAATCAGAGTCACCAAGATTAGCAAGAAACAGGAAGGAAACCATGAATGTCACTGCAACCCTACGCACGCCAAACATATCATTCAAATGCATTACACTGAATAGGATCCATAACTCTCTGGGACAGAAATCTGAATATAAATGACAGGCTCTGGTCTGAGATCAGTGTGCGTCTCTGCAGATGAACGACTACATGGCTGCGTACCACGATTCAGTGCTGCTCATCAGTAAAGCGATGAAAGAAATCGCCCTGAAGCCTCAGGCAGAGATTTACCAAATGCCATACTTCAGTGTCAATTTCCTCAGGAACACCTCTTTTAACGGTAAGAAATGCGGAAAGCGGGTATAGAGGTGCACCTGAACACAACATTTTTACCTTGTTGCTGTTCCAAGAAAAATACCATCATTACTTGGAAAGTATCCACAAGTACAAGTATAGTGGTGTGCAACAGTATAACATATGCAGAACTTTCTAATATACAAAGTTATTGTTGCTATGCTGAAGTCACTGAAGTATCCGGTCAGTGTTTGCCATGTTCAAATTCACATGAGAATTCCCGAAAAAGGCCAGAACAGCGCGGTCGCTGCCCATCTCTCGCCGTGAGCTGAAAACTTACCTCTTCACCAAGCACAACCCTTCTAATCCCACTTAGCCCCCAAACCCCCCGCCAAAAAAATAAAATAAAATAAATAAGAATGAAATGAATGTATGTACTGTATGTATATGGTTCTGAAATGGCTATTTGGTTGAGTGGTCACTTCTGACTTCCAGCTACTGGTACTTCGGATTCCACTTCTTGTAAGTCGCTTTGGATAAAAGCGTCTGCCAAATGATTGTAATGTAATGTAATAAGAAACTTTTACGGTGCATTTGGTATCAACAACCGTGTTCAGATTTCACTGACAGTGTTGTTGTTGATTGACAAGGACAACGTGTGTAAAAGAAGTCCTTGAGTTAGTTGCTGTGAAAGGAGTTGGTGAGACGGAGGAGATGATCTGCAACAAGAATGAGACATTTTTGAGAAAGTAGACTTCGCCGAACTCATCCCCAATCATCAAATTTTCTCTTGCTAAAATGTTTGAATAATGAAAAATCTTCCCCGTAGAATCCTTGGTCTAAATGACTTCACTAAATTAATGAACATGATGTGTGTTCCCGTGAAAGTGGAGATGTGGAACTCCCCTGCTTGCGGCCGCTGAGAACTGACGGCGTGTGAAGTCGACCAGATGTTGGCTGTCAGCTGCAATCACGTATTCCTGGTTTTCGTTTAACGCGATGAAGCCTGAGTTTAGTTGAGGATGCCGTCGCCTGCGGGCAGCTTTCAGCAGCACGCGTGAATCCGTAGATAACTGGCAGTGATATTGTCGAGAATGAAATCCGGACGGCGGCGGCATGTTTTGACAGACCTTTGCTCCTTCGGCCCAGGAATTGCTGGAAACTACCGTCTGGACAGGTTTGGAGACAGAGATGTGACTCTATCCATCATTTACACCACTAATAATGACAAGGTATTTTTCACTGTTGTGATAATAATAAAGGTGATGCGTTAAAATAATGATTCATTCATCTTTAAATACTGAAATTTAAATGCTGAAATGTATCATTCTCTGTTAAGTACAAAGTTTTATTTACATTCGACACCGAGCACAACTACACCCACCAGGCTGACACCAAGCCCTCTTTCATTTGGGGGAATCAACTTCTTAATGACAGACCAGACAAAGGTACACACACACACACACACACACACACTCACACGAACACACACACACACACACATATACAACTTCACATCCAACTGCGATCGCACCAAGGCCCGGCAGTGGTCCACATTTGAATACCAGTTTTTTTAATACTAGCGCCATAAAATATATATAAAGGATTTCTTTAGATGTAGTAAGAGAATCTCTTAACGTTATTTATGTTTTTTGCATGATAGTCCTTGGTGACCATATTAGTAGAAAAACTTGTTGGTTATCCTTGCAGGTATCGAAATCAGTTGTAGCAAAGTTTGTTAGTTAATTCTTGAAATTGAATCCAGGTTTAATTAAGTCTGGATTATTTGCTTTGTCTTTTGTAGAGAAAATATTCACGTTTTGTCCCATTCGATTTAATACTGGAGAAGCTAACAGTAAAAACTGTTAGTTCTGTTCTGCAAGCAAACAGATTTTTGATTAAAGTGTATGTTACCATGGCAACACACAAGCAAACCACTCCCAGTAAGATGTGTTTGTGTGTGTGTGTGTGGCCTTCAGGATGCTCATAACAACATCTGGAGTTTTTAAAAGGGATACATTCATCATTGAAATGAAGGTAACAAGGTGTTTTTGCTTCTATTTTACCAGAAATTGCACCCTACAACATCATTGTCATTGTTTTAGCTGTGATGGTTGTCATTGTCGCCACCATCGCCTTCATTTTCTACAGGTGAGTGTCACCTTTCTTCGCTGGAAACATCTCTTCAGATTATTTTTGTATTTTAGCTTTTTGTATTCCCAATAGAAAACAAAAATTTGAGACATGTCTGCAATTCATCAAATTCAGTCAAATTCTAGACAGTGACTTTAGTCAAACTGGGCCAAATTGTGATCGTGTTCATTCGGAAATTGTATAAATCAGTAGATGGTAAAGTTTGGCTTTTTTTTTCCCCCCCTAACATATATTTCTCTTTGTCGGCTCCAGGCAGAACAGGAGAGACCGGCGGCTCAGGAAGCGCTGGTCACACATCAACTCGGATCTGATCACGCTGCTGGAGGACAACGCACTGAATGTTGTCTCTCTAAAGGTCAGTCATGGATATTTTAGTCCACATTGAAAATGAAGGCTATTCTTCAATCATTGATCCGAGATCAACGGCGAACTGTTACTGAGACACATTTAACAGCTCTAATCAGTCCTCTCACCAGATTTCTCTTTAAAATGTTTGAATTATCCTTTAAGATGTTAAAAAACTCACAGAGAAAATAATATTATTGTTTAATCTGTTACACGTTTCCCTCTGCACTTTTTAGATTGAAAATGAGAGGAAGAAAATGGATTTCAAGATCCGTCGTGCACAGTATGATAAGAAGGTACGTCGGGGACGTCCTTCCAAATCCAGGGACTTTCATATTTGATGGATCATTGGATTTATATATATATATATATATATATATATATATATATATATATATATATTTTTTTTTTTTTTAATTCAGAATCCTTGCTGTTTTATTTCCAGATTGTGATTCTGAAAGAGCTCAAGCACTCAGACGGCAACTTCAACGAGACACAGAAAATAGAACTGAATGCAGTGAGAAACATGTGCCAGCACACACACACACGCATCCACACACACACGCACACGCACACGCACACGCACACGCACACACATATACTCCCAAATGGATTATTATCTAATGGCAAAAACAACAATCACTGTAGTTCAATACCAAGGCTTGAAGAATCGGTCACAATTCTTCGATTGTAATCGGTTACAATCTATTTTTAGAAAGTCGATGACCCAGCTATCCATTTTAAATTTCCCAAATAAGCCATTTTTTTGCTGCCGCATAAATAAACATTGCTGCTTGCTTGTATGTCCAGTATCTTACCATCACTGAGAAGGACAGACGAGTGTGAGCCGATTAGTATGCCAGCTTCTTTAATAACACCTAAACTGTTCTGAAATCACTTAATAGAAATACACAAGCCTTAACTTTGACACTTTATATTTTATTGTATTTCTTATTCTCTCTCCTTCCTACTATTATCTATTATTGTTATGTTTTACTTGAAACTCTGGCACAATAATTTCCTTCGGGATAAATAAAGTTATTCTTATTCTTATTCTTAATATTTTTCTTGTTCCATAAAGAACAGCTATTTCTTTTTTTCTCTACAGCTCAGACAAATTGACTACTACAACCTCACCAAGTTTTATGGCACCGTGAAGTTTGATCAAGGTGTGTTCGGAGTGTTCGAGTATGGCGAGCGGGGTTCGCTCAGGGTACGTACAGCACGTACGGTTCACGTATATCTTATAAACAATTAAAAATAGTGCTGCGCCAAAACAGTAGCCGGCGCACAAGCAAAGATGACAAACATGGCGCCTTTTCTGATTCTTCCAGTACGTGCTGAATGACAAGGTCTCGTATCCTGAGGAGACCTTCATGGACTGGGAGTACAAGATCTCCGTCATGTATGACATCGCCAAGGTGAGACAGAAATTCTCGGCGCCGCAGGTGAACAAGGCACGGATTCCCGTCAAACGTGCATCCGTGATGTTCCATTTGGTAGAGGTTGGTGAGCATCTTAGGCAACATGCCAAACCTCCTCAGGAAGTACACCAGCTGTTGAGTCCTTCTGACCATCTGCGTGGTGTTGAGGGACCAGGTGAGGTCCTCGCTTATGTAGACACCCGGATATTTGAAGCTGCTCACCCTCTCGACCTCAAGACCTTGGAGGAACAGTGGCTAAAGAGGTCCATTATCATCTCCTTGGTTTTGTCCGTGTTGAGGTTCACTTCACCAGAGCGGCTAAGAGGACACATCCCCGACGAGTGCCCGTGTTCATGATTCTGCTGGCTGAGGTCCTGTTACCTATCCTGACAGACTGGGTCTACCAGTCTGGAAGTCCAGGAGGCAGTCACAGAGGGTGGGCTGCAGGCCAAGGATGGACATTTTGTTTGTTAGTTTATGTAATTTCATGACTGTGTTGAATGTGGAGCTGTAGTCCACAAAGAGCATCCTGATGTAGGAGTCTTTGTTTTCCAGGTGGGAGAGGGAGTAGTGGAGGGTGGCGACTATGGCATCTGAGGTGGACCTGTTGGGCCGGTATGAAAATTGCAGGGGATTTCCGGGATGTCGTTCTCACCACTCTCGAAGCACTTCATGATGATCGGAGGCATTCAGGCAGGAATCTTGGGGAAGGGGGCAATGCTTGCGTTCTTGAAGCAGGTGGGGACGGCGCTTTGGCTGAGGGACAGGTTGAAGATGGCGGCGAGAACATCGGCCAGCTCATGGGCACAAGCTCTGAGGGCCCGGCCCGGGATGTTGTCCGGTCCGACTTGCCTTGCAGGGGTTGATCCTTCTCAGCGCCCGGGGTTCTCGTAGAAGGGGCGTGAGGGCATAGAGGATGTAGAGGTCGTCCGGCAGGCTGTCTGTGGAGATGCCGATGCCGGTGGTGGACTTGTAGTCCGTGATGTGCTGCGTTAGGGTCAGCAGTGGAGTAGAAGCCATCCAGCTTCTCTCGATATTCCCTCTTGGCTGTTCTTATGGCCTTCTTCGGTCCGTACTTAGCAGCTTTGTACTCGCCATGTGGCGAACCTGACTGTTCAGCCGAGGCATCTGGTTGGGGAACTTCCTGACTTGTATGACGGGCACGATGTTGTCAAGACAAGTGCCGATGTACCCAGTCACAAACTCGGCAGAAGAGGCCCTCTGAGTGGCTGTAGTGTGTGAATAAGTATTTTTCCCATTGTCTTAAAAGATTTTGATAAGAAATAATTATATTAATAAAAACACATAAATATTTTTTCCAATAATACTTTTCTAAAATACAAGTTGAGCATCTTTTATGGTTTCGTTTGATTGAAATCTTGGTTTTCTACATGAAGAAAGAGGATTTTTTTTTTTTTGTACAATGCACAAGAGCTGACACCGCAGTGCCTCCTGGCTGTGAGGACAGAAAACATCTCCCTCAGATGTTCCCGTAAATTGTCTGTGCAGGGCATGTCCTACCTCCATGCTAGTGAGATCCAGGTGCACGGACGCCTCAAGTCCACCAACTGTGTAATGGACAACCGCATGGTGGTCAAGATCACCGACTTCGGCTGCAACACGTTTCTCAGCCCAGGCAAAGGTGAAACCCCGGGTTTCGCACATCGAGAACCGAGTCTCTCCGGTTGGTGTTTTCCTTGACTTCCCTCCCTGCGCTCCGTTCCTTTAGACTTGTGGACGGCTCCGGAGCATCTGAAGAAACAAGGCACCTCTCAGAAAGGAGACGTCTACAGCTTTGCCATAATTTCTCACGAGATCGTCCTTCGGAAGTGTACCTTCTTCAGCGAGCGCTGCTCTGACCGAGCAGGTGCCGGTGCCAACTTACACACTTTCTCATCAAACTGATTTATTCTTACAAATCTATTACTATTTTGAACCAAAACTGAAGGTCTAACACACTTTTAGAGAAGAGATATTTAATATTACTACATGTGCATTTTAATGCAGATTTAAAGATCAGATTTAATGCATATCATTCATTGTACAGGCGCTTTCTCCAAAATATGCTTCAGTGTGTGGCTCTGAAAATAATTTTTCTTTTAGTCTCCTGCTAATTTCAAGCATACACTGACACATCGCTGTCATGCACCTTCGGGCATCTCGGTGTGATCTTACAGCCGATGTCTTTGTGCCCAAAAATAGAAAAGCTGTCGAAGGTCATTACGTCCTACTTCAGACCAGATCTGAACTTTGAAACAGCGTCAGAGAAGGAATTAGAGGTGAGTAACTGCTATTTGGGTGATGCTTATTATCATTATTATTATTATTTTAAATCTTGGCATTTTAACTAAAATCAAGCCACTTGGCTTCGCCAGCGTGTAGAAGCAGGGCTTGTATTTTGGTGGTCACAGTTCCATCTAGATAATAATCAGGTGAGGTTTTAGGGCCTTTCCTTTTTCTCTTCGTGTCTACTTGGGTTTTCCCGCAATCCAAAAAACAAGGAGGAGGTTCATTTGAGACCCGAAACTGTGAATAAAGTGAATTTTCTATCTCTATGTTGTCATTTTTATTGAAATAATTGCCCAAATGACTTTGACTTCTTTTTTTTGGGGATAAAATCCTTATTCAACATAATTCTGGTCAGATAGTTCAGTTTTTTGTGCTTTCTGTAAAACTTGAAAAATGACTCTTTTGACACTTTTAAGCTGACGTATGAATGATAGATCCAATGGTCGAAAGTCTCTATTAGACCTATGAATGAGAGTGATTTAATGATTATATTATATTTACATTGTCGCTGGAGTATTTCAACATGAATCCCCTCTAACTGTAATCCCGAGTTATTTCAATGATATACCTAATTTTCAAAACTCTATCTCCAAGCAACAAAAAATATCCCTCTAAATGTTCTTTAGCTGACGCAACAATTAAACTGTTTAACACAGAAATAAACGTACATGTTTTATATCTGAATTATATCAGGCTGAATGTTACCGGCCTCGACTGATGGAGATAGATCTTCAATTTAATCCGGTAAAATATATATGCGAGGGGGATTAATACCTTCTCAATCATGTCTTTTTAGGTGTATACCTTGATAAAAAGTTGTTGGGAAGAGGATCCAGAAAAAAGGCCTGACTTTAAAAAGGTGGAAACCCTCCTGGGAAAAATCATCAGGTATTTGATATCTTTACCTTCTCGGTTTGTCCTGATTCCATCTTGTAAATTCCTATTTAAATGGAGGTATACATTTATGGAGACGCTTTTCTCATCTTGCAGTAACATTCATAACCAAGACAACGAGAGCTACATGGACAACATGATCAGACGGCTGCAGATGTACTCCAGGAACCTGGAGCACCTGGTGGAGGAGAGAACGGCCCTCTACAAAGCGGAGAGGGACCGAGCCGACTGCCTCAACTTCATGCTGCTCCCTCGGTCCGGCACCGCTTTAGCCAACACAAACAAAACAAACAAAACTAGCCTTATCCGGACGGATTGTGGAGGCAGAGGCGGCTCATCCTCTTTTGTCGGCCTGTTTGCGCAGCCCGGTGGTGAAAAGCCTGAAGGAGACGGGAGCGGTGGAGCCCGAGCTGTACGACGAGGTGACCATATACTTCAGCGACATTGTTGGTTTCACCACGCTGTGCCAGTACAGCACACCCATGGAAGTCGTAGACATGCTGAACGACATCTACAAAGGCTTCGACAGCGTCCTCGATCATCACGATGTTTACAAGGTACGGAGACGGGCGGGTCGGTAAAGCACGTCGCGTGCGAGGCAGCGCTCGCCATTTCTATTTTTCCGTCTTCTTTAAGGTGGAGACAATAGGCGACGCTTACATGGTGGCCTCCGGGCTGCCCAATCGAAACGGGAACAGGCACGCGGTGGATATCTGTCGCATGGC
The DNA here is from genome assembly GCF_037954325.1 of Fistularia commersonii. Taxonomy (NCBI): domain Eukaryota; kingdom Metazoa; phylum Chordata; class Actinopteri; order Syngnathiformes; family Fistulariidae; genus Fistularia; species Fistularia commersonii. The sequence continues at coordinate 6,100,305 of NC_141316.1, forward strand.
TTTGGACATTTTGTCGTTCGTGGGCACTTTCCAGCTAAGACATCTGCCCGGCATCCCCGTGTGGATACGCATCGGCGTGCACTCCGGTACAACATGAGGCATTACTTGTCAGCCAAACTGAAATAGCAGCGTAATAGCAGTGGTTACCGTATACTTTAATATGAATTACAGAATACTTGATATATGGAGATGTCACCTGTCTTTACAGACATTCAGGTTAAAGGTCAACATTGCTTATCCTAAAATTGCTCCAAAGTTAGTCTGTTAACTATGTGTGTGTGCGTGTGTGTGTTCAGGTCTCTGTGCGGCAGGTGTTGTGGGAATAAAGATGCCCAGATACTGTTTATTTGGAGACACGGTCAACACAGCGTCTCGGATGGAGTCAACAGGCCAACGTGAGCAAAGACAAATACGCATCGAGCCTTTTCTTTTTCTTTTCAAATTATTTACAATGAGATTAACGCAACCCACTTTGCTTTTTTCCGTCTGTTTTACATTAGCAGATTTCCTTGGGGCAATTATGGCATCAGCCAATCAAGCTTATTGAGTTAACTTACTTCAATATAAAAAACAAACAAATGATGTCTGTCATTTTGAATGTAGCACAGTGTTGATGCTGCTTACAGGCTTTACAAAAATATCTTTTTGCACAACCGCCACTCTCATCTGTGCATATTATTTTGTCTATGTATTTTCTAGGATTCTCCTTACTTACCATTTTATTTTTACTCCCAACATCATGTTCACCTGCTATTCTATAAGCATTCCATGCACAAGGCGTTTCTTTTTTTCTTCATATATATTTATTCTATTGTTTATATAGTACAGTCTTTGTTCATTTTACAACTAACTCTTTATTTGAGCATTATTTTCTAACTACTATTTGCACACTTTTCTGCCCTGTAACACTGCTTTGACAATTGAATTTCCCCGTCGTGGGATCAGCAAAGTCTATCTTGTATAATCTTGTGTTATTTTATCCTGCAGCCCTGCGGATCCACGTCAGTCAGCCAACTATAGATATTCTGCAGAGGACAGACTGCAAGTTTGAATATGAGATGAGAGGAGAAACCTATTTGAAGGTGAAGATTATTACATTTACTCAAAGATGTTGTGAAATTAAATCACATCTGTCTGAAAGCCAGTATTGCCCCGAGCAGTACACCTAAAATATGTGCACGTGCGCCCTCGCAGGGCAAAGGCACAGAGATTACCTACTGGCTGACCGGAGAGACTGGCGAGGACTACGACCTCCCGATTCCTCCCACGACGTAAGGCCACCTTTAAGTCACTGTTCGGAAATGCTTCATTTTGGATGAATCTTAGCACTTAGGAGTCGAAATCTCCCTTTCTTCTGTCTTGGGGAAGCAAAACTGACCGGTTTTCACTCGTGATGCCTCGCAATGATAAACACCGTCTCGATCTCCAGGGAGAACGTTCAGCGGCTCCAGCAGGACCTCGCCCACATGATCCTGGCCTGCTTGGAGCGCCGCTCCCGGGGATCCGTGCGCAGGAAGAAGCCGCGGTTGAGTCAGAGGGAGGACGAGTGCCAGGACCGGGTGTCCGAGGCGGAGTCGGAGAGCGACCAGCCGGAGTATCTGCACCTGGCCACCGTGGACAACACTCTGAGCACCTTCCTGTAGCACAAAGCCGCGACTGCCACGCTGCACCGCATCTGAAGACACCACGCAGTGAGTGGGTGAACAAGCTGCAGAGGCAAAGACTGGGAATAAAAAAGACCCTTTGCTTTCGTGCTGAAAGGGCATAAATATTCATGTACGAGCTAGTGCCTTGTTTTAGACCTGAAAGTGTCAGAGTGGAGGTATTTGTCTCTATCGTGGCGCAATTTTCAAACAAGATTCTTGGTTACGCCTCCTATTTTTGACATGTCCTCCGCTTAAGTGTCTTGTGAAACTCAAGTAAAAATCCACTCGGTAGTTACACTGAGGTGGAAAACTGTAATGATGAATGAACAATTTAATATTCTTCTCACTCTCAAGTGAAACTTACAAGATATATTGTATAAACGCCAACTGGGAGTGATGTCTGTAAGACACAAGTCTGAATCTGTAGTTTTTAACTCCAACAGAGGATTTAACTCATCTGCTTTATGAGATATATTATTGTTATTAAAATGTAATACTGTATACATGCCTGTCACAGGGTCATCGTCATGCGCCAGGTGAGTGAGCACTGCAGTCCGGGGAACAAAACTTCCTTCAGATTTATAAAAAAATGTGTCCTATCGCTTATGGTTTTCTACATGAAAAATTAAATGAAACTATGCACATGTTATGATGTTATCATAATAATTATCATTTATTGTCCAATCAATGTTACAAATGAGCAGAAGACAGTTACAGACTATATCAATGTTTAATATAGTCAATTAATACTAGCATATTTGTTCACAATGTTTTTATGGTTGTGTTTTCAAGGGACAATTATACATACATGTACGTATATATGTGAAATATACATATAAATACAGTACTCTTGATAACACAACCATACAACATAACAAACTTAAAGTAGTGACATTATCTCAAATGATACGTTTTTTTTTTCTCTAAAAAAAAAAATCAAGCCGAGTCCCATTGTTGTAAATGTATATTTCTCAAGTCCTGATGAAATACAGTTCACTGAAATCCAAGCACAGCGTCTTTTGAGGTCTGAACAGGTTCATCTGGTTCTAATTCCCCCTTTGATTTTGTGTTTACAAATGACGAACACTGAGGTTCTATTGACAGAAGAAATAAAAAAAAACAAAAGAAAAAAAAAAAACACAAAACTCCAGCATCAGATAAAAATATGTTTCTGGCAGAAAATGGGGGTGGGCGCTCTGACGACATTTACACATCTAAACAATAAGGAGCAAATAAATTGAGTGTGCAGCAGTGACAGTTCAACATGCGGCGCACTCACCCGACGTACGCGCGACCCAGCAAACCAAACCCGACTGTACATGCGGATGGAGGTTTATAAAACAGACCTAAATGCGACACATTTTAAAAACAAGAGAAAAGATTCTCTGCTGTAAGATTACAAACAAACGTGATATTTACGCCACCGAAGAGCATCAGATCGGTTTAACAGAAATGTGAGCTGCTGGGTATAAAAAAAAAGCAAAAGGTCACTGAGTAGATGACATCACCCTCCCACTACAAAAAGTCAAAGCCCCAATTTTTTTTTTTTTTGTTTACTGTGACATTCAAAATGAAACCTTGAGAATAAATTAGACAACCTAACATACAAAAGAATAAAAAAAGACAAGTACAAAATAGCCTTCTGAAACAGCTGCGCTGAACATTGACCTTTTTGTCTATATCTGCTCTGCAGCACCTTCCGAAAAATAAAAATTCTCATAGCAAATACACACCCGAAGGGGAAAAAAAAAAGTACACAAATATCAAATCTTGACTCTATATGACATTTTAAATAAGCTATTTCTTGACCAAAATCTCAGAACATCTAATTAAGAAAAAATATGCACATAATAACACCCACCATCACATCCTCCAGTCTCTCTTTTGACATGTTTAGTTTTGCTGCTTGAACTCAAGGCACTGAGTGGTCCAAGTTCAGAGAGCCGCTGCTAAAACAACACTTGTTCAGTCCTCTTCCTCCCGTTAATATCTCTGTGATGATTATCGTCAGTATCTGTATCACGCTTAGCATACCCTTCTTTTTCCGGTAAACCAGATAACAGCGTACTGCAAGGATCTTAAAAGGTCCGAAACGATGCCAAATATTAGGTAGCGCGCCTGCACACTCACAAGCCTAGGTCGTTTTCTCTGCAGCCTGATTTTGAAGGTTTCGAATTTAACGTTAAAATGAGGAAAACCGCTAAGCTCATTATTTAATTTCGATTGTCTTCAAATCTCTCTGTTATTGCCTGTGTAAAGTGAAGTGTATGAGTGTGTCTCCTCATTTGCCACCAACAGCCATCACTCAGTGGGTGGGGAGGGCGTCTCAAACTGAAGACACATAGCCTCAAACAGGGATGGTGATGATGGGAAAATCCAGAAGCCTTCTTTTTAATGTTGATCGCAACACTTGGCTATACGCATGTCAGATAAACCAAAACAGTAGCTGGTTATTTCCAGGCGATGCATTTGATTATACGGCCCATTACATGTGACTCTTGCTCTGTGCTACATGTGCATTTTGGTTCATTTCCAATCAATCCCACACACGCCGCGTCACCAGCACACACCGCCTGTTTATTTCTGTTTCTGATTTTTAAAAAAAAGAAGAAAATGGCACTTTAGTTTACTAACTTTGGCCAGATATTTTTTCTTTTGGTACCTGACACTGCAGAGTAAATCGACTACTGTCATGTTAGCATCTTAATTGCAGGACGTATTGGATACTGTGATTTGTTTTGTTTTATGATTGATCCATAAACAACTGCAGTCTTCAACAACTTTGTAAAACTGCAGTCAGAACCATTTTGGGAGGTGCATTTTATCAAGTAGGCGCTATTACTATTTAATTTTCGATACAAATTATAAATAGGGTATATAATCTGAATTAAATACAGCCAATTTCTTTATATCAGCATCTAATATGGTCTGTGAACACGCATTAAGACTATAATAGTCAGGTGTAACTTATTGATCACAAACACAAAACAAAACATTAAAGAGAAATGAATAATAGATTGTCAAGCATAGTCAACTGGGTGCCGGTGCAGGTGAAGGTGTAATGCTGTCGGCTAAGTGTGCGATCTGGCTGCACATGCCCTCACAGTGTGCGGCCTGCTCAAAACAGGAAATTCTCCAGCTATATTTTGCTTTTCTGATGGTCTGAAGCTGATTTTAAAGACAGAGATGACATCTGTTACCCAGAGATCAACCAAGCATTGACCCCCTAAACTACTGGTGGTTACCAGACGTGCGTTCCCTGCTGGGAACACAAAAAAGTTGCTAAATCGGACAAATGGCTAGACTGGGATGATTTTAAAATGGAAAATACATATCTTTATCCAATTTAAGTCTCCCGGTGAGACGTTTTTCTCCGATGCAGGAAACAATACCGGGGCGGTGAATAATTCAAGGCTGCAGAACACGGACGCCATCTGATCCATGTGCGCCGTCTGCCTTCCGTGACATCGCAGTGATGCTCGGACATAAATTCTCCACCATGTCCCGGTGCAGCACCTTATTTTGAGCCAGTTTTAGTCTGGATCTTTGGTTGTAATTTACTAAGCTGCACTACCAACCTTGGCATTGAAACATTTGCACGCCATCGTGTGATCAATTTTACTGATAAAATCAGTATCATATTAGGATTTCTTTTTTTTTTTATATATATTGCTGTAACTACTTGTTTTTTTTATCCTGTCTTCACTACTGATATTTTGTCAGTGAACCAATGAAACTGCTACAAGTCTGTTTGTGACCATCCATTTGATGCAACACACACACACACACACACACACACACACACACACACACACACACACACACACACACACACACACACACACACACACACACACACACACACACACACACACACACACACACACACACACACACACACACACACCATGTACAGAACACCATTGCGCTTAACTATTTCTTGCGACCTCTACATCCTGGACCCATGAATCTGGAAAAGCTGTGAGGAGAGGAGATACGCAGTTAGAGTCTGTGAACGCTATTAGAATCTGATCCATCAAAAATTTCTGTCTTCTAATCTACGACTTTATTCTGCGATGATGATGGAAATGGTGACTGGGATGAGAGCAAAAATGGTGCCGCTGAGGTGCATAATGGCTGAAAACGACAACAAAAACATACACAGCCATATTTTTTACAGTGTGCGTGTCGCGTTGGTGTGTCTTTGATTTTGGTCATACGTGTCTCAATGTCCTTTTTCAGTGGCGTGTGTTCCCTATCTGCGTCTGCATTGAAAGTGTAGATAACGGTACTGACACACACTGGGAAGGACATCTATAACTACCGCTGCACTAAAAGGTCAGGGATATTCCATGTCACAGCACTGATGTAGCAACCGATCAATATTTGAAATACAGTAGTTGCGTCTGAAGGCGTGTTTACACACAAATACTCGCATATGTGGGTCAACACAGCAAAACAAACGTGGCAACATGATCTAGAAGTCCAATTAACAAAACAAAATTCAATAGCCGCGCTTGAACTTTTACCGATTTTAAATTTTTCTCTCTCGATGATGAGACCCCCCCGCCCCGATCATGGAAGCTGTTGTTTGGCAAATGCGGAATTTGATTTGGCTTTGGATTTGGGCCGCAGGCACACACACGCGCAGATACACAGACATACACACACCTCATGTCATAGCTTATCGCTTGTCTTGTTGCTGATAGTTTGTACATGCATACTTCCCGACTTCTAGCCAGTTGGCCTTTTTTTTTATCTGTGCTGTGTTTCCCGTCAAACAATTTAGTCCAGCCCGTCGGCCGCATCTTCTCGGCATCTTTTAATTTGCAGTTTTCTGAGTGAGCCAGAGGAGGAACTCGGGAGATCCGACTCAATGCAGTGCCATGAAACACCCTGAATCCTTTGACATCACACAGATACACACACTACAGTCTACTGGGTCCACCCACTGGCACATCTATGTCACTCTAGCGCAGGTCCTCACCCTTTCCCGCCTCTCTTTGGAACAAAGAAACATGAATCCCTTAATCTCTAAGCCACTCATTGGGCGTGGTATCTCTCCCACCCTCCTCCTCCTCCTCTTTCGCTGCTTCCTCCTCCTGCATCTCCGTCGGCTTCATTCAGCAAGACGGACGGGAGGGAGAACACAAAAGAAAAAAAATGGACAGAAAATGAACAAATGAACATGCCGATGAGTGTAGCCGAGAGGTAAACAGAGACTGATATATGGCTATATATCCGCGTGAGAGGAAAATGAAGGCGAGATGGTGAGACGGATAATTCAGGCGAGCGTGTGGACGATGGAGTGATGTATTTGTGAGTGACATTTTGAGGCGTGTGACATTTTGAGCTGTGGAAAGTCGGATCAAAGCACACTCGCATACATACGCTCCCTCTTGAGAGGACAAGCACTGCTCTCGTTTGCTGACACACACACACACACACACACACATACACACACAAACAAATGCACATGGGTGAGATGAGGAAGGGACCGACAGTGGGGCCATAAAGTTATCACCTCATTTGAATTTGCACGTGTGTGTGTGTGAGAGAGTTAAGGCTGGGCAATATATCCATACACGTCAAATATCCTATAATGTGTTGTGAAAAGTTTCGCTGCAAAACACATAAAATACAGTCTTGGCTTTATTTCCTGAAGCTGCAAGGAAATTATATCCGTATCGCCTTGGCGTTGGGATGCTGGCCCGTTACAGGAGATGCCCCGGAGATCCAGCTGTGTTTCCTTAAATGCCAATCAATAGCTGATGTGAACGATGGGTTTTATTTTTTTGCGGCATTTCACTCCAGTGGTAGAACATGGGATGTTGGAATGACACTTTTTGTTTAAGAGAAAAAAAAGCCATTATATTGTGGTTTATACAACATTTGCTATTAAGTTATGATATTGATTATGGCTGTGAAACATCCTGATTATTAAGTACATTAAAAGGAACTCTCACCTGCACCAGAATAAAATGTTTAACCACTGCCGCATCCAAGAATGGAATACCGGCTCGACTTCAGTGCTTTCAAATTTGGAGCTGATAATGTTTGAATAAGAGCGAACACATCGGCTGTGGGCACGTGTGATGGTGCAGGCGCATCTGGTTACGTCTTGAAATCAGATTGTCATCGTTGTCGTTAAAAAAAAAACAAAAAAACGTTTGATTTTGTGGTACACAAGGATGAGAGGAAATTTTAAAAATGTCAGCAAAGTACCTCAAGATCAGACATTTTATTGTTATTAAAAAAGCGGAACATCTCATGTTTGAGTGAGAATGTTAGTATTTTATTGTTTACAACTATGCCGATATTGAGATATATAGAGACAAAAGGGGCCTTTATATATTTGTTTTAATTTCATATGGCCCAGCCCTAGTGTGAAGTGTGTGAGACAGGACGAGAGAGAGAGAGTGATAGAATAGTACGGTGTTTCACCTTGGTTTTGTGGGTCTGCTCCGTGCCCAGTCCAGATCCTGGTGTGTGGAGCTCCTTGGAGACGACACACAAAAACTCCGCCTGGTCCTCTGTCCCGTAGCTGTACGACGAGCCGATGTTCACCATCTAGACGTGGAGAGAGACGCAGATGTGGGAAGCCGTGCCGTTGGAGGGAGGAGGGGAGCGGGCAGAGGCAGAGAGAGGAAGTGTTTGTCAGCAGGAATTGAAATCTTAGCAGAAAAAAAGAAAGACAGTAAGAGGCAAAGAAAGTCCCACACTAAAGCGAGGGAAGGCTCTTGTCATGCAAGTTTGGGGGTGTAGAGGCATTGGGGGGGTCAGGAGCAGACAGCCTGCCGTTGCACGTTTAGCAGTGGACTCAGTGAGAAGCATCTTTGACTTGTGAGAGCAGGAGAACAACTGCGGGTCAGCCTCGGCAGAAACTGTGTGCAAAGCAAAGCTGCGCTGCATGCACAGTGGGCAAAGCGCTGGATAGGGTGGACGGGCTGCAAGGGGGTTAAATGTCATTTCTATTTCAGGTGAGGTTTGTGAGTCTGCTTGTCTAAAATGCATCTGTCGAGTTCTGACTCATTTCTTTTAGTTGGTCTTTTGCATCACAGCAGAGCGTAAATCAGCTAAACTGCTTAACTGGACCTGGAACTCTATTAGGAAATAGGCGTTTAAAAAAAGTAATTTGTTTGTCATCTTACATTTAGACATAAAAAAAAAACGGGGATCATACTTGTTAAAAATCAGCAGGACTTTTGGAGCAAACATTGATAGCAGGGAGTAAATTCATGGGAGTCATTCAAGATTCAGTCTCAAGACTTTATATCGTGTTCCAACAATGAGCTGACCCTGACTTCAGTGTTATGTCAGTAAGATGTCATTATTTTGAAATAAATACTTTTTTTTTTTTAATTATTTAAAATCAATAGCAGGACCCACAATCAAGTAAATATAAGTTGTGATAAACACTGGTGCCCATTTGGGTGCCTGCTGCATATGTACTGTATGTGTAACAAACACTTTTAATCGGTAAAATACTAATGTTAGATCAAGTCATATGATTTTTAGTCAGATTTAGATTTATTTGTTTCACTATATGCCTGCAATTATTAGTGAAAATCCAAATATTGCAGTATTTTGACCTTGCAAAAGATTTCGGTGGTGGTGAAGTTTGTCACTGTGAGATTTGCCTGCTCACTTTAAAACCGCTTTAAAAAGCTAATAATGTAACAGAGGTGGGAACAAGATTTGAACTGACCCGAACTGAACTTGACCTTTTTTGGGTGTTGGCTAAGGTGTGAAGATGTTTGGATTTTGGTTGCCTATTCTCTGACGGCTGTGTGAAACCGGACAGGAGAGTCTTCGCATATCGGACTTACTGGGACTATCTATGAAATTAAGGTTTGACTAAAGGGTCGATGTGTTGCGAGTGGGCGAGCAGGAGGCAGGGCTCAGGTCGGGGGCCAAAGGGTTCAGGCCAAGGGTCACAATTCAAGGGTCAGCGGCAGCGTGAGTCCAACCCACAGTCCAGAGCAGTCCGGTGCGGGGCTTTCTGCAGGTGCGCACGCTGACCTGCTCAAACTTCCAGCCGTCCGACATCGTGGAGACCATCTGGGTAAGCTCCTCTTCCTGACACTGCAACACCCGGTACACGTGCTTAGGGGGCACCTGCTGGGGAAAGAACAAGAACGTTAGAAAGAATAAAATTTGACTGCGTGCGCGTCCGTGTTGGCGGTTTTGCATGGTTTCCTGCGAGATGCATCACCCCGGGCCAGTACAGTAACGTACAGTGGAACAAAGGGGAGGTGGGTGTAGATCAGAGAGGCTGGAGGTGTTATGTAAGCACGAGTGCAGTCACCCTGAGAGAGAAGCGCACAGAGGGAGACGCGTGGTGTAAAGCAATGCTCCCTTTACAGAAGCACAGAAGGGTGAAATCACTGCCAGGGACAAAGACGACTGCCGGGCACTGCAGCCCCGCTTTTATTTGTGCTTGCAAATACAAAGTACTACACCGGCTCATTCACAGTACAATCAGGCTGTATTGTTTCGTCAGTTGAAACTCTTTTAATTCGAGTATTTTTCCCTCACATTTTTGTGATACAGTATGCTCTTACTTCTATTGTAGCAGCAAAAGCTGGCTTCCCATGTTTCATGTCTGAGACATGAGCATTTTAGTTTACTATGTGATGTAATAGTTTGATTAATAGGCCTCTGACATTTAGTAATTACTATACATGTAGTAATTACTATGCATTACTATGCATGTTGCAATTTATATATAAATATAATATATATATTAGCTGAGCTATCCTATACAATTCTATTTTTGGTCTACAACAGTATTTGATTAAATTTCAAATATTATTCTTGTAAAAGGCCTCTTCTAGTGCTCTTCTATTAGCTTTATTAAGGAAATGGATACATTTATTGCGATTAACTGAGGCCTTCAAGATACAATTCTTGAGATGAAAAGCTAATGGGATACAGTTTCCCTTTGCATGCAAAATAAACTTAGCCTGGGTTTGGCCTTGCTGCGCTTAACATTTTAGTTCAAAGCTTTAATGCTTTTTGTTTGAAATCAATGTGCTATGTTATTGGTTACCTGGTGTGTGTGTACTGTTCCAGGCAGCAATATGAACAATAGAAGCACTCCATACCTGCGTGGACTTGGAATCCCTCTCCACGATCCTCTCTTTGATCAGCTTGATCAGCGGGGTGATGTTGTAAAACTCTGCCTCCTCCAGGACCCCTGGGGACAAGACAGACACACACACCTCAGCTGCCTTGTGTCTGCTTCAGCCCAGCAGCTCCACTTTAGGTATGTCAGATATAATATATTACAAATTACTGGGTTAACTCGAGTTTACAAACTCAAATGTTCAAATTGGCTTTTGGTTTGATGAAACAGAAATATATGTTTGTTTGTTTTTGTGCATTAAAACTGCAGATGTTTTGGTCTATTTGTTTGTAGCAATAATTTTTTTCAGTGATAAATGGATAAATGGAGGTGTGTTTCCTTCAAAAATACTTTTCACATTAATATAGATCTTTTATAGATCATTATATATTTTTTTCAGTAGTAAATGGATAAATGGAAGTGTTTCCTTCAAAAATACTTTTCACATTAATATAGATCTTTAAGCCAACGGTGGGCTTATTCACAATAACTTCTTTTCTAATTAATTTATTTATCATTTTCAAGCTCACTATTAATTTGATGTTACATACCGGTCCATTTATATCATGTTTTTCGACTAGCAAACCTTGTACACTAGTTATTAAGAATAAGAATAAGAACAACTTTATTTATCCCGAAGGAAATTGTTGTGCCACAGTTTCAAGTAAAACATAACAATAATAAATAACAGTAAGAAGGAGGGAGAATAAGAAATACAAATAAAACCATAAACTGTCAAAGTCAAGGCTATAAAGTGTTTTAAGGTCTTAAAAAGTACGAAGATTTATTGACATGTCTCTTAATGGATTTTTTTTTATTTATTATCAAATGCTTTCATTTATATTTCATCCAAGAAAACTGAATTGCCAAAAAGTGGCATTAATTTATTTTTTGTTTTAATTTGCAAAACCTGAAATAGATTAAATGATCAGATCATTTAAAGTTACAAAGTCTATTCATGCCATATTGTACTTCTTGTAACAGCCCCCCCTCCACACACACACACACACACACACACACACACACACACACACACACACACACACACACACACACACACACACACACACACACACACACAATCCCATGCATCCAGGACCCATGCCAGAGGAGTCATATTCATCTGAGACCTTCTTCAGCCAGCTCCTTGTTGTAGACAAGTTTGCCGTGTCGCAGGTAGTTGAGAATAGGACCAAAGTAGGTGGGGTCTCTGTCAATCACATAGGCCCCCGTCTCATCCTGTATCACAATGAGGCGAAGAGAAAACACACTCCATTAACGCCAGCCACTCATCTTCATCATCATCAGGATTACACATGTTGTTCTATAGTACCAGTTTGTGTTGTCAGCGATTCCAGGTGCCAGATGAGTGTCCAAAGATATAATCGAATATTATATCTTCTCCAAAAGGTTTCAGATACGCACTAGCAGCAAAAGTTAACTCGCTTATCGACAGAATTGAGAGAAAATGCAAACAGGCACAATCTTGTCAGTGAACGCTTTCAACCCAGCCCTGACCGAAATGGATGATGTGTAATACATGTGTCCAAAGAAGAACTATTCAGATCACATTCTACAGACTGATAAGTATCATGTTATTCATTACCCATAAAGATTATCCCACATAGAGGTTGTGGAGACACTACATGTCTTTTGGAGGAACCGAGAGCACTCAAGCAAATCAGCACTGACACGAGGAGAACATGCAAATTACATGCAGGAGGGAGCCGGTTGTGCTGGAATGGAGGCAGGGACTTCCAAGCTGCGAGGCAGGACTTCTAACCCCCACACTGTACAATAGAATATCTTAATAATGACAATAATTCTGTTATGAAAACATCATGCCAGTTACGTCGTTTACATTATGAACTGTTTGCAAGTTGGTGACATTCTTATTTCAAGCCCATGTACAAAATCGGGTAACTTTAATCACGCAAACTTTTTACTCCCTCCTCAAGCAAAACAATATCTTTTAGAAATCAAGAGACTATTTATACATCTGAAAGCTCTCTATCTGGAGAATTATATCCTATCTGGCTATTTTCATCACAAATATGCAGTTTTGGCCGAGCGCAGGGGATACACGGACGCAAAATACACTGCAGTAAAGAGTTTAATTTCAAAATAAAATCTCCTTAAATGTTCAATTCGTGCAGCCCATTATCTTGGTTTTAAAATATTTCTGTGTATCAAAGGTAGCCAAACCACAATGGCGAAATAGAAAAACAAGTTCAGTGATTCCTGACTTAATGTTTCCTGGTTCTTTAGATAATCATCTGATAAACCCGGTTTCTTCCTATCGCAAATGCGTTTTTTTTTCTTCAGAATTATATTTTCCCATGAGAACTTCCTCTCACATTGATGCCGTTCGGCAGCTGGACACAGATGCTCTAGAGCAGCCGCTGGTGACTATTATCGCAAAAAAGGGCAGCGTCAACCCTGCCTTAGAAGCAGCCGGGAGAGAAACCAGCCTGGATGTTATGTCACAAATGTCCCTCCAAAACACACGCACACGCACACACACGCTACCTCGTGATGGTGGTTTGCAGAAGAGCCCCCACTTAAGAGTTGAATTGGAGAAAGACACAATTCTGGAGAAATATATAAATGCATAGGCCTTTAGGAGGTTTGCACAGCGGGACACTGAAGGGGAGAGAGCGGGAATTGTTGGGAGAATGAAAGGATGTTAAGAACATGGTTTAGAGGGTTTCCTCCGCAGGGGAAAAAGTATACAGGGGTAGGAAGGAGGAGTGATTTATCATATGGAGACACAGACAGAACATTAGCCTGTATTTCTCTTCTTCAGTTCAGACAATACGCCCAATTCCACTAACTGGAAAAGACATGCTGCTACACATAAAACAGGATTTGACATTACTCATTTAAAAATACATTGTTTTTGAAGGGCTGTCTTGTTAAAGGTCACTTTTCAATCTTAACTAAAAATCCGTTTGCGAAAAGCAAGACTGCTTGAATCCTTCGAGACGTAATCAAGTAAAAGTTTGATTGATCGTTGCAAAAATATATAGATTTCAGCATATTACTCCCGAGACAATACTGTTGAATGTTTTTTGTTTTTATTTATTGTTTGAAAATACAATTGTTAGAAATAAAAAAAAAAGGCTGAGCTAAATCAGTACATATGAAACATCTCTATGTTCCATGGGTGTCATCAAGAGATGTTTTCAGCACTATAATAAGATCTATTTTGGATTTTGAGCTTCATTTGGTTATTTGGGAGACTTTAATTGACTTTTACGCGATATATATCCCCATTTGTTTATTTTCAACTGCAGCTAACCTCAATTCCAACTTAAATTCAACAGAGCCACTGCTGGATGTTTAACAGAACTAACTATCATGTTGGCATGCTAGTTATGTGCTGTTATCTGTTTAAAGAGAGAGAGATAAGTATTTATTGTCTGGGTGGAAGCAGTTTAGAAGAGGATGGGACATGAAAACCAAGAGGACTGTGTGAAAAATCTTATTTCTATGCACTTTGATTGTGTCTGTGCTGAAAACCACAGTAATAACAGTAAGACTGTAGTAGAGGCCAACTGCTGATTCTCACACACACACACACACACAGGACAGACTGACAACGTGACTTAACATGGCAGCCTGAGCATTGCAACACAGGGAAAAAGCTTCCTGAATGTGTCAGGAGGGTTCTCTCTCTTTCTTTCTCTGTCACACACACACACACACACACACACACACACATACACACATACACACACACACACTCCAGACTTTGGGGGATTAGAAAGCCTTAGATTACCCTCTGGAGACAGAATCTATCCTCTACCTTCTGAAAAGTTTTGGTACTAATGTAATTGTGACATCAAATCTCTGCCTCTGGTGATTCCCACTGCTTAAATGGAGACATCAAGTGTAAGCTATACCACTGATGTTTTTTATCATATTGACCTTTTAAAAAGTGTGCTTTAAATTGTGCACCATGTGGTCTAGACCGAATAAAGTTTGCTGATTTGACAAAGTAAAAGTGAGAACTTCTCAGATCTCATTGTGGGGGGCACAATGAAAAGGTATAGAAAAAGAAAATGTATTTAAATTTGCAATCAAGTCCCGTTGTGATTATTTGTGACACACCGGCTTTAAGACCAAAAAAAACCTCTCGTCAACAAGAAATACTCAGAACAGATGAAAAGCAAAAATGTAAAAATACTGTATTTACCCAACCCAACAATAACGTGAGCGTCAGAGTACAGCGTTAGTGTGTTTGCACGCTCCTCTGTTTGAGCTGGTGAGAAGACAGGGACACACGATGAGGGGTTAATGATTTACAAAACATTGCTTCAGTTCAAACAGGATGCAACTCAGCAGCATCACCCTCCTCCACCCCCGAGACCGTTCCACAGGCTATCTCTGAACAAAAGCCCCGTTCAGCCTGCAAAGCACACCTCCGTCGCCCCCCTGCCAAAAATCAGATAGCAAAACGTCTTGCTTCATTTTGTACCATCGTAAACGTATCCTCCTTTAAACTTGATTTATCATTAATAAGTCTGCAAGATGTGGACGTCTCAAGGGTAACCGAGTCAGACTTCCAAAGTCCTGGTTAAATCAATTTTTTTTTCTCTCTTCAGCCTCACTCACTCAAGATCAATCTGTTGACTTGGGGTTTTTTGGAGGTCAGCGCTGCTGAAAGGCCCTGAAGCCACAGTGTGCTTGGATCTCAGATGTCACAGATGGTCCGACTGGTCACCTCACTCTCCCAGTACGTGTTACTTTTTTGGTGTGGCTGCACCTTCGTGCTGATAAAGACATGCCCTTTCACGTGCCTGTCGGAACAAAACCTCTCTTTTGAATTTGACACGGTCTGGGGAGTTGGTCGACAAAAAGCTTGCAGTTTTATACTCGTTTAAATCTTCTGACTTTTATCCCTCAGGCAAGGTTGACCTCATTTATCACCAGAGCAAATTATCCGCCGTGCTCTAATCCTAAATCATTATTTCACTGCAGTGGTAGTAATAATGAGTTCAAAAACAAATTAATTTTTGCAGAAAAGTTGCGATTCTGGGCCCAAAATGTCTTTCACAGCCATTTCAGTGTTTTACACATAAAGTCTGTGATTGATGCAAACAGATGGAGGTTTCCAAAATACTGCGCTACTCCTTTAAATCAGAACTTCTTTTTTTTATTCCCATGATCCCTCAAAGCCTCATATAACCTCATACCACAGATAAGGTCATAAAGCGAGTCCGGACAAATGGTGGAATCCAAGCTGGCACCGAGAGAAGACAAAAAATCCCAGAGAAAAAAAATCCCAAATTGAAAAGGAACAAGGTTGGTCAACAAACAAAGTCTTGAACAGAGAAAAAGGAAGATTACAAAAAGCCAGAAGACATTAATAAATGTATGACAATCAGGAATATCTTGTCAGGAGTGAGTATGTCAGCCTCATTTTAAATGCATTCAGAAGACTGACACAAACATTTAAATACATCCGACACAGATTAGGACTAGAACTTATAAATCTGATAAAAGAACCATATCAGACTTTTTCAATTGCACACTTATTTCTAACTTTTTTTAAGATCACGGTATTTTTTTGGTTAACTTACAGGCTCTTTCAATGTGATGGTCCAATAGTGATTTTTTTTAACTTTGGGCATTCACTTACTATTTTGACAACAGTAAAGTTGATTAACTATTTTCGATTTTTTTTCTTCAAAACAATCCATACACTGTATTTGATTAATATCAGTGTATCACTCAGCTCTATTTACAAATCCTTTAACACTCAAACAATCCCAGTGGTATTTAGTAAGTACTTATATAATAATTACAATATGTTGCAATGAGATTACATGGTCAGCCACACTGTTACACCTGCTCAGGTAGCATCATTTAGGTGTCAAAGCTGAATAAGCTTCATAATGTAATTGGCTTGGACTAGCTGGATGTCAGCTCAGGTTGTAGCAGAGAGCCAGGGGTTTGGTTCAGCAAGGGGGCAGGGCAGCTCAAGTGCTGGTAATCTTATTAAAAACACACACACATGGCCAGACAGCTTGTGTGTGTGTGTGTGTGTGTGTGTGTGTGTGTGTGTGTGTGTTCTTGCAAGGGTTTAAAAACAGCACAGAACCCTGAGAAGAGGATCGTCAGTGCCAACAGACTAGAGGGGATTCCAGTGTGGATAATGTCAGGCTGAACATTCTCCTCTGTTTGTTTTGGTTCTACTGCCGGGCCCGAGACACCGGCTGCTCTCGCCCCGCTGGGTCAGACAGTGGGAGCGACCGCCACCCCCACCCCCCAGAGACAAAGCAATGCACACTTCACGCCTACCACTGGGATAGGATTTATTTCCAGTTTATAGTTTCCCTAAAATCACAAACAATTCAAGAAGTAATAGTACATCTTCAGGAAGCTGTAAACTGTCTTGTGACCCATCTAGTCAGGGGGTCACAGTTTGAACTTCAGTCACAGACACTTGTTTTTCCCCTAGAGAATAACGGCTTCTTCCAAGTAGCTGGAACTTTCCTGGCTAGCTCCATGACAGTCAGCTGATGATGCGGCCCAACCTCAACTGAAATGGTTCACCGCGTTGAATCAGAAACATATTCTCGACTGTGTAATTTAACCGATTTTTTTTAATATATGACGAGAATTGTGACGTTAAGACTGAAATCTGTATGTTTGTTACAGACTTCTGAACAGAATGCCATATACTGTAATTCACAGGAACGTAATTAGAAATAGCATGGCGAATTTGTTGTTGTGATCAATTGATTTGTCATGGTAATTTTTCATACGTTTTGTAGGTACATTGATTATGCACCAATTTCAATATCTCCGATTGTTAATTTTTACAAGTCATATAATTCTGCAAGCAGTAAGGGTACTCACTATTGGCGGGTTCAAGAGCAAGAGGGAGGGAAGGAGATGAGGCAGTGGGCAGCTTTGGTTTTCCACGTAAGTCACATGTCAGAAGATCCAGCATCTCGGCTGAAGCCCAGTCCTCTTTTAAGGATGAAGGCGGTGTGACGGAACCCGGGGAACCAAAACACGCAAAACAGCTCTTTCTAAATCTCTCCCCGGATTCTCTTTTGAGTTTGCGAAAGCGAGCGGCAGCCGATAAAAGGATCAAAACGCTTTAAGTGAGTCAAGAGTGAGTCAGCGGCTGAGATTGAGGATGACGATGGGAGAGTGGGTAGAAAGATGAAGCTATGTGTGTGAATCTGTGTATTTGCGAGACAGAGAGAGATCCTGTGTTTTGTGTGTTTGTGTGTGTACAGGCAGTGGAGAGGGAGCCACTGTCAGGTCATAGCTGAAGGTCACATGGGAATATACTTTCCACAGTGGCTGGCTGGTAGTGAACCAGATGCTGCAGGCCAACCACAACCTCCAAACTTAAATTTTTCTGTCACTACAGCTGCAAGGATATTTGATTACAGCTGCCCCAGGGCTTGTTAACATCAGACACATGCACCATAAACATGAGACTGATGAATGCATGCTGACATGAGAATGGACACAATATGTCTTATCAAGTTTAGAAATATGATGAAGAAAAACTAAGATATTCAGGATATATCATATCCTGATAAATCTCATGTCACCTCATCAGCTTTGGTATGGAAAACCTCAAGACAGTTTTTTTCTTAAACAAAAATACATTTATTCGGTGAGTGCCAGCTTGAGAGAGCTATTAAATAATCATCTGTGATCTGGCCTTCACGTATATAATTTAACTGCAGACTCTTCAAACAATACTTTGGTCCTTACAGTCCAATCTTTTTCTGCAGATTTTCGAGGTGACTTATTGTGAAATTACTTTTCACATGTATTTCAAAATTTCAAAATATTCAAAAGACTGACTGTATTTACAAAGGATAGTTAAAAACCAACCCCAATATGTCACATCAATGATCCTGTCTGGCTGTGGAGGACAAAAAATATATAATTTAAGAAAAATGCAATGCTATCAATGCCATCATTAGTTAGGCATCCCACTAAGGTAACACAAAATTCAAGAATAGCGTACTGTGTACTCATTTCAACACTTCCTGTGCTTTATTAAAACTGTAACCAACTAACTGCAGCTCGTTGCAATCCAGGGGGAAACACCCTTACAATAACAGCCTCTCCTTTACTGAGCCAGCACATTTTGAAGGACTAATTCGTACAAACTTATCCATCGCTGACTTTTTTTGACTCCCAAACATTGGTAGTGGTTTCTGGTACCTGAGGAGTATTGGTGCTCGAGCTCACCCATCATCATGTGTGTGTTAAACCTTTTGCATAGCACTGCTTTGCATTAAATCCACTGTATCACAGTAAGTATAAATATCGGTGGCGTAGCTACCTCACCCGCTCTAAGTGACTATACTCCCTCTCTATCCTTCTTTGTTGTAAGCCAGCAGTCCGTGTGCCATCTCATGACATCATGTGATCGTACCCTGTGCCGTGAATGAAGATTTCACCCGTACGGCTCCCTCCGTTCTTATGGTGACATTTGGAAGATGAGAGGTTTCCAGTGTCGGCCGAGGGTGAGCTCGAGCCCGGGAGGGAAGATCCATCCCCTGCCACGCACATGCATATCAAAGGCCACACCATAATAGATATCTGCATCATTGATGAGTCTTGCCAGTCGGTGCAATGTTCAGTCTACATGTGACTGGAGGACATAATACATCATCTCCCTCGCTCTCTATAAGATGCCAGCTGTACAGCTACTGACTGTGCAGCTCCCTGCAGAAGGGGAGGCACGTGTTCATCCATCTGACCCAGGCTACACTCACACCAGAATTGATGCTCCTGCTCACCAACCCACCCACCCACACACACACACACACACACACACACACACACACTAGAAAATTAGAGAGTGGGAAAGGTTCATGTTGCATATAAACCAGCTAGTCATTAAAGAATTTCCGGGCTAGGGAAAATCTGCAGGAATGGCTGTAGGAAACATATAGCTAGAGCTGCAGCGCCTTTGCTTCATGTCAAGACCTGCACCAGCAGCATGCCGGTGCCAAAGCACCTCTCCTACCAGAGCAGGGTTGAGGATCACTGATCAGGAATAGGAATTCTAGACTGAGACCATAAGCCAGTCGGACTCGGTGAGATCGCTCATTAAAAACAAAGCTGGTTGTTGTGCTTTTAAGGGGTGACTGATTGAATTCAACATCCATTTCCCACCCGCGGTGTTCTCATCGTCTTCCTGCTCCTCGACCAATCATGAGTGACCTTACTGCGCCAACGCGGAGCCTCGCGGGTGTTGTAAATGAGCAGTACCGCATTTCCCCCCGGTTATCAACCCAAAGTTGTCAGAAGTCACCCACCGTGTCCGAGTGTAGGTCCTGCTGCTGGCACAGCCGGTACAGAAACGAAGTTTGCTCTTTGAGGAGCGTCTGTCGCGTCGTGAGAAACACCGTGCCGCCGACGTTCAGCCGAACCCACTTTCCGTTACTCCCCCCGGCGGGGTTGATGACCGCGCCGTTACCGATGCCATGCGACGCCGCGACGCCGGGCTCGGCGACGCCGGAGGCGGCAGGCGTCGCGCTCTCTCCCGCCTCGCTGTCTTTGTTGTTGTTGTTATTGTTGTTGTTGTTGCTGTTGTGATGGCAGCCGTGGCGCGTCACCAGCGGCGCCGCGTCCGCCGCCTCCCGTTGCTCCTCCGCCGTCGTTGCCATTTGGAAAGAGCCGCTTGCCACCCAGTGCTCCCGAGCGAGGGCGTCCGACCGTATCTCGGATCGCTCGGTTGCCGATGGAACACGCCCCGCCCACATCCAACCCCAAGTGGGCGGGGCCTCCGGGGCGCATGCGCGATGCATTGTGGGTAATGCAGTTCTTTTGACCAGGTACGTAGATGTCAGTGGCGTGCACAGGTCTGGTGATGTCAATAGCAAATCTCATACCCCCAAGTGTGAGGCCTGATATATTGTAGCGAGCCACGAATGTTGGGGTTTTTGTTGATTCTCGATTGCTGTGTGATTTTGGGGTTGCTTGGAATTTTGTGGGTGTGGTTTAGGATGCAAGGAATTCTGTTTTGTTTTTTTTTTTACCTGGAATTGAGCGGGATCAGTTAGTTGTATTGCAGGCTTCTGTGGCGTGACTGTGGCCAACAACAGCTATTGCTTATTAAACGGACGTTTTACCGTTAACCAGGTGTTTTCCCTTATTAAAACGCTGAAATGTTGACAAATCTTAAATATACAAACACAGATTAATCATGTGTCTGTGGAGGTCCTCGTTCATCCACGTCACAGTGAATTCTTGTCGAAATCTTCTTGTCGAAAGCTGCGAGAAATTCTTTTTCAGTGCCTATTAAAGCCAGGTTGATCGGTCGCATCTGTGACATAGATTCAAGATCCAAAGTGTTTATTGTTATGTGCAAAGTCTGGAAACGTGTTTGCCTTGACAATTAAATTTCCTGTATTCTGCCATCCACAGTGAAGCCTTATAGGTTACTAAGTTGCTTAGTGCAGGCATTTCAGCACTGCAGAAAAGTTAGCTGTAGAGTGGAGAAGTTCATTCCTCAAATATATTTTCATTAATTTCAGTTTTGAAAATGACCTTTTGAAGCTTGCATCTAAAAATGTGACTGTGTGCAGTAATCTGTTTGAAACACACACACAGGCAGAAACATGCCATGTAAATATTTAAATACCGCCTAAAAATGTAGAACAATTTCTACAGCTATTCACTGACCTCAGTGGGCAAGAAAATTATTCTAGATGTGCAAAAAGCCGTTTTTAAAATATTAAAAATTTCAATCTCATTTCCTTCTCAGATTGAATGCCCCCATCCAATGGATGCCCGTGGCCAAAGCACCAAAACTGTAATTCTTTCATTAAAATTCCACTCAAGCAGATGAACATTTACTCCTTTGATAATCTATTTTCCAAAAGGGAAAAATAGAGCTTGTGGCAAAAGGTAAACAACCTTGAAATATATGAGCACACCAGAAGATATGGTCTTGTCTGCGTTGTCTCATAGATATTTCTTTAAGATAGGAAGCACTGAAAAGGTCTAAGTGGCTGCCTACAGACCTTGAATTTATTGTATTCAAACATAAATTCTTTCCATGGAAATGGCACACGATATCGTATTTACGGAATTTAATGATGGAGCAATAAAAATGCAGCCTCAGGGCGGCACTGGCCTGTGCCTCTCCAAGCCTGCCTTGGGGGGGCACGGAGCAGTGTCTCCCTGTGCCGGTCCCAAGCCCGGATAAATGCAGAGGGTTGCGTCAGGAAGGGCATCCGGCGTAAAACTTTTGCCAAAACCAAATATGCGAGACAACCAAAACTATACCATACCGGATCGGTCGCGGACCGGGTTAACAACGACCGCCATTGGTACTGATGACCTACAGGGTACTAATGGAAATTGGGCTACTGTGGGTCGAAGAACAAGAACAAGAAGAAGAGGAGGAGTGCGTGTTCGGAAGCAGAGAGAGAGGAGGAAGGGAAAGAGTCTGGGACTGAGAGTAGGGACTTTGAATGTTGGGACTATGACAGGAAAAGGTAGAGAGCTGGTCGACATGATGCAGAGAAGGAAGGTGGATATACTGTGTGTCCAGGAGACCAGGTGGAAAGGTAGTAAGGCTAGAAGCTTAGGAGCAGGCTTTAAGTTGTACTATTATGGTACTGACAAGAAGAGAAATGGAGTAGGAGTTATCTTGAAGGAGGAGTTTGTTAGGAACGTCCTAGAGGTGAAAAGAATGTCAGATAGACTTATGAGTCTGAAACTGGAAATCGAA
This sequence comes from Fistularia commersonii, assembly GCF_037954325.1. Taxonomy (NCBI): domain Eukaryota; kingdom Metazoa; phylum Chordata; class Actinopteri; order Syngnathiformes; family Fistulariidae; genus Fistularia; species Fistularia commersonii. The sequence goes on from NC_141316.1 coordinate 6,122,809, forward strand.
GGTGTGATGCTCAATGTTGTTAGTGGCTATGCCCCGCAGGTGGGATGTGAATCTGAAGAGAAGGAGAAGTTCTGGAATGAGTTAGATGAAGTGATGCAGAATATTCCCAGAAATGAGAGAGTGGTCATTGGTGCAGACTTCAATGGACATGTTGGTGAAGGCAATAGAGGGGATGAAGAAGTGATGGGCAGATTTGGTATCCAGGATAGGAATGCAGAGGGACAGATGGTGGTAGATTTTGCAAAAAGGATGGAAATGGCTGTAGTGAACACCTTTTTCCAGAAAAAACAGGAACATAGGGTAACTTATAAGAGCGGAGGTAGGAGCACGCAGGTAGACTACATCTTGTATAGACGAGGTAACCTGAAAGAGATTAGTGACTGCAAAGTAGTTGTAGGTGAGAGTGTAGCCAGACAGCATAGGATGGTGGTTTGTAGGATGACTCTGGTGACAAGGAAGATGAAGAGGACAAAGGCAGAGCAGAGGACAAAATGGTGGAAGCTGAAAAGGGAGGAGTGTTGCATGGTTTTCAGGGAGGAGTTGAGAAAGGGTCTGGGTGGTCAGGGTGAGCTTCCAGATGATTGGACAACTACAGCTAGTGTTATCAGGGAGACAGGTAAAAGAGTACTTGGTGTGTCATCTGGAAGGAAAGTAGATAAGGAGACTTGGTGGTGGAATGAGGAAGTGCAGGAGTGTATACAGAGAAAGCGGTTAGCGAAGAAGAAGTGGGATACTGAGAGGACTGAAGAGAACAGACAGGAGTTCAGGGAGGTGCGGCGAAAGGTAAAGATAGAGGTAGCAAAGGCAAAACAAAGGGCTTATGATGACTTGTATGCTCGGTTGGATAGTAAGGAGGGTGAGAATGATCTATACAGGTTGGCGAAACAGAGAGATAAAGATGCAAAGGATGTACAACAGGTCCGGGTGATAAAGGACAGAGAGGGAAATGTATTGACAGATGCTAGAAGAGTGATGGGAAGATGGAAAGAGTACTTTGAAGAACTGATGAATGTGGAAAATGAAAGAGAGGCAAGGGTAGAAGAGGTGACTATTGTAGACCACAAAGTAGCAAAAATTAGTAAAAGTGAAGTGAGGAAGGCATTGAAGAGGATGAAGAGTGGAAAAGCAGTTGGTCCTGATGATATACCTGTGGAGGTGTGGAAGTGTCTAGGAGAGGCAGCGGTAGATTTTCTGACTAGATTATTCAACAGGATCTTAGAGAGTGAGAAGATGCCTGAAGAATGGAGACAAAGTGTGATGGTGCCTATTTTTAAGAATAAAGGGGATGTGCAGAATTGTGGCAACTACAGAGGGATAAAGTTGATGAGCCATACAATGAAGTTATGGGAAAGAGTAGTGGAAACTAGACTGAGAGCAGAAGTCAGCATTTGTGAACAGCAGTATGGCTTCATGCCTAGGAAGAGTACTACAGATGCAGTATTTGCGTTGAGAATGCTAATAGAAAAGTACAGAGAAGGCCAGAGGGAGTTGCACTGCGTTTTTGTAGACCTAGAAAAAGCATATGACAGGGTGCCAAGAGAGGAGCTCTGGTATTGTATGAGGAAGTCTGGAGTGGCAGAGAAGTATGTTGGACTGGTGCAGGACATGTATGCTAGCTGTGAGACACTGGTACGGTGTGCTGTAGGGGTAACAGAGAAGTTCAAGGTGGAGGTGGGACTCCATCAGGGATCAGCACTGAGCCCCTTCTTGTTCGCAATGGTGATGGATAGGCTGACAGATGAGGTTAGACAGGAATCCCCATGGACCATGATGTTTGCGGATGACATTGTGATCTGTAGTGAGAGCAGACAACAGGTAGAGGAAAATCTAGAGAGGTGGAGGTATGCTCTGGAAAGGAGAGGAATGAAAGTTAGTCGCAGCAAGACAGAATATATGTGTGTGAATGAGAGGAACTCGGGTGGAGCGGTGAGGCTACAGGGAATGGAGATCAAGAAGCTGGAGGATTTCAGGTACTTAGGGTCAACAGTCCAGAGCAACGGAGAGTGCGGAAAAGAGGTGAAGAGACGGGTCCAAGCAGGTTGGAATGGGTGGAGAAAAGTGTCAGGGGTACTATGTGATAGAAGACTATCGGCCAGAATAAAAGGAAAGGTGTACAAGACAGTGGTGAGACCAGCGATGATGTATGGACTAGAAACTGTTACAATGACCAAAAGACAGCAGGCAGAACTAGAGGTTGCAGAGATGAAGATGTTGAGGTTCTCTTTGGGAGTGACCAGGATGGATAGGATCAGGAATGAATCTATCAGAGGGACGGCACATGTTCGATGTTTTGGGGAGAAGGTCAGAGAAGCCAGACTGAGATGGTTCGGTCATGTACAGAGAAGAGATAGTGAATATATTGGTAGACGGATGCTGGAATTGGAGATGCCAGGCAAGAGGTCTCGAGGAAGACCAAAGAGAAGATTTATGGACGTAGTGAGAGAGGATATGAAAGTAGCTGGTGTGAGAGAGGAAGATACAGAGAATAGGGTTAGATGGAGAAAGTTGACTCGCTGTGGCGACCCCTAACGGGAAAAGCCGAAAGAAGAAGAAGAAGAATGATGGAGCAATAAAAAACAACAGTAAATGCGGTCTTATTTAAATTTTAAAGGGTCGGGAGGTAATCAAACTGTCAAACATCCCCAAAATGTTGTAAAGCTGAATATGAGAACCATGTGAACTGAGAGGTTAATGCAGTTGCCGAATCATGAAGATGATTTAATATATTTTTATGCAAAAGCTTATCTGTTGGAACAGTGGGTGAAAAAGTTCAGATCGTTTGTAAAAATATTTACACTCAGAGTGAGGGGTTCTTTCTGTGAGATGCTTGTGGTGAGAAAAAAATGTTTGAGTTTTCTCACACTCTATATACTCCAGAGAAGGAGTGTTTGTTTATAATGAATATTACTACTTTTGAAGATGTGTCTGTGTGTAACCATTAATGTCAGTGTGAATGCACGTCATTGAAACCGAAAAAAAAGTCTAAACAGTTTGGTGTTAGAAACTTGAGGACGCTTGAAATGGGCTTTAAGAAGGAATTCTGTTTGAGAGTTTGAGATTTCCTGTTGGGAGATGTGTTTTCCTGGTCGCTTTTCATTTTCAGGTAATATTTGTGTTCACTCTCTGACTCTGGCTATTAGAGCAAATGCATCATCATGCACCTAAAGTCATTAGAAAGTGGCTAGAGATGAGCGATGTCCCTTTGACGTGAAGACTGACGAAGCTCTGAGTATTAGAAAGATGGGAGTGTTCTAAAATTAGTACACTGAGGGATGGAGATGAATCGCTGGCTGCAACACCACCCGGCAGTTTGAGGTGTGGATGAAACAACAGTGAGCTTCCAAATCAAGGGAGTATTTTTTAGCAGGTGATCAAAACAAAGAGTAGGAATTAGTTGCAGATGAGGAGACAGCAATTTGAGAGCTGCAACACCGGAGCCATTTTCAGGACAATACTTTCAGCAAAATGTGACATTTCTGCTCATTTGCAGTACCACTGACTCATATTTTTAGTCCTTTGAAACGTCCTTTTAAACACAAAATGACCTCGCAGTGTAGATCAGTAGGTAACATCATTCCTCTAAACAACAATTTTAGAACTGTGTGCTTCGTATCAGCAGCAACCAACAAACAGATTGAAAAAGTTTGAGTTTGCACCAGAGGCTCCAGTTAACTCCTGCCTTAGGACTCTGCCTGTCAAAGCTGAAACATCTTGGAAAAGAGAGGGAGAGATCCTGACTTAACTGAGGAAAACTCCCCAATTCCTCGACCAAAGCGAGTATCTTCATGGTTTATCCAGACTTGTCATCACTCAGAGGTGGGAGGGATACTGGACGACAACCCACAACGCGACCATCATTCCTGATGCAGAGAGAAATGACACGAAGAGAAATGTAATAGAGGTAATTTGTCAACATTGAAAGATGGTTTTCTTTCTGAAAAAGAGGATGCACTGCTCCGAGATTGCACACAGGGACACCAAAACAAAGAACAAGATTTATGGTCAGTGAAATGTCAGCAATTTGGTGACCATGGGGACAGCAACACAACCAAACAAACAGGAAAAAACAGACTTCTGTTGAAATATTGGCCAAAGAAGCTCATAGAACTTGAGAGTTCTACCCCCACATTCATGCCTCAGGATTTAAGACAACCAGTCAGCTTTTTATTTGATTTCATGGGACTTGAAACTTCCAAATATGGAAGTCCCATTAAAATTGAGGTTTAAGACATTTTAGAGAGCTTTTAACATTTCTAAACTAAAGACTGAGAACACTTCCCAGCCTTTCATTACTATAATTAGGTAAAAACCATTAGAGTAGAAAAAAAAAAAGCAGAACCAATCTAAAATCTTCAGGGTGGTCTGTCATACTTAAAGGGTGGCACCTCAGTTGTGCTTGTCAACACTGCTATTTGAGAAACATGCATTGTAAGATTGTAAGACTTTTCAAAAGTCACAATGTGATTAGGCTTCTTTCCAGAAATCTCTTATTATGCGCTATTGTGAGACACACAACTTGATTGAATGGTTTATGTCAAACCAAATGCCGCGCTGCATACGTTGGAGGCGCTGCTAGCCAGTCAAAATGAGAACAGAAAGCAAACTCACACAAGACAAATTTGATTGCCACCCACACGTATATCCTTCTGGCCAGTCCGTCACAGATGAAAGTTTGTCCATAAAATCAATGGAATTTGACCGTGAATTTTTGAACATGATATTGCCCAACAAAAAATTGCTGTAATCCCAGAAAACAGCTGAACTCTCCTTTACTGTGTTTTCTGCCTCACATGTGCTGTTACGAGTCTTAGCCTGGCGGCAGCAAGGCAGATAATGAGGTAAGAATACACACTGCATAAAAGACCTGTGTTGAATTAGGAAGTTTGATGTTTTGGACACAATCAGGGAAGATAGTATGAGAAAAGATTTACAAACATATGGGGAATGAGAGATTATTTTCAGCAGTCATGCACTCAATCCTCTTCTTGCACAGAACTTCTGCAGCATCAAGAGGACAGGCCTGTGGATGAATCACTGCAGTGAGACGTCCTAGAAACGTTCACATGTCATCTCTAGAATGTTTACGTAAACATTAGCTTTCATGCAGAAGACAGCATTTTTAAATCAAAATTGAATATCATCCTGACGGATCAGTAAAAACTATATAAGTACTGTAATTTTCAGACTATAAGCTGCTACTTTTTTCACGCGCTTTGACCACTGTGGTTTAAACAGTAATGCGGCTAATTTATGAATTTCGTGCCGCCAGAACATTTAGCCTCGTCACATTGGACCAGTGAAAATTTTGAGGCCGTTCAGTGCCGACACTGAAGAAGACAACTTTTGGCCGGTGCGGCTTATACTCAGGTGCGCTCAATAGTCTGGAAATTATGGTATCTACAGGGAAACACTGGTTTCACTAAAAGACAATGGTTTTGAATGAATTTGAAAACAATATATACAATTTTATTCTTGCCTGGTGTGGATCAGCATGCTGCTCTCCATACCTGAACATCAATGGTTTTTAGCTGAATCTAACAAGCATTAGCAGCAGTCGTTGTTGTAGATGGAGCCTTATAACTGTCCTGAGACAACCAAGAGATAATACAGGGTCCCGACAATGTAATATTCCAACGAGATGTGTTTGACCAAATTTTAGACCAAATCATTGTGTTTCCCTGTTCTTAACCAAGTTGTTTTGTTGTTGAAGTTGAACAACCAACTGCTTGGAAGCAGATATAACAAAACACTGCCATCCTCTTGTGAACAGCAACCTAATACAGGAGGATTAGGAAGATGACGAGAAATTCTTGATTACTGATCTGCTGGCTGTGACTACAATTTAATTTAGACTTTGCATGGAAATATTTTTAGGAATACAGCTTCCTCCTAACTGCGCGTAATGTTTTCCGGTATGAAACCATATGAATCATTTAATGAGAGTGTATTCGTTACCGTCACAATACCTTTATTGTGTTTAATTGTTCCAGGAAGCCACATCGGTGGGAGGGAGAGCCGGCATGCACCGACGCTGATCATAAAATACCAAGGTCGAATTTATTTGCTCCTTCCTGGGTAATGACCTGTGTCACGACTCTCTTATTAAGGCATGTTAAGTTGAAATTCTCCTGAGGGTTTTTATATGATATGTGAGAACGTTGTAAAAAGGTTTTGATCTAATTAAAAACATGTCTCTATTCATGGACCAAGAGTAATGGTGAACACACTATCGCTTGTCTCTTGTGGTTATAAGATGTTTATTGTGTTCTTGTTTAGAAAAGCTGGCAGCAAGGGGGTTTTATGACCTCATTTACGTTTATCCGGGGGCATAAATGTTCCAGTCTGAGTCAAAGTTAAATTGATTTTCTTGTTCAAATTTGAAAAAAAATAAAAAAGACAACTTACTTCTCCATGCTTTAAAATCACACATTTATAAGGATGGAAGTCTTTTGAAAATGAACACAAATAACCTAAGATCCAGTAAGTTCTATGAAATTTGGAATGGCACAGCTGTAGACAAACCATCACGGTATTCTTTTCAAATGAAATACTGTATTTCCATTGTTGAATTCTGCTTAAAAAGCAGGGGACTCAAGTGATTGCCAATATAGGAAAGGACAGGAAGTAATATTTTTAATCCTGTGATATGTTGAATTTCATTCAAATTGTTCAGATAGCCTTGCCAATCTTATTATGGCTGTTAGTATTACTGTACAGAGTGTATTTCTAATTAGAAAAAATTTGCAGATTAATGAACAGGTCATTATTTACCATATACAACATTTTACATCTAAATAATAATGACCAGCCGAATAGAAATTTTTCAGAAAAAGAAAAAATAAATTGACATGTTATTAGTATGGCTAATGGCAACATCAACAAAACATTGCCGTTGTGATCATAAAAATAATTCAGTTTATTTTTCTTTTAATTTTTTTTTTAACTTTTTAATCTTTAATTTTACTAATTTTAAGGTATATTAATGTTGTGTTGTTTTGTTGCTGTTGTTGATATAGTACTTTGATGACTTAATTAATATGTTCTCATCTGCATTCTGCCATTCATGGAGTTTAAATAATTTCAGTTATTTCCACCATCTCAACATGAGATGAAATGTAAACAATTCAGTTTGTATACAGTTAAACCAGTAGATGTTCTCTTCACATTTCTATGTATCAGTTTTAATACAGAATAACACAATATATAAAACAGATATGGGAGGATGCTTACTTACACTTGGTTTTTCCTTAAGCTATAAACACGCATATGTTTATGTATATATCCCATTTGCAATCTGTAGCACTATAAAACCACTGGGTAAAGCAATGAAAAGTTTTTTTCGCACCAGCAACTACACTTAAACATTCCTTGTCATTCATGGTGGCGGCAGAGTCGGTTGCATGGTGACGAAGGTGAAGTTGTACTTGTCTGGAAGACCCTGATGAAGCGTGAGGTTGAAAGATTCCCATGAGAAGGGTTGTAGCCCTCCCTGTGTTGTGGGGCCGCTTATTGCCTCCGTGACCTGCTGGAGAGCCATGTGGTAGTCTGTCACCTGCGCCATGAAACAGAGGGGATTACGGAGGGAAGGAGGTAGCGAGATGATACAGACATTAACAATGACTAAACCACTTTGGGCATTTGCGTGGTGCCATGTGGGTCCTTGTACTGTCCCTGATTTTTTTCATAATGCATCTCCTGTTCGCTACTGTAATGTCTTGTGTTGCGTGATGATTGCTATGAAACGTATTTTGAAAAGATAACTCTGGCGTGACACGTTTTTCTCCCTGTTTGTCATGTAATCCTTCACTCAATGAATTTTTCTCAACGCTGGTCTGTTCCCTCAGTCTCCTCAGCCAATCAGCTCTCCGGATACATTCATGTTAGTCACTTCTGTCTGGTTGCATGATTCACTGGTCCTCGCTTTATACTGCAATGACCTATTTTTATGGTTAGGAAGTCATTTCTTTGAATTTGGCATGCTCATGTGCTTTAAAGTTTTAATGAGAAGACCAAGTTGAAAACCGAAATCAAATGGGTCAAAGCTGTGATAATCATGGGCAAAAAATTAATTAAATCATTTTTTTTTTTTACTAATAATCAATCAGCAATATCTGCACATTATGAATGAAAATAGTTTTACCAACACTCCAAGTGACTGAACCGACTTGAAGGGGGGTTATTGTAACATTTCACAACCAGGAGCAAAATGTTCTGGTTTTTCAAACCTCACACGAATGCACCACGAGTTCTCTCTTTTATTCTATCTTTGTCAGACTCTCTCTGTTGTTTAGCTATTTAGTTTGTATCCAATTTTCTTTTCTGTTTTGCTCGAATTAAAACCCTGAATATTCTATGTCCTTAGCTGTTTCTGGAAAGAAAAGAAAATGCAGCTCAAGATGTTCCGACTTGGTTGTTTCCCAGCAGTTGGACTGAGCCGCCTTTATCAACCAAGAGTTACTGGAGAAGACGCTGATGAAAACCCCAGAGCAACAAAATTACGATCATGTCTCAGCAATGGATATTCCAGTCGACACAAAGATAACTCTCCACATGATTTCATTCAAGACAAGGTCAGTCAAAGACTTAAACCTACATAATTCACGAGTGATCTTTTCTGCAGGTCCAGGTTACTTTGTAGTAAAATCCAAAAATGACTGTCTGGATTAAAAAAAATAATAATAATCATGCTTCTATTACCTTAGTGTCGTAGCAACCTCCAGGCCGTGGTCTCCTTGGTCTCAGGTCATTACGACAGCAGATGGTTTTACATGGATGGCCCTTGGCGTATGGATCTCTCTTGTAGTCTGAAAGACACGTGTAGCTCACATAGCCTGACCTGCACAAGACAAGCACCTACTTTGGTTTGTCTGTCAGATCACTTAAACAATTGGCTTTACTCTGAGGAAAAGACATAAAATCACTGGCTCTGCACGGATACAAATATGCAGTTATTGGTTTAAAGAGAATCCTTTGTGCAAAAGAATGCAGGACTCATAGTTGCACCTACTGTTGTATCTCATGATACGTTTAAGGGAGCTGAGGTCAAAAACTTTGGCTTGGTCCCTGCGGAGGATTTTGGCCCGTGGGCAGAGGTCGTAGGAGAAATCTTCTCCGTGTCTGTGCCACATCACTCCATATCCGCTCAAGCTGTAGACTTCCATGTGAAACGGTATGTTGTAAGACGGCCAATACCCTAAGAAACATACAAATCTAAAGGTAATGTGTGGTTATGATTGCCCTGCTTAATTTTGAAAAGGCCTTGAGAACACACACATATATGAGTTTTTCGCTTCTTACCACTTCGCAACGCTTGCGTCTGGTCAGAGTGCACCACCTTGCCTGGGATCTGCTCCACAATGGTCAGAGCACCGTTCCTGATGCTGCGCCCCAGAGAAACTCTGCTCAAGTCCACCACCATGTACTGGCTGTTATATGTTCCTGAAATAAACACAGGAGACAGTCATGTTTAATGTCTAACAAACACATAGCCAATCAGATAATTACTGGAGGTCAACCACTTGTTCAACAGCGAGTGGCAAAAAAATTGTGTGATTGGACGACGAAGAGTATTCAGTATTGCCTCTGATTTGCTTTTGCACATGTGTGATCGTGAACAACATTGCTTGACATGCATCACCTGCAAGGATTGGTTTTCCAGACAGGCATTCATTGAATGTTGGCGTATAATCACTCTTGTAAGTACAAACCAAACAAACATGTGTTTTCACAGAAAGGTTAATTTCATATTTATATCACCCCTTTGGATGGTTCAGAATGTAGTTTTCCAGAATACAGTTTTCCATTTCTTTGCTATGAATGGAAATAAATAGTGGAAAAGGTAAATGCGGCTCTTATTAACTGCCTTTAGCTCAACATAACCATGTACAGGGAAGGTGAGATGGGAGAGTCCACAGGGTATTGAAAGCTGTCAGTCAGGAGAACACTCTGTCCTCCCACAGCAGCAGGATAAGAAAGATCAATGCAGCCGGCCAATTAAAAAACCCAGGCATCTCATCATGACGAAGAAGGTCGAGGAGTCTCTATGGTGTCCATTAATTTTTGCATGCTGGGGTTTTATTCCCAGATTATGTTAAATTAGTCAATTCTATAAAAAAATGTGTCTTCTCATCTTCGCTTACCTTTCTGTCTTGTTGAGTTTTTTTTTTTTTGCTAAATGGGAAAGCTACATTTTTAGACAACCATTGTTAATGTAAAAAGTAATATATATATCTGATATGACAAAACATTTCTCCCCAAAACCAATGAGCAGCAGTAAGTCGTTCCCAGGCACACATATAAGGAGCTGTAGACAATCTTATTCTGAAGAGGGAGGGACATTTAAACACACCATTGTTTATCTAATAAACACTTCCATGAATTGTTTTTAAGATCGGCAAGACTAATACGACAGTGATGACCAAAGTAAACCTGTCCGAGTTTAAACAAATCCATCTCTTCCTCATTTCAAGCTCCGCCCTTTTTCCAAATCTACCTTTTTTTTACAGTCAGTGGTTGTAAACCCAGATGGTGTGATGCCAACCTGATGGCATCAGAAAGGAGAAAATACACCCTCTCGATCCTGCACGTTCTGAATCAGCTCCACAGGATCTGACCTGAGTTATATTTGGAGAAGATGTGTGCCCACTCCTCGCCATTGTGTGCCAGATTGTTGGCCAGGCGGACTCTTTGCCAGGCCAGCAGGCTGTGAGGGCTCAGGTTGGAGAAGAGGGAGGTGTTGAAGACACTGATGGAGGTCTGAGTCATCAGCAGGTGGCTCCCAAGTAGGTAGAAGTCATCCAGAGACATCAGGAAGCCTGCAGGATGCAGAGACAGGGGGAATAGGTGGTCGCCTTAACCCAGAGGTGTCGAACTCATTTTGGTCCAGGGGCCACATACGGCCTAATTTGATGTCAAGTGGGCCAGACCGGTAAAATCATAGCGTAATTACCTAGAAGTAACACTAAGTCCAAATTTTCTGTTGTTTTAGCATAAAGGAGAATAGGTAACTTATAAACACCCTTTATATGTAATGAACTGTTCCTTTAAAAAAAACATGATGGACGAATAAGAAGTGGCCCACTCAATGTCCACTTTTCTCTTTTTTGACAACATCTTGCTGGTGAGGGTGTCGGGCCAACAGAAAAGCAGGTACATTTCTAACAATAAGACAAAATGCTATTCACAGACCCTGAAGCTGCATTGCTGCCATCTGCTGAAAGTTATGAGTCAAATAGTGTTGTGCCATGTTGCTAACACTGACTATAACAGTGCGGTCCTAGCAGATAATATAGGAACTGCAGTTTTATTTTAAAAAGTAGGTCATGATTTTTATGTATTTTTTCAAATTGTGGATTTATTTCATGGGCCGGGATTGACCCCCTGGCGGGCCGGTACTGGCCCATGGGCCATACATTTGACACCCTGCCTCAACCTGAATTGGAAATAGTAAGACTTCTGCCATTGTTATTTCTTTCAAATTTAACTCCCAACAGCAGTGTTATAACTATTTACCAGGATTTTGTTATGTTATGTTATATTAGAGGTTTCTTGTTGCAGTCGGAATCAAAAAGGTAGAACAATATGTCCACACTCTATGTGGGGATGTGTTATTCTGCTGACCTGCATTCTGTGATTAATGTTTTAGTCAGAGAAAAAAAACAGTCTGGAAATGCTGCAGAGATAACTTGACTCCTCCAATGGCAGGGGCATATTTCCCCCCTCATTTTAATATTGTGATGTTTTTTTTCTCAACATGATAAAATAGCCCTTTGAAACCAGTTTTGTTCTGATTGCACTTAGATTGCAGCCTGTAAGAGGATTTCCTGTGACCTTGGTCACAGTAAATCCTTGTGGACAAAATTACCCATCCACCTCTGACTTGACGGTAACAGACTGGGGGGTTTGTGTTTGGGTATACACACACCACGCAGGACGGTTCATTATCATAGCCTGAGCTGCTTCCAATTACTTTCAAGAGAGAATGTTCATTGTGGATTTAGGTTAAGTCCTGGCGGACAGTGTTTAGATTGTCTAAGATGAAATGGATTAAGTACAGGCAGTTCCACTCAGTTCAGGGTTTTCCCAAGCAGGTTATGCTTGATTTCACATTTTTTTGGAAACTTAGTACTGTTGATAATTCTGGCAAAAGAAAGTTATGATTCTCTCAAGTATTTTACAGGCATATTCTAGGTTATTCTTCTGTGCAGCACTCTAAAATGTTATTCTTAATAAGACTGCACAGGTACGTGTGTATGTGGGTGTGTTTGTGTGTGTGTACCAGGGTAGCTGCTGAATGACATCTTCCCCGTCGCAGTGTGTTTGTCAGTTACCCTGAAGTCCCAATGTTTATAAATGCGCATCGTAGCTGCATAATGATACCAGCTGGAGTGGCCCAGCAGCAGGTTCTCAAAGCCAGGCAACACCTGAGATGCAGACAAGAGGGTGATTTGAGGTTAGAGGTTTTATTTTTTTTTTTCTCAGTACAAAGGGCACATGACCTGTTATTGAAATGAGCCCTTGATCCATGATTGTTACAGTTATATGAAAACATAGCGCTTTGAACATTGAGCATTATGGAGTTAAAATCCCAGTTCCATATCATGAGTTACCAGTGAATGATTGCTGAGGGGATCAGAAGGATGCCTCCATCAAAAGTCATCAAATAAAACAGAAGTTGTATGTTGTGCATCCCCCATGTTGTGAGGCAATGATGTGTAATGATGCAAAAATGGAATAAGGAAATACCATCTTTAATACACTTTTGCCTCTGTGAGCTGGAATGCTTCAGAGACCTCCTTAAATCTCATTGAAACACCTTCCAATGAGGAAGCAGAACCGGGGGACTGGAGCGAACACACGTATTTCCAGGGCTGAAGTTGCTAAAGGAGTCAAAAAGCTCTTCAGTTGCGGGGCCCCGGAGGTGGATGGATGGATGGATGAATACACTTTTGGCATCTTTTCAGTTTTTGCTTTTGAGAAAAATAATTTGGTACTTGTTCCCTGGATTCTACATGTAAGAAACTGTGTAAAAAAAAAAAAGAGGCATTGCTGTTCATACCCAAGTGTATTTCTCTTTGCAACAGAATTGATAGTATACAGTTATTATATTCATATTGGCTCAGCAAGGAATTGGCAAGATGACCCTTTTTGACGATTTCCTTTAATTGGGCCATTGGACTATCCCGGTATGGTGGATGGAGGACAGGCCTGTTCTGCTGTTGTGTTGCTTTCACTATCCAGTGCCCACTCGCATTGTATTCACAGGCTTGTGACCCATCTGTCATGTTACCGATTTCATACTTGGCCTATTCCCTCAGGGGGCTGTGTGGCCTCTCCAGCCTGAGAGAATCCCCTCCCTATCCATCACTGTTCAGAATTTTTTTTCATTGAATTAAAAAAAAGGTTTTTAATCCCAAGCTTGGTAGGAACAGTAATTGAGGGACAGGTAGTTAAGATGATTAATGACTGCAACATGCAGTAGATTGATCTTACTTCTTGTTTTTTGGGTGACATATATCAGCACTTATTAATGTCACACAATCTGCAATCTGTTGCCTTGGTGTTTCCTCTGACTCCAATATCAACACGGAAAAAGGCCTTTTATTTTATATCTTGGAATTTAACTATCTGAAAGCTAGACATTCGTGTGAATATCAAAGAGCAGACAAGGTATCATTTCTGTTAATGTGACAAACATAAAATGAGGCAAGGCGCCTTCATTTGCACTTTGTTTTTGTAGAGTGAATGGCAAAGCTGAAAGGGAAATCTTCTCCCTCTTTGTGGCCTTTCACACTCATTTACACATCAACAGCAGGAAACACCAAGCACAAGGATCCACAATGAGAGCAATTATTCCTTCCAAGAGGTTTCCCAGATGCTCACTCACAGCCTTAGCCAAATGAGCTCGCTCTAACCTTTATAAGAGCAGTGCAGAGGCCCATTCCTGGCATCCTGGAAGCCCTGTTCCCTGTGGAGGAGTTGGAGCGAGGTGTCAGAGCCGGGACAAGGTCCAGGAGGTCACCAACACCATTCAGAACCTGGACCTCGAACGCTGATAGAGGCTGGACAGGAAGGAATGTTATGGGTGGAGGTGAATGAAATGATGGTGTGACAACTCTCTCGCCATCTCTGCAACACACACTTTCACACCTCTCTGTGTTTGCTCTTGGCCCACTGTGCAGCTCCAGCATGGAGTCCATCCAGCTGGGCCAGGATCAATCCCAAATGTTTCCACAAGGGGTCGCTGTTTTTCCTCAGTTTGGTCTGTTCCCTGGCCCACTGGTTCTGCTTACTGTAAAAAGATGTTATTTTGGTCAGGAATTAATTAATTGTGTTTGTTGGCTTTTCAGTTCCTGTTCTAGTTGATAGAATGCAATTAACTGCAAACTGGATCAATGCAAACTGTCAATTAGGATCAATTGTTTTAATTTATATTATTGACTAACATTGGAATCGGTGAGAGATGAAACAGATTCATGGAGCTGACAATACAGTATGTTAGAAATCTAAAATATGAATACATTTTCAAATATATTTGTATAAAAAAAGAAAAAAATAGTAAAGATAAAAAAACAACCTCAGCCCCAACAGTTTTTCTAGTAATCTAGATAAAGTCCCAGTTACTGTCTGAATGTTAATCCATAAAACATATGCACAGAGTAAGACTGCACCTTAAAAACCTTTTCAAGGGATTGACAACTTTTTCATCCGTTATCAGCTGTGGGTACATGTTGGCGTAATGACTGAACATCTGTCTGCAAGAGAGACAACAACAGAACTAAGTCACTTATATCAGAGTTCCTGTCAATTATTAAATGGCAAAAGGAAATGCATGGCCTTCATAAAGAGATATTAATATAATAGTGTGTGATATATGCAGATAGATTTAATCAGATGTTTGTCTATTGGCTATCTGTTAAAAATTGAATGAATGAAAAAAACAAGATTGAATGTAGCCAAACTGCAAGATAAATCAACATTCAAAAAAAGGAGTGATTTCCTTACTAAATAGAAGTTTATCACTATTTGTGAGCGTTAATTGGTAAGACATATTTAACCGGTCAATAGTTTTGAATAATTATATTTGATAAAGCTTATTTTAATAATTTATAATTTAGACTTGATTCCACATGATTTCTCGAAGCAAAACTGATGTTATAATGTTATTCATTAAAATTTCCAGTTTGTATGAATCTATCAGGAATTTTCTTTATTCTGGTCAAAATATTGTCTTTAGTTAACAGTAACTTTCATTTTGAGTTCCATTTGAATGATAAATGTTGTTGATTCCATGAATCATACTCTAAACTACAAGCTGTAACAATAACATAATAACTTCAAAATCAAGAATTCATCCTTATAATTAAAATAAAATAAAAAGGAGCATAGACCAATTGAAAGAATAGCCTCTGACTATCATAATTTCTTCTTTTCTACATAAACAAGCCCTCACTGAAACATGATTTAAGCTTCTCACTCAGCAGTGAGATAGCCTTCAAGGTAGCCAGCCAGGAAGAAGGTAATCTCATCTTCTTGCGTTATCTCTCCATAACCAGCACGGATCTCCAAGATGCCCCATCCGGAGAGGAGAAGTGTGTCATTGAAGTATCCATAGGCTCCCCCCTCTGTATCCTTCACTGCTTCCCTCAGGATTACACTTTTCTGGGCAGCATCCCAGTACACAGTGGCCTCCTGAAAGTCTACCATTATAAGAGGATGGACAGGGTAACAGGGTCGAGGTTGAATAACACACATTATATAAGTTATGTTATACAGGAATCACGACGGTGATACCAACAGTTTATAAAACATTTTTTTGCAGTTCTTATTTCACTTTCACTTTGACTTATTTCACTCATTAGATTAAATATTGACATTCAGAAAGTGATTTCCTGCTGTAGAATAAAATGAGTGGAGATACATATTGAAAGTATTTTGTAATATAAAGAAACAGAATTGATGATTCATATAATCCTACAAATAATTTTAAGACACATCAAGAGTATTAAATGTTTATAGATTAATAATAATAACAATAATAATAATAATTGTATTGTTGACTCATACGGTACTTGAATGCTCTATTACCAAGCAGATGTTCAATTCTAGATAAAATACAGGTAATGAAATCAGATCATATTTCCATATGAACATACAGGCTCTTTTTAGGACCTGCAATATTCGGACAACTCACAACGTTACTCACGGTAAGAATGCACTTCTGCAGACCAAATACTCAGTAACAGGCACCGTTTAACCAACTCCATTATCAGCTGATAACTTCCTATAGGAGAAAATGACGAAATAAACAATGACAAAAGAAATAATAGAGAACGATCGACTTATTCAGTGCTGAATTCCGGCTGCTTCTACTGCGAAACTAGTTTTTAAGAAACACCATGGTTTAAGCAGAGTCCGATATAAGAATACGGAAAAACACAACCACCCCAGATGGGACTCGAACCCACAATCCCTGGCTTAGGAGGCCAGTGCCTTATCCATTAGGCCACTGGGGCACGTATATGACTAAACGTCGAACAAAAAAGATTTTAATGCAACCAATTCGTACGCTGCTACGACTCTCTAATTGAATGACATCTTCTACAATCACTACCGAAATATTATTGTTGATAAGGAAACTTCTGTAATTACATACTTCGTTTATTAGTGCGCAAACACGCTAAATATACAATACTTGCCGGTAGTTCAATGGAGGCGTGTCACCATGGCGACGCTATATTGGGTGACTCCATTATCCCTGACAGGGGTACACATGTTTTCTCTGAATGCATCACATGATTATTGGTCTATCATCGATGGTGCGTGAATTGGATATTCGACGCAATTCAAGTATTTACCGGTAAATCATGATATAGTTTCCAAATTCTCAAGATGTATTTGATGTGTAGCGATGGAATGTTGAAAGAGTGACCTACGTAGGAAAAAAGGTGGAACTTTCTCACTGGCGACGTGAAAAGCGTCGCTTTACTGAAAGAGATCTTCATTTCACTTTTAAGGCCTTAAAACTAATAGTCTGCGTGGAGTTAAATGTTTTTTTACTTTTTTTTTCACTGATATAACAACTACCAACCCACGAAACAACGAACAGCTTGAATGACATGTCAGGCGTGACTGCTACCCGCAACGGCTGTGGGTAAGCTACCTAGCATTAGCTTGACTGTAATATTAACGATAAACACTGAAGTTACTGTGATTACGTTTTCTATCTCTTGTTACTACAACTATATAAGTTTTTGTTTAGGATCTGAGAAGGCAATTAAATATGCCCTTGCTTGGAAACGCATTCAGTCCAAAGAAGACCCCTCCTCCAAATGTTCAACCTTAGGTGAGTTATTGCTGTTACCCACCACCTAAATCTATCAAATGCCACTAAAGACTGAGGAATCATGTTTTGATGCCTCTGAACGGGGGCTTATTTATAAGAGAGTATGCCGTCACATCACAAGGTTTAATTCTGGTTTTATTCTGCAAACATAAACACTGGGATGACGTCACTTTTTCCTTCTCATCTCCTCCAGCTGGACCGTTAAATGAGGGAAATTGAGTTTGGCATCGAGTAGGGGACTCCAGTAATCAACACTGGAGGGCAGACCTGGAAATTTGAAGATGGACTGAACATCAGGTTAAAAAAACATGATTCCACATTGCTGCTACCATGGCTGAATGCAGACAAGTGATGACAACTGAACTGTTTTCCTGATCTTGTGTTTTGTGGTATCATTACCTAGAATCTGATTGGATTGTGTCCAAGGGAGAAATGTGGAGACTTAAAAAAGAAAGTAAAAACTAGAGAACTAGTTGCTAAAACTGAAAAATGAACTTTTCTCTGACATGGTGAACATGTTGTCTGATTATAGAATTGCATTATACTTCTACAAATAATCACAAATTATTTTTGTCGTCTCATTCAGTTTACTAACAAAGCTGTTCTTTTTTCTCTTCTAGTTGAAAGAAAAACTATAGTATCACCTGATGGAGACGGAATTAGATGAGATAAAGACTCAACCTTGACATGCATAATGTAACACTGACCACTGTCTTGTATGAATTGTTCTCAAAGATTATAACTGTTTTGTTGTGGGAATTCTATTCTTACTGGGTGTCTACAAGTACTAAGATTTGACTTTGTGAAGTCTTTCTGATCACAAACATTTAACCTAATTCAATTTTTCCATCTCTCAATACCTCTTTCTCTAATGTAGTGCATATTCTACCATTTTATAAATCTTGAAACATGTAAATTTGTGTTTATGATATCAATTGTCAAAACACACACTAACGTACTAAAGTACACTAATATACTGAAGTACAATAACTATGTTCCACCATAAAGCCTACCTCTGCATGGGACAGTTTATATGCTACTTCAAACTTGACTGAAATGGTGGAATTAAAAAAAAAAAATAAAAAAAAAAGATAATTTCTGTTAATATCAATTTGAGATTTGGTTAAATGACCTTGAAAAGACCTACAAAATTTAAATATAGGTATATGATGCTTGTAGACGCCATTCTGCAATATTTAGCTTTTATTGGTTTCATAGGTGCTTCTTTGAAATAATTATTAGTGAAACAAATGAAAATGAGCATATTTTTCCGCATCTCCAACCTTAGCTTTGGAAGCAGTGGTTTAGATCTTATTTTCAAGTTCTTTGTGTAAATATTGTTTCCTAATTACTGAGATTAAAGGTGAAGTGTTTTTGGGTTTTGTCGTGATTTTTTCCAGTTCATACATTTTAGATTGTCACTTCTATCAGAAGGAAGATTTATTTGAGTGTTACAACAGAAGGGAAAGCATAAACACAAATAAAACTTGCTGAAACAAAGTATGAGTTTAGGACTGGAATAAGAAGACTATATTTGTATACCATCTGAAGGAACACAGTTATAAAAGGCCTTACACTGGGATACACAATAAATTCATGCATACAGATCAACCCTTTGGAATAGACACAAAATTGAGGCTTGTCTCTTTCAAACTGAATATCTGGGGTGTGAGGCTCACGACATTTGTGGCAGATCAGCTACATGGTCATTTGTAATGAATATTTCCCGTAAAGTGAGCGGTATTCCAAACACTGAGTAATGTTATGACGTTTTGGAATTTGAGAATGCCATCCTTAATTGAGCGTTTCTGGCCATGAGATATACCGCCTTTTGAGATCTGGGATCTGTACACAATTTGTGAGTGTCGACGTCAGTCAAACAATCTCTACAGTGATTGGTTAACTCTTTCTTTTGACTGCGCAGTCGCAGATTGACGTGTGAATGACGCATGTGATGTTCGTGCTGCAGTGTCGACAGCGGGAGACCGGCCGCTAGGAACGGCTTTTTATGTAGCCTTTTTTCCCAGTACTTTTAACTGCCGAGTGTACAGCTATATAATACTTCTGCGACGTATTTGTGGAAATTAGTGGTATACACCTAACATCCGAAAATGCCCCGAGGCGGTAAGTTTCGCTCTTAAAAATGATCACAAATCTTAGTTTGCCAAGCTAATCTTAGCAAGCTAATGTTAGCTGCGGGCTCATGATACTGTTGAACTTTCACATGTTTAGCTTTTAGCATGCTAACCGGTGGGCACCGGCTCACTTTAGCAGCGTCAGTATTAAGTGTATCTCATTTTAGGCAGTTGGCAGTTTTGTGTTGCCTTTCACAAATGGTCCTTGTAATTTTTTGTTGTATAATTGAGTGGTTCCAGCCCGTGGGTTTTGCTTCGTATGTGTCACCTGCCGTTACACCAGGTATAGGGGTCTTGCTCTGAGTGAACAGCATGTGCTAAACACGAAGTTTAAAAAAAATCAACTCACGTTTTTTCGTTCGTCGCTGATAAGAGTTGAAGTGGAATCACAGTCACATCAAGAACTCCAGTTTCTATGATTTCAACGTAATGCTATGACCCAAAGTGACAAAAATACCCCGACAAAGGAAGGGGAAAACGAGTCAGACAGTCCTTAAAATTTATGCTGACCTCAGAAATCAATGCCATGTCAATCCAGGTCTTTAAGAGAAAAGTTGGTCAAACTTTATACAAGCACTGTGACCAAAAATGTGAAGGTTCTGGTATTTAATTGATGTGAGACTGAATAGACTGAATTACAACCACTATATGTTTGTATCTTATTGTTGAGTCCCTTCACCAATTAGGTAATTGGAAAGTCCAGTATGAGGGGTGAAGCTAGATATACAGAAATTCATTTTTAAATTGGATTTGATTGGTAACCTGCAGGATTTCATGTGATGATTTGTTTCAGTAGTAAATCCTATTAATGTTCTGAGATAGGAAAAGCTACAAAGCCATTGTGCTTTCAACAGGTTTAATTTCACAGGGGAAAAGTAGTCTGTTATTCAAAATCATATTTGAAAAAAAAAAACATGAATATTGTCACTAAAGAAAAATGCAATATGTGTATGTGTACATTGGATGATGCTGGGAAGACTCACTGAAGATATGGGACAGATTTTGTAGCAAAATCCTCCTCACTATCTAAATTCTGAACTCCATCATACTATAATACATTTCCATGATATGATAGTCATATAAATGACCTTTTTTTTTTTATCTTGGCATTTGTGATTTCCTATTAACATATTTTTGTTACAGGGAAAAAGGGCCACAAGGGCCGAGGAAAGCAATTCAGCAACCCAGAGGAGATAGACAGACAGATGAAAGCGCAGAGAGAGATGGTGAGTAGAACGCCATTGTAACCTTTATAGATCAAAATTCCAAAGGCCTAGGAAATAATGCAATGGATCAGATTCTTGCACTTGATTTTTTATATATTCATGCGTTTACGATTATATCATACAGTTAGGTATCAGTTGTTATTGGCACTAGTTCTTCTTGCTGACAATCTTTTCATTCACACAGGAGGCAAACGCTGGCGCAGAGAAAGGCAGCTCTTCAGATTCTGATGAGGGTGGCAGCAGTGATGATGACAATGATGTGAGTTTATGTTTCTTTTTTTCCTCTCTTGAAAACAATGATACTCCTACCATTTGCGGATTGCTTGCCTGCAAAATTATTTGAATTTTTTTTTCTTCTTTTATTTTATTTTGGTCCCTCTATGGGCTCTTTTTCCCCATACCAAGAGATCATGGAAACGGTGCTGTGTCCCAACCGTTTGGTTTCTATAGGATTTTGGTGACCGATATCTAAAAAGGTTACGGATACATTTCTGCACCTCTTCTTTACTAATTTGGGTCTGTCATAGTGTAATCTTATCAAAGGTTTTGGCTGTCATGAATGAGTGCTCGTGCCGATAGCTAGTAGAGATACATTTCTTATTAATCCCACTGCAGGGAAATTGTAAATTGTGTTTACAAAGCAGAAACCCATCTTCAAGGGAAAGTTTTGAGGGCAAACTGATAGTCAGGTGAATATATCACTCTTTAAGAAATTAAAACCTTTAATGATTATTACTGGTTATATAACAGTCCTCATAAATGCAGTCTCCCTCAGTAACAAAGGAGTCTTGTGAAATGAATAGCATTTTATCAGTAATATCTGTACTATTCTGAATATGATAGGTCAGAATATCTGAAAAGACCTGCTGTTATTGTAACTGGTTGCTAGAACCATCATTGTGTGTCACTAATGTTCAAATATATTCTATTTGTGTACACAGTCCAGGAAAAGGAGTGGAGTGGAAGGTCTTATAGAAATCGAGAATCCCAATCGTATTTCTCAGAAGGCCAAAAAAGTGACTGACATAGATGTCAACGCTCCCAGAGAGCTGTCTCGCAGAGAGAGGTGGGTGTTTCGTGAGTGCTGCTGTTTTGTTTTCTTGTCTGGCCTTTAAATTAATGTAACACATTCAACCCTCCAAGAAAAGAGAAAATGTTTTTTTCTCCTGTGATTTCATCCATTGATATGGAATATATTGCATAACTCTGTTATTATCAATATGTAATGTTCTCCACATATGGTGGTGGTGGTGGGGGGGTCTAATTTGTTATTCTAGAACTAATGTTCTTTTTATTTTTATTCAAGACTCAATGATAAGTCAGTAATGTACTTACAATGTTGCAAAGCAGGTCAGGATGTTGAGGGTTAAAGTTAAATCAAATTCTAGATCTATAGATTTGGCTTTTCATACTAAATGGTAGTACTGTGCTCCTTTCTGTCAGGGAGGAGATTGAGAAGCAGAAAGCAAAGGAGCGCTACATGAAGCTCCACCTCGAGGGGAAAACTGAGCAGGCCAGAGCCGATCTGGCCAGACTTGCCATCATCAAGAAACAGAGGGAGGATGCTGCAAAGAAGAGAGAAGAACTCAGGAAAGGTGAATAAATGGCCCCAGAAAAATTCGGTCGGGCATCAAGTTGGTTTACCCGGAGACAGAGGAGTCTGCTGCTGACAGCTGAGATTCATGATTTAGAATCCAGAATATAACCTTATGCTTCCCTCGACTTTCTGTTATTGACTTAAGTGTATGTTAAGTGAAAAAGTCACATGCAAGTCCCCTGGAGAATCTCTTTGTTTGAATCCTATATCTCAGTGTGCTGTTGGCATGTTTTTCTGTCCCTGTGAGATTGAAAAGCCCTTTCGTTTCATTATGCACAAGTTAACAGTGTCTCCAGCATTATAACGAGTACTGTAATAATTAATTTTAATTCTTCTGGCAGGTTTCAAAATCAGTCACGTTATAGTTATGATGAAGTGATTTTTGTTAATACTAAGTATTTCTGAAAAAAGGTTTCAATCATTTCTTTATTTGTATTTGGCTCCTCGATTATAACCTTTTTTTCCCAGCCGTGTCTTTTTCCAATGGTTAAGAAACAAATTTATTGGTGAGAATAAAAAAAAAAAAGATAAAAAAATTGAATTTTTATTTTCTTTTAAACAGCTAAAATTTAAAAGAAACAGTTCTGGTTGACAGTTATCCAAATCAAGCTGTAGACTGAAACTGTTGCACTGTAAAAGAGAAAAGAAAAAAAAAACTCACCAGTCAGTCATTGACTTATTCATTTTTTTTTTTTTAACCACTATTTTGAGATTGTTTCTCGATTTGCTATAAATTTAAAAAACCCTCTGTGAATTACTCTGTTTAATTTTCTACCAGAAAAAGAAGCTGAAGAGGCCAAAGCGAAGCGCTAGACCTTCATCTGACAGTCTCAACATGCACTTCAGTCTCAGAGGGATGGAGAGAGACAAGAAAGGCTATGTGGAGGAGAACGGGGAGGGAACCAGTATAAGTGGCATCAGATCAGGGGTGGTCCTGTGCTCTTGTCCCTCATTTTCAACCAGAGGGGTGTGGGTCTTTCATGATGGTGTGGTCCGGATGGGGAAAAAACGGGTGACGCAAAGTGAGATGAAGAGAAATGCAACATTTGGGATGCCTCTGATTTGGAAACATGAGACAATCGCAGGTTTTCCAAGTGCTCCAGACTCTTTACTCTAACCCAATCCACCAGGGTTTTAAACCTAAAGCTGCTGAAGTCATTTCATTCCTTTCGATTCATACATTCAGAAATAGTTTACATACTGACTGGACTGGTATTCATGCATGAGGAGTTCTTCACTTTCCCTTCCATCTACCCTTTTTTGTGGGAAAGCCATGGAATAAAAATCAGAGAAAACACTTGAAAGAATAAACTATACAAAGTGTACCAAGTTGAGAATTTTGTTCTGGATAGAAAATATCATTTTGCCCCCATTTAACACTTCATTTATGTAGTTCTGGAGATATGTTGCATAAAATTGGTATGTTTGAAATCCTCCCAGAGTGTCAAAAATGTAAGTTATTTACCCCCAAATGTCATTGATTCCTTTTGATCCTCAGGATAGAAACTCTTGCCCCCGCCCCTTCCTTTTTTTTTTTTTTTTTGGCAACTCAAATGTATTTTAAATATGTTTTATGATCATTTTGCAAGATTGCCTAGAACAAGCTTTTTTTAATTTCTTTTAAATAATTTGTATGGGTATCATATCTGGAAGGCCTTTTCTTAAACAGCCTGGTCCCTCTTCTGGTGGTTCCACCGCTGTTCTAAAGGGCAGCTCATGTCTTTTTGTTGCCTTTTCAAGTCCGCTGTTACCTGCGAAAAACATTATTTCACACATTATTTGCTCATGTTCAGCTGGTAATGTTGTAATTAGGCTTTGAGGGGTCAACTGTTTTGCATCCTTGTGTTAATCCATTACAAAAATTAGATCCATCATCAAAACTCCTGTCTGAGTCGGTTAATTAACTGCAGTTGAAATCATGAATCCCACTGTACACGATTATGTCAAGGGTGAGGTTTTTTTTTTTTTTAATGGAGGCAGATTATTTGTTTTTCTGCACTTGTGTACCTGGATTTTGACAAACCCCACAACCCGAGGAGAACTGCATTCCCCACTACATGGAATTCAACTTTGAGACCACGAAGCATGTGAAAGTCAGCCGGTGCAAAAACAAAATCTTAAAATTCACATCATGTTTTGAAAGTCATTTTTAAAAATAAAGTCATTCAAAGGTAAATGTGTGGGTTCTTTTTCACATTTTTAATTTTTACTTTTTTTCATTTTATTTTCTTTTTTTAACCCCATCCACCCAACCTGAACAGCTGGAATCCAGGATTCACCATCTTGACCATGGACGGGTGTGGTTTTCCCCCGAGAAAGTCAAGCCCTGGCTGCAGTTACAGGTATGTAGTTCCCCACGTGTCTTGATCCAAAATTTTTATTTCTTCTTGCAGCCGAGTGTGTTTTCTTTTTTGGCAGTAGGATATTTTGTCACACAGACAAGTTTCTCAGCTCACAAACACACTGGGATTACAAATAGTTGAAAAATGTGAGGAGTAAAATGTATTTTTAACATAAACCATAGTGTAAAAGTCACATTTGATGCCCTGTGTTTTTGATTCACTTGTTTTCTTGAGATTTTGTCCAATTTCCAAATGTTAAATTTTTGAATGAGGTTGATGCAACTGATGTCCTGATATTAATGGCAATTGCTTTCTCCTGTGACACACTGAAAAAAAACGGAAATGGAGGGTTGTTCAACTTTCAAATATGTTGTCCGCATATACAACACAATTTATCTATATCTTTCCTCCAAACACGTCATTCATGTTGAGTGGTGGATGTCAAGTTAACAAGTCTCAGTCATGTTAAAAATGAAGGAAATTATTATATATGGTCTGAAAAATCCGCCTTCCGGGGGTACCGCTTTCGGCGGGAAAGCTAAATGTGCGGTCGGCCGTCGTTTTCAGTGGGATTGGAAGAATTTTATGGCCTTGGATAGGTCTCTACAAGGTAATGATGAATTAAATTTTCGTAAACAGCGGCAAGAATTACAGGTTATGACTTTGTGCGCTGTTTTCACCGAGCCAAGGATACGCCATTAGCACTGAGCAACATGAATAAATCAGTGTCGATGCTACGGTTAGCTTAAGTTACCATTCAATTGCGTAGCTAAGCTACTGTTTGCTAGCATTATTTTATATGTGGTCATATTCATTGACATGTACACACAGCATGATTATTTTGTGCCATAAATATTCAGACTGAAGTTTAAATTGTGTCCTTACCGCTCTCCAGAGGGCTATTGACCACAATACTGTTAACATTTGGCTTAATTTTGTGAGAGAGGGGAGTCGTAACCGGCAGAGTGAGTGGCTCTGAGGTAGACGTGATGTTGTTTAACGTGAGATTATCGGTGAACCTCATTCTTCAAATTTAAATTAAACATCTAAGTTTAAGCTGGGGGGTCAATTCTCTGTTTTCCGGGTTAGAAATATATGTATATTTTGTTATTCATTGATTCTTTTTTTATTTTTAATAGGTCTCCAGTGTTTTGAAATCTGATGACCTCCCCTAAGTTGCTTGTTTCACGGGCTCTCAAGTAAATGGTGAGTATTATTAAAATTATTTTGGTCATATAGTTGTTGTGTGCTAGTTATCTGACAATATTAATTCTCATTTCTGGAAAAAAAAGTCTAAACATTTTGTATATCATGTGCTACAATTGCAATACAATTTACTGGAGCCATATTGCGAGCTAAAACTAATATAATCCAATACAGCAGTTCTGTAATGATCCCTACCACAATGACGGTCATAGTATTCATTTAGTGTTTGTAATATGTAATATCTTTTCCTACAATTTTTTTACACAGACTTTAACAATTCATGTCTATGTCAGTGTCGCTATCAATTTCTGAAATATTGACCGAAAGATTTTGTATACAGTGTGCTAAATGTCAGGAATATACACATTGCACAGTTTACTGGATCTACATTGTCCAATTTACTGGATTTTCTAGCTAAGCAAATATAGTCTGCTTAAACAGGCCTGCAATTAATCTGACCATCATCATCATCAAGGCTAATGTGTCAGGTTCGTAACACAGGTTTCAAAGAGGTGTGTCTGATATTAAGAGTAAATTGACTGTTCTAAAAGGGGTGTGCTTAATAAAGAAATTCCTCTCAATGGAGCAACAGCCCTCCATCAGCCTCGGTTGCCTGTGACGTCATGTCCACCACCACTACTTTAATGGCCAAGCATCTAGACGCATTCATGGCCATTACTGGGGATTTTAATCATGCTTCTTTGGACACTTTTCTGCCAACCTTCCACCAGTATGTGGACTGTAACACCAGCGGGAGAGACTGCACCAGTATAAGCCTTCCAACGGCATCTCCCCCAGGATTCTGAAGACCTGTGCCAGTCAGCTGTCCCTTGGACTGAAACACCTCTGCAGCTGTGGACCATGTCCTACTTGGTCCCTGTACTCAAGAAGTTGTAGACCTCAAAGACTATCCACCAGTGGCCCTCACATCTCACATGATGAAGGTCCTGGAGAGACTGGTCTTAGCCCACCTGAGGCCTCAGGTGATGTTGGTGCTGGACCCTCTTCCGTTAGCTTATCAGCCTCACTTAGGAGTTGAAGACGCTGTAATCTACTTTCTGCAACAAGCTCATTTGCACCTGGATGGTGGTGGAGGCACATTCTTTGATTTCTCCTGAGCCTTCAGCATTGAGCCACTGCTGCTGGGTAAGAATCTCATTCTTTGATTTCTCCAGCACCTTCTACCATGCAGCACACCACTGCAGTCGTTGAGTGTCAATGGCACAAGTATCTGGTGCATGATTGACGACCTGACAGGCCTTTGTGTTGTCATATTTTCTGGAAAATAGTTTTTCTTCTTGTTAAAACAAAAAAATGTTTTTCTTCTGGCCTCACTTTTATCAGAAAATTTTGTTTGTAATTTTGGGATTTGGTTAGTCTGCATCAATTTTTTAACAGAATGTACAGAAATATCTTAAATTTTTGTAGGATGGATACACAAAGTATGCAGAAGCTTTATAACTCAATAGTGTGAGATCTACTTAAGCAAAAAAAAGTTGATGTAACAAAACACTGCAAATACTTTTTACAAAAAACTCACAATACTTCAACGGATGGCATTGGAATACACTGAAAATAAAGTCTTGCTGATTTTCATGGGGTAATTGAATATATTATACATAAAGAGGTCATGTTGGTTCAACATAGGTTAATTTTACGAACATGTTCTTAAAGGAAAACTTCTGCCTAATCAACCTAAAAATTTGCTTTTTGAACAAATAAGAATTGATTAGACTTAATACAAGTGTATATTTTTTATGTGCATACTTTAATATGTGAAACCAATGTACATATTTTTTCCCTGTAAATTAAACAGACTTTTTCAGTGTATGAACTATAAAAGAGAACTGCATGACAGTCATTTTGATTGTCAGAATTATTCTGCAATTTGGAGTTTTTAAGAAAATTAAAGCCAATGATATTTCCTTCCACCCCCCCTGGGTTTTGTTTTGTCCACATGATTCTTTAAATAACATGATCAGTTTCCTCTTTCCAGGCTTTTCACATCCTTGTAGGTCTGAGACATATGAAACGTAAACCCTCTGTGAAACATTGATTGTGAACCAACAGTGTGGACTCTCACACTCCTGATGTGATATTAGTGTGTTAACTTCTCATTAGTCCGGAGTTGTTACATGAAATATGATTAGCAGATGTTGTTTGTGTGGAAAACAATACGAATCCTTGATTCTTCTTTTCCATTTCAGTGTCTTGTTTACAGTGGTGCGTAATAGTGACAGTCAGGCCTGAAAAAAACGCCCTCTCTTTCCCATCAATCTTCATCTGTGCAACTTCCTCATTAGCTTGCATATGCTAGATGTGACTTCTGAAACAACAACGCAAACCAACGGCGCTCTAGATAGAAACACAGGAAAGCTTTGAGTTGCGTGTGAGAGACGTTTCGCCAACAGGATGCTCCGACAGTCCTTGAGCATCCTGAAGCAGCTCGGATCTGCAGCAAAGTAAGTTCTTTTCAGTAGTCCACTGTTTCCGTAAAACTTTCACATACTCCAAATGTAGACTTTATTCGAGTCTGTTTGGGGCCGGGGCTGCAGTGTTTGACTTCTGGTTCAACGCCATGAGTCTGCTGTCAAACTTTTATTTCAAATTTTCAAGCATTGACGCAGGTTGATCTCAGAGTCAATCTGACTCACGAGCCATCCTTGAATTTTACTCAAGCATTCTGACACAACACTTCGGTTTTGTGGTAAGTGATATTGAGACATTTTGCTAATTTTCACATTTTTGCTGTCCTTTTTGCAATTTGAAATTTAAAAATATATTTTTTTTTTCCAAGTTTCATGTGAATTCTCTGCATGCTAATCTTCCATTTATCCTAATGCAAACCCGTGAAGTGCAAAAAGAAAGGCGTGGAGAATTAGTTCCTCTTGGGGAGCGATGCAAATGTCACATTTATACAAATACCATATGGACCCTTTTGTTGCGGACACAGAAAACTCCAGCTTTAGCGTACACTCAATGGTCTAGTATTGTGTTTTTAACTTAGAAAAAGAAGTCTGGGTTTTCACCTTCGTGCAAAAGCAGAACTATCGCAATGGCTGCTTACCAGTTTCCCTTTCCATTCAGGTCCGTCCAGACTCATTGAGTAAAAGGTTGAGGTTTATAAAGTCACAACAGCATAGATCTTTGGCCATCTAGATTTTAAAAACTTGCATTAGATTTTAAACTTCATAAAAAATAACAAAAAAAAAACGGCTTTGTGAAGTAAGATCAGCCTCAATCCATGATCACCGTGTTCTAATCAGGTCAGCCAAGAGTCCACACAGAGGTTGATTTACTCACAGGGACGGAGGCAGACGTCGTGATATCAGCGTAAATTTGAACCTCCTGTATTTAACTTCTGTCCAGAATTTCCTCAAGTCTCGGAGGACTTTCAGGTTAATGTGGCCAAGCCTGCTGTTTGCTAAATAGAAGCACAACTTATGTTCTCTGTAACTCACGACCAAAGAAACCGTCACGCCACACTATCTTGTGTTCAACCAATGGAAGGCCCCATATATGGACCTATATTTACATATACTAACATACATAGATAAGATAGATAAGGCACAATGAAGTGATATGCTATGAGGTTGTGGTCATCTCTGTATTTGTGATTGCCTTGGACAGGAGTGAAACCCTAAGACCTCGTGTCTTATCAGACTGAGCAGCTCCTTTACTATTTACTCAATTCATCACCACTTGGTTTCTTTGCTCTATTTATGTACATTTTCAGTGAATTAAAAGAAAAGAACAAATTTTGTTCCACATCTGCAAAGTGTTAGAGCTTGAAATTGTCATTTGTTTATTTATTTATGAGTCGAAACATAGGGAAGTAAAGGTAAGACAATGGCTGTAATAAAACCACAAAAATATTAAATGTTAATGACCCAAAACCTAATGATTCATGATAATTAAATAAAAAGCAAGAATAGATACTCAGAGTCTCAGTATTCATGTACATGGAGGATTTAAACAAAGTACTTTTCACTTGTGCACAGCATGCTGCATGTGTGTGTCTTGCACCTCCATCCCTATTCAACCTGAGCTAATAATAAACTTTTGCAACATGCATCTGCAGAGGAGCAGCCACAGTTGCATGGCATTAACTTCTCATTTTGTTCAACCCTAGTTTAACATCTAACCGTTGAGCTCCTGCTTGTTACCACTTTTTTTTTTTTTTTTTTTTTTTTGAAAAGAGCTGAAAAAGGTAGCCTTTTTTCGCTTCAGATTTTATTTGCCTTTTGTTCCACAAGGAAATCAGCTTACTACAGGTCCCTTCTACTTCTTATGTCAGTGTTTGACACTGTCTCCTTCCTTTGTTTTTTTTTTTTTGTTTGTTTTGCATATAGATCAAGTTTTATGTTTCAGTCCTTCCTCTCCCCCACCCAGATAAAACCACAGCCGCTTTCACGGCTCACCAAGCTGCTTTGTCAGTTGGGCATATGATTGATTTAAATCTCTAACTGACATGAATCAACATCAGTTTCATCATATGAACAGATTGTGAATCCAATATTGGCTTAATAAAAGGGAGGAAAAAACACTAAATTTAACATCACTATTCAGGAAGTGTAAATTTACTTCATAGGTATTTCTCACAAGCGCTCCGCCTTTGCTTGTGATCATCTTGTGATCTTAAATCCAAAAGTTGCTTGAGAAAGCAGTTATGCTTACAAGTATCAAATATTTGATTTTCATATTCTGATATTTAAAGAGATTCAGTGAATACTCGTGTTTGAGCACCATCCACTGGTGCAGGTGGGTCGAGGTGGCATTCCTCCACACCAAGGAGCAAGTTTGTTCCCCGTTTGCTGGCAGCAGTTTTCAAGACGATTTGGACTCAACTTGTTGAGTCCAACCTTGTGAGTTAAAGTGTGCTAGAGCTAAGATCATTCCAGATCACCCCTTGTTGGTCTACAGAAGACAAAACTTCAGAGACCTGCTGGTGATTTTTAGCTGCGCTGGTCTTGCAAATAAAACAGCTGGGATAGGCTCCAGCAGAACAAGCGTTATGGATAATGAATGAATGAATACTCCTTTAATTACCTCAATGTTTTACTGGGCTTTCTTTTCCTATTCTCTATCACAATATGGGGAAAACAGTTAAATATATATTTCAGTGGGTGGTTCTAATGTAATTTGGGTGAAACTGCACTGGGAATGTCAGTAATAATCTTTGAAATCTGTAATGTCAATGTGATAAATAACCAAATACATTAGTCATTGATGATAAAGATTCATTGAGATTTACTGGCATCAGAGTTACTTTAAATTCACTAACCAAGATAACGTCAATGTTCACAGGTCGCAAGATGCCACCGGGCTTCTACATGAAGACCTGGTTTTGGTGAGTAATGGTGGTTATGTAATGTCATGAGAACATTATATTCTATTTATATTATCTATTTATATTTATAATTTCCTTTTTTTGACATTATAACTGTTACGCTGCTGTAACAAAGGAATCTCCACTATGGGGATCAATAAAGTTTATCTTATAAACCTGTGGTATGTGTTGAAGTTGATTTGACAGAGAAACATTCCTGTCACGGCAAGACACAAACAATCAAAACGGTTCAATTATTAAATCCTAATTCCAGAAAACAGAAAAGGCCTAACCTCCGTGCATGTCTTCCACTGAGTGAAGGTGGAGCAGCGGGTGGAACCGACCAAGAGGGCAGCTCAGACGCTGCACAAGAAGCTGCTGGGCTGCATGCAGAGTCAGAGTGGCTTGGAGGCAGAGAAACGAATGGTATGGAGACATCCGCCGGGGAAACGTTTCAGTTACTTTCCTTATTACTTTCTGTAACAACTTGACTCCTTCTTGCCAATTTTGGGGGGGGGGGGAATAATAGTAAATGTATTTACATTTTCCAGTTTGTCTCAAGATTTATTCAAGATTTTTCTATGTAAATTTATTTTCAGTTTTAGATTATATATTCCCAATTTTTTGGTGATTTTATACATACACATATATATATTTTCTTATTCTGATTTTTTTATGTTTCTATATAAATATTTCAGAATATATATCCTGATTTTGATTTGTGTCTGTGTGTGTCCATCTCATCCTCACACATCAGAATCAAAATGAGAATTAGAATAATTTTACTGTAATTTCCAAATGTACAATATACACAGAAATTTGTCTTGGTGTTACAGCGATCTGTAACGGTACATATAAAAAGAGAAAAATAAGTGATGAGAAAAAGTGAACATGGTAATAATGTGTGTGTGTGTGTGTATGTACTGATCAGCCAGCATTTAACCCGATTATTGTCTTTATCTGAAGACTGTCAGGGATTACATATTGAAATTTCAAACAAATGTATTCAGACATAACAAAGAAATTTGGGATTACTGATCTCTCAGTGTTCAGTGAATGCATTGCTCTATTACCCAGCATAAAGTCAGTTGGCAATGGGAAGTTTTGAAGGTCTCATTGAGATCCATTTGTCTCTCCACAGAAAAAGCTCCCTCTGATGCTGCTTTCCATCAGCATGGCCGAAAGTCTAAAAGACCTTGATGGAGCATCTTCTATCAGGTGACAGGTTTGATGCTCAGCATCTATCCATCCCTCAATCCACTTTGTATCTAGACATAAATGATCATTTCAGAGGAGCCTTCCCGCTAACTCCTTTAAAGAAAAAAAACCAAATACAAACTAGAGTATGTCTTTGAGATGGGGACGTGCGTCCGCTTGCAGGAGAGTGTTGGAGATGTGCTGCTTCATGGAGAAGATGCTCGCCACTATGCTCGCCGACTTTGAGATGAAGGTGGAGAAAGAGGTCCTGGAGCCGCTCAGCAAGCTCAGCGAGGTGAGGTGCAGTCCTGCCTTCTGTTTTGTTTTTTGCTTTTCCTTCTTCACTTTCATTTTGACTGGAGCTGTACTGCATCAGATCTTTTAGCTCCAAACAGAGAGCATCAAATTCTCTGTTTTAGGAACTGAGAGAATTATTCTGCATTAATATCAATATTTTCTGCATTTGTTGTTTGGTAAGCTAAATGTATGACAAAATAGTTTCGAGGGTTTTGGGTCTGGATTTTAAAGCATGATCACATTCAGTCACTAGTTCAGCTCTACTGACATCCAGGCCAGTATCATTTATAGGTTGTCATAAATTATTAGTAAAACTCTCAACATTCAGGTATGGTGCCATTGAGGTCAACAGTACATCTTGGATAAATCACTTGGTTAATGTAGCTGACGGCAGTGAGACAAACCAGGAATGTGGGGTTTCATTTTGGTGGATCAGTAAAACAGTAAAAGTATCAAAATATGAAAAACACTATTTCACACAGGATAACAAAGGTCAAGTAGTACTAAACCAGCATCAGTTCAAGGTCAATACCCTTTATTTGCAGTCTAAATGTATTTTAAACCAGGAATTATATAATGGTTGTGCAGGTGTGATATTTGACGAGTGGTTGGATCAAGAGCGAGTTCATATCCCGACATTGCTGAGGTCCCCTTTTCATTTATCTCGTAGGACGATCTGCCTGAGATCCTGAGGAACAAGAAGCTGTTTGCAAAGCTCACTACAGACTGGATCAGTGCAAAAATCAGGTGCATCCATCACGTGTTCCATGCATTTATACTCATCTGTCTGCCGCATGACTAGACAACCCTCCTCCGCCTCCCCAGGAGCCAGACGAGCACAGGTCCTCAGACCAAGCAGGATGGGTTAAGAGAAGAAGTAGAAGAGGCCTGGAGGAAGCTGGAGAGCATCAAAGTACCTGGTTTTCCACACAGAATCGTGTTGTTACTCTGGCCGGCCTCTAACTCGATCCCTGTCTCCACAGGACCAGTATTCAGCCGATCTCTATCACTTTGCCACTAAAGAGGATGATTATGCAAATTACTTCATTCGTGTGAGTTATCGTTTCTTTTTGGAAATTTGAAAAAAGGACTCCAGCTGTATTATGCATCTTCCCACATTTTCTCTTCCCCTTAACTCCAGCTTCTGGAGCTGCAAGCTGAACACCATAAAAACTCGCATGCTTTTCTGGATAAAAACATCAGCGAGCTCAAAGAGAGTCACAATCGAAAAGGTGAATTAATTGCTGTCAAAACTGGCCCATTTCACGCCGGATTGCTCTTAGAAAAACCACATACCGTTGCTTCGAGTAAACCGTGTGATTTTGCAGGGCTGCTGGTGAGCTCCTCGAGCCAGAAGGTGTACGGGGAGCCTCTGCTCTCGCACCTCTCTGAAAGTGAGAGAGAAATCGCCGCTCCCATCGAGGAGTGTATTTACATGCTGCTGAGGACCGGCATGAGGGAGGAGGTGAGACTGCCAAATAGACCACTTGGCAAAACGAATCAAATCCACCCGCCACAATGAAGCCTCTTTTAACAAGAGTGGTTTTTGTTATTTATTCCGACCTCCCCACATGTCCAGCCATCATCGATTGCTTACATTTCCCAAATACAAAAAAAAACATGTTCTAAGTATGTGTTGCATACAATGCAGCTTTGTATGGAGATTTTCCAGTAAGTTGATGCATCATTATGTCTTGGACTTTATTATTCAATCAAATCACATTTTCAAATCAATATCCTTCTTTTTGCGTCCCCAGGTTTCATTATGTCAAATATTCAGAGCCCCATCAATGCTTCCAACTATACGATGATTAATAGCAATGCAGTCATGTATCTCATCATCGAGCATCATGCATGTGTTTCTGTGGAAACATCCCTTGATGCTCTCCTTTGAATTTCCCCGTTAATGCAAAGGGTCTGTTCAGACTGGCAGCGGCAGCTTCTGTAGTGAAGAGGCTGAAGACGTGTTTGGATCAAGGGACGGTGGATCACAGCGAGTTCAACATGGACCCTCACGCTGTGGCTGGTAAACACATGTCCACCCTCTAATATTTGCTTGATGGAGGGTTCTCCCATACACCTGGCTGCTGAGTAATTTAATTTAAATCAAGTTTTATCCTTTTTATTTCCCATTTTCCCATTTTGTTCACTCCAACATCAGCACGAGCTCAAATGTTCAGAGGAATTATCAATAAATAATTAAGTCCTCGCCTTTGTTTTGAGAGGCCGTCACTGGATCTCGAGTTGTTTTGTCAGGAGTCTTAGTCAGAAGACGAGGGAGGACCTTCTTGCCCTCTCGAAGTAGCGCAAGCTGCCCTCGAAACAAATGCCGCCCCCTGAGCCACGCACTCCAGACCGTGCGCTTTCAATTGTTAAGAAAAACCGCTGAGTATCACGAGTATTTCTCAAGGGATTTCTCTGTCCGTCATAACTACCTACTTCCTCTTATTTACTCCAAAAAACTGCAGCCTCCAGTCACGTGTAACACACGTCATCATCTGTTTTAGGACTTTGTTTCAAGACGCAAAAATATTGTTGCGATGCATATTTATCTGAATGTTTTGTGACAGGTGCTCTGAAGTGTTACCTGAGAGAACTCCCTGAACCTCTCATGACCTTTGACCTCTACAACGACTGGTTTAAAGTAGCGGGGTGTGTATAGCCCTCTGCCCGATATCACTGTGATTTCACATCTGACTTGAGTGTCATAGGTTGTTTTTTTTCCAGCGAAAAAGACTTAGAGGAGAAGCTGAAGCAGTTCAGAATCCTGCTGAAGAAACTGCCGCCAGAAAACTACAACAACCTCAGGTGTTAATATTTGCTCTTTTTGTGATATGGAAATGCCCCTGTCTTGTTGCTGTATAAATATTAATTTATATTTAAAGAGTCATCATGGTGGTATTATGTGATAATTCAATATCATAAACACACGTTTGTTTTTTTTTTTGTTATACGTGTTAAACAACGAAGGTCTCGGGACTGACTTATTGCGAGAAAATTGAGGATTTTCAAGTCTTCTTCTTCTTCTCCATCAGGTACCTTGTCCAGTTCTTGTCTCTGTTGTCGGAGCAGCAGGCCGTAAACAAGATGACGCCTAGTAACATCGCCATCGTTCTGGGGCCCAACCTGCTCTGGCCACAGGCCGAAGGGTGTGTAGTTTCATAAATTTTACTCTCAGTTGTTCAAACATTAGCTTACGTTGATTAATGAGCCAGGGAGGTTTCATTCAAGTTGTTCCCCAAGCTCGGCACTTGGAATTTATATCACCAGGCTGAACTGCTGGAGTTCTTTAGTGAACTGTCTGTGTCTTCTGTGCTCCTCCAGGGAGCACGTTCTCTTCGACATGGCGTCCGCGTCTTCCGTCCAAGTGGTCACGGTCATCGAGCCTCTCATTCAGTACAGTACAAGCCTCTTCCCCGAAGGTACAACCGCGAAACACATCAGTGTTCCCTCCGCCTCTTGAGTTTTTGTCTGGTTGCTTTCACAACACCTCGCTTTGTTTTGTTCAGCGGCGTCGTTTGAAATCCCTGACCTCTTCAGCGACGTGTCTCTCGACGTTCCTCCGATCGCAGCCAAGGAGGAAATAAGCAGAAGCGCCTCCTCCTCCTCCTCGGCCTCCTCCTGCTCCTTGCATCTCCCTCTCTTAAAGACCAATAGGTACTGAGTCACAGCGGAGTCATTGGGATAACAAGTCAACACATTCATGATTTAGATATTACAAGGTAGAGGCTGGGATACAAATTAATGGATGGATGGATTGAAGGACAGATAGGCAAACAGACAGATACCAACATCCTAAATCATGCATTTCTGATCAAGTTTCTGGTGGGTGTGCTCAGGCTGCTAGGAGTACTTCGATGAGTAGATAAAAATCATGCACTAACTCTACTCAGCAGATGGTGCTATAGATGCATTTCCAAATGCAAGTGTGCAGGTTGAAGCTTTTTGTGACAACCTAGTTCTACATCTAGATGTTCTATAGATATCTGCTGAGTGAGAGTGCACCATCCCCTGCATCAACCTGGTGTTAGTTTCCGTTCCTTGTGTTCTGTTGTTGACCGACTGTTGTATAAATTTCTCTTGTCCAATCAGCGCAACCTCCCAGGACAACGGCGTTTCCCTTTCGGTGAAGCCCGGCTCTGTGAATTGCGGCGGTGCCACCGCACAGTGTGGCCTTGCACCAAAGATGGCAGCGTCCGCCCAACCTACCGCCGCGCCACGAAGTTTGCACTGCAAATTAACAACAGACCAAACCCCGACCCCATTTCAGCAGACGACAGGATCCCATTGCTTGCCAGGTCAGTCCGGTGATCAGCATCAGGATCAGTCGGAGGCAACTCACATCTCGTCAGGACCAAAAGGGTCTTCGAACAAGCAACCGCCGTACAAACGTGAGTCCAAGCCTCCTTTTGTCCTTGGGAATCGGGTAAAAAGTTCATTTGAAATTTAGAACATTTACTCTAAGCTGAAACTTAAGCAACTGATTAGTCACAAACAAGGACCAGCTGTAGGTTTGTTGACATATTCAGCAGCACTTGAATGACCCAAAATTGTGCCCGACAGAAGCTCCCGTCACCAATCTCGATTTCTAACCGTTTCCTCTCACAGACTTTAAGAAATGTGAGATTACGCAAGGAAAAATAAATAAACTTTTCAACAACAAGGATGTTCACAGGAAACAGGAAGTATTACACCACTGATCAAAATATCAACTGCTCTGGTCATGAGTCATCTCTCACATTGTTGTACACACTTCGCCGGGGCCGAAATACTTTCCTTCATTAAGTCACCGCTTCCGGACGTTTACCGCGTTTGTTGCCACTCAACAAGTACTTTCTTACTCTTTTTACCGTCAAATCTCACCGTATTAAGTCTTAAAAAGTCTTTATATAACTTTATTATATCAAGAAAATTATCAGAAAATATTTGCAATATATCAAGTGTAAACTGGACGTGAGCACATTATTGGCGCTGTAATCTGAGGCACAGATTAAATCACCCTTATCGCTGTTGTCATCACTGTGCCGGTTTGTTTAAATTTCAGATCCGATTTAGACTCAAAATCGTTTTTATGGCAAAATAGCTATGATATTACCTTAACAAATGGCTGATCCATAGATCCATTTAAGAAAAAAAACTCTTCATGGATACTGTTAATTTCCAACATTGTGCTACATTCAGTTAAACGATGTCAAAACTTGAATGAGTCACCTTTAAGACTCAGCAAGCTATGAGAAAATATTGTGGTGCAGCGGTTTGGCGCTTCATAGCAAGAGGAGCCCTGGTTGGATTCAGACATGGGGCCTCTCTGTTGGACACTCCATGTTCTCCCCTTGTTTCTCCCCTTGTCTCCTCCGGTTTGCTCCCACAGTCCAAAAAAATGCAGTAGGTTCATTGGAGACCATAAATTGTCCGGACGAGTGAATGAGAGCGAATGGTTGTATGTCTCTATAAGGGGCTCTGTGATTGACTGGCCTCTTGCCCAATGAGAGCTGGGCTCCGCCCCCATGACCCCAAGTGCAGGATAAGCGGTAGAAATAGTGAATGAATGAATGAGTGACAGATATACGTATTAGTGTGACTTGACTTTGGCCTGGAACCTTACTGTGAGCACCAGTTTTGTAAGTTAGACTAGAAATGCCCTAAAATATATGACGATGATGAATAGCATTGACATTTATGGTGTAGCTGCGTTCGATAATTACACAGTCGCGCACTCTTGATGACATTA
Organism: Fistularia commersonii; assembly: GCF_037954325.1. Classification (NCBI taxonomy): domain Eukaryota; kingdom Metazoa; phylum Chordata; class Actinopteri; order Syngnathiformes; family Fistulariidae; genus Fistularia; species Fistularia commersonii. Next base: position 6,161,213 of record NC_141316.1, read on the forward strand.
CCGGTGTCGCCCTCCATCTTCGGAATAACACGATGGCCGTATTTGCTTCTCTGCAGCCCAGCGGTGCCTCGACAGAAAAGCCAATCGGGCGAATGAAATGGCGACGGTTGAGCCCCCCGAGCACAAAGCCCCGATACCTCCGAGGCCGCAAGCCCCCCCTCGCCCGCCGACCAACAAGGCAACAGCTTTGGCTCTGGTCAAAAGACCTGCGCCCAAAAAACCTGGAATCAAAGCTCCCGGATGCCCTCCACCGCTTCCCCCTCCCTCACTGGCTAAGGAGGTCCCCTCTTGAGAACAGTGAGAAAAAAATTACAACTGTGCCATTAATTTAATAGCAATGTACTTGTTGTAGATGTTAAACGTAACCATATTTGGTTACATTCAACCAAAACACATATTCTCTGTCACGTGTTACTTTCACCGATGAATTTTAAAAAAGAACTGCAGTTGTAATTTACATTTTTCCGGTCCATCGACTATGCACAATTGTCATTTATTTATTTTCCAATGACTGCAACCCTCTGTTTCCCAGAATACAAAGCAGGAGCAGTAAATTCAGGGAGTCTTTGTTGTTCGGGGGGGGAGAGGGAAGAGGAGTCATTCCAAACTAATTTGCATTTTATACTTCAATTGGTGGTTTTTACTCTTGCTCTTTTCATTACACGGGCAGTTTTTTAAAAGCCTCAAGTTTAGACACTCCACCCCAAACTCTGTCGGTAGGATCCGTCTAAATAAACTCATGTTCAACCTAATTAGAAGCATTTTTATTGTTGTTTTTATTACATCATTTTATATCATTGATATTGACTGCAGCGTATGGATGTGAACTGCGCTATGTACTGAAGGTGCTTGTAAGTACATAAGAATAGGAGGTCAGTTGATAGCTTCATGTACATGTGTATAAAAGAAAATTTAAATGACAGCTCTTCTATAAAAAAAACATACAGGAGTAAAGACTTCATTATCATAAAAGGTGCACAGAGTATTCATATAGTCAGCGAAATAAATGAACAATTATATGATTCTGCCTTTGGTTTCATTCAACAAACACAAGAATGACTTGTCATATTCCTCCCATTGGAATTTCTATAACTGAGATGCTAATATTTTTCATTGTCTTTTGTAGTTATTCATGATCCTGAGGTCCTTGGATTTACAATTTCCATCCCTTCGACTTTCCTGGTAGTGTATTCCTGAGAGAAAATAGTTGCAGAGATTGTTGTGACGCCAGAAGTTTGGAATAAGTTCACTTATACTTATTTGAAATCCCCACATTCTCCTCTCAAACGTCTGGAACCCAGAATGCATAAAATGAACTTCGTTGAGTAATATTGTTATATTCTCCGTGTCCATTTGACAAAAGGGTAAAAAAAAAAAAAAAAAAAAGACGGTGGATCGTTTGGGGAAAACGGAAAGCATCCAGTCTCTCATTCCATTTCGATACATTCAGCAACAGGGTTGCAGCATAATTGTATCCCTGCAGCGTCACTGCGTAGAGCGAAGGAATCCAACATTCCACGCTCCCATTTATTTTAAGACTATTGGATTTGGTTTGCAGCTTTAAAGTAACTCTTCTTCAGTCTCGTCGTACGCTCTACGGTGTAAGATGAGCGATTCGGCTGGAATTACAGAGCCCTCTTACGTCCGGTACACGTTTCCCAGCTTCCCGACTCACACTTTGATTTCATCCTCATCGTCCATATAACTGTAGGACAGTTTCTTCTTTGGCTGGCTGATCATCTCCGCGTCGGCAGCCTCCATCCTGTTGTGTCCCTTCGAGAAGCCGCTGACTCCGTAATGGCGCGCGAGCACGTTTGTAGCGCTCTGAAAACGCTCGCTCTCCATCCCCACCCCTATCCTCGCCCGTTGCGGAGACCCTCTGACCACATCCGGGGGTTTAACGGAAACCTCCGTCGCGTTCCCTTCCTCCTCGTCCCACTCGGTGCACTGAGGACTCTTCCTGCCCCCGCAGTCCTCCTTCAGCAAGGAATCTACGTACGAGATAGTGGTGGAGCCCATCTCCGATCCCTCGGTGGTCATCCCGCAGGCCGACCCCGTCTCGTCTTTCTCCCAGGTGTAGCTGTGCTCCTCCGGGTGACCGTCGATCAGGCCGAACACCTCGCTCATGAGGGACGGGCCCAGGTCGAAGTTAAAGGTGTCCAGTGAGGTGAGGGAGGGGAGGGAGTCTGAGAAGGCCGTGGTAGCGGCGGCGGCGGTGGTGCCGCTGATGGTTTGGGGGTCGGAGGTCACCATGGAGGCGGAGCAGGAGGATAAGATGGCATCGGTGGGGTCAGTCAGAGAGCCACGGTGGATGTTCGGGGAGCAGGCGGTGGGGACGGAGACGGACGGCTGCTGACGCTCGGCGCGAGACAGTCGGGGCAACGTGACGAAGCCGGACTCCAGTCCTGCGGGACAGACGGAGAAAACTGTCAGATTCGTCTCTTTTTCCCTTTTTACAACCTCATTCTTCGATTTCACTTGATTCTTACTGACCGTAAGATTGCAAACACTCCTACCACTTTCATATCACATGCATCCATGTGTATGTTTGACATCAATCCCAATATAGTTAATATTCAGCAGCAGATGTTTTCCTATTTCATTGGGTTTTCATTAAAAAAAAATAAAAAATAATAATAATCCTGCTGACTGACAAGCAGGCAGCAGCTTCACTGCTTCAGGTAATGACAAATATTTTGCACAAACAACATAAATACATCAATAGCAGAAATTCATTTGCATGGAATCTCTGACTCTTCATTCTTTAATTTGGTAGTATTTTTTTCCATATATTTTCACCTGGATCTGAAACCTTTAAGTCCATATTGAGACTCACCGGTCGTCATATTCTTCGCAGGAGTAGCGATGTCTGTGCAATATATCCAGCCGGGGGCGCTGTAAACCTTTCTCTGTGTTAGAGCAGCAAAGCCTGCAAAGAGGCCTGATTCCTTTTCCTAATGAACCATCCAAAATTCCAGTTGTATTTCATTTTAAAATCATATGGTGACAAGAGCCATAGGAACTGAATAGCACCCCTTATCAAGCGTTACATTAAAAAGGCCAAAATCCCTCTCTGTGTCTTAACAGCAGATAACCAAAGCTATAACCCAGTTTCTCTAAGCCTGGCTTAGTTTAGCCTAATTTTAGTCGATGTAAAAAAAAAAAAAAGAAGTACGGCATCCCTCGAGATTTAAACGACTGTTTTTTTAAAACATGCAAAGTGTGTAAAGACACCTTAGGTGAGGTTTCACAGGTATGTCCGGTCTTAAAAATGACATTCTGTAGCACTTCGTAACTCACATTCCAAGTCAGAGTGGTGCTGTTACGCTCCAAGATACAAGTAGAGTTCTTTGAACATTAAAATGACAAGTTGATTGATTTCCTTTTTTTTTTTTTTTAATGATCGCCTGCGTTCACAAGACCAAAAGAATGGCATTCGCCAAACACGCCGCCATAAGGAAGTTTCTCCATCAGGTGGACCTGTGCTTCTGCTTCCTGCTTGCGAGGTTGATTTACGATTCACACCCCTGCATCGGCTCGGTGCGAACCCTTTTGGGAAGCCGGGGCGGATGGTGCGGGGGCGTTTAAGACCCGCAGCGGTCGCGCAACTGACACACTAACTTGGCTGTTTCGGACGTTCTCCGGCCGGGAGTCGCTTTGGACGAATTTTAAAGATGGCAACACGATCGCAAATCAGTGAATTCCAGACAGGGTTGGAGTTTGAAGTCGGAGGAGTATTTGAAGGGCCCAACTTCGCACACCAGGTGTTGGTAGTTCAATTTCACAAGAGCTAAACCTACAGCGATGGTACGAATGACTCTTAAGACTCTTCATATGGTGTTTTGGTGTTCTATCAGATATGAAGAATCCTGGAATATCTTATAGTGGCTGATCCCCATGCTGACACCTTGGTTGCCTCCCCTCCTCGTGTTTGGAACATTAGCATTTGTGTTTGTATATAAATTAGGGGTGGCGTTGCGCGTCGGAACCGAACATTCCTGGCTCGATTTTCCGGCTCCTCCTAGTGTGTCCGAGTGTTTTTGAGCAAGACGCAGAACTGCTTCCCTGGCGCTGCTAGATGGCAGCCAACCGCTCATGGTTCATCCATGATAGGCTAAATATAGAGAAGGGACTTCCAACAACAGATCAATGAAGTATAATAAAAAAAAAAAAATTAAAAAAAAAGTGAAACATAAAAGAGTCCAAGTAGTCCCATCTGAGAAAGAAAAAAATTAGAAACGCTAGGTGAGATGTTCACGACGTACCAAGAGGGTGCGCAAGGCTGCAGAAGTGTTACAAAACAAGGCACGCTAACTTGCACGGGCAAGTTATCCAAGAAAAGATACAAGTCTCCTTCCTGAATATATTATTCTAAATGTTCCTTTCAACATACGACGCCAAGGTAAACAAAGACGCCTGGCGATGCAGCGCAGTGGCGCTATGAGCGTTTCACATCCTTTCAGATGTGCACGCCGATACGCACACTGGCGGTCCCAGGGGTGGAAGGGAGTTGGGGGGGGGGGGGGGGTTCCAGACATGAGCCATGAGTCTGGTGTTAATGCGGGTCATTCAAACAGCCTGTCTGACAGCTTGTTGTCAGTTCTGTCTGGATCTGTGCGCGTTATCAGCGCGAGAGCTGCTGATTAGGAGTCAAGGTGATTCATAAAGACATCTGGGGCAAATCTATCCAAAATCGCCGGGTACAAAGCTGATGGATGAGGTTTAAATGCCTCTCCGCGGCGCTGCCAAATTTCTGCAGTTTCCAGTTAACTCATTTGACCTTTACCCGCGTGCCTCACTGTGTTTGGCAACGTTGACTTTGAATGTAGAGGAAGATATATATCCTTAATCTTTGCGAGCATGTGAGGATTTGATGATGTGCTTTGCTAAATCCTCGAACAACAAAAGTATTTGAAATGACATCATGTCTGGAAAGTTCCAGCAAAGACAGATCAGCATTTTTTTTTCTCAGCCATCCAAAATAATGATGTTTGATTGAGTGACTATTCTATTTTTTGCTGAAGGCAGCCCCTCTTTGAGGACTCAATCCAGAACAGTACAATTAACAGACACAGCAATTAGCTGACATTGATTTTCCCCTCGACTTTTCAATACAAGTTGTCGCGGAAGAGTAAAGATTATACTCGAAATATTCATTATCTATAGCGCTTATCCTGCGCTCAGGGTCCAGGGGCGGAGCGTGACCTTGCTGCCGTCGGGCGAGAGGCAGGGTTCGTCCTGGACCGGTCGCTGGTCGATCACAGCGGCACTTTGGAGGCGTCTCCAATGAAGCTAACGCATGTTTTCAGACTTCCGGATGAAGCTGGAGAACCCGGAGGGAGTTTGCCTCCTCGCTGTGAGGGAAATCTATTCGAATACTCCGTCAAAGTGATAGTTCCCCCTATATTTGCTTGTAACTTGGATTAACGCTGCCACGAGACGCTTAAAGGCAAGGCGATATTGGATAACCACTGCATTTGCGCAGCTTTGTGAGGTCTTCTTCGTTTTGCCAAAAGTCCCTGGCATGCATATCTTTCCACAACATGTCTTTCGAGCCAACCATGATTGGCGACGATTCCCCCGCTCCTCCTGTTGCATCTCTCCCAAAAGCAGTGCAACGTTAACAGGATTTTATTTCTAATGTTTGCCCGCGACATCCGAAAATGTCCCGTTTTAATGCGTAAGACGTGTCTCGAGTCCGACTCCCGTACATTTGTTTCCCCAATCATTTTAAGCCGGTGGTGTGATTTCACATCTGGCAACAGCGAAGGGAGTCATTTAAATGAAACATCCCGCAAAAACGGTTGATTCTTAAATTATATTCAAAAAAAGTTCCCAGTGAGCGTTCCATGGGAAGATGTACCCATACTCACCGTAAGAGCTTTTCTTCTCCTCTGGCGAGTTTTGAGTACTTGGAAAAAGCACTTTGGTGGTGGGTGTTCCATTATGCATGTCCACATCCAGCCTTGGCAAGGAGACGGCGTTCTTGATGATGGGAGAAATGGCCGGAGGCGGCGGTGACAGTTCCTTGGACGCTTCTCTGGGTCGGTTGTCCGAGCTCCTCCTGATTTGTCGGAGGGTCCTGGAGAAGAACGCTCCCAGCTTGTTGTCGGGGGTGGAGATGGAATCGGTTTCCCCGTTGCTCCCGTTGGCCGTCCCGCCGTGGTTGCTGAGGAAGGAGGTATCCCCGAACACGTCGCCGCCGCGGCCGACGTGCATGGTGTGGCGAAAGTCGCCCAGGGGCGGGCTGATCATGTCCACCGTGAGGTCAGCCTTGAAACGGCGTTTGCTGTGGGAGTGCGACACCAGACCTTTGAGGCCCGAGAGCTTTTCCTGAAGATTCATGGCCACGAAAAGGTGACTGACTTGATATTTAATGAATTAAAAAAAAAAAAGAAAAAAAAATCACTCGCTTCCTTATCCTGCTGGATAGAGATACCGAGCGAGTTCAACTTTTGCACCTCTGGGAATTCTGTCGGCGACAGTCCAGCAATCCAAAGTTTAAAAATAGCTCTCAAACGTTATTCCGAGCGCCGAGCTTGTAATTTTATGCGGCAGAAAACGCAAGGGTTCCGCAGCGAACAGTTCACTAAAGTATTATCTATGTTTATCATGTGCAAGTCGAATCGGGTCCCGTTCCCTGCAGGCCGCCGCTATGCATAGCTGGCCGAACTCAGCAGGCATAAATGGAGAGGAACACTATGCAGTCGCGTTCCGGGAAGCGGCCGGGCCAGTTGGAGCGTCGTCAAGTCGCCTGGTTTCCCCCTCTTGCTTCGGGCTTCGCCTGTGTCGACATCAGTTCAGAAATAGGTTCCAGTCCAGCTGCAAATGGCTCTGCGGCCGCACAATGGAACCATCTACGGAGAATAAAAACAGGGGGAAAAAAAACATCTATCTTTAAAACGCAGGCCGGGGACGTATGAAAAACGGCAGGGAATTTGAAAGAGGTGAATGACAGCAGTTTATTCTGCGGTCGATGAGAAGCTCGGAGAATCTGAAAACTGTATTTAGCCGAAAAGCGAAGGGCTCTGTCTTTCCTCGGGTTTTTAGGATTTCACGTTCTGAATTTAGGTGGATCCGGAACCACCTAAAATGTACACCGCGGCCGCTTTTCGATGCGACGAGTCTGCCTCTCATCCGTTAGAATGGGGGGGACTGGAAGGGAATTCCTGCGTCATTAAATCCCGCTTTGTCCGGCGTGAGGGTTACTCAGAGTTCATTTCACATCTCGCCGAAAAGATTCCCCCGACTCCGAAAAAAGAAGAGATCGCCGTTTGTTTATAAACATGCAAAGTATGCAGAGGGAGATACGACAGGATCATAAACACATCCTGATAAGAGCATCGCTGCCGAGCTGCTGGTGTGTGAGAGGACCCGGACGAAAAACAGGCTTTGTTTTCAGAGAAGCCAGAATAATGAGGGAAATGTGATTATTCTTGCCTTTCCTAAAAAGTCTGCAGATTAAATAAACATTCATCAAGTTTCCCCCCCCCCGTGCAAAATTCACAACCGTCACCCTCGATACTAAAATCCAAATATGTTGGCCAACTATTTTTTTTGGCATCTTGTGTTTTTTTTTTTCCAGCTGTCATAAGTTACTCAGGTAAATACGAAGCTAATAACCGATGAATAGTCAAAAACTAGATGACTGCTGGATGTCACTAGCGTTCATTTATTTTCTACAGCACCGATCAAATTAATTGATAAAACTCCACAAAAATTATTTGCGAATCAAACAAGCAAAAAAAAAAAAAAAAAAAAAAAATTAAAATCATTTATCCTCTCCAGTATATCTAATTTTGGAATTCCTTCCAAGGGGGCCTTGTCCGACACTTTGGGAATCCCCGGGACAAAAGCACCGAGGAATGTTTGGCTGCTAGTTTACATGGAAACACAGGTAACCGGATCCATGTGGGCGTAAAAAAAATCAAAAAAAATCGTGAGAGACGGTTCAACTTGCATTTCTACAACAATCAAAATAAATGACTGTAGTAGATTATAACGTGAGTAACAGTGATTCATGGCAAGCCTTGGGACTGGATCAATTCCACCCACTGCTGATCTCAGCAAAGATGAACTGCAGGAACGATAACAAATTGGCAGTGCGTGTGGATCCAAGTCACCGTGTGCTTTTGTAATTTATGCGTGTTTTGTGATTTATGTCATCTGCTGCTACAAGGCTGCAATTTCCCCCCGCGGGGAGTAAAACACAATTTCTATCCGTCTGACTTTTCCGACGCTTAACTCAGACAAAAATCACCGCGGCGTCCGGAGTAGTAGCTTTATTAGAGCTGGAAAATTGAGACGGAGGTTTGCGATTCGGGCTCGTCTTTTTCTACCGTTCGCCTCGCGTCCCATTTCCCCATGTAGTCTATTTATACCCGAAAAATTAACTTTACTATGCTTCATTTGCCACAAATTTATTTATTACAAGAAGTTTCTCCGAGATGGACTACTTCCTGCGGAGCATGAATCTACTCGTGCAAAAACAAACGGTTTGCAGCAAGTTTGTTTTTCCTTTCTTTTTTTTTTTTTTTTTTTTTGCAGCTTATATTCACAGCTGAACTTGCCTTAATAAGCTCTGTAATATAAGCTCGCATCACCTCTGCCTGTTTTCCTAACAAAATATCTCCCAGAATGTCGCTTTCACGATTATTAATACGTAACTATATTTGAGCTTGTCCGATAACTTTGCTGTCTTTCGCTGCTCTCTGAGCCCCATGTTGAAATCTGCAATAAACTGAATGAAAACTAGAGTTTCCTCGCCTTACTCGCTGCCAGCGGAGTAATGGATATCTTATTCTAAAATATTTTGATAGCATAAGGCAGCTCTGACAAGGCCCTCTGGTTCTCTTTAAAAGCTTTCCACTGCAGAAACTAAACGTCGGCAGGCCTCCCACGCATGCACGGCCCCGTCTGCTTTCATTAATGACTTGCTAAGGTTCACGAGATGGGGATTGCGTCAGGTCCAAGGCAGTCCTTGTAATTTGCAGCTGACCACAGTCCCAGGCCCTCCACTCCACTCCGCTTCCCCCCCTGGCTGGCTTTTTTTTTTTTTTTTTTTTTTCTCTTTCTAAGAGGGGGCATCTGGGAGCGGAGATGAGGGAAACACACCGCATACCAGCTTCGAGCAGAGCCGTGTCACGGCTCACAAAGGTCCGCCGCCGGGGAGCGGTATACCGAGGCGCGATGTCAAACGGGAGCCCGCTGGGACCCGGCGCATGTTCCCATGAACCTCGCCGAAGCGACGGGGCGCCTCAGAGGTTAAAACAACAACATCTGCCCGCAGAAACAAAAGCAAGGAAGAACATTTGTCTCGCTATATCAAGGCTAAACAAGAAAAAGCTTAGTCTAATTGATAACCCCCAGGATTACAGCAACACACATGGGGCCATTAATTACTCCAACTGTGTGCTTACAGAAAGCTCTGATGTATTGTCTCTGTCTGTAATCCTCTTAAATACCTTTGACCGCAGCTCAGAGGAAGTTACTCCCTCGGAGTCCTAATAGGCATTTGGAAATTCACCGAAATAAACCGCGGTTCTGTTTTTTTGGAGCGCACGCAGAAAACCGGTGCGAACGGGACACGGGCGGTCGCCGGCTTGAAAAAAATTTAGAATAAAATCAATTGAATGCGATAATCCCCCCCCCCCCCGCCTCCGAGTTTGGAAAAGAATCATCCGGACTCAACGGGCGACTTCAACGTACCATGGATTATTTCCTAATCCTTTATGTCCGCCGCCCCCCCCCTTCCCCTACCCCCCCCCCGTTGGACACTTGTCTCGGGGCGAAGGCCCGCTCAGTCCAGCTCGGGACGGCTGCACCGGGGGATCGGTCGGACCAACTCCTGTCACGGAGGGAAGAAGAACGGAAACTCAGTGCAAAGGAAATGTTTGAAAACAAACAAATCGATGAGAAGCGACGATATGGACCGATATGGGCGCGAGAGTGGGGTGATGGAAGGACATCGGCAGGAGGAAGACGAAGGCGGGATAAGGAGGCTCGGGAACGGTTCCCGATGACTTCATCGAATCAAAAAGAAATGGCGTAAAGTAACTCTTCATGTGAGATTCTGCAGTAAAAGTAAAAATTTTAAGGTTGGGAGACTTTTCTGTAACATTAAAGTGATGTATGTTTACCCGCCATACATAATTCCAAATCCTTATGAGAGACAGTACAAAGATCAGCCTCAAATAAACTTGATTTATTTTATTTTCCACTCCGCTGTTGAGCAACGTTCGGATACGACACAATTTATCCGGCTTTTAACTGTACTGCTTCCAAATTCCCTCACTTTTGTCCCGGACAGATGCAGGAAATGGGTTCTTCTTCTTTTGTCTTCTGCCACTGCAAAGTTTATTGCAACCGATCCTGCGAATTAGATCATGGTTTGACTCCGGAGCAAGTAGTACAACAATAATGATGTCATTACACAACCAAACACCACACACACACAGACACACACACACACGTTCACGCACGCACTGGGAGAAACCTCAAGCTCTATACCGAGCTTAGCATTAGAAACAGGGGACGTCTGCATGCTACTGTTATTATCATTAGCACGTTGACGTTAGCATTTAGCACGAGAGTCTCAAAGATACTCCACGCCCAATTGCGTTGGTTTTGTTTGTTGGAAGCTTGATGCTTTTTTTTTTTGTTTTTGCCAGTTTTGGAGGGAGACGGCGCTTATTTAAACCACTGTATGGCATTTTAAACAAAAACATATTGAGCGGGCCTGCCTTCACCGTAGCTTTATAGTGACTTTATTTGGGCAAGTTGCTCTTCGTGGGGATTTCAGAGCGTTCATACATCACAAATAAAATATTTCCATGTCACTACATAGTGCTAGTTTGAGGTGGCTTTGCTGGATATAAATCAAACTAACCGCATTCTAATAGAAGCCGTGTGTGTTTATATCCGTGTGTGTGTGTGTGTGCGCGAAACACATTCCTGAACGTACCGTCGGCCATCGAGCCTTTTCTCTCGATCGCAGCCTTTCTTCCTGACCTACTGTACGAGCCGATTGAATCCATCTATCTCTTTCTTCTCCTCTCTTTCTCTCTTCTCTCACCCCTAATCTTCTGAAACGGTCGCTCGAATCATTTTCCAACCCTTTTCATTCATCCCTCACCCTCTTCCTCCTTTGCTTTCAGCCCCTTTTCCTGTTTTTCCTACGACTCTTTCCATCCGTTTCCCCCCCTCCTCTCCTTTTCTTCATCAGCGCTCCGCTTCTAACGTCTTGACCGAAGAAGGTCGGCTGCAAAAAAAAAACGGGTCTCGAACTTAAACAGCTGCTTTTAAGATAATTTAAACACTAAATCGTTGCCTCTGTTATGGGTTCACGGAGAAAAATAAGCGCCGAACTTCACCGAAGACCCCCCCCCCCCCCCCCCCCCCGCACACACACACACACACACACACCCTCCCATGTCCTTCAGTCGCTGACTTCACTACCCAGGTGAACAAACATACAAGATAAGGCCGCATTTTTTCAGACTCACCCTTTGACTTTCAATTAGGTTTCTATTTTCACCATCCATGTTCAGCCCCGATCCAAACAAAACACGGCTACATTTCCTCCTCAGCCCGAGAAAACATTTTCATGCTCCGGCAAATATCCATACGCTGAGCCTCTGCGCTTCCTGCATCTGCTCTTCGTTGCCGTGTTCTTTCTGTTTAGATCTTTTCCGAGCTCATAAACTTGTTGCTTTTCTTCTCGCTTTCCTCTCACACACACACACCGTATCGCTCCCTCTCTTTCCCTTTTCCATTTTGATATTTTCCATAGACCGGGTCCATAAAGGGCCCGATTCACCCCTCCTTCTTGAAATTGGCTGGAGGAGAACGTTCCGCTCTTCATGGGTGGTTTCGGTCAAGTAATCCGCAGGCGTTGGTATGACAACATGACAGGTGAACGCTCGGCCGGGAGCCGTCTAGCTTGACGAAACCCGCCAAGAGACGTGAGGGTTCAGTGAAGCACGCGAGGAGAGCTAACAGTCAGGAGGGGATCGGTCCTTGAATGGCCCGGGGGCCACATGAACCGGCGCTTTCCCCATTTTTGGGGACCTTTCTGTCGCACCAACGCCGACCAAGTCGCTCCTGGCGCCTTACAAGGCGAGGGCAGTGGGCGCCACCCGGCTGGAAGACGAAGTCATCGGGCGAAAAACGGACAAAAAGCACCGGGCGAGTGCCGGGAAGGGACTCGGTCGCATTCCTTGACCCTCAACTCCGGCCTTCGTGTATTGGTTGTCGCTCAGTACAATGATCTGCGTTCAAAGCTGCTGAACACCGTAGTCACACCGAATGTTTTACTGTTAACTGAATCTTTCTACGTCTTCTTTGAACGGTAAAATATTTCTGTAAGCGTTTAAACCACTGGAGCGCCGTTTGACGCCACATCTCGACCATTGTCGACGCCCACGAGTGAATTTCCTTTTATGGCCGTCGTCCACGCAAATCAAAACAAACAACGCGTGCAGACTTTCCGGCGAGAATCTACCTTTCTTTTATGCGTGTCCATAACTAATCTACATTTCCTTTTCTTTCAACTGTGACTCAATAAACACAGTATTTTCTGTAACACAAACTCTTCTAACACAATGGCTAAATTATGGGAGAAAAAGTGAAAACCTAGGAATGAAAATGACAAACTATGGTAATTTTACGCATGCTTTGATTGTTCATGATGGAATATTCTTGGCTATCTTTATTTCATTGAAGCTATGTAAGATTTCCAAGTAGAGTCCAATATCAGGCCCTTAGTTAACATCAGCTTTGTCAATTGAGTTTTTTCTTCTCATTTGTACAAACATTAACTTGATTAATTAGCTCAAATTTCATCATAACTTATTTTATCAAACCGTAATTGATCATTTCATCGTCTGAACTTTCTGGCAAAAACCTTTTCATCATTTCCTGTAATAGATAAGAAATAGATTCTTCCAATTCCAATCCTTTTATATGCCAAAATCTCGCAAAGACATAAAATTGCAAAATTGCAATTGCAAAATGTTTCCCAGTCAATCAATAATGCTGCAATCTATTTCTACGTTCTTGCAGATTCACCTTCTTCCACTGTGTTCGTAAATGTGACGGGTTTAAAAGTCGCGGTTTACTCTTTTCGATTAGAAGAATGTAAATGTTGGTAGTTTTTCACGCGGTTTTGTCATCTGTGACACAACATTTGTGGCTTCTTTGTTAGGAAAGGCAAAAAAAGGTGTGATGACATTTGCTTTTTTTCACATCAAAACAAAAAAAGATTCTTTGCAAAACTGAAAAATTGCAAAAAAAAAAAAAAAAAAAAAAAAGATTTAGTTGCCGCCATACTATAAATAGCTTGCCGAGGAGTTCGGCGTTGAACGTGGGTCAGTCCACGGCTCCCGGGATGATCGGGCTACGGTGGTGCGGTCCTTCTACTTAAACTACGCGGCTTAGAATTGCTGAGAATGCGAGCTGAATCCTCACCTGGAGCTTTTCCCTTCTCCGCCATCGGTCTGCACGATACTACAAAGATAAATCTGGCAATTTCCAGACCTCACTCCACAGGCCGTATCACCTCCTGACTCGTGGGAAACTGGGTCAACCCCCACGGGTGTTTCGGGATAGACTCGTGTCCCAAATGGAACCCGACCGATCGCCTCTCGAGCGACATCTACCGATTCGAACTCGGCGATACGGATTCAGACGATTCTGAGCGGACGTAGTTGCACGACAAAGCCGTAAACCGACGGTCTAGCGTCTCGAAAACGATAGCGTAAACCTTCGACGTCAAAGTTGTCAAGCGCGTGACCTCCGACCATTTGGTGTCGACAAGGCGGCGGCGGCTTTCTCCACGTGACCACGTGTCGCGAAGGAAGAAAAACGCACGGAGGGGAACCCGGCGGTGTGAAAGCAAATACAGCATCCCGATCCAAAGTTCGCACCTCGGCAAGTGACCCTCTTTCTGGTTGATTGCGTCAATGACGCCCAAAGGTCACGGAGAGTAACCGTCGGAGGAATGTAGAACCGGGGTAAAGAAGCGGGGTAGAGGCGAACCGCGGGGGGGGGGGGGCACGCTCGCGCAATCAATCCAATGCTTTTAGAAGTGCGATGAGCGTAAATCAAACGAGGACACGTTTGAATCATGCACGTATGAATCATGTGTCGTCGGGCTTAAATTTTGTTTTTTTCGGGAAACACCCATTCGGTCGATGACGAAAAGGACGTAGAAAGAACGGTCGCTCCCAGCCCGTCGACGAGTCTTGTCTATTGGATTGTGCGTTTGTATCACTGTGGCTGGCGGGTTTATCATTGATTGCATTTGTTTGCTCATTGGCTTTTGTTGGCTTGCTCGCTCTCCGATCTTTTTGTGTGTGTGTGTGTGTGTGTGTGTGTGGTATTTCACATGGTGGCCTCCCTCGTGGCATGCTGGCGGGTTGATGGGGTCAGAAGGCCGCCCCCCCCCCCCCCACACCCTGTTCAAACACTTCAAGGCCACCGACTTCAACTTGTCCCTCGCGATCCGCTCGCATTTCGGTCACTTTAGTGACATGTATGAAAATTGATGGGTTATGTCACGTAACTTTGGTAATTACAAGGCAGGGTGATAAAAATCAAAGCGATGACCGGGGTTTATTCTGACCACGGTTGCAGCCCGGGAATCCTAATGATATACTGCCGCTACCCGTCGCAGCTCGCGGATTATAAATATGTTGCCCGACAGATTGGATTTCAGGCTCTGAGAAAAGACTCTGACACAAACCGAAACGGGGACCATTAGCACCCCCGGGTCCGATAACGGGAAGACTTTAACTTTGTCAACATTTTAGCACGTCGAAATGTTATCACCTTATCACAAAGAAAACTACCTCACCCTGTCAGCAGGAGGATTCCATGCAAAGTGCTTACTATTAAAATCAGTCTTCATCATCATTGATAAGAGATCATTAATAATGCACAAATATTAAAAGGCAATGTATTTTTACTTCTCTGCTAAAAGAGCTGCTAATTTTATAATCACGGGCAAGGGCATTCAAATTAAATATTTTACCTCTTGTTGAATACAGGAAATAACATCATTGCATATATAATACACACACACACATATATATATATATTTATATATATTTATATATACATAATTGTAAGTATTTTCCCGCTATGAAACTAACACATAATTAAACGTATCACTGGATAGAGCATGTACGCGCACACGCTCCTGAAAAAAAGACTGAAATTGGGGGTTTAATCCCCCATTCAATTTTCCAGTGACTCCTCTCATAGTCTGACTCGTCTAATCTAATCCGGAGATGAGATTATTAGATTATTAAAGTTATTATAAAGCGGACTGATCACTCACCCGGAGAAAAGTGCGATTCGAAGAGAGACTTTTTTTTTTTTTTTTTTTTTTTTCTGATCTTTCCAGCAGGAGCGGAGCGGCGGGGAGCTGGCGGAGGCGGTGGCGCCGGACTGAGCCGCTCGGTGCGCCTGGTGCGCGGAGCGGCGCCGCGCGGAGGGACGGGGAGCGGGGCGGGGCGGGGCCCGCACAAATACCAATGAAAGGAAGGCAAGGGGGGGGGTGGGGGGTTGCGGGTCCCACGCACAACCAAGCAAACGCCTAATTGATGTATATCTCTCTCTTTTCTGCAACTTGCCAAATTGGACTTGTGGACACATTTGCAAACTAGATGGCGCTCTCAGGTATTTTCCCTTTTTTGCGGATAAAGGCCGGATAAAGGTTTCGCAGTCGCAGACTTGAAATTGAACGTCGAAAGAAATCTTGAAAGTCTCTTGCTCCTGTTCTGCTTTTCCTTTGGGCTTTTCCCTTCAGGGGTTTCCACAATGAATCACCCCCTTTCCATCTAACCCATATCCTCCTCTTTCACACCAACTAACTTCTTTCCTCTCTCTCTACGTCCATAAATCTTCTCGTCGGTCTTCCTCTAGACCTCCAATTCCAGCATCTCTACATCTACATGACCCAAACATCTCAGTCTGGCATCTCTGACCTTCTCTCCAAACATCTAAAATGTGCAGTCCCTCTGATGGACTCATTCCTGATCCTATCCATCCTGGTCTCTCCCAAAGAGAACCTCAACATCTTCATCTCTGCAACCTCCAGCTCTGCCTCCTGTCTTTTCATCGGTGTCACTGTTTCCAGCTGATCTCGCCGCTGTGCGTCATCTTGGTCCTTAAATGCAAGGTGGTAATCTTAGTTTTAAAGCGGTCTTTTCCCACGTTGGGTATTTTCGATCATTCGGTCTTTACGATGCTGTATCACAACCAATAGGTGAGCTCCAACAAAATCGGAAAAAGGAAACGTGGTAGACAAACAATCACCGGAGAGTTTTCGGCGATAGGAATGGTATTTCTTTGCGGTATGGAGGAACGGTAACGGCGAAGGACGTCTTGATCGATATGGACCGTCCAGAAAGAGGAGAGGATGGTGGACGGCTTGTACGGCGTCAAAAGCGATGGACGGAAATAGCGGTGGTTCTGCCAATACCCGCTGAAAATATAGCATGGCGGGGAAAAAAATTGCTCGTTTTCATGAATACATGAGGCAAGGCGTTATTGTCCTTTGTGCCAAAATCAGATCTAGAAGCCCCGATCCAGGCTGTAGGGAAGTTATCTAAAACAAACAAGATGGCTACCAACAGGCTACCAGCCAGACACTACTTATCTACTTTATAATAAATAATGTAGTTGAAGTTTTCCACCAGTCTTTTTCAAATCTTTTGAAAATCTTTAGACATAAGTGCCCCGGTCTTTGTAAAATCTCAGTCTCGGACAAGGCTGAGAGTTAAAGCTCTAAAAACTAGTCGTTAAATGGGAGATGATAGTTTTACACCGAGTCTTTGAACGCGTGGGTGGCGTTCAGTGTGTCGTGGTGCTTTTCTCTGTGCAAGTTTTTGAGAAGTGCTCGGATCGAATGCGCAAATCATCAGACGTATCAGCTGATCCTCAGCTGACTTGGAAATAAAAGAAATGGGGAAACACCTCGATGAAACAACTCCTGATGCGACTTCTTTTCGTCTCGGCTACTCCCTCCTCCGTCGAACCTCATCTCTACACCCTCTTCTATTTTCACTCCATCCATAAATCTTCCCTTTGGTCTTCCTCCTGCCTGCCAGTCCCGATCTCAGCTTCCTACGACCAATTCATCAACTGTCCCGACATGAGGTCTGAAAAGAATCCCCCGCTAACAAGACATTATTGTCCTATTTGACCAGCGACATAAAAACGATAATCAAATCTCTCAACATATCTTAGTTTTGTGTAAAACCGGGAAAAAAAACCTTTCACTCGTAGGCCGCCGTCGTTGTTTACATCGCAACGCTGAGGTTGCACTGGGCTCGGCTCCATTTGTGCCAATTCGGCTTCCAACCTGAACCCAAAAGAGCCGTGAGCGAGGAGGGCAGCGCTAAAGACAGAAATCAAGGTTCAAAATGAAGAGAAACAGTGACATTAAGAGGTTAGAGTCGGCAAAAGTCGCCGGTGTGAGCGCTGCAACCGCATTGCTAAGCCGGCAGAGAGAGAGAGACCTTTCTGTTGTGAGCAGCTCCACTTTCCGTCATCAGCTGTTCGCTTTAGATTCACGGCCTGCTGCGTTGATCGACCCGGCGAGTCGTTGCCAGCTTCCTCCGAGACCACGCTCGTGCCCGGGGTCTACGTCTGCAGGAGGCTTCGTTCACACCCTCGCGGAACGTCCGGCGTCGCTCTGCCTGCGGTGTTTCTTTGCGCAGGTCTTACTCGTTTTTCCCCCGAAAACCATTTAGGTATAGATAAACTGTATAAAACCAGCTCATTCAGCAGCTTAGCTCGGCTAAACGCGTCAAATACACCCGGGGAGAAGTGACGAGAAAACGGCCGCGGTTCCTCAGGAAGTTTTGAACGTCCACGGGTAATTTCCCACTTCTTTCTTCTCTTCTTGTCCGTTGGAAAGCTGTGTCGACTCGCATGGGTCTCTTTGTCTCCCTCGGACTGGAAATGGTACCAAAAGCAGCACAATGTTGCATTGTTACCATAATCTGTATAGCGAATGCTAATAATGGCGGAACGCGAAAGGTACCACATTGCAATCAATTTCCGCCATCAAACCAAGCATACATTGCCTTGTAAAACAACGGCTGCGCTCGTGGGTTAGATGTGGATTGCGCTGTAAATCGGGATTTTCGAAGAAATAATTCCTCATGTTTTTTTCAACAACGCATCCTAGTATTCTCAAACCACATGGACTTTGCTCGCAGCTATGCAGCAAAACTACTCGCTTATTTTCGGCATCGGCCTATAATTTAATCTCACGTTAACGCAAAACCGATGCGGCTGAACTTGTCACAACACGAGCTTTTCAGGACCTTTATAACGTCATTATCATCTATATTTCGGCAGCAGTGTCGAGTAGCGCCAAAAGAGCGGCAGCTTACGACTCCGCGGCTGCGTATCCTCCCATCGGCCAGCGCACATATTTTGCGCCTTTGTGGAAATAATTTTCACTCAGTCTGAGTCTGTATTCATCATTCAAGAAGGGGGGGAAACCATAAGACTTTGGTCGATGGATATAAAGAAAGTGGTAGTTTCTGAGGATTTGCAGACCACGCTCTCATTATGCAGCTACTTGTGGTAGAGAGAATGTCTGATAAAACCTCTCAAATGGCTCTAGCGGCGAGAACCTTTCACACATATGTAGAAGCCATGAATACATAATGTCAACCTCTTTCAATCAATGGAAGGAATTCGAAATGAAATTCACCACCGACAAAGTGCACTTTTGTATTAAATCCCTGTGTGAAATTAATCGAAAAGCGAGCTTCAGTTAAAGCCTGACCGTTTTTGTAACCGTGACAATTTTCCAGATTGTGTTTTCTCATCATATAGACGCGTCCTTGGATTCTTGCACTGAATCACTTTAAACGATCTTGAAAAGAAAGGAGACGAGATTTTTTTTTTTTTTTTTTTTTTTTTTCCTGGTGACCCTGATTATTGTTTTTTAAAGAGCCAGGAGGAGTCAGGTGTAAAAGCCCAGAGAGGGGGTGGGCTTGCCTTTAAAATGACATTGAATGAGCTGTTACACGACTGAACGCTGCACAGCTTCACCCGGCACTCGGCGAGAAACAGGCGTCAGAGGTCTCGCGCCATAAAGAGCTCACGTCAGCTGTCCCACGCTGACCTGTCCGACAGGAAACCGAACCTTATCAACAGGAACAGAAGTATCCTCACCCCGTCCTCAAAGGCTCAACGCTGGCTGGGGATCGCCGGAGTGAAAAGATGACCTGCAAAGTCTGTCAAAGTGAACCAGCGGCAATGATGCCGCGACCACATGCCACTTCTATTTAGCGATAGCACTTCCCCGCTGCACGCACACGCACACACACACAGCCTCCGGTGACACACTCACAGACACACACTCACACGGGCGCACTCATGCACAGCTTACAGGCAGGCAGACGGAAGTAAACACAATCACATAGTCGGAAAAACAGCCATCTTCCCCTGCTTCGGACAACACCCTTCCTCATTTCATTTGTCCTATGTTTACATAACTTATGATATGTGTGTGTTTTTCTTTTTGTATTTTTAGCTCAAGATGGATTCGTTTCAAGAAATTTGATTGAATTCGGACCCTCCGGTATCTTAGCTGTCAAATATTTTGGGGTGAAATTGCACAACGCATTAATAAAAAAGAAAATACCCAGCACTATGGTTGATTGCTGGGTTGAGGTTAGGTTAAAAAAAAAATTCTTGGGGGGGTGCATACCTCCTCCTACTGGTTAACTTTAACCACAAATCATATGAGCTCTAAGCTCAGGAAGTCAACCCTGGCAGGGGCAACCAAATACAGGTCCTTACCAGCAGACACCGGCCCCGCGCCGCAGGTCACATGATCACAAGCTTTAGTGAATCCTCATGCATTTGGGTTTTTGAAATTCAAACTAATCCTTCCATCGGAGCGCGCCGTCTTCTTTCTTCCGAGTCCAGGCTTCGGGCCTCACTTGCTTGTTCGGGGGGAGTCTGCGTTCGCTACATGAAGTTGGAATATTTGAGTTTATAATCCAGGTTTACGTGATACAAGGTCATATATTCGGGTAATGCAGCCCCGCCCGCTCCCCCAAGCTGTCAGTCAATGCCACATCTGTCACTATTATTGTCTTTTATGGCGTGCTGCTCATTTTTCCCAGAAATAATCAATGGTTATTGAGTATAAAATGGCATCTATATAATAAGATAACAGCTGTCAGCGCTAAAAGGCATTTTGTTATTCTAAGGCCGTGTGCTTGTTCTTTATTTTTAGGTTTCATACATAGTAGCGAGGGTGTTATTCTCTAGCTTGAGTAAAAAAAAAAAAAATGAAACAAACGAGTTCCAGTTCTCCAGTTCTCGTTCCAGTTTGCAGTTTGATCACATGGAAGCCGATGTGTTTCAAACCATGATGGTGATCAAACATCCAGAGAGACTCCGGTAAATGACGAAGTGGTTTCCAAGGCGCTGTGTGTATGTGTGTGTGTGTTTGTGTCTCATTTTCACGAACAGCAAGCAACAACACTTGTGTATTCGGTCTCCCTTTGCTACCTCTGCAGAGGGTCGGCAGGTTCGAACACGAGAATCGATATTTTTCACATTTCTGATACATTCACACACTTTCAAGTTGTGTCTGGAAGGGTGGAGCTGAAGCGTGTAATTACCGTCTGCAAAACCGACTAGGAATTAAACATCCACTATGAATTGCACCGAATTATATGTTTGGATGTTTCATGAGACAAACTTTATTTAGATAACACTTTATTTACTTTTTGAAAAAAATGTAAACTGTTGATAAATATTGGCCACACTTGTGCTTTGTTAGGCAAAAATAATCTGGGTCTTGGAAATTTAAAAAAACTAGATTAATTCCAGACAGATAAGATTTTTTTACTGATACTGACTTTTCATGTTGTTGTAGCAGCCAAGTCCTATTAAGATTCTTTACAAAGACTGAAACATTTCATTTTGGCTTAAGGGTGACAAATGCTATCTTTAATAATGAAAACAAATAAATGCATTTTATACCTGTGGCCCTCACAGACCTTTTTAATACCCGTGCTTGGCTGTTTAATACCTCATACGTCATACTTTACTGTTTAACATAACAGTGCACTTTACTGCTTTTTCACACTATTATTATTATTACTATTATTTTCTTAATTTCATGTCACAGAGAAAATGTCGATTCCTCTGTATGTCCAATACAAGAAATTTGACTTTTGACGAGAAAGAGGCGAAAAGCAAAATGAGATCTATGTACGGAAATCCATTTCCCTGATTTTCATATGACAAAGTTTGAAATAGCATGTTTAGCATACTGTAGCAATTTCCAGACTATAAGCAGCTACTAATTTTTGGATTTTTTGGGGCTGACGAGCTTCACGCCGCCAAAATATTTAGCCTCGTCACATCAGACCAATAAAACTACTCTGAAATTCTGAGGCTGTTCAATTCCGACACTGAAGAAGACCAAGATAGCGATCGGCTGGACAAAGCGGGGACGGATATTAGATGGATGGATGGACTTTTCCTTGTGTTATTTATTATTAATCTTTTTCTCCTGCCGTGTTACAGGCACTGATCGGAAAAAAAAGTATTTCCAGTACGCATTTGCAAATGTTAACAGTATGTATTTCATTTAAAATAAAAAAAAAAGTGTAAATATCTCATGTTACAACGTGGACACCTGCGGCTTATAGACAAGTGTGCCTTATATATGACACATAGACTTATTTATGGACCTGAAAAGGTCCATCTTTAAGAGTTTGTTGACCGAGCTTTCAGTTCCAATTCGGCATCGGAGTCCAGCTGATCCGACTCACTAACGGACTTTATTTTTATACTGAAAAGTTCCAAGATTAGAAACTTCTGTACTGTTCGTGTTCGACCCTGTTGCAATAGTAGCCGATCGCACTTTTAATGCCGCTGGATGTTTGTTTTCAGCCGATGTTCTTGATTTTAAAAAAACATCATGTATATTTCTCACATTCTTTTATGGACGGTTTGTTTTGGCTGCGAGGACAGCGCTGTTTGAATAATGGGGTGCAAACAAACATGCATCGTTCGCTGGACATAGAGGATATAAATAAAACCCAGCTGATGATCGAGAATGCAAAATTAGCCCGCAGGGAAGCGGAGCTAAAACACTCGCATATTTTGCGTGTTTCTAACAGGCCAAGTAATGCATTAGCTCTCAAACAGAACAATCAGCAAAGACATCAATGTCGTCACAGTTTAACGCCGTGTCTCTCGATCCTCAAAAACACGCCGCGTCGTGACCTCGAAACCGGAATGTCGTGCAAAAACAAAATCTTACCTTCGCTCACCTGGTCGGGGAATGGCGGGAAACTGAACTTAAAGGGCTGCTTTGAATGCATCCTCTGAAAAAAAACAAACAACTTTTGCACATCCTAAAACATCAGATGTAGATTGCTATTGTTGTTTGTAAAATGCATTAAGTCATATAATTTCCTGTCATGTGGGTGCTTTAACGTGGTCTCTCTGGTGTTGTATAGTTCTCTCATAATACTCCAAGCCACGCTGGGATGACTTTCAATTGCGTTTGAAGCTTCGGTCCGCCCGCCCGTCTTGGGGTTTCAGGCTCCGCACGACTTTGAGCATCTGAGTCTGAGAGGCAAAATATTTTTGCAGATTGACTGAAACTGTCATTTGTTTTTTATAGACCGGTTTCCCAAGCATCTCGTCTCTCATCCGCCTCCCTCCTATTTCTTTTGCACAATCTCAAATCCTTCTGTCCATCTCCTCCTTCCTGTATTTGCCTCCTCTCGCTCTCTCCCAGGCCTTCCTCGCATCCCGTCTCCCAGTCACATTCACCCCAACCCAAGATAAACAACCTCCGCTCAGAGGCACGTCAGCTATTTCTTCAAAAAAAGCTCGCTAGTTTTTTGGACGGTGTTCAGAGCTGAGTCCCCGAAGGGAGGCAGGATCACAAATTTAGTGCTTTTTCTCAATCTCTCCCCCCCTGTTTTTCATTTGTCTTGGTCGTAGCGGCTTTTTTTATTTTTTTTCAAACTCTCTCACGGTATCGAACGTTTCTCTGAGGTCCGCCAAGAAACTTGGTTATCCCCAGATTTGTGAGTTTTGACACCCCTCTGCTTCACGTTTGACCTCATTCTTCCCCATTTATTTTGACCATAAAGAGTATTTTAATCCCTCAGTGTTTGTTAAAGGCCGTTTTATTTTACGTTAGTATCTTTCATCACTCCTCGCTGATGAGCGCATGGAGGAAAACGCCAGTTCTCTTGGCTTCGGGCAAGTGCTTTTGTGAGAAACATACACACATGAAATCACACTTGAGTCACTTTGCCACAAAACACGGCCAATTTGGCATTTTGCTTATCACTTGTCTGAGAGAGTAATTTTTTTTTTTGTATTTTTTTTCAAGTTATGACCTGAAGTGGACATTTCACTGATGACGAGGAACTAAGTGTGTGTGTGTGTGTGTGTGAGATGGGAGTCAGAACTTGGTGTTCTGGGACAAGATAAGACCTGAGATGCCTATTAGTTCCAGCAGATACTCCCGTTGCATTTTGGGGAATTGGGTGCCAGATCGCATATATTTTTGCCTGCCAGATCATTTTAAATGCAAGTTATTAATTTTATTCTCCGAACTGGCAAAGCATCTTTGTCCTTTTTATGGCATTCTGACCGCTCAAATATCTCCATTTCGTAATGCGCTATATTTTTTGGTTTCCTTGGAATTTTTTATTTGCATATCAAACTGCATAATGGGTGAACAAAAAAAGTAGAATGTGATAAATAAATATATATATACACATATATATATATACACTATATGGCCAAAAGCGTTCACTCACCCATTCAAATAATGGGAATCAGGTGTTTCAATCGCTTCCATGGCCACAGGTGTGTAAAATCAAGCACTTAGGCATGCAGACTACTTTTTTTTTTTTTTAAAACAAACAATTTAAAAAAATGGGTTGCTCTCAGGAGCTCAGTGAATTCCAGCGTTGAATTGTGATAGGATCCAACCTGTGCAACAAATCCAGTCATGAAAAATGTCCTCCCTCTTAAAAATTCCAGTCAACTGTCAGCTGTATTAGAAGAACATGGGAGTGTTTGGGAACGACAGCAACCCCTCCACGAAGTGGTTGGCCACGTAAACTGATGGAGCGGGGTCAGCGGCCGCTGAGGTCACCAACTTTGTGCAGAGTCAATCGCTACTGACCTCCAAACATCATGTGGCCTTCGGATCAGCTGAAGAACAGTGCGCAGAGAGCTTCATAGAATGTGTTTCCGTGGCCGAGCAGCTGCATCCAAGCCACACATCGCCAAGTGCAAAGAGTCGGAAGCAGTGGCGTAAAGCACGCCGCCACTGGACTCCACAGCAGTGGAGACGCCTTCTCTGGAGTGACCAATCGCGCTTCTCCATCTGGCAGTCTGATGGACGAGTCTGGGTTCGGCGGTTTCCAGGAGAACGCTACTTGTCTGACTGCACTGTGCCAAGTGTGAAGTTTTGCGGAGGGGGGATTATGGTGTGGGGTTGTTTTTCAGGAGCTGGGCTCGGCCCCCTCAGTTCCAGTGAAAGGAACTCTGAAAGCTTCAGCATACCAAGACGTTTTGGACAATTCCATGCTCCCAACTTTGTGGGAACAGTTTGGAGCCGGACCTTTCCTTTTCCGGCACGACTGTGCACCAGTGCACAAAGCAGGGTCCGTAAAGACATGGACGACAGAGTCCGGTGTGGATGAACTTGACTGTCCTGCACAGAGTCCTGACCTCAACCCAGTAGAACACCTTTGGGATGAATTAGAGCGGAGTCTGAGAGCCAGGCCTTCTCCTCCAACATCAGTGTGTGACCGCATAAATGTGCTTCTGGAAGAATGGTTAAAAATTCTCATAAACACACTCCTGAACCTTGTGGATGGCCTTACCAGAGGAGTTGAAGCGGTTATTGCAGTAAAGGGTGGACCAACATCGTATTGAACCCTATGGATTAGGAATGAGATGTCACTTAAGTTCATACGCAAGTCAAGTCAGGTGAGCGAATACTTTTAGTCACAGTGTGTGTGTCTCTATAGATAGATATACACACACTTTTTTTTTTACTATATATATATATCATTCTTTACTGCTGCCCTTTCAGATACTGCAATGTTGCTTTAAATTAGTAGTTTGTTCAAAAGTTAGCATGTCTAACGCTGAAGTTGTTAAGTTGGCATCGCAGCTGTCATTGGGCGAGAAGCGAGGCTCACCCTTGATCAATCGCCAGTCGATCACATGGTCATATATAGAGACAAACAACCATTCTCTCCTTCAATCACATGTTATTTGGAGATACATTCACACATTTAGGGTGTGCTATGAATCAACTGCATGATGAAACCAGAGAAGAAACACCCCCCTGTTAGAATCGAACCAGCGACCTACTTGCTGCGAGGCAGGAAGCACCAACCAGGGCACCACCACTTATTCGCCCGATTTGCTGTCACCTGCGTGTAATTTTATTTTATTTTTTTCAAAAAGCAATTCCTGTGCGTCCTCCCTTAATATGAAACTATGCTGAGATGCATCAAAAACAAGCCCGGGTTCAGAATCCGTGGTGATGACATAACGATGCATCCGAGGTGACGTTGCAGCGCAGTTGCAAAAGCAAACGGTGTGAAAAATGCCTTTGCAATGGGAGTGATTAAATCTCTTTTTTTATCTCTTCCGCTCTCACACACACAGTGCTCTTAAAGCCGCTGGTAGCAATCTTAGATCCGCTTCTTTTTATATCTCAGCGCACGAATGTGCACGCACCACACACACAGTATGCACAACTATGTTTAGGCTAGGCTACCATTTCTATCTGAAGATACGGATCGGTGTTTTGCTCCCCTGAGCATGATGAAGGGGTAATTGTATCTAACCAGAGGGAAAACAGAAAGAAATTCAGAGAAGGATGATGGGAAAGGGGATCCAACCATGCGGAGGCCTTTCATCCACACGACCATGAGTTTTCGGTCAGGATGTTGATGAAGCTGTACGTACAGTATGTGGCAAATAACATCAAATCTTTCTCATAGGCAGGATTGCACTGTCGATGGACAGCGGCCGCCATGTTGTTTGACCGTCCTTTAACTTTGCATCAAAACGGCTTTTGCCGGCCGGTGAAAACATTGTCATGTGATGCATCTTAGTTGCCTTGATTCGGGAAAATCTATGGATTATAAACCATATTTAAGACAGTGGTATCAGATTGGTGCAGACGGCAGTAACAGAATCACGAGGCGGGGGGGGGGGGGATGGTATCTTTAAATCTTTACTTACAAGGGACAGCATGATTGTCATTAGAGCACATTCACTGCCTTTTGTTTTCTCATTGTGACCGTGAAGCGGCTCAGGGAATGTGTTATGCAGCTGCTTCATAAATAGATAATAGACCAGGCCGGTCTTGTGTGGATCAAGTAGGTTAAGCTGTCAAATGGGTTATTCAAATGGGTATTCAAGGGTTAAAGGGCATATTCTTTGCAGAGAATGACATTTCAGACCTTCGGCCTTCATTGATGAGCTTTGAAAGGCCGATACTTGAATGGCTTCGAGATAACCGAATTGGCCGAAACCCCTATCTAGTGTTTGACAAGTCAAAGTCAGCATGTACTAGACATACAGAGGAATCAAGACGTTTCTCACACGGTGACATGAAAATGATAAACGAGTGGAAATTAACAGAAAGGTGCACTGTTACATTAAACAGGAAACACTGAAGTATAAGGTGCATGTAGATACAAACTGATATTTGACGGTGAGAGTAGCAGCAGAGGTTTTTCTGTTTAGTAAAGATCAGTAAGTAGTAGCATAGCGGTATATGGTGCAATAGCAACTAACGTCGCTGCATCGAGCTGTGACAATTAAATCGGAGATATTTCTTTGGACTCTCGTATCGTAACGGCAGCTTTTTAACGTAGGCTTGCTCTTTGTTTGCGCTGCACAGGAGGCTTCTGCTGCTGAAAGGGATTTATCTGATAAGCTAACATTAGATGTGACCAAAGCGAATTTTTTTTTTTTTTTTTTTCGTCAGAGAACACTTTAATTCTAATGTTGAACTGTGGTCTGGCCTAAAACCTCAGTGTTTGTCTAATAGGCTGGCTCTGGATACCATTGTTCAGTTTTAGCGGGAGGCTCCATTGTGCCGCTTTGATTTCTTTTTCTTCTATTTACTTTGTTTTGTGTAATTGTGCATTAAATTGCTCTCTGTCTCTCAAACATGTTATCATGGATTCGGCCCTAAATAGCTTTGCAGGGAGTCCTTATAAAACAGCATTTACAAACATGAAAACGTCAGCCAAAGATGGAGAGCGTATCAATTGTCTCGATGTCCCACGACTCTCTACCCTCTAAACCGTAAAGCCAACATTGGATAATAATGTGTTTTATCGAGCCGGTAACTTTAGACCCTGTGTTCGTAGGACCTTTTGTAATGTTCCCATTATGTGCAAAACAAACCCGGGACCCCAGAAACCTCGGAACGAGCTCCGAAAAACTCCTTACAGCCAGACGGCTGTAAATATTCAGCTACAGTTTATTGAATCGCACAGTAATAAACCTTGATCCTGTCTGTGAAATATATAGCATCTAGATGCTTATAACATGAATCCAAGGTGAACCCTGCCTTTTCGCTCAAAGACAGCTGGGATGTGTTGCTGCACCCCAGCAACCTTGAGTGCAGGATAAGCGGTGTAAAAAAAAACGAATGAATGACTGTGTGATCGGGCAGAGGTGAAGAAAACACTTTGAAGAAATCAGCCTCAAATTATGCAAAACTTTATAGCAAACACTTTGAAGCACCTTGCAGTATCTCAAAGTTATATCCAGTCAGTGCGAGATGGAGATGGGGGAATAATAGGTTGTAAAGAGGGGAGGGGAAGTCTCTGAGTAGGAAAACATATAGAGTAGAGAATAGGAGAGACTGGAACAGGAAAAAGTGATGGGAATGAGGTCTTTCCTGGAAGTTAACTTTCACATATTGCAAATTTCTGCCAGATCCGCTGAAACCATTTCCAACAGCACGGGTTCAAAAAAGTGCAACAACAATTACCAAAGTCATTTCCAAGGAGCTGGTAGTGAACTATTACATATTTCCATCTGAGACATTTTCAGGTAATGAACAACAGCCCGCTGAAATTATGAGCAATGGTTTGGAAAAATCTCCTTTTGAAATTCAGAAATAACATTACGGGTTTGTGCATTTGTATAATGAGTGTACTTATAGCAATGGTTCTATTTTGGGGGATTATGCCTTTAGACATAGAGTCTGGAGATTTTGGGAAAGATTGTTGACATTTGAACCCAAAAGCCAAACAATTACACTTCTTTCCATCCCCAGAACACATGATCACACTTTAAGACAAAAGGGAGACACAATAGAAGTGTAGGAGGAAGCTTCTATTCTTTTTGCTCCTTAAAAATTCAGGTGCGTTTGACTCTGTTGCCATTTCACACATATTCAAGTCAAGTTAAAAGTCCAATCAGAGGTTTAAAAATGCATAATATTGTTGCCTGTAAACTGAGATATACACGGGAGCTTATGTTTATTGCAAATACCAGAAATACAAGTAAGAAAATGTGGGTTTCAGATTTCTCAGTCTGTGCTTTCCTTCCTAGTATGTACTGTAATTCCGAAGAAGAGTACACCGAGTAACATCACCGTGGCAAGACGTGTAATTCCAGGAAAGAATGCGAGGTCTGCAGCGTAAGGTGAAATTTATTTGAACAAAGTTGGCAAAATGATATCTCAGATGTTATTTCCATTTTATAGCTACCCTGACACGCAGGAGAGCGAGTAGCAAGAAGCGGGGAAAGTGCAGAAGCACACTGATTGGTTGGAACGATTTGGTCAGTTGGGGTTCCTCACCAAATGCTAAGCATGGGGAACACTTTATCTCCTGAGCCCTGAGTTTAAACTCTTTACATGCATGAAATGATTGACATCGGATGAAATTTGGAGAAGCTACCCTCTGCTCTGGCCGTAATGGAGTTTTATTAATGTTGATAAATCAGACGATCTTCAAGCTGTATATTTGCGGCTATTTCAAAATGCTAGCCAGGGAACGTGTATTTTATATCAGATGGGCCATCAGGGCCAGCAAGGCCTTCACTGCTGGCCTAAACATACTCTATTCTCCATCGTCTCTTCATGTCATACCATATCCACTTGGTTGCGCTGCTTCCAGCATTGCATGTTATGGTAGAGATTTTATCCAATCACATTTACGCTAGCTTGGGATTCTATGAAATCTGCCTAAGGCCTTCAGAATCATTACAGAAGGCAGTAGTGCGCCGTAAGTGAATGGACAATGACGGTTGTGATAACCAATCAGAAATTGATTGTGTGACACAGAGGCCAGCTAGAGGGTCTCATGCTGAACTTGACAAGTACGTGATCTCTGATTGGATAAGCACTCACGAGAGCCTGAAAGGCAGCATTTTGCTCTGAACAGCAGCCGGGCATCCTTTAGCCATCTAATTCTTGTCAATGAATAGTTGATCTCATTATTGTCTTGTCGGTGTCTTATATGAAACGGCAGCAGAGCCCACTTTATTGGACAAACTTGTTTTAGCTTACATAGTTTACTTTTGCAAACTTATTCAAACATTGGTGACTAATCTCTTAAAATCGACTCCTTTTATTATCGAGTTTCTGCAATTTTAATCTCCTACTCGTCATTGTGAATGTGAACTGATTGATTTTTAAATGCTCTGGAAATTAAGTGTTGCTGGACCAGCCTGAATTAAGGCGATGTCATGTGTAAGTGTGCTTCTGCACGGACTCTCAACCATATTAATGGTTTTATGAGGTGCATTTATTCAGGTTTGTCATCTATGAAGGGTAGGTGTGAAATTCACAGCCTGCAACTGCTTTATATAGCTAGCTTTGGAGCAGAGGTAAACAGAAGTCATCTGGGTTCTGGTTTGAAATCGGTAAGTGTCCGGGACGCAGAGAGCTGGAGCTTCGTTGAGCAGAAACACTTTCAGTGAGCACGGAACATGCACCCAAACACGTGCATCCCAAACTACTAGCCAGCTTTAACAGTTATCCATGCCGCCCACCGATTTCTTTGCAAGTGTTACGTGACCCGGTCCAAGCCCGTTCACGGTTCCAGAGAGGTCCGGAACAGAAAGAGCAGGGGCAGTCAGGAGAACTGAGCTGAATCCCACTGAGGTGCAATGGATTAGAATTAATTCCCTCCGTCTTCGAGCGTCACTTCGTCCTTTGCTTCGGGCAAATTCCCAATTTGTGAACAAATACGAAAAGGGAACCCGAAATAAGAGGTAAAAGACAGTGAGGGGACTGTACTTGCGCTCCTCTGCAGCCAGACTGCTTTAATTTAGGCCTCTCCGACCTTCGGTGGCCCAGCTGCTAATTTGACTCCTAGAATAACAGCAGCTACTGTGTTTTCCAGGAGTCTGGAACCAAATGTCCAACTTGGGAGCTCGTAGTGAATACAGGTGCTCGCTCGCTCTCTTTCTCCCTCTCTTTGCCCCTCCCTGGGGAACAGCGCTTGAATGATCTGTTCGGCAGGGGCTCCCTTAAATGTCTTGTTTTCATCAGGTCCATTTCCTGATCGGATCGTTCCACCCTCTGCTGAATAGGCTTCGTATTTGAGAGGGAGCACGAGTGCATATGTGTGTCTGTTTGTCTGTGTGTGTGTGTGTGTGTGTGTGTGTGTGCAGAGTTCACATGTGCTAATGAGATACATGAGTGCATGTTTGTGGTGGACACGAGCAATTTAATCCTGTTAAGATACCATCTTCCAACTGCAACAGCAGTTTCTGCTACCTTTTTAAAACCTTTATTTTAAAACCTAACAATTGAAAGAAAAAAAAATCCTTGTTACTATAATTACAACTGTAATAAAATAATGCCAACG
The DNA here is from genome assembly GCF_037954325.1 of Fistularia commersonii. Taxonomy (NCBI): domain Eukaryota; kingdom Metazoa; phylum Chordata; class Actinopteri; order Syngnathiformes; family Fistulariidae; genus Fistularia; species Fistularia commersonii. Next base: position 6,192,109 of record NC_141316.1, read on the forward strand.
CCCAAATTCTGGCTTTCTTACCGCTTTTTCATCGGTGGAAAAATGCACACGAACAGCCAGAGGGTATACTGTATGTATAGATCCAGTTAACATGAGCTTAATAGATACCAGGTGAATTTTGAACAGCCCAGCTTTTTCCATTCCTTTCTAATGTCGCGGTCAAAGTAACATTTCAGCGTATCTTCATATTTACAAAGAACATTGATCTTCATATATGTGAAATTATATGAATTATATATGAAATTAAATCAGCTTCCCCCCAGATGTAAATATATGCATCTTAATTCGATCACTAACTCAACTTTTCAGAAAAGCAATTGTGACATGGTTGTATTTATATCTCTCTATTGATTTAAATTAAAAAGGATGTTGCTGTATTATAAACAATCATTTTGACCTCAAGCAACCTAAATTCAAAAGGTATAGTTTCCACTTTGTCACAATTAAAGCTGTTTCATTGAAGAACTACATTACTGCAGGGGCTTCAAATTACTTTAGGTTACGCAGGAATAGATTGTAATTTAAAATTTTTTTTTTTAAATATTGTCAGATCAGTGAGTGTGTCAATAATCATCTGACAATTTGAAAAAAAAACAAAAAACTAAAGTGTGTGTATGTATTTCCTTACATTTCAGTGATAAATCTGGGAAGGATCACATTGAAATCTTTAAAAAGAGGAAAAGGAAAGTATCGCAAAGCGTGTGGATGTGCAGGAAATAGGAAATGAAATTTACATAAATGACAGATTTATTTGGAAAAAGAAATGTTTACAGTCATGTCTTCATGAGTCTGATGAGACCAGCGGAGTTCTGATATAAGGGATACTTTTCCACGTAAACCATGGTCATCCTCGTCACCGACACTAAATCTTGGCCCAAATTCGAGGGTATATATTGGAAATCCCCACCGCGGATTTACTTTTCAAACCCCAATCTGTCTCTGCTTCACATCTCAACAGCTCGTGGCTCGGTCGCAGCCGCTCCGCATTCACACGTAAGCGCTCACAAGGCTTTTCTTGTGCTCCTCAAACTGGGATGCGATACTGATTAGCTTCCTGGCAGGAACGCTACCACCCACCCCCCGAGCCGAAGCGGGGTTCCTCCTCGAGGGCCCGACGCTGGGTGGAGAGCTCAAGCCGCCGCTGTTTGTTTGCACTGTGTCCTTATTTCCGTGAATTCTGACCTGGCAGGAAGAGCGGAGGGGAGACGGGACAATGGGCTATTGTAAGGCCGAACTTTATGTCCATGTGAGGCTAAAACAGGAAAATGCACCAAGACAGGCGCACAGCCCACTTACAAAGACCATCACTTTTCCTATTCCATCTCTTAATCACGCACTCTCACAGGAAGCTATCCACTGATACGCTCCCTTACTGTAACTTTTTATAAATACTATTTTTTAAATGATCACGGGAGGAAAACGGTTACATTCGGTTTCATTTTGCTTTGTGATTTTTACCTATCGCATCGAAGAGAACCCAGGATTCGTACGTTCAATAACAACGAGCGCACGTGCAAACACACAAGAGACACACACGGAGCCATCCCCAGATTTGAAATGCAGTCCCTGCTCGGGAAATATAGTTGTGCAAACTGAATTTTTGTCTACCCACCATCTGCGGGCGCATATATTTATTTTTGTTTATTATATTTTATTTATGTTCATCTTAATGGTGTTTGATTTACAGAGGCTTTTGTCAGAAGTGGCCGCTGCTCATATTTTGAGTTAAATCCAGAGCTCGTATTTTATTAATTTTTTTCCTGCCTCTCCTTTTTATCAGCATTTTTACAGAAGTATGTATACTTAATTTAACATACAAAGGGAAACTTTTACAATTTTTCCATATCACGTAACAGTAACGACCAACATCTGATTTTTCTATGTTGGATGGAAAAATTGAAAAGATTGCGTTATTATACGTACTACGGCCTTTGTCCCGCACATAAGCAGGGTCCTCCGACGCGTCCACGTCCCTGCCGGTGACCCGGACCACGTCACCTTTCAGGTCGGCCGGGTGATCCGGTCTCTGAACCTGGATGATCTATGGATTCACACCGGTTGTAAAAAAAAAAAAAAAAAAAAAAAAAAAAACGCAAAGGAAAGATGTAGAGGAAGGGAAGCTATTTACAGACATGGAGGTATGTGGCAGAGCAGTGCTGTTTTCCATGCCAGTTGCGTGTGTGTGTGTGTGTGTGTGTGTGTGTGTGTGAGAGTTTTGATCTTCCCGCCAAAGCCTGTGAATCTGAAGGTGTGATAACAGAGACGGTTATACAAACCGCAGAGCATGTTTACTCAGTTAATCCACTGGTTATCCACGTCCGTGGCCCTGACAGCAGAAAGGTCAGAGCAAGGAGTGTGTGAGTGTGTATGAGTGTGTCCTTTTGTGTTTTGAGGAATGTAAATGTCTGACCTTTGCGTTTTTTTGCGTATGGACGACTGACCCGAAAGACTCACCCCATGTGTGAGTCTATGCTGACACACACACACACACACAGATCTCAGACATGTCTCTTTTCAGAAACATGCACAGCCCTTCCAGACTAAAAGGAGCGTCTGGTCCACGAGTGTTTGGACATATTTGTCAACAAGCAGACGGTGATGGAAGCCAGCGTGTGTCCAGACGGAGCGTCAGCGTGGCTTCGCTGTAATTGTTTGCCTCGGTGGCGGCTAAATGACAACCTGCGTGTGGTAGCGTAGTTCTTTTAGGTGTGAAAATAACAGTTTTTGCTGATTGGACTTTCTATTTTAGAATGAACGAAGACCGAGAATCAGTTCTGTGAATGAGGAGGTCTGCTGTAGTTTTGCTCGGAGGTCATAGACAGGTTGGATCTTTTTATATATGAATTTTGTGTTGAGAAAAGGCCTTCAAGTACATTTTCCTCAGAGTTCTTCTATATTTCTACATGCAGATTGGAATGGACAGACATGTTTAAACCAATGTATATCCAAAGGAAAGTCCATTCATAATCGAAATGTTTGTTTACTGTAGGGAAGCTCTGTTTTGTTTTTTTGAATCAAAGCGGTCATGTTTTTAAATCAGTAATTCAGCTATGCCGAATAACTGCGAGGTGGGACTCCGGGTTACATATAACCTCTGACTTGAGAATATTTCAGTGTTTCACGCCGAGCAGGTCCTTAACATTTTTCAACTTTGGCTAAGAGACAGTGAGAAACAAAACCCATGGCTGTTTCAAATTTATCCCTGAGCGGAGACGATTCTGCATCGCGTTTAGATTGATGACTCGCTTTTTTGCATCCTGATGAATAGGATTCCCCTGCACACTCCTTTGCGCTCAGTCTAAGTGTCCACCGGCGCCGGAGGACATATTTGGCTTCATGTCGACAAAATAATCTGCGCGAACATGGTCGGGCAGCTCTTAGCAGGTACGGCGGTGTGTCACCGTTTGTGGAAATCTGGACTGAGACCGCAGCCTTTCAACAGTTTAAAAAGCTGAAGGTCATAAATCAAAACACTGCGGTGACCTGCAGCGAAAAAGCGGTATTTAAATTATATATATTTTCCGTCAGCTATTTCTATTTGCTTTACCTTTTATCATCAGCTTTTACTATCTTATCGACCGCCCGCCCGCTACATCGCTCGACCAATTTTATCTGGTTTTGACGTATACGTTGGTATCAGATAAGTCGGACGGTTTGCAATCTCAGCTCAGTGTTACACAAAAGATCCGATCAGTTCGTTATACACATATTCTGCATTCTCAGCAGGTCGCTTAAACGTATGAAGTTTAACAAATGTTGCGATGTAAATGCCTTGAGCCGGGAATCATAAACACCGGAATTATAATTCTGATGACAGCTAACGGCGATTCTGTGTCGTTAACATGGTTTTATTGCTAAACATTACCTTTGAATATTACCGCAGAGTTTTCATTCAAGGCGGTGATTTACCGAGGTTTTTTTAAAGATCGTCCAGGTTCCCCCTCTTGCCCGGACAATGAAAAGCAGACGGAGGCTTTTGAAGATTTAAAACCGAACATGTTGGCGCGGGTAAGATGACTTCAGCAGTGAAGTCTGTGCTATTCTTTTATTCCCTTCTCGTCTAGGGCTAATTCTCTGTTCACTGTGTGTCTTTTTTATTTTCCTGCTCCGCTGCTGTGATCGCCTGTCTCCTCATGGCCCGATGCCCAACCACCACTGGGTAGCATTCCTCACCCTGATCCTGCGGGAAGAGAGAGAGAGAGCGAGAGCGAAGAGAGACGGACAAATTAAGGGAATAAGCGAAAAGGTCCGCGGCGGGTACTCCTTATATAGAGCGTGATGTTATATGTCTGTGACCTTGCTGAGGAGACGAGCGGCGCGTTTTATTCCCCTCCCCCCCAAAAATTGTTGTCGCTTTCCATTTTTTTTTTTTTTTTTTTTTTTTAACCGTGCCCACTGGTCATAAAGCTTCCTTTCCAGCCTTTCTGTTTATAGTAACATCCACTCACTCTTGGACAACAGCTCACTGCACACTCGGACCACAAGATACCCGCTCGGTTTGACCACGCAGGGCTCTGCGAAAATACACAGAGCGTGCAAACACACAAAGCCTCACTTTCTTTTATTTCATGGTGAGGAAATGGAAACGCCATATCATGAAGGTAAGCTGTAATGCCCGAGCTGCTGCAGAGGTGCAAAAATAAAGGATTTGCTGAGAAAGCAGAATGGCCTCCACCCTGCCCTTCAGCTCTTATTTCTTTTGAGCACTTTAGTTCATGTGTGTGCGTCAATGGTGAGGATTGTAGGAACATGTGTGTGCAGGCCGTGCAGTGGAGAGTGTGTGTGTGTGTGTGTGAGTGGCATCTCCTCGGAGGAGCTCTTGGCAGATGCAGTAGTCAGACTGCGGGTACCGAGGGCCCAACAAAGTATGGCTCAGTCTGCAGCTCAGGAGCCACGCAAACAGTCCGCCTCCTTTTCTGGTTTGTTTTGTTTTGATTTTTTTTTTTTTTTCAAATAATCTCTCGCTCTTCCCTCTTTCTTTCTTTGTTTACTGGTTAAAGTCACCGCAAATCTGCCGCTTTTTGCTATTCCAGCCCATTCTGGTTCTTTTTTCCCTTAAAAGGGCTTTTTGCAGTTAAATCCCGGTTGCTGAGAGAGCCTATATTAGGGTTGTTGCAGAGCAAGCAGAGCCTGCAGACAAAGGACAGGTGTTCTGATGAATTTCAGTGCTACCCTTTCCGATTATAGGTTGTGCGCAACAAAAATGGCTTGATCTCATCCAAGTTTGGACAATGAAACTGTTTTTTTGTTTGAGAAATGGGATTTTGAACAAGTGGCGCAACTAGTTTCAATCAAAATCAATCAAAAACTGGAGAAGCCAAAGAAAAATGGACACAAGGCTGCATTCTGATAACTATCCTATGTGGTCTCCCTTGGTTTGATAGTCAGAATGTGACATCAAGCATGTTGGAATGGATGGAGGAAACTATCAGCCGGAGAGAAAGGAAAGGTGTACAAGACGGTGGTGAGGATACACAGAATAGGGTTAGATGGAGAAGTTGGATTTGCTGTGGCGACCCCTGAAGGGAAAAACCGAAAGGACAAAAAAAAAGAAGAGATTATGACATTTTCAATGAGCCACAAAGTAAAAATTTGAAGAAAATTGAGGTTTTTTAGCATTAAACAAGTAATTCCCAGGTCAGAAAGCTATTATTGGGGGAAATAGTTATTTCTTGTGTTGTCTACAGTGCTGATGACTTTGGATTTAGAGTTATTTATTGGTCACTGATTTATTTGTTATTTATTTATGGGAGTAGACTGGGCCCAGCTGGGCTTCTATCGGAGAAAATTTAAGCATTTTAACATCAGGGACTATTATAGCACTCGAGTTTGGGGCAGTTAAATGAATGTTAGGATAACATGAAACTTTCTTGTGTCTTTGTGTTTTATTAATGTCTCGAATCACGGGATTTCAGCCAGGGCTCATATAAATCAAAGTGCAGCACAAAAAAAAAAAGATAAAAAAGCCCAATCCACGATGACAATGACACCAGGATAAAAAAGTTCTTCAAAGTTTCTGGACCGGATTCAAACCTCGCAGGCTGAGAGGCCACTCGTCCCACTCACAACTCTTCTCCCTTTTGGCAAAATGCCTCTGTGTTCTTTCTTTAGAAATCCCATTATCATCCAAGTAGATTTTTTTTTTTTTAAGGATCCTTATTTAACACACAGTTAAACACAAAGGGAGCATAGATGCATACCTGAGTATCAGCCATGGATGAATAGCTCACTCAAAGGGGAGAAAACCTTGGTCCTTCATATCCCGTTCCGAAGACTCGCCGCCGCTTCTCAAAGACGGGGCACTTTTCAGACGCGCCTTATTAAACTTTAGGCCTCAGCTGTGCACTGTTAAATCATCCGAAACATCATTGTTTGCTTTACCAGCATCAAATCCAATGTCTGATATAAACAGTTCCAATCACATGGAAAAGAGACAATCCCTTGGTTTTATCACGAACTACTTAAAAGTCACAAAGCAATTGTGGCGGTTATCTATGCACAGAAATTGTGTTTTACCTGTGTATTAATTGTGCTGATTTGATGTTCTCCAAATCCAAATTTTTTATTTTCATTATTTGTCTATTTTCCAGCTGCTTTGCTTTTGCAAAGGGTCACCGAGGGTTAGTTTGGGGCCTGAAGGTTGAGTGAGAAGCCGCTGAAGGGCCGTGACCCCTGCAACCGTGTGCATGGCGCTTGATTTATGACGGATTTACAATTTAGACGTCTACATCGTCTGGTGAGAGGCGCTTTTGTGAACAGAGTGAATAAAAATTGGATACCGTGCACGCCACCTCACTCCGAGTGACAACTCCATAGTTTGACAATTTCCCATTTTCACCCAGCAGATCCAGTCTGATGGAAACAGTAAGAGCTCATCACTTGGCTGTCCACAAGTCTTTTACGTTTGAGTTTGGAGAGACATTGAAATAGTCTAACCAAAGATATCTGGAAGTACTTACAAAGTTGTATAATTAGATCAGTGGCTTGAGGGTGCAGTGGAAAATATTTGCAGCACAATAATGACAGAGAGGGAAGAGAAGAAACGGCTGGACGGGTACTCACAAAACACGGGCGCATATTACACCAGGCTCAGCTAATACCACACATTTTAGGGTTATTAGGGAATGGAAAGGCATTTTATAGTCTCATGAGTGTTTTCTATGCATGCTTTCTCCAGAAAATAACTAATTTCTGGCGCAGGAATGTTTAGTCTTCAGTTGGCCCGGGTCGTCAACCCCCTGACCCAACCAGATCACCAGAACATCTCTGAAAACCATCAGATGTCTACTTATCCAAACTGAGCTTCCTCCTACTCCTCCTCCTCCATCGGACTGTCCATCTTTTCTTCCATCATAAACCAAACTCCGTCTATAGCACCAGACTTCTTTTTCATCGACGCAGACTCAAACAGGCCGGACAGGCATTTCCTGTGGGGTGGGACCTGAGCGCGGAGACATTCTTGAGCCAGTCACCTCCACTTCCTGTCTCTGTTAACACCCCACTGAAAGACATACAGTCTGGACCTGCTCTCTCTGTGCTTTCTTGTCTGTGGTCTGTAGATTAAACGGGAACTCCAAGATTACAAATGTTGCTTGTGTAAATAAAGCCAAAAAGTGCAAGGTCCATTTCCCGGCCCCGTGATAAAAGGGAGAACAAACCAAAACATAACGATGTGATGTGACACGGACAAAAAGAGATAGACCTTCTGGACATCGACTAAAAATCATGCTGAGGATTACTATGCTTTTGACAAATGCGGATAGTATGGTTGATGATATTCTTGCATTTCCTCGTACAACAGTAGTGACCTTCCTGTGCAACTTCAAAATATTCTGTGCACACAGTCATTTCCCTAAAATAGTTCATAATTTGGGAAAAACATGACAGCGTTCCGCTCCGGGAGACATTATGACTAACCGCGTGGTCGCATCCTGCAGACTATCTGCCTCCGGTTTACGCCAAGGGGCATGAAGTGACCAAGATTAAGTCAACACCTTTAATACTGACATTACATCTCCTGCAGAATAATTCTGAAATGATTTGAAACTTAAGGATTGGAAAACTGCAAAGCAGCTCTGCACAAATTTAGAAAAAAGACAGACACAACCGGCGTACCTGCAAATTAATACATTACTTTAATATTACTGGAAAAGTCATATGATAACCAGTAACAGAGTATCTTAGAATCAACAAAATGTTAATTGTAATGACAATAATAATGAAAAAAACTGCGAAAATCACCTGTAAGCAGGAAAACGAATAACCTTAAAAATGTAGGAAAATGACCCAAAAATTTGTGAGAATTTTTTCATGTGATAAACAATTGTGAAAAGTTCAGATGTCGCGTCATCGCCTAAAGAAATGTCTAAAACAGGTTATTTGAGAGCGGGAGGGGAGGGGGGCTGTTCTTAGTGCGGTCTCCCCGGGGCACCGCAGTGTGTTAGTGCAGGCAGGGTTCCACCTTAAAAGTATTTTCTTAAGCTGCGTTCACAAGGTCTCGAGCCTCGGTTGCGCGGGATGTTTCACCGAGTGAGTAAATGCACATTAGCAGGCACTGCGGGGTGTCGGCGTATGTATGGCAATTAATGGCAGTTAATGACCCCCTCCCAAGGGTCAACAGCTGCACCAATAAGTGACAGCTGCACTGTTTCAAACCGGGAGTGTGATGATTCACTGTGACGGGAGCAATAAAAGAGGGTGCTTTTTCCATTGGTATGTCTGTCAACAGTACAGTAGAAGAGAACTGTTAGTGACAGAAAGGAATGAAGGCAAACAAAAAGTTTTAATGTTCCTGTTTTAATAAGGCGACTTCACGGATGATAAAATTCTATCAAAACTTTCTGGTTCCTGTGGACACGAGCGGCTTGCCAACGACAAAAACGTTCAGCGGTATAAAGTGTGAGCGTTGTTAAATGAGTCTTAATTTTTTTTCCTTCTTTCCGAACACTTCAATAAGAAACTTTTACCTTAAGCTTACGCGTGGCTCAAAGTAATTTGCTACAGGTACAAAAACTACTACGAATAACGGGTACACTTTATCCGATAGTGTTCAGACACAAAAGGCGATGCATTGTACAGTATAAGCATCCTCGCGTGCAGAGTATTTGTGTGTTCTTGCTGCCCCCCGCTGGGGACGAGACAACTTGTCACATAGAATAAATAACGGTCACCAACAAAACCCCCGATTTGTTGTTGAACGTTAGAAGCCGGATGTTGAGGTGAGGGAAGGACCAGCTGCACCTTCCCTCCCGCTGAGTGACTTTCCGGGGTGCCGTCTACTTTTTCTCGCAGAGGGAATAGAGTAGTTCAATCTGCTCGGCGTACTCGAACCCCGGCCTGTGGGGGACGGACATGAAGTCAGTAGCGCAGGAGAGCCCGTCAGCATTCCCTAACATATTAGTTCAAAGTTCAATGATATAGGCAGAAATATAGGCATTTTTCATTTTTTTTTGTTCAGAGACGCTTGATTCAAAGTGTTCAAAGTGTACTTCAGCTTAAACATCCGAAACTGGGAAAGGTTGAACTTGCAAGAGATCGGAGACAACAAATCCTCCCTACAATTATGTCTTAATTCATAGCTTTACGTGTGTTTGCTGATTCTCACCCTTTCTATACACTCCCCAAAACCCAGCTGTATCAATTAGCCCTTTTCCACAGGTTGTTATGGACCTGAAGAATTCTTAGACGGCACGCGGGAATTTAGAAAAGTAATTTTGGTTCGACAGAATAAACCACATAACAATTGCAGTTGTTTGCCAGTCCCGTTGACCTCTATATAAATATTATCTCCCCAGGCTTGTCAGCTGCTAGTTTTTAATCCTTCCAGGAAGAGAAAAAAAATGATGTACATGCTCAAGACTCAAAAGGATCATGTGACAGGTTTTAATGGGAAAGCCTTAATAAAGTCATTATATCCTCATAAACTCTTCTTGATAAAACTCAGAACTTTAAGATGCACAAAATCAATAATTAACTGACCTGTCTAAATAAGTAAATTACAGCAGAGGGTACGGGCTGATGAGGAGATTCTGTGGCTTGAAGGTCAATATTAGTAGTAATACTAGCAGGATTATGGCGGACAATTTCGGGAAGTGGAGGCTGTCTGTCCTGGTTGATGGACTTCTACTAGTCTAAATAGCCTAAACTAAACCAGAACTCACAACTTTGACTTTGACGCCTCATCGGGAGTGAAAAGATCAGACAATCATCAACTCTTTGTGATTTGGCATTCCAGAGTTGCAAAATAAATCGAAAAGCACACGCTATTGGGCTTCCGAGTAAACCTTCAGCTGCCAAAATTGAATTAATTCTCGAGTCCAACTGACCATTTGAGTACAAATAAATGTAAATGGCTTGTCAGGAGGCTGAGATGGTGAGGCAGAGTCATAACACCCCTGACCAACTATGTCTAAATGAAATGTATTAAGTGGTGACATTTAAATATGCTGACCAATTGCCTGAAAGAATTTGTAAGTGTCAGTGTGACAAGCCATTTTCCCTGTTTTCACCCTCTGTGTCTCAGCCAAGGACGCTGCCTGATCACAGAAAACACATCTTTAATGAGGGGCAGCATTCCTCTCCTCATTTTATTTCTGTGAATTTATTTCCACCGATCAGACAAGAATCTGTTAAATGCCCAGAAAACGCCACGTCCGTCAGACTGAACGACACACTGTTTCTTTGGTTTCTTTAATTTTCCCCTTGTGATGCTGACTGTACCAACCCATTGTTCAAATTTCCTCACCGTCCAGGTGTCTCCAGGATCAGAGGGATGCCGTCCAGCCTGGGCTCATTGACGATTTCTCGAAAAGCCTCGATTCCAATTTGACCTTTACCGATGTCCTCGTGGCGATCGAGGTTGCAGCCAAGTTTACCTGCAAATCACCGAGTAAGACACAAAGGGCGGAGTATTTTAGACTGACATTAGCAGAACAGAAAGTCTGTGGAGGTTCTTAGTCATCTAGGTTATATTGAATTCTTGTGGAAATCTTGTCTTGGCAATAGGAATTGAATTTCTTTACTTGAAGACGTTTCACCCCTCGTCCGAGAGGCTTCTTCGGGTCTGAACTGAGAACATCCGAGAGGCTTCTTCAGTTCAGACGAGAAGATTTCCGCAAGAACCAAAACAGAAATTTCACAAAGTTTAGAGTGGAAAGTTTAGTGGAATTTGCACCTTTGGAGTCATTGAGATGCATAGCTTTGAGGTAAGGGAGCCCCACCAGCTGATCGAATTCATCAAGCATCGCCTTCACTCCTCCTTCTGCAGCTAGGTTATAGCCTATCAAACCAGGGGAGACAGAAAACTCGACAAGTCCTGGACGCTAGAGCTTCAACTGCTTGTCCTTCAACAACAGCTTAAGACATTGCAGTCGACGCTCGTTGCCGATGGGAATTTTCAAAGTAATGTACGAGTTTGTACGGCGAAATCAATCACATCACCGATCGCTTACCCGCTGCGAAGGCGTGGCAGGTATCCAGACACACTCCGACCCTGCTCTGATCCCTCACTCTGTCGATGATGCTCTTGAGCTCTGCAAACTGACCGCCCACTGTGCTGCCCTGACCGCTCATGTTCTCCAACACTGAAAGCCCAGCAGGCACAGCAAAAACAGACGGCGATATGAATCGCCCGCTGATCAAATGTCGGGGCAAGGTCTGCGGTCAGCTATGCAAATTGAGAGCTTTAAATTCATTACGAATCACAGAGGTTAAATGTAATTAACCCGTATCTTAGCAGTGATTATCTCATACCGATTGCTGTCGGTGAAATATTTATCATTCTGGAGAGATTTGAAACATCTGAGGCAAATGTTATTTGCTGCTGGAACATGCAAAGGGTTAAAGGCTGTTAGACTTCTATCTGTGTCCAGTAGGTTTGGCTGCCACTGCTACATTAAATTGTCTTCAGCAAGATTAAAATCCTTAATAAAATTCTGCCCTGCAGTAAATTCTTATGGCAGTGGGGAACATAAAGTTCACCGTTTAATGAGACCATCAAGAAGGTGCAGATTAAAATCAATGTAATTGCAGGGGCTGTCGTTTCTATTGTTGCAGCGCAAATAGGAGCCTGTGAATTTTGAAAAATAAAATATCTGATATTTACATAGTTGCTGAATTTAGTGTGCCCGATCGCTATGTGTGGTAAGCAAAATGTATTTAAAGTGTCAAGAGTAAAAGCATTTCATATACAGATAGCTCTATTAAACAGTTTACACTACGACATTAATGTCATTGAAAATAATGACTGGCTCAAAGGCTACGTTACTGTTTAAAACTGTTTAAAAACAAGAGGGTCTTGTGTCTTAGTATCAAAACAGTTCTGGATTTGTTCAAAAGAAAAAAAAAAAAAAAAACATTTTATCATTTAAAGTCAACTGTGTACTCTAAATTGATGGACCGCTAAGTTCTTATTGAGCCACAGTGAGCCTGATGGAGGAAACAAGCTTTTAGGATTTCAAATTCTGGACCTGATGGGAAAAGTAAGAAGAGCTGCAGAGCAGTATCTACAGATACATGACCATGCCTGAAACACTAAAAAATATCCAGGATGGATGCATAACAGCATAATGATTTAATAATATGGCATAAAATATGTTGCATTGAATCTTTAGAATGCCTCATACCTTGTATTGAGCTAGTTGGGATTGTCTGGTGAATATACCATGCTTGGCTGTATTCTAAATTGTGTAAATATATTTAACAAATCTGGAAATAACAAATGGCCTGTAGTTGATCCTATTTGTTTTTCTTTGTAAGTTTCATTAACCTTTATTTCCTCTTGAAACTAACTTCATGGTTAATGAGGATACAGCTGGAGCCCAAGAAACCAATCCTAAATAAACATTCACATGGAAAACAAGGGAAACTTTCCCACAGAAGTTTTAAAGAGGAGTCAATGAAAAGAAACACTATAATCCACCACAAGCTGCTTTTGCGTTGTATTGATTCAGTATTCCAAATGCTTGGGATCTATTTAAAAGCCATTATACGGCAGCCCTGCTGAACTGCACTGTGTGTTTGTCATCGTGTCCGGCTCTTCCACCTGTGACCACGGCTGGCGTTTCCCGATGAGCGTGGTTGATGGCCCCGGCGATCTTCTCCACACACTCCTCAGTGGTGATGGAGCCAAGCGATGACCCCGGGTGGAAGTTGTAGAGGTTCAGGCCCAGGAGGCTGCAGCGGCTGAGCTCGTCCACCAGCAGGGCCTGGCTCTTCTCGAACACATCTGGGTGCACAAACCAGAGACGGGATTTTAGGATGCTATGTAAGGTTAGGTAGTTTGGTGGGGGAGAGGGTTAAGAGCGTGACACCCACCCACTTTAGGAGAACCACAGTTCATCAGGTAGGAACCATGAGGCAGGATGTGAGCTGGGTCAAACCCGCGGAGGGAACATTCCTCCTGGAACTTGGCTGCAGCGGTGTGATCCAGAGCAGGCCTTTTCCATGACCGTTGGGAGCCAAGAAATAAAGCAAAACAGAAGCCACCCATGTCTACACAGGACTGCACGGCTTTCCATATCCCACCTGCAGAAAGGAAAAACGTGCATCAACACTATTGTTGCATGGGTGCATCGACCCGATCTGCAGGCTCACACTTGTGGGACAGTACCTTGAATACCAACATGCGCTCCGATATATTTCCTATTCACACGGTCCTTCCTCTTTCTTTCTCCTGACCCCTGGATTTCTTCTGAATCGTTATCTTCTTTCCGCGCCTCATCTGTTTTCATTTTCTTTGCGCCTCTCTTTTTCGGTCCCATTCTATCGATTCAACGTCACTGGTGTGTTCACAGACCCGACCGGACGATTATGGCTCCACATCGGGGTGTTTTTGCGTGACTTGTGTAGTTGTTGTTGTTGCTTCTTTAGGTGAGATCACGTAGCGCGGTGCTGAAATCGACTGTCTAAAGTTTATGAAGGTCAATGAGGGTCTTTTATGCATCCCTCCCGATCGGAGGCAGCCACTCACGGAGCTTCCACGCAGCTGCCACAGGCTGGCCATTGGAGACGCTTCATGCTGAGCAGCAAAATGGCCGCCCGTCAACCGACTGACTCCACAGCGCTTTGAAATTTGAAAATTTCTGCACATTAGGGTTTACACTATAACAACGATAGTACTTATTTTCAGACCAGTAGCTAACCGCGCGTATGTGTTCCTCATCTGCCACTTACTTGACTATCCGCTCAGGCGTCGCTGTTCTTGTAGCCTCGACGAATGCCTCAAAAAGCTAAAAAAAAAACCCGCACTGAAGCACTTTAGCTAAGCTAGCCAGAACGCTAGCTTTTCCTCATATGTGATTCCTGAGGTGAGTAGTTTTGGGCGTGTGGGGTTTATATTTTAATTGTTTCACGCTTGCTCCATGTGCATGTTTGCAAATGATCATCGTTCGCCAGTTCTCTGTTCAAGTGATGCCCTCCCAAATGTTTCTGCGTTTGCTGATCAGGCTAACGCCATTACCTTGGCTACTTGTAGCTGCTGTCAGTGGATAACTTAGCTTACGCGGCTAACGCCTGTAGCATTAGCATGGACAAAACAAGAGTATTTGACGTTTTGCAACTATTTGTTTGTGGCTATATACTCTCCGCAATAGTTTAGGCTTTTAATTTACACAGACAAACATATTTGGCTAACTCGTGCCGAAGGACTGCCGATTACCTGCATTATTTGCTAATTCGTACGCCGTTCTATGTGCGTATTTCCCAACAAGTAGCATTACCGGTTACGTTGTTGGCAAAAACTGTCGCTCCTTTTTAGCCTTCGTCTCTACGTTTGCCATTGTCTTCTTCAAAAATGTATTTTGTATTTACATGTACTGATAATTTCCAATGCATTCACCGTCGTTCTGTTCTGTTTGATTTTTAGCAACATTCATTTCGTACGTGTTCTGAATTCTGTTACCACCTCTTCGGTTTAGCAGTTGGGCTCCGTTCTTGTCATACTGTTTTAGTAGCTAACGCAACTGCTAACTGCTGATGAGAATGTAAAAATGTCAAAAGACCATAGATAATGTTGCATCAGGCCGCGGTTTGAAAGCCATTGGGACAATGTTGAATGTATACCTGACAGTTTGATAGTGTCAGGTGTAAACGTAACTCAATGCACAAGGCCTGACGTGCTAAGATTCGTTTTCTGCAAATCTTCTAATCCTACGTTCTGTGCTACGGCCAAACGAAACCGCCGAGCAGCGATGTTCAGAGGGCATTTTTAAATAGCCAGAATCCAAGCGTTGAATTAATTTTTTGTTTTGGTTTTATGAAAAACAATGCATACTGATATATTTATTTAAGCCTTGCTTATGAATTGGTATGCCTGGTTCATAAGCACAGTATTATTTGATCATGATTCAGGAGAGTGACTCTTGAACAGCTGTAGAAACACATGGCCATGTAGCTACTGTGATGCTGTTTTTTTTGATAGATTTTTGCAGCATCGACTAATGTCCGAGCTGCTTGAACGTCATTTTGATTGTAATTAGTGATTTGTTGTTAGAGCATATGAAACTTGAAACCCGACAATTTAATATATTTTCTTATATTGCTCTGCTTGTCCTTCTAGACGAAAGGAGTATCAGGACAGGAGCAGTAGTTCATGGAAGACAAGAAAAGGAAAAAAGACGATAAAAGGAAAAGGGAAGCCTCTCAGAAGGTGAGCCTACATATTTGGTCAGATGTTTGGGTTTCTTCTGTTAGCGTTTTACTCTGTGACTAAGCTCACAATTTTCATTTTTTTAATTGGTTTTTCACCAAATGGAACATTGAATCATGTTAGATCATAAAATAACATTATTTGGCCACACACCTTTAAATCCAAGCTTAATAGCGTAGACATGATCCTATCCTCTCCAACGTAAAGAAAATGCAGGTTGAATTCTATATTTGAACATCTTTGTTCAAAGCTTCACATTCTAATCCATATTTTTAAAGGACAGTTAAAGTGCATGACAGTCTTGAAATATTGATCTGTTCTTAGTAATATATTTGGACTCTTTGAGAAACAGTAGGTTTATCAAACCGTAAGAAAGCACAAAATCAACAGAAAATTGTGCCTTAAGCAGGGGAATGTTTGACATCTTCTTAGCAACCAAAACATTGGGAATTGAATGAGTATTCACCCAATTGCTTTTCCTCTACATGGCACAAATTTGAAAATGCTCAACTCTACTCTTTTATGGGACCTGACTTTTATTTTCGTGTGCTTATTAAACCCCTTTGGTGTTGCTGTTTGCCCAAGTGATTCTTTGGAAAAGGCAAGGATGGAGGATTGGATGGTATGATTGGATGGTAAAATAAAACGTAGAGTTTAAATGTAATCAATGGTATTGATATTGACTATACCGTATTGAGGGGTACATTGGTCATTTAGTGTCATCATCCAAAGATACCAAAGATTGTCATAGGATTTTTCAGGAAATCCTTTGCGGGTCCTTTGGGAAACACATGACAAGGAGGGTAAAAGCCCGAAGATTCTGCAAAAGCTCTGCAACACCATCACCACTTTTGTGATGCTTTGTTTGTTGACACAGTACCACACAAGGCATGCATAATGCCTTCCCAGTGAGTGAATTTATACAGCGTTCCAGAGCGTTGCGCCATCTGAATAAAACAGTGTTGGCTTTTTACATGGGCTGTTACTCAGACTTCAATACAGCGCTGTGATCACTACTAACCTGTTGTATAGACATTTTTATGATTTGAAAAGTTAGACAACAAGCAGCAAATGTTTACATTAACGTACTAGTTGCACAGGACAACAGCATTTGTAAAGTGAAAGTCAATTACAAGTAAAAGTAAAATGATACTTTCCATCACCTCAAATATAACCACTTTCTGGAATATCAAGAAAGCAAAAGAATGCCTGGTGTATCAAGTGCATTGTGAGGGGGAAAAGTTTGCTACTGGAAGACCTCAGTTCCACTTGAATATTTTTTTGCTGGTCATTGTTAATAGTTTACTTATTTGTATTTTTGTACAGTAAAATATTCTTAATATAACTGTACCATGTCAGATGTCCTCATAATCCAGATACAAGTACAGCCATTGGTAACTTGCAGATCCATTACCATTGTCTTGCCTACATTGCACAACACAAATACAAACTATTTTGAAGTTCATTCAGGGAAAAGTGACTAAGCACTAAGTTCTACACAAATTACATTTTTCATGGCAAAAAAGAATTTACAATATAAAGTAACAATCTTGGGGGTTGCTTGCCTAGCAGTTCTTTGACAATAAAAACTAGGCAGTGCTTTTCTCTGAAAAATCCATATGTCGAACATCAACATAGTTTAACACCGGCTTTAGAGTTTATTGGACTAGTATTCTATTTTGTGAGACAAAATACTATCCAATCAGCCTAATTCTTACATTCTTTGTTAGTTTAAATATGGTGTCTTCAATGTAAGGTTTATCCTTTTTGCATTCTGTGACAATTACTGCTATTGATTGGAAAAATACTGTGATCGGAAAATGTAGGCAACACCATCCAACCCTACAAGGATGTCACCTTCTACGTGACACAATAATGGGCTGTATTCTTAACTGACCGTTTTGTTTTTTTTGCTGTGAGCAGCTCTTGCTAGATTCATTCACTCGCAAACAAAAAGAGGAATCTGCACCTCTTAGTGGCTTAGTTTTGTGGTTTGCTATTTAAATAGTCCAGTTAAAAGGTTTTTGACCAGTAAAGGTCTTTATTGTGTGATGTCACCCTTTCCTTTTAATTCCCTTATGAAATAGATGCCAACAAAGGTTAGAGTTGAGCAGTCCCTATGCTTTTGTGTCCTTACACGTGGAAAAAAAAAAAGCATTCTCCAACTAACTCTAAACACGATTTCATTTTGTTGACCGTCATGAAGCCTGCTGTTTCTCAAATCTTTCTTCAGCTCATGTTTTACTGTGGATATAAATTGCAGTTCTATTTTTGCCATTGTTTGTTTCTTTACTTTCTTGCTTTGGGAAAAAAACATGTGATTCAGTTACTAATGTATTAAATCTTTTCATTTTAGGTCACAGAACAAAAGAACAAAGGTCAGTGGCAACATTTTCCATGATATCCAGATATCTATGAAGTGACCAAAAACACGCACGCATCATTTCCAACACACATACTGTGCATATAATGGAGGTCATTGTGTTCCTCATGCACACTAACCCCTATGCACAATTCAATTTCTAACTGGATGTATAGCCTGGTGTGAATAAGTAGAAGTGAAACACAATGCAAGATGGTACTTACTATAAAACCGAACAGCTAATGCCACAGCTTTCATTCTTGCTGAGTTTGTAAACCATAATGTTTGTTTTTTCCAATAGAGATTGATTACAGAAGCTGGGCAGATAGTAAACCCATAACTCTTTAAGCCATATTTTGTATTCTTATTTTCTTTTACACTGTCATTATATTTAAAAAACAGATCTGCACTTTCTTAACTAATGATGTTATTTTATAAAGTCAAGTTGGAAAACCGGCTAACTAGTTATGTGCCAATCATCCCGAAGAGATCTAATTACCCAGTTTGCCAAATTTCAACTTTCCACTTATTTAGCTCATACCCATCAACTCACAACTCCTCTCAGTCTTCCAACACTTCTGATACTCTTTATTGTAAGTACTTGGATCTAAAGGTGATTTGTTGCAGATTAAGTTATGCTAATAAATTAATGTAGTAATGTACTGTGTTCTGTAATTGTGCACTACTTTGAGACCTTGTTATATTTAATTGTAATTAAGGATTTATAGATGGCTGCCAGTGTCTGGTCTGAATTTACATTAATTCTTAATTGATGTACAATTTGTTTGACAATGAGTCTGTGTTGTCACAAAGATTCACATCTTCCGCAAAAAAGAATCAATGCAACAAATATGAGGGACGAATTGTTAACATTATTCTGTTTCTCTATATTTCCCTAAATGTGAATTAAATGTAAAGTAATGCAATGTATTTTCAATTATCCAGTGTAATTCCATTTTACAAATGAAAAGTACTGTGGTTTTGTGATGGAAATTTAATTTGCAGAGGATGTGGTGTGCGGTCGCTAATTTCCACAATACCCTTAATACTGTAAGGTGTTGGTTTTGTTTACTTCATCTTCCGTGGGCAGAAAGATGAATTGATTTATTTCTCTTCTTTCACAACTGTTTACATGACATTTTTTCACCGGAGCATTTTACATTTTTTATACAAACATTGAACTTGTACCGCATTTTTATCTATATTGTTTTGCTTATGCAGTTTCATTTACTTCACTGGCAGTCGCCTCTGGAGCAAACCAAGATGATGGGGGTTACACTTTTTTACTCAGAGCGTGTCATGTGACTTGACCAACATTGAGCAGTTTGGAAGAGTAAATGGAACAATGGTGGTTCTTTGAAGTTCAAACCATCATGATAGCTCTACAGTAACTCAGGGTTAAAACATCCTGTGTCTGTGCTGTGAATTTCATTTTCTTTTTAATGACAACCGAGCATTGTTTGCCCTATTTTCTGATGCACTGAGCCGTGTAGGGCACATCAATTCGAGGTATCGGAAGCTAGTCAATGATTTCTTTTTTCCCTTAGCCTATAGTTTGCTTCTTCACTCACAAGTTGCATCAGCACATCATTTACAAATGAAAGAACAATGTTCTTGGGATCCTGTAATTTTATTTTCCATTGACACTCCATTCTTTGCATGTTCAAGTATTAAGTTGTGGTTCAATACCTTTGGATACAATGTAATAATGTTTAATCTCAGAATTAGTAGGAATCATTTGGAAAATTGCTAAAAACGTAAGTTTGGGAACAACTTTTCTAAGCAAGCCACAGCAGTTATGCAACACTGACACAGAATTTGTAAACTGCTGCGTCATTTTTTCATTCACTGTCATATTTGTACCAATACAGGCTACCAGCTTCATACAGTTGCGTGATTAACATCAAGCCCAATGCATTTTGATCTCTTGTTGCATCTTCACTGTGAAACAACATTGTTTTACTCTAGTTGCTAATGTACAGTCATTGGTAGCACTCTTTCTTGGTCAAGTTTGTATTTTCTTTATGCAAAAATTTTAATCCTGTGACAACATTTACCAGGTTGGTCTGCAGGAAACTATAGGTTCCATATCTGTTTAGAGAAAATATTTGTTGTGTAGAACTAGAAAAGCCTTATTTTCATTGCAAAGTGCAAAACAATATTAAGGCGCACCTCTCGTTGGTCACATATATGCCAACACTCGGTACACACACAGCTCTCACTTGCACCCACACATATAATAACCGGTTAGCACTCATGCATGGTAAGATTGATTATAAGTTGCGCTTATACTTTCCTTTCGTTCTTTGCCTTTCCTTTTAAGCAGTGCTAGACTTGACCAAGCCGACATCTGCCCAGCCTCCCACCACTCAGAGCAGCTCTGCCTCCCCCAGCCCTGGACCCACCCCCTCTGCTTCCCCATCCCCAGCCACCTCAGGCCCTGGCAGTGCTGCCACCCAGTTACAGGGTGGCAACAATGCCAAGCGCCTTGCAGTGGCCAACGGACAGCCCACCTCCACCACCAGTTCTTCCTCCACCGCTGGCAGCCCTATTGCTACTGGAAACGGGAGTACAAGTAGCGGAGGCGGAGCCCAGGCGCCCCAGCAGCAACCCCGCTACATGCCGAGAGAAGTGCCGCCGCGATTCCGCTGCCAGCAGGACCATAAAGTGCTACTGAAAAGGGGTCAGCCGCCACTGTCCTCCATGCTGCTGGGAGGGGGAGGAGGAGGAGAAGGCCCCAATGCAAACATGGCTTCTGTCTCAGGTAAATGTTGTCAATGTTGTCGGTCTTATCTGGAAGATGTCTTCATCTGTGTAAATGAAATGCACATTATTCATACTGTGACATCTCCCCCTTTAGATTCTGGTGCAGCTGCCTCCTCTTTGGCCCTCACCTCATCATCAGTTGCTGCTTCTACTACTACTTCTAATTATGCAAATTCCATGTGGGGGGTGAGCTCAGGCAGCCAGGCCTCCTCTCAGGGCAAGGAGAAGGTGATTTTCGATGGGAACAACCTGGAGGAGTGGCCCAGCATTGCTGGCAGTGATGGAGGAGGAACCTCTTTCACTGTGGCTGGAGGGGGCAGCAGCAACAACGGAATGCCTGTGAACAGCAACAGTGCCTCTGGCAACCAATCTTCACCCACTTCCTTGTTCTCTTTGCCCAATGAATGTATGCAGTCGTCCAGTAGTGTGGCATGGGGGACGGCTGCCTCCCAGGGTCATCTTGGAGGAGGGAATGCAGTAGCTGCAGCAGGGCCTCTGCTACAGCAGCCCTCTTCAATTTCCAAAGCCTCCACTGTGCCAGGGAGCCATGATGCCAGTGGCCCCGTCGATGGCAGCAGTGGGATTCCAGGTGCCAACTTCAATCCAAATGCCAACCCTTCTGCCTGGCCCGCCCTGGTGCAGCAGGATGGGCCTGCTGCTGCAGGGGAAGGAGGTTCGTCTTCCTTCCATCACCAGGGCCCTGGAGGAACTTTGTCTGCCAACAACTCTGCTTCCTTGGGGCTGGGAGCTGGGGCAGTTGGGGTGCTGGGGAGTCACCCACCTTTATCTGTGAATCAATCAAGCACCCATCAGCACCAACTTCACCAAATGCAATCCAGAGACCGAGATATGGGAGGGGGGAATTGGGACAGCGAATCAGCGGGACCAAAAATTACAGGGGGGGAAGGGGTTGGTGGAGCAATGGACCGTGGTGTGGG
The DNA here is from genome assembly GCF_037954325.1 of Fistularia commersonii. Lineage (NCBI taxonomy): Eukaryota > Metazoa > Chordata > Actinopteri > Syngnathiformes > Fistulariidae > Fistularia > Fistularia commersonii. The sequence continues at coordinate 6,213,821 of NC_141316.1, forward strand.
AGGAGGTGGAATGAATGCGGGAGACCGCAGTCTTCCCTCCTCATGGAGAGGCCAGCCCTCTTACCCTGCAGCTAACTCCAAAACGGGTGCCTCAAGGACTGACGGATGGGAAAGTAGAGAAGGCGGTGTAGGGGGATTCGGAGCTGCTGAAGGGGATAATGGGACCTCAGGTTGGGGTTACCCAGGCTCCACTAGTGGGGTTAATGCTTGGGGCAGTGCTGAAACTGGGGGGAATGGTAGTCAAACCTCCGGGGTATCTCAGGGAGGGTGGGGGTCATCAGGAGTAGGAGGGGAGAGAGGGGTGTCCGGTGATGACTGGGGTGGAAGTTCCACTGGCACTGGTGGAGCTAATTCAGGAGGAGAGGGATTGGGTGGGGTGTGCAGTAGTAACAGCAGTAGTAGTGGGGGCAGCACAGCTGGCAATCCTCCCGTCACCACCACCTCCTCCTCTACGGCCACAAGTTTGACCAGAGCTTGGGACAATCAGAAGGGAGAGGGCGAACAAGGGGAATGGAGTGAGGGAATAGGCGGGCGGGGAGGATCCTCATCCAGCGGGGGAAATTCTAGAAGTGGAAGGGAGCCAAATAGCAGTCGTCCTCGGCGCCAGGCACCCAATGCTGAAGCTGCCTTACAGAACCTGCTCAGCCGGTCTGATTTGGACCCTCGGGTCCTATCCAACACAGGTTGGGGGCAAACCCAGATTCGACAAAACACAGCCTGGGATGTTGATGATCGAGTAGGGCAGAGTAGAAGCGGAGTATCATCAACTACATCAAAGCACCCTTCTTCTATGGGTGGTTCTTCTCAGTATTCTGGTGGGCCCAGGACTCTTATTTCTGATTCGTCAAGTCCTGGGGTCAACCCTTCCTTGGTTTCGGGTCCTGGGTCCTCCGGAGAAGGCTGGGAGAGCAGCAGCAACAGTAGCAGTGGTGGGGCCTCAGTATCTGGGAGAGCCCCGGCACCTTCAGGCTCCAACATGAGGAATCATGGCGTCTCACAATCTGGGGCAATGAATGCCACAGTGACTGGTATGGGTTCAGGTGTAATACAAGGGCATAGCCAGCAGGGTAAGGCTACAGGCTGGGGTGGAGGAGGAGGCATGGGGCCTGGCGATGGGCAGGAGTCTACTGGCTGGGGGAGTGACGATTGGAGAAATAGCAGAGGAGGAAGTGGTGGAGGATGGGGTGATCAACAGGGTGAGCCAGTGAGTGGAGGCTGGGGTGGAAGTAAAGAGGAGAAAGGAACAGGGGGCTGGAAAGAGATGGGTGGGGATGGAGGTGGAGGCGGTTGGGGTTCAGGCCAGAAGATGGGTTCCGGTAGGGACTGGGGAGAGCAAGAGTCCAAAGCAACTAGTGGTGGTGGGGGATGGGATGATGAACAGAAAAACGGAGGGGAAAACTCAGGTGGAGATTCAGGTGTGGGTGGCTGGGGAAGCTGGGACGAGGGTGCGCCCCGAAGAACTTGGGGAGCTGGGGGTACAGGGGGAGGAGGGAGTGGAGGAGGAGGGATGGGTGTTGTCGGAGGCATGGGATCAAAATCCCATCAAAGTTGGACCGGAGGAAATAAAATGCACCAGATGCCAAACAGCCAGTCAGGCTCCATCACAGGCCTGCAGGCACAACTGCAACAGCAACAATCACAGCCCCGCAATCAGCCTCCACAGCTGCAGCAAGCATTGGACCAAGGGGCTATGCAAGGGGTTGGGGTGAGAAAACCTATCCAAGCCCAGAACCAAAGCTCAGGCTGGACCTCCGGGCCCATGCCTGGTGGCCCTGGAGGTGGAAGTGTATCTGAACCAAGCGGTTGGGAGGAGCCCTCACCTCAGTCTATAAGCAGGAAAAATGAGATAGACGATGGAACATCAGCATGGGGAGACCCAACCCATTACAACTATAAGCCGGTTAACCTGTGGGATAAGAACAGCGTCCCTGCTGGTCAGCAGTCACACAGTCAGGGTCAGTCCCAGCAGCAGCCGCAGCAGCCGCAGGGGCCCCCAATACAGCAGCAGCCAAGCAGGCAGGCCACAGGGCTTGGGAGCAGCAGGGACTTCAGCTCTGGCCATGGACCAGGGAAAGCTTCAGCAATGGGTGAGATAACAAAATCTTGATAGTTTTTTTTTTTTTTTTTTTAATGTTCAATTTCTTTTTTTTTTTTTTTCAATATACATGCACTTAGACTCTAAGCCTGGTAGGAATTGGTTTCTTTCCAAGGAGATGCAAAGTTTTAATTTGAAAGATATGTTTGAATTTGTCCCTGAAGTCATTTAAAGGAGAAATAAGTATCTGCTTTATGATACATCTATTGAAATGAAGGCCAAACTTGCATCACTGCAACTGCTGTATTTACACAAGAAGAAACAGCAAACGAGCAACCAGAAATGTAGTAGTTTGCAGTGAGCCATCTGCCCCTGTTTGCCACGAGTATAACATATGTGGGTGTTCTCACTGAGAACAGCTGATGATTGTTTAGATGCAATTACCAATATTGTTGGAATGAGACATTTTCAGACCACATCAAGCCACGTACTTTCCAAGAATACACATGGGACAGTAACAAGAAACTTTTCATTGACCTGCAGATTTTATTAGTTGTCATTCATTGAATTCATCAAAGTTGGAACGTTGATGCAAAATATCAACATTTACTCAGTATTTTACAAGTATCTCTGTCAAGAGACGGACTCATCTCTTAGGTGTTAGTTTCTCTTTTAATATAAAATCTATTTTTTAGATCACGATGTTCAGGAGAAAATGTTCAAATACAAACTCTTAATGTAAAAATGTTCTGTTATTTCCTTCAGACTAGAGGATTGAAGACCTGTTTTTGAATGTTCCTATTGTTGATTCCTACCCCTTATAGCCTACTCTTGAACATGCTGAGCATAGTTAGCGGCATCAGACAGCATAATTAAAAATCAGTGATCTGCACAAGCTAAATATACCACCCACCATAAAATCGAGTGTCAGTTTAAACTACATTTTGGGGTTTTCCTACTTTAACTTGTCTGTATTTGCAGGTTCAACTGGTTGGGGTGGTACTTCTCCAACTAGTCCTACAGTTGACAATGGCACAGCAGCTTGGGGAAAACCTACTGATACCCCTTCTGGTTGGGGGGACCCCGACGACACTGGAGGGAAATCAACTGGCTGGGGAAACCCCCCTCCCAACCCCATCAAATCTGGTAAGAAAATCCTATAAAAACTATGATGGCATGGAGAAGTTAGCATAAAATGCCCCAGCGTCATATAATCAGATTTTGTGGTTTGTCTTTCAAGTTGCATTGGCCTGACAAGAAGTGCTAAATGCATTCGCATAATAAACTGCTATGTTAAACAAAAGTGGAAAATTGCAAAATATCGGCTGTTGAGATAATATCCTGAAGAGTGACTCTTTTCCCGTACAGGATCGAAGTCTATGCAAGATGGCTGGGGGGACAAAGAGGGCTCTGTGGCAGCCTCACGTCACTCAAGCTGGGAGGAAGAGGAGGACAGCGGGGGCATGTGGAACAGCACTGGCTCCCAGGGAAGCGGATCATCTTGGGGACAGGGTAGCAACAGTGGCTGGGTACAGAGTCACACTGGCAAAAAGCCTAGCAACAAGGTGGGTTACTGAAGTGGAAATTTTACTGCTAATAAAAGGAATATTTAATTAAACAATGACAGTGCTTGTGTCAGGGCCTTCAAAAGGAATTACTAAGAGGGATTGCTTCTTCTTGTTCTACCACCACCAAGGTTAAGGATCTAGTCTGGTATTGTACAAATTGTTCTTTCTTTGCATTTTGCGTGACTACATTTTTTCTCAGGGTCCAATCAAGCCAAGTGGAGGAGATTCATGGATGAGCCCCATCAACAGACAGTTCTCAAATATGGGGCTGCTGGTATGACATTATACTTAATACTTTGGCCGTTCAAATTCTGTTGCGTGTCAAGGTTTCTTTATTGAGAGTTTCTACTTTTTAGCCAAAGCGAATGACTGTTTAGCAGCCGTTTAATTTCTTTTGTTATGACTGTTTTGATGATGGCCTTCTCTGCTGGGCAGAATGATGATCCCAGTGGCCCGAACATTGACCTGGCAGGAGGTTCTCTCCAGGAGAAGAAGATGGATGTGGAGAAAAGAGGCATGGGCATGATGGATTACAATGGAGACATGAGGAAAGGGGGAAGGGCGGGGGGAATGGCCTACCGTTCACCTGGTTCCAAAGAGGCAGCACCTGTCGATGTTGGGTCATACTTTGACAAGGTAGGGCCTCTCTCTAGCAGGTTCCTCATGTCTAGATTATGTTATGTGTTTTCTTCACTTCCTCTTGTGATTCTACCTTCTCTTCCTGTTAATCCCCCCCCTCCTCTCCTCACTACCACTCAAATTTGTCTTCCATTGGCTGTCACTGTGGCAGACTCTGCCTTTGACCAATCAGGATGGGATCCTTGGGGAGGAGGGTCCTTTCTCTTTGTACTCACCACCCACTGTCTACAAGCCCCATTCCCTCTTCAATCACACTGTCCCCTTTAGACAAGTAAGATAACTGCTCCTCTTGTTTCTGTCCTACCATCTTTACATTAGGTTACCCTCGTAATTTTTCTTTTCCTCAAGATAAACATGGCAAGTTTCTCCCAAATTGCTCTTCTCCCACTGTGATGCATTCTTTACAATCATGTAACGCCTTCAGTGACATTTTCATTTCCACGTTTGGTCACAGGGCGGCCACAGTATCCTTGGTAGTAGTGGAGGCATGAGCCAGTCGAGACATCAGTCCAATGTCCCACCAATGAACCAGTCCCCAGGGATACGAGCGCAAGTGCCTCATCAGTTCCTGTCACCTCAGGTACTAAAACCTGTTTGCTTTGACCCATAATCATCCTACCTTTCTTTTGTTCCAGTAATATTGTTTGAGTGTCATTTGACTGCTGGCTAAGAATTGTCTGACGAATCAGAAGTCCTCTTTACCGTACATGTGTGCATTGCTAAGTAACCAAATTAAGAAAACATAGATCTACATGTAGATCTTAGAAGCTCATCTGTTGTTAAAATAAAGTGGCCTTATGCTTTTGCAAAATACTCAGGGGGGGGGGAGTATCTGAAGTGGGATGTGCAAAAAACTATGTGCTAACTATGGATACAAGTAACATGTTATGAATGCAACACAATGAAACCCTGAATTCCATAAATATTCTTGAGACATTTGAAGAAGTGTCCACGTTTGACTTTTAATTGATGGTTTTTGATTGTAAATACTGTGGAATGTTAACAGTAATATGGGATAACCCATTTTACTGGGTCATGCAAGAGGTCCCCACAGGGCTTCTGACTGAGAACTAACATACAAGTGATCTGCGAGCTGTGTATGTGACATCAAGTAGTCTGTTAAGCTTTGAGGATGCATGGTGACATTTCAGGGCCGTAACGATCATGTTGCCACGCTTGCTTCTAAAGATTACAGAGGCTGAAATCAGGGTCTAAATCTTTTGAGTGAAGTCATCTGTTAAAACCAGCAAGTGCGCATGTGAATAATGGTAAATGGGGGGATGGAGCAACTTGTTGTTGTCTCATGTGGTTGTAGTATCAGTTTTCCTGTGGTAACAGGTGTGCCTGCCGTTGCGTTTGTCCCCAGGTGCCAGGCTCCATGCTGAAGCAGATGCCCCCTCCCAGTGGAAGTGTTGGGGGTGTGGGAGGTGTGGCGGGAGTTGGGGGAGGTGTGTTCCCTCCACAGCTGTCCCCCCAACATTTAGCGATGCTCAGCACGATCTACCCACCTCACATCCAGTTTCAGCTGGTGAGAAGGAGCACAATATACAGTATCTTCACAAGCAATTGTAGGGTTGCAATCAAAGCCTGCAATTGTTGGCCATTTTCTGTCCAGAACCGTTTCTCAGAAATTCTGTCGCAGTTTTCTCAAACAAAAAATATACATAGCTTGAGTTGTGTCGTGTATATGTCATATGAAACAACTGACATAGAAATTAAGTGAATGACAAATTACTGAAAATGTGCATCTACTGCATAAAAAAAAAAAAAGAGGCGAATAAGCCCATGTAATAGTAATGATTTCATTTTTCCTGAAATACAGACGGCCCTAATAAATGTCTGATTTAGATATATGTAGTCTTGAGTAAAGTTTGTCCAAACAAAATTATCAGTAAATACAATAAAAGTCTTCAAAAAAAGGCCAGAATTTAAAAAAAAATAATCTGTCCTTAGTTTAAAAAAATGTATGAAAAGTTTCATAACTTTCTTACATCTTAGCGAGTGTTCAAAATATAGCCTATTGTTATGTGAGAAATTCTCATCAAAAATATCTGAAAAAAAAAATTCTACAGAACTGTTTTGTATCCTGGTGTCACTACAAGCACCTAATTTCTGAGTTGCATTCTAACTGTTTTTCAGGCTTGTCAGCTCCTACTCCAGCAGCAGCAGCAACCACAACAGCAGCAACCGCAACTGCTACAAAACCAGAGGAAGTTCACACCGAATGTGCGGCAGCAAGCTGACCCCCAGCAGGTACTGACACACCCACTCACAATTTTTTTCCATGTGACAGTGGCTCCGTGACCGATTTTTTTTTCTTGTGTCTTTTCAGCTTGCCAGGATCATGGCTGTGCTTCAGCAGCAGCGGCAACAGCAGCAGGTCGGGGGTTTAGGAGGCAGCACCAAATTATCCCCATCCCACCACGGTGGAGGTGGTGCCAAATTGCCAGGGGCTGATTCACTGGGCCACCAGGGCATTGCTGGACCTGTGTCTGACCTTCATCAGAAAACACTTGGAGCGTATTCTGGTGAGTAGCTCACAATAAAGACAGGCATGTAAAACATCCTTCCCAGCTATTCATATTTGTTTGAGGATGTTTTGTTTTTTTCTTTTGTCCTGGTTAAAATGAATACACTTGAAAAAGGGGTTTTTGAATTTACCAACTTTGTTAAATCCTCTCTTTCCTTGTGTACAGGGTTTAATTCTGGAGTGAACCTCTCTGGTCTGGACCTTGGCAGCTCTTTGGTGGGGGGCCCAGGGGGCATGAAGGACCTGGGGGGTCAGCAGTCACGTTTCAAATGGATGATGGAGGGACACTCCCCCCCAGACACCTCACCACCTGAGAACACATTCCACAAAAATGGTGAGATGTGGCTGTAGTCATTTTTTTTTCCTGGTTGTCTGCCCCGTTCTGGAAACACCTAAAGGAAAATAATAACACAAGTGCAGATCTCGACAGTGGTCAATAAAAATGTGCCCATCATCTCTACGACTGAACAGGCATTAAGATTTTATTCTATCTTTATTTGGGTTTGGTCTTTACAACTAGATCCATGTACAAAAATAGAAGCAGTATCACTTGTTAATTACTGACACATACATAGTACCGAAATCGGTTCATGACTTCCATTGCATTGACTCGTAAGCTTTGCATGATTTGAGTACCATATAAACACACAGCCAGTTTCAGATTCACAGGCTGTTTTCACTGGGTCAAATAGCATGAAAGCCCCAATACAGGGTTAATCTATATGACTCGTCTGATAAGAAGTGGGTTCAAACCAGACCATGTCATTTGGATGTCATGACAAATAGAATTGTGACATAGTAAATACTCACCACTTGGCTACCTCTCAGGTCCTGTCACCCCAATGAAGATGCCAGGGGGTTCACCCTACTCTCAGTATGACATGATGGTCGGAGAAGGGCTAGGTAATACTTGGCATCGTACCCCCGGCAACAAGATGGGTTCCAAGCCCACCACCACACCAAGCTGGCCCCCAGGTAAGAAAAAAAAAATCTCTTTCTTCGTAAACAATTGCGTAACTGTTCACCTGCTGACTTCAGATTTAGAATACAATATCAGAGCTCCTTAAACAGTCACACGCACATCTGTATTGGCACTGTCTGAAAAAAAACCTTACTAAGCAATCAATTGGCACTGATATATATTTTCATAGCCCTGCACATTTTTGTTCTGCATTTTTATTTATGTCTCCCATAACCCGCTTGGATGTTTATTTTGTCAGAGTTTCAGCCTGGTGTTCCCTGGAAGGGCATCGACCGCGCTGACCCTGAATCTGACCCCTACATGACGCCGGGGAGCATGATGGGAAACACGGTGTCTCCCGGCCTCAGTGATAGTGAGCACCAGTTGTTACAAGACAATACTGGTGAGAACCAAGCCGTGACGGTGTCCCTTTTTCCATATTGTAAGGTGTCTGGTCACACTACTGGAGAATAGCAGGATGAGCATACTGTTTATCCTCCTTATGCTGCATTGATCCAGCTGTGTTTCAGTCGAATCTTGCAAATAAAGCCAATCTGTGGAATTAAACATGAGCAAGCTAGCCACCTTAATATAGATAACATTTGTCTGTTATATTGTAGCGCTCAAATTGCTGTTTCTTCAAGGCGTTGCAGCCAGCAAGAAATGCTGTGATATTATGCATTCTTTCAGAAAAAAATGGGGATAAATGCTGATAATGCCCTGAACCTTTTTTTTTTTTCATAATTTACGTTTTTAGATACTTGTAGATGTACTGCGGCGTTCTATGAAAATAATTTGGATGCCAAACAACCAACTCATATTAAGGTTTAGATTTCAGTAATGTTTTACCTGCAAAAATTCTAGTGGTCTCTTGGTTCATAAACAGGGAATGGTGATTAAAACATCACACACAGCCCTCACATTCATATGAGTTTAAGTACTTCACCAGCAAAGCAATGTCTCAAACTGTTGGCTGATTGTTTGCAGATTCCACCCCTCCCCTCAACACCTTACTGCCTTCACCTGGTGCCTGGCCCTACAGTGCCTCAGACAGTCCCCTTAACAACGCACACAACTCAGGTAAACAAACAATCGGAGCATCTATTCTTGGCAGGTGCCCTGCTTCGACCTTTTTTTTTTTTTTTTCTCTTTTCCTTTTTTTTTTCCCCCATTCACATGTCAGCCTGCTTTATAGACTGGCCAGAGCCAGGACGTTTTCTTTTTTTTTTTTTACTAGTCAAATTTTTCATTTTCCTGATTTACTGGAAAATCGTGAATCTTAATTCTGAATCACTCAGTTCCTTCAATTTACACTTGGTTACTTAGCATTTGTTCTTCACCAAATATCAATTGGTCTTTGAGTTAAGGTTACAGACGAGTGCCACCAAAGCTCACCGAAAGGTGATTTGTATTGCCCCCTTGTGTCTATTTGCAATATGGGCCAGGAATCCCATCGTACCGCCTTGGTTACAGAAAGGGCACATTTTTCAAAGCAAGGTGAAACCAGGGAAATGGCCGACCAATCTGTTGTACAGTTTCTGTATTTTCACACAGCGCCCAGAACGGGTGTGGGTGTGTGTGTGTCCCCAAAAAAAGGCTCAATTTCAGTGTGGAACAAGCCCTGTGTTAATAGCAACTGCTCGATGACATTAAAACGCAACATGCACATCCATTCAATGTTTTTCTTGAAAATAAACATTTAACAGCAGATAATTTTGAATGTACACTCCGGAACCAAAGTAATAATCATTCAGTGGAGAAGGAAAGAGCATTTTTTTTCCTGGCTGAACTATTACCAGTTAGCCCATAGTACATTTTGGAAAAAAATTTAGAGATGGTTTCTGTTGTATGTTTTCACGTCATGTTGTAGTGTAACTATGATTTTAAGTTGTTTGATACCATATTATTGATGGTGGCTGTCTGTGATTTTGCAGCTTTTCAAATACCACTTGTCACCGTAATATCTGTAGGGCTCTTGAGGAATGGAACAGAAGACTTGTCAGTTGTAGTGCCAACTTTCCGCATTTTCTTTCAAACTTAACAAACGAGTTGCTCTTTAGTGATCTGGTTGCTTATTCCCGAGTATGATGAGACCTTGTATCTCCTGTCACCTGCTCTCTTCTTGTGTTAGACATCAACGGACATACATGGAGGCAGAAAAACTGAAACAGTTTTTTGTTTAGGACCCTAGCGTTATGCCCTCATCACATTTTTTGCCTCTGCAGCAAAGTACACAGACTACAAGACTGGCTGGCCCCCGGAGCCTATCGGACACAAATCCTGGAAAGTCAGTCGTGGCAGCAGCCAATCCCAGCTCTCCCGGCCGCCTCCAGGACTCGCCAGTCAAAGGCATTCGTCTCCCTCACCTTGGTCAGGTGGAGCACCCCGACTGGCTGGCAGGCCGTGGGGCAGTGGCTCAAGTACCACTGGTAATATTCTTATGCATGTTTTATTATGTGCCTGTTGCTGTTCAGTGGTGTTAAATGTACAGTGAGGAAAGAATGAGCGGCCCTGATTGCGTGAAACAAGGCTATTGCTTTTCATTTTATATTTCATTTGAAAGAATAGCCACTGACAGCCAGTTGTCATGAGTCTGAATTCTCTCTCCTCCTCCGCGTCAACAGCTTCGGCCTGGAGTGACGGCAACTCTCGGGAAAGCTGCTGGTTGGTGTTAAGCAATCTCACACCTCAGGTACGCCAGCAAACACGTTTCCGGCATGAACATTGAAATTTGTAGTCATTTTCATTTTTAGGCAATAAAGTGGGACTGGGGGGGGGGTTCTCTTTAGAAAATGTGAACGTTGCTGTTTTAATTTCTCAAACCATCGGCCTTAACTTGAATTCCACTCTTGCATTAATGCAGATTGACGGCTCCACCCTGAAGACCATCTGCATGCAGCATGGCCCCCTGCTAACCTTTCACCTCGGCCTGACCCAGGGCACAGCACTGATCCGCTATGGCTCCAAACAGGAAGCAGCCAAGGCCCAGAGCGCACTCCACATGTAAATCACAATTTATAATACAGCACCGAATTGACACCGTAGCACAAAGCATTAAACACCGAGCCCACCGGTCCAAACTGATAATGACAAGAAACTATGGCTGCTCGGTTCAGTAGCCTGAAATTTTCAGTATAAATAGTAGCAAGCCATCAAATATCATCTGGAAATGATTAGCAAGAGTTACCATATGAGTTGTCAGATTATCTCAAAGTTTTTCACTTCCGCTATTGTGCTGTTTGTTTATTCCACATCCTGTGTCTGACAGAACAGGTCACAACATGATTTGAAAACTATTGTTTATTGCTTACCTATTGTGTGTGTGCATGTGGCTGCTTTTCAACAGGTGTGTTCTTGGTAACACCACCATCTTGGCAGAGTTTGTGAGTGACGAGGATGTGACTCGCTACATTGCACATTCCCAAGCTGGAGGAGCAGGGAGCGGAGGAACCACTGCTGGCTCTGCGGGCGCCGGACCCACGGCATCCTCTGCGGTGGGGACGAACGGTAGCGGTGAGAGAGGTGGAGCTGGAGGCAGCAGTGCAGGAGGTGTAGAAGGAGGCGCCACAGCTGGAGGGGCAGGACCTGGAGGAGCTGGGCTTTCCAGCTCCGGGTGGCAGAGTCTGGACAGCACAGGCAGCTCATCTGACCCGTCTGCCACACAGGGGCCTGGCCTGAGCATCTTTGCTCAATGGAGCAGCAATGGGGCCGGGGTCGGCGGAACTGGAGGTGTGGATGCCGGAAGGCAGGGTCTGTGGGGAGGGATGGGTGGGATGAGTGGGGCAGGGTACCCCAGCAGTAGCCTCTGGGGTTCTCCAGCACTTGAGGATCGTCATCAGATGGGCAGCCCCGCCTCACTGCTGCCAGGGGACCTGCTGGGCGGCGGGGGCGACTCCATCTGAAGGGCCGATTAACAAACATTTTACACCCAACTTAACACACACATATGTCACACTCTGTATTTATTTACACGCAGAGATGATGTGAATTCAAGCTACACTGGTCACCCAACACAAACAGACTCAACATTCTCACACACACACACAGGCTACATGCAGTACATGCACACATTATTTTCACATGTACACATTAACTTGCGTAACATTAGATGAAGACAACAGTAAAACTTGAACTGGGGGAAAAAGGTGAAATCCATTAAACTCTTTAGGACTCAACTGGATAGCTCTTTGTCTTTATACTCCAAATCCCATCATCTGCATTCAGAGACCCAATCACTCAGGCATGCACTGTAGACCGGCTCAGCCAGAGTCGTACATGTCAACAAGTTTAGCTATTGCTGTTTTTAGTGTGCCACAGTTGTTGGTTTTTTTTTCCTTTCTCTCTTTCTTTCTTTCTTTCTTTCATTCTTTTGTATTAGTATTTAACGGTCGAATCTCAAAATTCAGACTTGCAGACTGAGCCTTCTTAGACCTGGCTGGCATACTTCTAAGTTCTCATGTTTGGAATCTTGAGAATGGGGACAGATCTGGAGTCAGTAGACACTTTGGAACAGCACCACACTACTGAGTCAAATGGACGATCGGCAACCTTTTCAGATTTGGATCAGAAGAGCGTTTTAGTAGGTACCGACACCTCTACCTTGGTGGAAATATGCCATCAACATGGGACCCAGGGTAAAAAAAAAAAAAAAAAAAAAAAAAAGAAAAAGAAATAAAAAAACAACATTAGCCAAACTTGCACTATATGCCTCTGGGTTTGTTGTTGACACATCCTCTACAATCCCTCCATTTTTGAAACAGCGCTACAACTCTACTACACAGACCTTACAGGACGACTAAATGTTACAACAGCAGTGGCCTTGGCTAATACCAAGTGGCCGCGTCAGCAGCATCACACCTTCTCATCAGTTACACACTGCTCTTATATTTGACAAGCAAAATTGTATCCTTGTTGATGTACATCAATTGTTTATCATTTGTTTCCGTTTTAAAAGAAAAAGAGAAATGTGTGAAACTTTGTGGAGATGTCCTTGTTTTTTCCCCCATCAAACACTGACCTCGCTATTGTATTTTTTCTTACTCAAGAAATCAAGTTGGTTATATTATATATTGTCATGATGTTAATGATGACTATGATCACTTATTTACTCGCTGTTCAAGGTGCCCTCCTGCCTGCCTGTGTGTGCATGAAAGGAGTGTTGACAGTATGACAGAATGGAGGAGGATGTGATGAAGATGATGATGATATCAGGAGTGTCTGTGTAATTGCCACAAAGTTGAATGTTTTGTTTTTTTTTTTGTTTTGTTTTTCGTTTATTTCATGTCCATGAGAGATTCATGAGAAACGTGTGTGTGTGCTTGGTTGCGTGCTTGCTTTTGAACATTATCTGCCTCAGTCAGGGGAGTGAATAGATGTTTATCTGACAGCTTGCATTTGAGAGATAGCGTGTGTGTGTGCATTCTGTACATGTTTAGTGTGCTTGACCACCAGACATTGTGATAGCTTCAGAGTTCAAAAACATTGGCACTATTGCATATGTCTCTTAAGTTTTTTTTGTTTGTTTGTTTTTTTTTTTTTTTTTTTAAAGCAGCATTTTGTTCTTGTTAGTATTTCTTTCTGTCAAATGCAATAAGAGTTTGTTTTTAAGACGAAGCAACCAACTGAAGGCATTTCTATTAAGATGCCTAATCCTACCATACCAAGCTGAGCTGGAACAGTGTTTTACAGACACGTTAAAGACATTACCTGTTATGTTTTACTGTTTGTTTTGTTGTGTATCAATTTAAATTAAGTCAGTCTTTATTATCACTCCTGTTCAGGATGTTTTCATTTATTTCAGATGTTACAAAAAGGAGAGGAAATTAATTTAAAGTGGAAAAGAACAAGATAATAAAGGATGAATTGAAGGCTGTAGTGGTTTGTGTGTGATTGAGCTTTTCGCCATAAATCCTGCTGTAATCCACTTGGCCCGACTGCCAATGATGGCAGGACTGGTCCGTTGACCGAGTGATCTTGTGGACTGATTGTATGGAAGGATCTGCAGCCGTAGCAGCTTCTATCCTGTTTGTTTCCAATGCAATGATGTGACTTGAGTATTGAACCCCTAGACCACATTGTACAGACTGTTCTTTCTGTTGTAAACCTTTGGTTAAATAAGGGACAAAATCCATCTGTTTGTCCAATAATCCCTAGACTGTGGCTTGTTGTCCACACTCCGCAGATGTTCTTGCATCCTACGTCTTGTAGATGATAGAAACAAATCTTGTAGATGGTAATATTTAAAAAAAAAAAGACAACCAAAACTACTAGTTCTTCTGTTTGATGTCATGGTCAGGAAAAGGCATCCTTTAAAATACATGCAAATTGTACACATTTATGTAACGTAAATTTTCATAGGAATTAATATGACATTTTTAATAGTTTTTTTTGTTTTTAGAATTGAAATGTTTGGTTATTGCAATGGTAACGAAACATCAGGTGTATCCTGCCAACTTGTCTGAACAAAGTTATTTGAATTGAACCCAACTTTTCTTGGATGATATGTGAACATATTTAGTTTTTGCTCACCTTGACATTTTCATGTAATATTTGTTATTTTGATGCTGTTTGTACTCCAAGGGTTTTACAGCAAACCTGGTGACTTGAATCTGTAATGTACTTCTGGCATTTGCCACTGAGATGTTCTCAAACATGGACATTCATGTCTATTACATTTTACCGCTTAGTGTGACACTTACAAATAATTTTAACTGCTTCGTCTGCTGTTGGGAAGTGTAATTCAAAAGCTCAGCATCTCTTTGTAGGAAGAAATAAATATTTTTTTGTGCTGCATCACACCATGATTTCCCAGCTGAACCAAGAAGGACCACAGAACAGCCTAAATATTTTTTAGGCCCCGAGCATAGCTGACACTTAGCTGAGGACATTCATCAGGCCCACTGGCGCAGGGCCTTTATCATTTTCACTCAGTTGCCCTTCTCAGCTCCATCCTCCTGGCAGCTGCTCCTTCGTCTTATATTGTTAAAGTGAATGTGCTGTTGCAGTCCTTTTCTATTGTATTGTTGTTTTTGCATGTTAAGGGTATTCAAAAGATATTTATTCCTAATTTATTCTGTTGTATCATCTGGTACATGAAATTAATGACATGATAATATGCAAGAGACAAAAAAAAAATTCAGGTAACTGACATGGTATTTCTAAAATCTCGTTCCTCCAAGAACGCTTTCTGCTACTAGGCGTAAGAAAAACTTAAATAGAAGTTGAAAGACTTGCCCATTAGCCTGCCAAAAAGCATCTGATCAAGGGCACTTTTGAATTGCATTGGGTCAAACTTTTTAATACATCATGCAAATGATAGAAAGTAAAAATAACTCTTTTTCAATTTCCATGATGATAAAGAAAATCCCTCTTGTGGCCAAAATCAATTATCCATTAAATATTCAGCGAGAATGTATCCTTTTGATGCTTTTGTAATCTTGGTCTTTTTTATTTTTTTATCTCCCCAATTTCAGTTTCTCACCCAATGTGATTTGCCTTCAAACATTTCACTCTAAGCTCTTTAATTTGTCTTTTCCTTTAGTCTCGACAGGCTCTGGAAGTGTGAACGCATCTGTGCAATAAGAGTCCCCAAAAGCGTTCAAGAGCTCTGCATGGGGTACTTCTGAGAGAAAGAGAACAGTTGACAGGGATTGGGTTTTGTGCACTAACCTATAGAAACACCACATGATAACAAAACTCAGTTCAGGGGATTTTTCAGATGCTCCTGTTTTTTCTGCCCTGTTTCTTCAATTTAACAAGATTTCCATACCTGTCTATGTTAATCCCCCCCACTTGTATCCACCAGTGGATTTCTGCATGCAAGGCTGTTGTTGAATATCTGATAAGGAAGAGTCAACCTGTGTTTCTTTAAACATCTTTAAGTGTTTTGCCCTGGAAAATGATTTTTGTTGGTTTCCTTTTTCAAGATTTCTTCCTGCTACGCCCCACCATAATTATCTTTACCAGCATCACACTTGTGGAAGTTGGGTAATTTTCAAGGATCAAGCAAAGCAGTCTGAAGGAGAAGAGGAACAAGGAGCTGGATTTCCCTCTTGTACCCACCAGTGGATTTCTACATGCAAGGCTGTTGTGGAATATCTGATAAGGAAGAGTCAACCTGTGTTTCTTTAAACATCTTTAAGTGTTTTGCCCTGGAAAATGATTTTTGTTGGTTTCCTTTTTCAAGATTAATTCCTGCTACGCCCCACCATAATTATCTTTACCAGCATCACACTTGTGGAAGTTGGGTAATTTTCAGGGATCAAGCAAAGCAGTCTGAAGGGGAAAAGGAACAAGGAGCTGGAGGTCACTGGGGGGCTGGAGGTCACGCTGTGCCATTTGGCACAAATACTTCACAAACCCATGAAGATGGCAGTTTCCTCAAGCACACACTGGATCCAACAAGCCAGGATGGCATGTACTATTAAAACAACCACTGTAGACCAAACAGTGCAACATTTTGCAAGACCTCCAGTTGTTCTGCATGGGGGAATGCAAACCAGAGCCACTGACGAGCCTGAACGAACACACAACTTGGAGGAATGGAACAAAGTACAAATACTATCAGAAGTCTAGGAAACATGATTGCCCCCCCCCCCCCCCCCAAACTAATACTTCAAGCATGAATTTTCTTATTTTTTTAAAGTAAATAAACTATCCAGGTGGTTGGCAGCCACTGTGTGGTTACAAAAGTATCTCAGCAGTATCCTTGTTTTTCCATCCTTCAGTAGCTTTTGGCTCTGTCCTTGTGTTAAAACACATACCACCTCAGATAATTGCTTACGATTGGCTTGGCATGAGTGAAACCAGTGGAGGACAGACCTGTAGAGTGAGAGCACACGTCAACTCACCAGGCTTGTCTGGTTGCCAGACTATATATTTCCAAGCCAGGACGGCTTTTGTCCTCTATAGCTACAATTGCTGTCGGGCAACATGAGCTGAGCACAAATTAATTGTTGTATTTTGTTCTCTTTATCCATTAAAGTGCTGCATTACATCTTTGTTCCATCTGTTGTCTTATACCAACTGCAACATATAAATAGTGATGTTTTGTTGATAATACTTAATAATCCTAACTGCCGTCCATTCATTGAAATGCCCTGTTATTTTCATAACCTATGAATGCATGATAAATTTTAAGCAGAGGCACAGAGGTTGTCGGTTTTCATTTTCTTAAATCCAACTACTATGGTACCTCCCAGGTCATGAACTTTGGCCTCACGATATTATCTCTCCTTGTGGTCCTCTGATATTTGATCAATACTGTGCATTCTGTATGATGTATTATGTATTATGTCCATGATGTATTAAAAAAAAACATGTCCCCAAACCATATTCTCATTCAACACCACAGGATTGAACAAGAAGGCCAAATTGAAGTATTTCAGAAGGAGTCAATATGTAAAACAATAAATGCACTGTAAGATAATTTGTGAAACAAGCATGGTTGGGGTGTCTTTACATCAAATTCATAATCAGTATGCAGTAATTGAACAGGGCTCCGATGTACTCCTATATATATCTTAGAATGAGTGAATAGGGTAAAGTATTAAATTTAGTTTATATAGTTTAATATCTAATGTTTAAGCAAATTGTTTAATATCTATCTGTTAAGCAATTACTATGAGTAAATGACTGACATATTTTATAGGACTTCCAAGGCTGATTGTTTGTACATCATTAGAAAATAACTGGAAAAGAGAAAAGAAGAGATGCTCACTGGTTTGAGGTGTTTGGCTGCACAGTGACTGCCCTGCACCAAGAATAGAACCGCGCATGCTCAGTGGTGCACATACAAATTCCGCCCACTTCCGTGTTATTAACTTTTTAGCCCACTTGTGATTGGTTGATCCGGCCCGTCCTCGCGAAGTGGGCGGGGCTGATCTGATTTTCAGTTAATCCGAAATAAGAGAGAAAGGGGTGCCGTAACGGAGTTGGCTGTGTTAAATGTATTTACGAGAACACCGTTTCTACGGTGTTTTCTTCGATTTATGCCGGTGGCAGACACACACAAACTCTAACGGGACCATGAAGAAGTTTTTTGACATGAGAAACCAAGTGTAGGTGGGTTTATTTTCGGGGGGAGGAGGAGAGAAGGAGACGTTGACGGGGCCGTCCAGTTCGCTCGGGGCTCAAACATGGATGTCCCAGGAGCAACGGCGCGTCTCTCAGCCTGAGCCGGGGCCGTTTCTGGGTCATTCGAGATTATTCTTTCTTTTTCGACGGGAGCAGATGAGGATTTCCCCGGTGAGTTTTTTTAATCACTTTAGAAAATGTGTCCACTTTCTTAAAACCTCGAAGTACCCCGATAGAGATGTGTGTCAATGCCAGCCTTTAAACCCATTAATCTGTGGCTTGCGTGGCAATGTGTTAGCAAAGGTGAGCGTTTGCAGTGTACTTTTTCACACAGGCAACAAAAATAAGACAGTCCAACGGTTAAAAAAAAGTTTAAATGAGGACTAGTAAAATGTGCATGTGACTGTTTGTCGAATAAATCAGTGTTATTGTTACTACTGCTCCCCGGTTGACTCCCATATCACACTTATTTTGATTTATAAAACCACCCCGTCTGTCCCAACGTGGCCCTTCCCATCTGTTGCAGGGTCCTGACCTTCTGTGTGTGTGTGTGTGTGTGTGTGTGTGTGTGTGTGTGTGTGTGTGTTTCCAGACTAATGACTTGAGCTGTTGGCTTTTCAGCAGAAACGCAGATGTCCTTTTTCTTCAGAATAGCATAATTTCACTGGCACTATTCTTTTTTTGTGTGTGTTTGTATATGTGTGTAAAAGTAAGATAGAAGGGAAGCAGGGCTGTGCAATTATGAATCAATGTCCGATCAGGTTATTTTCTCATTATAGTTGTCATTTTCATTCATAACGTTATTATCTTAATTGTCAGTTTAGCTGTACCAAACAATGTTTTTCTCAAGTCAGCTATGTGTGATGCTTTTCTGCTGGATCACATTTAATCTATATATTGTCTGCTGGTTCACATTTAATCAATATTTTTTTTCTCAACTACAATTCACCTTCACTAATATTAAAAGAATTAGATTATTATTATTCGTTAAAATGTGCTGCGTTTATGTTTCTGTGTGTGACTGATAGCATCTGTCTGTGTTTGTGTGTGGCTGCTGATGCACTGACTTCCACTATGACTTTTTGATCTGCTGATTCTTTGCAAACCAATACAAATGACCTGCATGGTCATGTATATTAAGAGACATCTTGGCTCTCCCTCAGACTTCTATATAAAAGATAAAATGTCAAGATGATTTAATTAAGACCCCAAATTCAATTGCTTCACTTGGATTTGATTACCAGTTTAAAGCAGTGGATTGCTGGTTTTCGCCCAGATGCTATTATGTCAGCCTGTCACTGTGTGCTTTTTGCTGTCCTTGAAAATAGAGTTAATGTGACTTTGAGATAGCCTGTCACCATGGTCACAAATTAAATGAATATTATCAATGGCTGTTTTTCAATGTCTTCTCTACTTCAATAAACACTCTTCACCGGAGGGAAGGCTTGTGGATGTAGTGAAAGAAGACATGAAGTTTGCTGGTGTGAGAGAGGGGGAGAACAGGGTTAGGTGAAGATGGTTGATTCACTGTGACGACCCCTGAAAGGAGAGGTGAAAGGACAAAAAGAAGAAGATCGGTGATGTTTGAAATATGACCATAACCTTTTATGATAATGATTTTGTGTCTGTTGATAGATGTGTGTGTGCCTGCATGGGTGAATGCATTCTCACCAGCCCCACCAGCACAACATCAGGTTTCCCTTGGGACCTCTTCTTTCATGACAACTGCGCGCAGGAACAAACACGTCCTCAGGACACGACTGTCACCCTGGAGACACTGCAAACTTATATAACACATCCTCTGTTTTGCTGTTACCTTTTGATTTATAAGATATTATCTTATGTCACACTGAGATTGTTGTTAGTGCTCTTGGGGAAAAACATTTCACTAGTCAAAGAACCAGAAGGCACTGGGCATTTTCAAATATTGCTCAAATCCAGAGATTCAGTAAATATTCAAGTTTGTAGTCTGTTATCGGTCAGGCAGTACTCGGGGAGATGTCTTATTCTCTCGCACAGTCCTGCCTGATACCAAATTCTATTTACTTAATGTGTCCTCGAGCTTATCCTTTATATGTCTGCCCATGTCAGCCTGTGTATTCCACTGATAACATTGCAACATCTATATTCCCAGCTGATGGTTTCCCTTGGAAAGGGATGTTCACACTTACTGAATTTTATGATAAGGCAAGTCATCAGTTGAAGCTATATCCTAGCTGTAACATAACAGTGGACGGTGGTATTTTTCTGTTTGTCGTTAATTGGCTGTTAAAAGCTATTGTAGCCTTGTGGTCAAAATACAGTTATGCTTAGTTTGTTTATTTTTTGCTCCGGCTGATAATTCTTATAATGAATATTCATGGGGTGTGGCGTGACCCAGGCGGTAGTGCAATCATCTTTGGAAGGCTGTAATGTCACATGATCGAAGTGAGAGATGGGAGTTCGTAACAGCAGATTACCACTGGACATAACAATTCCTTATGTTATCCGCCAGAAAACTTTTGCTCAATGAGGAGGAAGTGGGTTATTAATTTGCATGTAGCAGTGGGGTTGACATTGTGTGCAACTCATTAATGGAGTATTGCCAGCCATCGTCCCAAACTACTTCAAGCTCATTGGGCAGACATGAAAGTATGACTCTTATTGACTTCAGATGTGGGTCCTGTGGAAGCGAGACGTGCCACTCTCAGAAAGACTGGGGGAAGACTCCCCAATGGCGGCAGCGCTGGGCTCACCACCAACGGCAGCCCCGACGGGCCCCAACATCTCCTGGCTTCCTGATGCCCCGCTACGTAGCACAGATCAGCCTGTCTTCCTCATGAGTCTCGCAGCCCAAGCAGTATCTGGCTTCTTCGTGTGGATCGCGCTCATCCTCACTTGTCACCAGGTAATCTCTTCCAAAGAGGTTGTAGCCGTGTTTATTTCATTGCGCGGCACTCAAGACCAAAAGTACATACTGTCACAGTATGAAATTTTTCGGTCTTAAGATGGTACTATAGAAGAATGACAAATAATTTTACATTAGATACCGAATGTAGATTGACGTGTGCGGCCCACTGCCCATGGCCCCTGGAAACAGCCTTCAGCAAGTGTATGTGACAGAGTTTGAACTAGCACAAATGGAGTCTAAATACACACACATTATTTTCAATCAATGTGCTATGAAATCCCGATGTTTAAAAAAAAAAAGTGTACATAGGAGCTGAATGGGTTCATAGATTATTTCTTCGAACATTCCGACAAGATGATGTCAGGTGGTCTATTGATTTTGAAAGACAGAATGCCCTTTGTGTGTGTTTTGGCCTTGAAATCCCTCTTTACTGCCCCTTTTAACAATCTGTCATGCTCAATAAAACACTTTTAGCTGTTCTGTTTAGCATGTACATGTAGCATATATGGACACTTTTTTACTCCTTTCTATTTCATCGCTCCAGATCTACATGCATCTACGCTTCTACAGCTCTCCTCGGGAGCAGCGTCACATTGTGCGGATCCTCTTCATCGTTCCCATCTACGCTTTTGACTCTTGGCTGAGCCTCCTCTTCTTCACAAATGAAGAGTACTATGTGTACTTCGACACAGTCAGGGACTGCTATGAGGGTAAGGCAAGCTATGTCTGTGGTCGCATCAGGAACTCATTCAAGAGATTTAACTTTTTGTGTACATTAAAAAAAATGAAAGTTATAAATTTGCTTGATGGAGTAGCCCAAAATGACTGATTTTAATGGTTTTCATCATGTAGACACTTTCCAGTTGAGCTGCTAAGCCACGTTGTGATGAAATTAGATTGGAAATGAAAACAATCTCTCAACCCTTTCATTAATTGTTGGGGCTCCCACAATGAACCTTTATTTATCAGAGAGCTTTGCTAATCTTGGTTAAAAAAAAAAAAAGATCTGGCCTGGATTTTTACTGTCAGGAATCACATGGCAACCAATTTTTTTAACCCTGTAAGAAAAAGTACCGTTGATGGCTGCCAAAATGATTGATGATTTAAAGATATCTACCCGATTCATTAATCGTGTGTGAGAAAAATACTTTGCGCTCATTATAGCTGCTATCTCATTCCCATCTTATTCCCCCAGATGGACAATCAAAACAAAAAGCTGAATATAAACTGCATTTGATTATACCTTAGACACAGAGAAATCTATACAGTGCTTCAACTTAGTCCAAATTCTGTTTTAGCCACTTATATTTTACATCACCTGGTTTTGCTGTGGTCACTCACATTCAGTGAATATAACAGGCAAATTTTTCATTTTTAACTTCTTGTGCTATCAACATTACCAGCATCAGCAGCATAATGGGGGCAGTTTTGTGTGGAAGTGTTTACTTCCTCCAAAAAGGGGGAAATATTGAGGTATACATCACTGTAACAAAAACATGTCACCTCTTGGAGGAAATTTCCAGTCACTCACAATGGTGTTCAGCCAATGTTTGTCTGAGAACATTTCCTTGTTCCTCCGGTTCTGGAAAACGATTGAGAATCAACAATCAACAATATATATATATATATATATGTATATATAAAACTACTATAGGATATGAAGGTAGTTGGTGTGAGAGAGGAGGATACAGAGAATAGGGTGAGATGGAGAAAGTTGACTTGCAGTGGCGACCCCTGACGGGAAAAGCCGAAAGAAGAAGATATATATATATATATATGTATGTACACACACACAAACATATATATATATATATATATATATATATATATATATATATATATATATATTTGTGTGTGTGTGTACAGGAATTGCATTAAGATTGTGATGTAAAGCTCGACACAGTTGAATTCATCCATTCTAGACTCATTTATTTATATACAATGTCAGAGAGGATGAGATGTTGCTGAGCTGTCGGCTTCGCTGAGAGAATAATGATGCAGACCCTGCCAATGGCGTGGGAATCTTTTAATAACTGAACATTCGAGCTGGCAGGAGGCACTGGAGCGAAGCTGACAGCCTCTGTTCCTCCTCGCTGCCATTAGTGACATGGAGCCCGGGTGTCAATTCCTGTGTCAAATAATTGTTGCTGTCGGATGCATTTAAATGTGGACCAGAGTATTCCATATATGGTAGAGATTTTACAGGAAATGTCATTTGTATTTTAGCTGTATATCATACTGTCGACCAGAGGCCTTTTTTTTTGGTCTGTTTTGTAAAAATTAGCTTTTTTTTTTTAATTTTACTGTGAAGAATGTTATGTTCTCCTAATTCAGCCTTTGCACTCTCCCTTCCTCTGCTATCTCCTTTTTCCTGAGCTTTTCCTAAATTACCATGCTGCTGAGCTCAGGCTATATCTTTCTTTAAGTAAGGATAGTTGACCTGTCGCTTGGCAACTGTGCTCACAAATCGTCCTCATCAAGTGGACTGGCTGCAGTAGATAATGAGTTTCCCTCAGCCAAACTTGCTGCAAAGTCACCTTTATTGTAGCCTACTGTATCGCCATGGCGACCGAGCGTGTTGATCCTCGGGAGATGTAAAAGAGCAAAATGGTAAGGCTGAGGCTCACAGTCAGAAGGAGCTTTTGTATTTAAACCAGTGGACTAGCACAGATGGCATTATCTCGTCTTACTTAAATGTGGCCACACAGGCGCCCCGCCTCAGACAGAATGATAACAGCACACACACGTCTCTGTTTGGGTGTGTGCATGTGTGCGGTCGGGCCACCGGGTGGAGTAGACTTTCAGGCAAAGGAGGAAAGGCCAGTATCGAAACTCAGATCTTATCAGTGCAATGCAGCTAAGATCCGCTTTGGAATGATTGATGTTACAATCCCAAACAGGACGCAGACTTGTATGTGCCAACTGCTCTGACACACCATGACTCACGCCTCGGATTGATAAGATTTCCAGATTTAACTCTCACCAACAAGTCATCGTGTGTGAATATACAATCAAACAGAAGGCTAGTAGTTACAGCATTTGGTGGATAACAGGATTAGTGAGCTGGGTTGAGTTTCTGGTAACCAGTGCCCCCTGTGAAGCAGCACAGAAGGATGACAATCCAATGTACACAAGGGAAATCGGGGGAATCAAGTGTGTCCTCTTATTCGCCCGAGTACCTAGATATGTGTTCTTTTCAGACATTGAAGGTTTTTGTATGGAGTAGGTTGCAATCAGAAGAACAGAAAGTCAGCTTCTGCCCAGAATCCTCACTAAGATAGATGTATTTCAACTCTTGTACTCGCTTTTAGGGTTCACAACAGAGAGATCTTATCCCGTGTATCCAGGTGGACGGCCACTTGATTCTCCCCATAAACACACACTCCTCATGCTGCCCCTCAAAAGCTAGAGCATTAATAAACAAAAATAAATATATTTGTTGTTGAGGAGGTCTCCAGCAAAATGCCTGTTAAGTATAATTTTCGTGTCGTTTGTTGTTTGTCAGATTTCAGGGTTTTTATGTTGACTTTAAAATAATAATTAAAAAAAAATTTAAGTTAATATCTTGATTATTTTCACCCAATGATGAACTGATTTAAAAAGGTGTCAGTTTATTAATGGCCCTTTTCAAAGAAGAAAACAAGTAAAAACAGCCTGAATATTGTAAAAAAGGAAAACAAGAATTTTTGTTACACCATGATCCTTGACTGTGTTCCAAAATATTACACCATGATTTTTGATATTAAATTACAATATCAGGTGATATTGCTTCCCATAGTAAATTTTATTTTGATCCTGAAACTGGAAAATGAAATTATAATAGTGGTGTTCACATTTCTACTGCTGCGTGACTCATTTACATTTTTTTAACATTACCCTTGTATGAGTAATCGTGAAAAATTGCATTTGTTCCGTTTCAGAAAATTACAATCCCAGTGTTTGTCCCTGAGTATATGCCATCGAGTGTAAGCTACTGGAATGTCCTTGCTTTTCACTTCACAATCGCCTTTAAGCCTCACATAAGGAAAAAATAAAATCTTTTGAAATAGACATTTTTGTCTGTTATACTCTGGAATTCAAAAAACCTGCATGTTTTCTTAGAGCTAAAGAAGTTTGCTGCTATTATGATTAAAAAGAAAATGCTAATCCCTCGAAGTACATCATAAAGAAATAAGGTATATAAATCAGACATTTTGATAATACAGTGTTTGGGGATTGCCGAGGTTACTGTGAGTCATTTACTTCACACAGTGTATTCAATTTTCAAATTCTTTTACTTCAGCTGGGATTCCACAAAGTGCAGGTCGTGCAGATGTGTCAAACATTTACCGACACATGCAGCATTTCTCTCAAAAGTTTGGGTTTTAACCACAACGTTAGCATATAGAACCGGGAACTCCTCCGTCCGAGGCTTGAGGTTCAGACAACAAAAAAAAAAACCCTCAATAGAGAATCTCCTTCAAATTCCATTGTCATCACTGTTTGCCTAAGCTAAGACACACAAAACAGCAATTAAGTGGAATCTGTTTGCATACCCTAACCTTAAATGTCTTTCCCCCCCCACAGCATTTGTGATTTACAACTTCCTGAGTTTGTGCTACGAATACCTGGGAGGAGAGAGCGCCATCATGGCTGAGATTCGAGGAAAACCCATTGAGTAAGTCTGAGGTTTTAAACAGAATTTAAACAGAATTTGTTTCCTAGGAAGCCCAGCATTTAAATAGAAGGTAGTCTAATTATCAAGCAAAGAATGCTATACATTTTCTTATTACTTTCCGCGATGCGAAGTTTATTTCCTATAGATCTATATAATAATCCTAATCCTTAAAGATAAAAGGCTGGTGTTATTTTAATTTCCTTTGAATATCTAAATTTATTTATTAGGTCCAGCTGTATGTACGGTACCTGCTGTCTGAAGGGAAAGGCCTACTCCATCGGCTTCCTGCGCTTCTGCAAGCAGGCCACTCTGCAGTTCTGTGTGGTCAAACCGCTCATGGCCATCATCACCGTCGTCCTGCAGGCCTACGGAAAATACAAGGACGGAGATTTTAAGTAAGTGCTAGCGAAAAAGATTTCACCAAGTCGGGGAAAATAATGCATGGATTGCAGTTAATATATTGATCAAATTAATATCCTTTTTGCCCGACCCCACTGCCTCCATCTCTGCCTACCAGTCTCATCCAAGCTATATTTATAATATTCATTCTCCAGGGCACCTTACTTATTAGCCATTAACTTTTACTTCCCACATCTCCTACTCCTACCATTCCGTGCACAAGACATTTATTTGATTTCTTTTTATATTTTGTATTCCATTGTATATATATTTTGAAAAAGTCCTTGTTTATTTCTATCTGTATTCCTTATTTGCATATTCTTTCCATTAGTACTATGTGCACACTTTTCGACCCTGCAATGCTGCTGTGACAAGTTTGAATTTCCCCATTGTGGGATTAATATAGTCTATCTTATTTTATAATGTGATTGTCACCTTCTCAGCTAGTTAATGATTTTATTTGATATACTGTATTTTGCTTTTAGCACAACTGTCACAGACTCTGTTTCAATTTATATCATGGTATATTTTAAATTCATTTCCCCCCCAAAAAGTGAATTTACCGGATTTTATATGACTTTGGAGCAAATGAAATTTGAAGCGTAGTTTGGTCATAAGTTTGAAGTAGATGTTGCAATTCAGGGCATTTCTCTTTTTCTTTGTTTATCGGTCCTCTCACATTTATTTAGCAAACTTATTTCCATCTCTCCTTTAGCACATAAAATGTTTTTTGTTTTTTTTAACATTTCATGTCCAAGCCCTGCAAGTGTATGTGGGTCAAAAAGTTTGGTGACTTTTAGGATTGTTATTTGTCAAATGTGAGCTCAATAAAACAAAACACAAAACAAAACCAGTGTCTCATTTGTGTTTTTTTTCTCTCCACAGTGTTGCCAGCGGTTACCTGTACATAACCATTATCTACAACATCTCCGTCAGCTTGTCTCTGTACGCCCTCTTCCTCTTCTACTTTGCCACCCGGGACCTGCTCAGCCCCTACAGCCCAATGCTCAAGTTCCTCATGGTCAAGTCCGTCATCTTCCTCTCCTTCTGGCAGGGTACGGATGCTGCCGACGACGACGCGCATTCTCTTTGAAAACACCTGCTTTACATTGAGCCGTGTCATTTTCTGTTTTCTTTTTTTTTTTTTTTTTTGAGCAGGCATGTTGCTGGCCATCCTGGAGAAGTGCGGGGCCATTCCTCAGATTAACTCCGTGGGGGTGTCGGTGGGCGAGGGGACAGTCGCCGCCGGTTACCAGAACTTCATCATCTGCATCGAGATGTTTTTCGCGGCGCTCGCCCTGCGTCCCGCTTTCACATATAAAGTCTACATGGACAAAAGCCTTGATTCGCAAGGTGAGATCTGTCTCCTATGTCCTCGCTGCCTCTCATACACTCTCTTCCATGTACTTTATCCAATTCAGCTGCGCTTCATCACTAACTTCTTCTGGTGATCTCAACATATCTAATGAGCCTTGTTCTTTCCCCCTTGCTCTCTTTTACCTTATTTCTTTAAATGTGTCCCTTTCCCCTGACCGCTGCGTCTCTTAAGGATCTGTTCCTTCATACGGAGAGTTTGGTAGGTAAATAATGATTCCTTTCCAAGGCCCTTTCTTTAGTCACGACACTTAAGTTTCCAACTGCGTGTTCTCCACCGAGGAACATGGTTTCTGCAGGCTTGTTTAAAAAAACAACAAAAAAATTCACATATTGAACTTTGACTTGTCTTAGAGGTTCTCAGAGTTGGATCTCGCTTTTCATAATTTTACATAAATATATTAACGTATCTGTTGGGGGGTATATTAGTGATCCCACTATTTAAAAAACAAAACAAAAACTCTCACTGAATAAATTATTTTAAAAAGGGTTTATTTCATATTGTGTCCATCTGGTCTGGGTATACGCAGCTTGAATAAATAGAAGAGCCTTGAGAAGTAAAATAAATATGTTATATCACCGTATTATTAACCTTTATACGAGATGCAAATGAGACAGTTTATACATACAAAAATAAAGTGAAATAAGAGGTTATTAAATGTTATTGTCCCCTCTTTCCTTTGGCGGGGAATGTATTTATTCACAGTAAGTAGTTCATACAAAATCGGGGATGAGTCACTATTATTCACAACTTTCCACACATGGAAAAATTGATTTTATTTGCCTTTCAGGACAGAGTGCAGGATTCCTTTTAATAAGTGGATCAATGCTCTTGTGTGTTGAAAAAGTGTTTAAGCCGCCTTTCCGACAACCTCATATGGGCACATAACGAAATTAAAACCTGGAGAAACCTTGGATGAAATAATTCAGTTACTTTGTTTTCCAAGCTTTTTGTCTTGTTTTTCGACAGTTAACCGTCACTGTCTGTTCATTTTCCCCTTTCTTTCTTTGTCTCAACGGCACAATTTCCTCCATTAAATTATTTGGATGCTCTTCCTTTTGTCTTCTGTCACGCTGAACCTCTTTTGTTCCCGGCCCTCTCTCTAAATCACACCAAACCGTTCCTTACAATCCCTCCACTCTCCCCCGTTTCTCTTTCACCCCTGCTGCCTGTCTCACTGCCTCGCCACTCAACACCCTCTAAATCACAGACACTCCATTCCCCTGCTATCGCTTTTGCTCTTTCCCACACGGTCCCGTCGTCTTCATTAGATCTCTTCTATTTTCTCTGAGAATTTTTTTTTCACCCGTTCCCTTCCCTCCCCCCTTCATCCCCCCTTTTTTTTTTTATTTTCTTCCACATCCGTGTCTAAATCCCCGTAAATCAACCCCGTGCGATTCTTTCCCCATTATTTACCTCCCCCCTCCATGAATCACCTCTGTCTCAAAGTCTCACTCTCCTGGTCTTGTCCATCTGCTGCAGGTCGCTCCGCCCCAATGAAGAGCATCTCCAGCAGCCTGAAGGAGACCATGAATCCGGGTGACATGGTCCAGGACGCCATCCACAACTTCTCCCCGGCCTACCAGCAGTACACCCAGCAGTCCACGCTGGAGCAGGGGGTGCCGCAACCCGTGTCTCGTACCCTCAGCGCCGTCCGTCCCCGCGGGGACACGGAGAAAACTCTTCTGCTGAGCTCCGATGACGAGTTTTAGAGCGAAAGCTCGACCGAGACAGACGCCGGTCTCGACCGCAGCCGAACAGGCCCGACGGCGGACGGAAATATTTGTAATGCTCCGGAGCAGACGGTCCCGCTGTGCGTTTGTTTTTCCCGATCATGAATGTTAGGACCTTCCTGCACAAACATTTCTGCACCCACATTTCCCCCCAGAGTCTTATTTGGTGGAGACAGTTTAAGCTGATTTAGAGTCAAAACACTTGCCAGAGGAAAAAAGAAAGTTGTGTCTGATTTTGGAAAGTTAGTGAGCTCACACTGGCTCACACTGAATCACGCTTGACTTTTTGGGCAAATGTTTGCTTGCACGGACAGAGGCTTGATTCTACAGTACAGCTCAGTCATGTTTCCTTCACCCCCACATATGTTTCTAAATGAGAAACGTAGTAGCTTTGGTCAGGATGGCCGTTATTTTCACTTGGTCATTTGCTGTATTTCTGTATTTGCCTCGTCGTATGAAAACCCTTAAAATGTTATAGATTTTTTTTTTCATGATCCGATATTAAAATATCCAATTCTTTTAATATTGTTTTCAAAAGATTATTTCCATATTGATTTACATTTCAAGGGGGGGTGCTGTTGTTTTTGCACAAATATGATATAAAGTGTAGATCATTAGTACTGAAGTGGGCTGTGTGGCCCAAATGGAAACCACATGAAAGATTTGTGCTGATGTCCGCGTAAGACTGACGTATTATTGATATTAGCGTTTCGGAAAGGAGGCAGGCTGAGCAGATTATAGTTTATAGATTATATGGTACATCTGCTCCGGTGGCCGGCAAGAGTGACGGCGTGCATCAGCTGCCGCGGGCAGGATTACACCGGTGTACGTGGGGTGTTATTTGAAGCGGTGGGATTATTAATGCTTATACCCGAGACCTCTACGAGCTACAATGTAGGTTAACTGGATTGAGGGACAAACAGTGGAAGAATGTAGGTTAAAGCTAATTTAAGACACCCTTCAAACAGTGCTCAGGTTTTTGAAGTAAACCTTTTCTTTGCTCAGAAATGTCCACCTCAATCACATAAAATACTGACATCTCTCAATGTTTTAAGCAGGACAATATAATCTAGAACACAGAGTAAGGTAAATTAAAACAATTCTAACGGCATATATTTTGCTCTCCATTCACTTTTTAATCCATGTTGCTTTGAACACTTAAACAAAGCTGCAGCCTAGTGTCAATATTGGATGGCGAACTAGAAAGGAGCTAGTCCGCTTTAGCATGCTAGCTGTTCCAACACGGGCTTAGCTAGCATTTGGCGTCGCTCTGCTTCCGTTATGACAGGACTCAAAGAAAAAACAAGGATGTGAGTTAACAAGATATGTAATAATTATATATTTTGCTTTTTTAACATTTGTATATATTTTGTCAGATGCATTTTTAAGCTGTATTCCTTTGCAGCAGTCGAGTGCCTTGCAAGGGCTCTTTTGGGGCTAATAACTGAAGCAGGTTGTCCATGTCGTTGACACACCAGGTCTTTAAAAATACTGTCAACGCACATAATTAGTCATTTAATGGTCTTCATTGAGTCTTACCTATTACATTGGTGTAAAAAGTACAAGTAAATATTGCGTGTTCTATACCTTTTTTTTTTTGTTTATTTTAGCAATTTTTGTTAGGAAAATTAAGCAGCAATACACAGCTTCAGGTGGTCATCAGCCAAACTCGCTAGCATTCTTTCCAAACATTAATTGTTCTAACGTGTATTGGAACTTAACACAATTAATATTAACAATAAAGTAAAATGTGTTCAATTTGAGATATTAAACTTGTATTAAGTCAATTTTTTTTTTCTTTTAAATTTAAACTTAAGTCATTCTCCTTTCGTCCCATCTGACACGTCCACTATTGTGACCTCTGTCAGCTTTCCTTGCGTCAGGATTGCCTGCTTAGGTTCTTTTTCCTTCTCTAGAGCCACGTTTGCACATTACTCAGCCCTTCACCCTGAGCTGAAGCTCATCCAAAAACAACAACAAAATCGTATTGAAAATAATAATCTGTGCAGCATATTTTAATCTGGTAGAATGTTTTTGCAGTCACTATTCAGAGTGGCATGTAGTGTGGCATCAGTGATTTGACTTGGATGTTATTTTCTTTCTCTCGGCCAGCTTTCTTTTTCTTTTTTTTTACCCTTTCATACCATTGCAGTCATAGCTGGGGTTTTTTTTGACACATAATTGCAGTTCTTGTTGAGTCATCAGTGAGTCACTGTCCAGATGAGTTCACTTTCACTGATCTGCAACTGCTCTGTCTCAACACCAGGGGGCAGTTAGGAATCCATGGACTCAGTCGCAGGCATGCTTACTGCATTATAGAAATACAACACGAAATGCTTGGTCTGAATTCAAGTCAGACACTCTCCTGGTGTATTTAAACCGCCATCTTTTTTTTCAACCTGTCATGGTGAGAATAGCAGCGAACCTCTGCCTTCAGACAGAAGCCATGTGTCTTTTATTTTCTGCTTTCCTGTTTTAAACAAGAGCGGAGCCACGTCTATGCGCAGAAGCACCGGCCTATTTTTATACTGTGCTTAGTCTCGTCTGAGCAAATGGATTTTGCTGCATTTTGACATGGATACAAACTGGACTATATTTATGGCGGCTGAGCTTTACCCAGCTACAAATGACCCTGTTATTAGAGGCAGCAGTCAGTCAGTGTCAGTACAGTATGTGCGTTACTGCATTTGGCCAATGAAGAACTCAGGTGATAATTTGAAAAGCACCTTAGATGTGTCATGTCTTATCTGTCTATTGATTTACCATTTTTTTTCTTGACTGATATTTGCTCCATTGCGGCATCCAAAAGCACCTTCTTTCTTACTTGGCAAATTGATGCTGTAAGGTGGAAATGTCATAAACTCAAAGTGCTGTCTACAGCAGTAACAGTAATGATAGTCTTGTGTTGGAACAGATGTATACTGTAAACAAACTATATGCACAATTTTTTTTTTTTTTTGTCATTTTTTTTAGCATGTCAAGGACTCTTGGTTTCTACTTCTGTGTACGTGTCAAATTGATAGATAACTGAGGGCATAATAAAAAGTTTAGTCAAAAGCTGACCGTTAACCTTTTGTCTCACACATAATTATAAACGGTTATTTTTTGCTGACAATGTAAATAGCACTTTTTATACAACAAATCTAAACCGCTGAACCTTTTGTAATATTTGCTAGATATTTTCTTTAATGGAAGAAATGCAAACAAATCAAGAAGAGATGAGACTCCCTGGGAAATAACAATATAAAGGGGAAATATAATTGTGCAAAATTGAAATGAAAGTCAGTAAAAATAACCAAAAATATGCAAAGATCTAGGACAGAAAAAGCATATTCAGCAATATGAAACAGAAACTAACAACAGGCATATAGAAAACATTCATTCGTCAGCCATTAGTATGTATGTATCATTTATTTATAAAGAGCTTTCCATGGACACGCTGTACAAAGGAGATTTGACAGTTACTTTTTTTTTCAAAAATCATTCATGAATTCAATTATTGTCCATTCTGCCTCTCTGTCAACTCGCCAGACATAAGAATGACTGGAAAAGCTCAACAAGCTCAACCCAAAATAGTCTGATTTTTATTAAAGTCATGTGAGAATCTGAAATAAATTAGCTTTTGGTCAAGAAAACTGCCAAACATCATCTAAATCAACTAAAAAAAGGGTAGAAGTGTAAAAAAGGTAATACGAATATTACACTGACAAATATTACTAAGAAATGATGAGGAAATTGGGACTGTTCCATTTTTTTGCATTACCCTCTTAGTCAGATGGTCTAAGTGTGAGTTTGATGTAATCTCAAGTTTTTAAAGGAAGTGGAAACACAGAATGTCTCGACACAGGAAGGGAAACTTCTACATAAATGTTTCCAATACTGAATGAGTTTTTTTTAAACCCGTAAGTCATGAACCGAGATATGAACCGTCTTTCTTTGTTCACGGGTCTAGGGGACTGTCTCACTTTAGTTTTAATTTGTTGTTAACTCACATCTGATACTGAGTCATGAATTGAGAAGAGAACAAAACACCCTGTGGATCGACAACACTTCCACACTTCCTTTTTTTGCATGTTGAGGGCCCCTTTGGGAGCAACAAGGATGGATAGGATCAGGAAGGAGTCCAGCACAGCACATGGGATGCTTTAAAGATAGAAAGGGCCGGGCTGAGATGGTTTGGTTCAAACAGCGAAGTGGGGGGGGGGAGCAAGAGGAAGACCGGGGACTTATGGATGGAGTGATAGAGGACATGAAGTTAGTCGGTGTGAGGGTTAGATGGAGGCAGATGATTTTTCTATGGCTACCCCTGAAGGAAGGAAGACCCCCCCCACACCCACACACACATACAAAAAAAAAATCTACTTCCTTTCTGCACCATGCATTTCAGTCCAACCATAAACACACCACTTTATGTACAATATGTACAACATTTATTATAATTAATATATAAAATAGACAATGTACTTAAATTTTCACAATAGAAAAAATACAATAAATACAAAGACCATTTTTGTTTTGCAAGTATTACAAAACATCCAGCACAATGTGACAGATGAGACATTAAGATATTGAGAATAAATGCTTCACCACACTGATATTCATATAGCTAAATATACGCTTCATAGGTTTAATAGTCATATTTGACAGTCTAGTTGTGTTACGAGGCCTGCTTAGAAACGATATTGCTAGCACTATTCAGTGGCCCAAACTCCATGACATCTGAGCCTGTTTGAACAGTTTAGTGCGTCTCTAGTAAAACAGGCTTCTGGCTGATGGAGGTTTGTTTTTCAAGTGAATACAGAACCGCTTCTTCCCACCTTCCGTCCCCCCACTTCCTTGCCTACTTGCAGTCTCCATCTCTATCTCCTTTTAAAACGTCTCCGCCCTCTTTTGTCTCCTCCTCTTCACCATCTTCCAGTTTTTCCAAATCAGTCAATTAAGATTCTGTGTTTCTGCTGACCCTTCAAAATCTGAAGTGGCCTGTATTATTCACACATTACTCTAGAAAATCAATCATAGAAAAATAACATCCCTCCTAGAATCCACTACGACAAACCAGTAAAAACTTGACAAACACACACACACGCGCACACACACACACACACACACGCACACACAAATCATACAGCAATATGGCCATTAGCTTTGAGCATATTTCTACACAGCTAATAATCAACATTTGTAAAGTAATAATCGTCACACAATACAAGAATTAGACATGAGAATATCCCAGACTACATAATTACTTCTGAAAACATAGTATGGCAGCACTTGTTAGCTTGTCTTTTTAAAATTTCTACCTTTAAATACAAATAAAATATAGAATATATCTCTGATAAATGTCACTTGACTTTTTGTCTCTCAACGGCACATACAAACATTACAGACAAGAACACAAATGAGGAATGTAAGCAGAGGATTTGCATTGATGTGAGAGTAATTCCTACCAGATGCTCCTCCGCGTTTTAACAAAAACGACCAACATCTGTTGGGATATGAAGAAGGAAGCGAGAGCAGACTGAAGCTAAGCGGCTGCACAGTTCAGAGTTGTGATTATAGGTCAACATATAGGAAAACCCATTAAAATGATAGAGTTATATGTGGTCATGAACAGTCTAGAGGGAGCAATCGGACCTCTCGTGTTTTGCATTCTTTGCCTCCTGCATAGACTGAAGGCACTGGACTGAGAAATGTTCACCCTAGGAGTACAAAACCACTACCCTCTACAGGGAGGATCCTCAGGTTGATGGAGCCATTTGTGACTGAATGAACAATGCGAGGAAATGAATGATGTGCTAATGTGGGATTCCTCGACCCTTTTTAGACTGCGATGACACGTAGTTTTTGCTCCTGAAATCTTCATAATCCAAACAGTTGTTGCTGCTGTCAAGTAAATCTAACTCTCACATGATTGTAGTTTATGTCCAAGAGCGTGACTGAAGCTCAAACATAGAAATATTTCATTTCAATTCATCAAACTAAGATCAAAAAAAAAAAAAAAAATGCAATATATTAGTCTTAGAAATCTCCCACAACCCTGCTTGCACACCGACTGACTAGAGAAACACCACTAAACTAGCAAATTCAGACTAGAAAAGTACCAGGAAGCTGCAGGCGGCTGCAGTGTGCGGCCTCGTCTCACTGGTAGTTTACTGTTGGTCAGTTGCTGTCAGAGAAACGCCGGACGTTGGGTCACACAATCAAAAGAACGCCGGCGTCACAGCTGGATGTGTTGAGCAGTGAGGATGTACAGTAAGTTTGTTTGGATCAGTCTACCTTCAGTCTAAACCCCATGTGGATAAGGGAAAGTTTGTGTGTGTGTGCGTGTGTGTGTGTGTGTGTATGCTCAGGACCTCTGTGAATGTGCTGCATTTTTCTTGCACCCTCTTAAACATGAAATGGACTTCTAAAAAATCTAAATCTGGGGTCACACTGCAGGGCTTTCACTTTCACTTCACAATTTGGGTTGAAACGCGGACAACTTGATCATCTTCACGGTTTATATTTGGTAATATTCAGATTAATGCATGTTTTGAAAATAGTAGTGCGTCAAACACTACGGGAAATTGAGAGTGATTTCATTCCACCTCACAAGCAGCAGATGTAAACCTGAGCACGGCAGACTTTGATTTGCATCGAGAGAAAAGAAAAGCTCAAATGACTGAAGAGAAAAAGACGTTGGGGATATACAGTCAACGCAGTTTTTTCCGAAGGTGGCATTTAATAACTGCTTGTTATGTGTTGGCAAATTGGATTCAAGTTTACTGAAGTGGGCCTGTGTTGGCGGTGTTTGTAAATGCAAAATGTCTGAATTCATCAGAGTGGTGCGTTTGAAACTGCCGGGGAGATTTAACACTTGTGAACATTTTAAACCCATAGTGTTACCAGATAATCTAAACCAAACATTTGTGCTGACAGAGGTCTCAGATCGTTATTCTTTTGAACTGTGAGGGGAAAAAAAAAAAGAAGATCAGCCTGAAAACCTGTAGTGTGAACCCAGCTTTGTGTGTGTGTGTGTGTGTGTGAGTATGTGTGTGTGTGTTTGCATTGCAGACTGTGTTTCCCTCCCCCTAGTCTGGTTACAGCAGCTTCTTCTAGGACGGCTCCTGTTCTCTCTGTGCCTGAGGTTGTGGTGGACTCTTCACTATGGTGATGACCGAGGCAGTGTTGAGGCGCGGTGCTGTGGCCAGCAGGTTGCCCCCGCCGGCCTCCAGGCCCCTGGCGAACCGCTGGAGCGCGGCCAGGCGAGCGCCCAGACCCTCCAGCTCTTTCCTCATCCCGGCATTTTCGGCTCCGAGCCGCTCCACCTCTCTCTGTAGCTCCATCTTCTGCTGCTCTAACGCCTCCCGTTGGGACACTCGTTTGACGCGGCAACTGGCGGCGTAGCCTCGGTTTTTCAGGGTACGGCGGCGCTGCTTGAGCTTCTGGATCTCCTCGCGGGACATACCGCGCAGGTGGAGGTTCAGCTCCCTCACTGAGAGGGACATGAGCTCACTGTCTGACAGGAAGGGCACGTTCTCCCCACATTCCTGCTTCACCTGTCGAGGAACGGACCAGAGGAGAAAAGGGATGAGAAACCATGCAGAGCGAACACATCCCGCGAACACAGCCGGCTCTTCCCGATGGCACTGAGCCGCTGGCGTGTTACCTTCAAGGCCTTGCTGCTTCTCTCTGTCGTCATGGTCAGACTGTCTTCAGTCCCCCCCTCTCCGAGCACCAGTCGAGGCAAATTCACTCACACTGAAAGAAGCGAAACACGAGGTAAAGACAAAAAGGTAAGTTCCCACATGTGACTCGGGACATCACACAGATTCACACCATATCTGGCCTGGATTCTCCCGTTCGCTCACAAGACATGCAGTCATGCACATTTGAAAAAAAAAAAAAAGAAAAAAAAGGAGAACCCACAGAGGTTTCATTCCTCTGCACTCTCATTATGCTCTTATTTGATATGAAAGCAGGACAGGGAAGCGATGTGCTTTTCTCTCAGTTGGCTAAAACATTGAGGAGGAAGTTACCACGTGTCTAGCCTTTCGTTGCTCAAAACAGGTGTCCCAACAATTCCCTCAAAACTTCCTCTTATCAGCTCACCACCAACGGCATAATGCTTTCACTGTAGGAACTTACAAGGACTCTTTCTCTCGCAGTTATATGTACAATATTGTTATCTGTGCATTCAAGGGAAGAAAATCAGTTGATGTGTTAACAAAGGAGACTAAAACTAAGATCTGAAACGTATGCAAAACTTTGAATTACAGCTCATCTTTACAGCAGAGTGATTTGTGTGAAGCCTTTTCGCTCCATATTTTCTGACTATTCAAGTGAAGCTCTAAGGGACTTCCTGGAATCCATTTAAAGGTCAGGTGGTCCTGGAATGTATCGCTGATAGATATGAAATTAACTTGAGGCTGTTTCACTGGGTAAGACAAGCTAGTGACCATGTTGACTACATTTCAAAAGCATCTTTTGATGTGAATATTTCATAAAGAACAAGTGTTTCTGGAGTGAAGAGGGCTTCAGTGCCACTTTGTGACCAGGAACCATTGAAAGATTGCATGACACCATGAATAAAATGAATTTTGTGAGTCAGTGTTCCTGTAATTCACTCCTAAACACTATGAAAATTACTTGACTCAGTGAAACTCCCTGAATCAAGGGATACAATCAGCGCAATGACGGGGATAGAAGTAAAATATTAAAAGGTACCTTCTCATTTACTCTTATTCATTATCACTCATTAATAATTCAGTTATAACTGGACATTCAATTTCTTTCTGTTGTTACAGTTATTGGATCAAAGATCCCATCCATGCAATATTAATGAGTTCAAAATTACAGGATGAAGAAAACGGGATCCTGAAATGATGTAAGTAAAGTGCAACATAATACCGTACCGCTTTTACCCCCCACACAAAACATTTACATTGAAATAACTTGCAAGCATTTCAGCAAAATATAACTGTTGAACATTTAAAAGAGTTACTGTCGCACTTAGTTATTGTCAGAATGCATCTTTGCACAACTTTAATGTGAATTTGTGAGGAATGTTAAGTCAAGGTAAGCAGTTACTTTCCTGTTTATCTGGGAGGGAAAAAACGCTTGTCAGATTCTTTCTTATTTATCAAAGTTCATCGGGGCTTGGCTCTTTGCCTTTCACTTTTCAGAGCCCAGATCGAAACATGCTGTGTTTATTTACCTTTTTCTTTTTGCCAAAGCTCTAAAATCAACAGAATAATAACACACATATAAACGCATAGTAGCAGCAAGCAGACCACGAGATGGAAAAAGTCTGGATTTAAAACTCAACAAGTCCAAAAACAGACAGGAATGTCTATTCGGAAGCAGTAAGTGAGTTATTTAGATGTGGGGGGTCAAATTTCTTGGGAGTTTGGATTCATTTGACTGTGTTGAAATGTACGCCCATCTGTAATCGCCTTAATTTAACTGTGTTTTTTTTTCTCTTAACGGCACCTGCCGTGACGGTTGCCGTGTAAATGAAACCAAAAGGAAAAAAAAACACCAAATTGCAATTCCCGAAAGGCGTGGGACGTGGAGCTCGGCGTCACCGCGGTTGTCCAAACACCCGGTGGACTTCTGCTACCAAATCCGACGACACCGCCGTTTCGTAAAGTCACGGTGATTCAGCAATAAGCCATTCGTTGCGTTCAACCGAGACAGCCAACTCGTCCCGCGGACAGGAAACCCAGCTGAGACCACGGATTTCTATATTTGTCTAAACAGCACAGGATATCCACGTTTAGACTCCACTATAAATATCTCGTTAGAGGATAAAGTACGACGAAAAGTAACCACGCCGGAGTGCAACGCAACAAGTGAACGCAGCGCCGATAAACACGGATTACTACGAAAGGTCGAAAATAGCCAATCTACGTGACGGGGAATGGCAAAATAAGATGTAGCTGACACAGAGCTTCGGTAAACAACATTCACTCCCCTGGATTAAACCAGCCTTCCTTATAGGGAGAGGAGCTGGCCGGCTTGAGCAGGGCGCCGCTGCTATAGTAAACAGCCATCACGAGTGCGCTCGACATCCATTTTAGTCGGGACTGTAAATATTCCATCAAAATTGCTTTCAATTCGCGTTTTGAACGCGGTGTTTCAACGCGTCGCTGGCCGCCGGTGGTATCGCTCAAGGGTGGCCTCTGCGGGTTAGGAAACGGTCCGGGATATCCGCATCGTTTTCGACACGCTAGTAATGTTAGCTTCTTTAGCATCAACGGTTTCAAACGAGCTAAAGGGGGATTAAAACAAACAGCTGCCTGCTCACTTGTCCTTGGTTGTTCGCCAAGTCACAGGCGGATACGGTCCCCTAGTGTTCTTCTGTTAGTACCGGAAAACCTACAATTGTTATTCTGTTCGATATTGAGAAAATATGACAATTTACCTGCTGGGTCGACGCGACTCCGGCGACAAAATGTCAGTCCGCCTTTTCCCGGAATGACTTCGCTGCTTTCTGAGGTAGGATTCTTTCATTCATAAAAAACACAAGCGACAATGACGTCAGGCCAAAAGAATGGAGGCGGAGTTAACCCCGCCCCCGCGGCGTACTCCGGGAGGATGTAAACAAGGAATCCTTCCATCCCGGAGACTTTCCATGACCAGCCCTCTATCGCAATTACCAGCAATAACAACTTTCCCCGAAAAACACGTGATAACAAGCACCAACTGTAAAACCAAGGATTCCCATCTTTATGTTATAAGATTCCATAAATGCGATTAAAAGCTTGTATACGTTCGCCACATTTACAAGTTTATTTAAAAAAAGAAATTAGCTCAAGCTAATGGCTACGGGTGAGATCCAAAGGGTGAAAGTCAATAGGGAGCATCCAGC
This sequence comes from Fistularia commersonii, assembly GCF_037954325.1. Classification (NCBI taxonomy): domain Eukaryota; kingdom Metazoa; phylum Chordata; class Actinopteri; order Syngnathiformes; family Fistulariidae; genus Fistularia; species Fistularia commersonii. The sequence goes on from NC_141316.1 coordinate 6,253,534, forward strand.
GCTATAAACTTTAATTTATCTATAAAATGTTTGATAGAAAAGTGCCCAAATCGTTAACCAGGCACGGATTGGGAAACCACCTGGACAGAGGACAGGAAAAAGGGTGCGAAATGATGAGACGGATAAAAAAGGAATCATTGACATCAAAGAAGGAGGCTGTAAAATCGGAAATATAGTACATAATATAAAATTCATTGGCTTGTTCTAAACCTCTGATAATCATCAGAAATGTCATTATCTATTATGGACAGCGGGGCAAGAAAACTGTTTATCCCTCGAGGATTCAAACTGTCCCTTTTTTGTTTACAAGGAAGCATGTTATCATTTGAGGATGTGATAAGTGAAAACAGATATTTAGCTGTGTTTAGAAATTTAAAAAGCGAAACGAACGGGAAGATGTTCTGATATCCACAGGCTTCCAGGAACAAACGAATTCTGTAATGTGACATCGAACCCGTTTCACGTCGTCAACCTAGTTGGAAAATTACCAGTCTTTCAATTTCCATCAGTCAACCTGAGTGAGTGAGCGAGAGAGAGAGAGAAACACAATAATAAATCAATAAACAAATAGATAAATAAATCCAGATTTTGGTTTCATCAGACCTCCTTATCGATAGGGGACGCAATTTCCCTTTTCGCCGAGCAAATGTTGAACTTTGACCTCAAGACGTCATCCGTCCCTGAGCAGGCTCACGTTTTCCGACCGTGACCTCAGGCTGTCGTTAGACCTGTGCATGTCTCCTAGTCCTAGTCCCGGAAGAAGTCGGTGAGATTTATTTTGGAAAAAAAATAGACGTTTTCCAAGTTATCACCCGTCTTACTGTATTTTCGAACGGCTAGTGCACACAGCTGCTCCGTTCCAGGAGAGAGGAGTGGGAGCACGGAAGAGAGCCATGTCCGGGATTGAAGAGCTATCCCCCGTTGCGGGCCCGGTGTCTACCCGGCCCCCCGAGGACGAGATCGACGACGATGAAGACGATGATGTATGTAGCTTTTAATTTAGCTTTTTGTGTCGCACACTTGTGACACAATGAAAACGCAGTCTGGAGTCAAATTACATTGTATGAAGGATAGTCATTTTTTCTTGGCTAGACATTGCTAGCTAACATGGCTGGGCCGGAGCTAAGTGGCTACCGGCGGTGTTGCAAACCTTCACAGGTACCTGTAGTTGTTTTACAAGTTGGTTTGCTTACGAATCCTCAACTGTCGTGACATTTAATTGATACTCTAATGTCTCAAACAGCCTAGCATTTCAACCTGGGTCAGGCACCAAGTTAAATGAGGCTTTGATCAAAATCCCGTGCACCTCCTTACATCATACTGTCACTTTGCATATCATGCCACAGTCAGTTTTCTTCAGTACCCAGTTATTGTGTCTTTACAATACTGACCTGAAATAACATAACGTGCTGGTTGATATAATAACAGTCTTACTCAAATTATTTGCAACTTTAACACCCGAGTCATATTATACAGATCTGCTATTTAAAAGAAAATGTAGTGGCTTGGGGCTTCACGTTGGTATTAGATAGCATGTACACACTAGTATTGCGTGTCATATATGACTTAAAAACCTTCGTGTCTGATAATGCACACATCATATTACATTTGTCTGGTATCTTTTCATGCCTCATTTCTTTATTCAATAAATTCAAACATGTGGCCAGTTGGTGGTGCCTGGCCTCAAGTTAGACAGTTTGGCCAGTCATATCACTGCAGTCAGCATTGTGTCAAGTGAGATGTTGACTTATGGTTAATGCACAGTGTTTATGTTGTGATTTGTTCCTTAAAGCTGGACGAGACCCTGATGGAGAGGTTGTGGGGGCTGACGGAGATGTTCCCTGACTCAGTCCGCACTGCCGCTGAGGTGTCTGCACAGTGCTCTGTTTCTCTGGTCAAGAAGTTTTACGGGTATGTCTCAACAATATTTCTGTGGGCTTCTCACTATTTACCACAAATAATGCCTTGTGCCTCGCAAGTTTGGTTTATATTTTGAGAATAAGTATTATTCTACAATTATAAGGATTTTATTTTTTATATTTCATACACTTTTATGTTAAGCTAGACTCCAAAATTTTGATCCTTGTGTCGGAAAACATATACTTTCTTTGCATTTTCATTTAATTTTTCATGATCATGTTTTCACTTAGATTTTGCAACCAATTCACTTAATTTGTAACTTCATCATGCAACGATGCGAGGAGTAAATCGAAATTCTGTTGATATAGGAAAAAAAGCAAACAGAATGATGAAGAAATTTCCCATTGCAACAAAATCAAACTAAGCTAAGAATTGTAAATGGATGAGAAAACTTGTTACAAAACTCAATGGAATTTACAAGTTTATTCAGTCTGCCTGCTGATAGTTGGCCTGAAATGTCATTTTCATTACCTAAGCAGATTGCGCTTCCCCAAGGGCAAAAAATAGAAGAAATAATTCTCATGTCTTTGCACAACATTGACTGAAATATCTTGTGGTGGCACAAATGAATCAAGCTGTGGTCTTGCTCCAGTTTTTCCCGCTCAGCCCTTTGGGTGGGAACTACATCCTTCATGATCCTGGTGCTGCCGGTGGTGTTTGAGACAGAACGGCTACAACTGGAGCAGCAGCAGCTACAGCAGCAGAGACAGGTGAATGTCTGTGAGAGTGGCCACAGTGTCAGGAAACAATCCTTAGTCTAAGAGTTTATTGGCAGTCTGAAGAACCACAAAGCCACATGGTAGAGAAACAGATAGGAGATGATTGTTCTGCATGGCTAATTCAGCAGCGACTGAATTACCACTCTTTTAATTGTCTGAAATGTCAGTTCTGTCAGTTGGCATATTCTTTGAGGGAATTGATTCCTTAATGGTTCTGGTGTGCTAGTAGTGTGGCAGTGTGAATTTAATAATATCAAATAACCCTTGGATACTTTTGCATTTGTACTTTGTCCAAATTTAAGTAAGCATAACCTAAAGGCATAAAATGCATGTCATCAAAGTGAACTTTTTTTTCCCCTCCTAGATCCTGTTAGGCCCAAACACTGGAATGTCTGGTGGGATGCCAGGCATGATGCCTCCTGCGCCTGGAAAAATATGAGGGACAGGAAACACCTACTTGAGCCTGGGATCATCCGCTAATGATAATGCAGGTCCGGGCCACTAGGAGGGAGAGAGACCACGTGGAGACGGACAAAGAACTGCGTTGATTAAAAATAAGAGACGCGAATGCTGTGAGCCATCCACCCAACTGCAAGCTCACGCCAAAACAATGGAAAGAAGATGAGGATGTGACAGTGCTCTCTCTCTCTCTCTCTCTCTTTCTCTCTCTCTCTCTCTTGCTCTCCTTCCTCCATCATACAGAGACTGATTTACAGGAGCACAGCTGCTCTATTTTTTTTTATATATATATATATGCACATACACCATATATCATAAACATGTATTCTCTAGGGGATAGCTGGTACTGGTGGACAAATTGTAAGTAAAGATCAGAAGGTTTCCAATTGTCATCATTTGCTATTAGAATATCCGTCAGACAGATCAGAGACAATATGGCAACTTTAGCAAACCGTATTTATACAATCTTAGTTCATTGAACATTAATACATCAATTAGTATCTTGAAGTCCAATTCTAAAGTAATTTCTGTCTTGTCCCACTCCAGATGTGCTACGTATGTATATCAAGTGCAAACGGGCCAAAGTATTAAGAAGGATTAAGGCTTTTACAAGTCAACATCACTTTTTTTAGCAAGCATAATATATTTTCCAAGAGATGTCAAGATAATTGTAAGATCATGTCATTGAAGGCAGGAATCCAGTAATGTTTTGGACAATCTGGTGACAGTGGGAGAAAGTTTTGATGCTTGTGTCTCAGTTTCAATGTCCAGTCTTTGAATCTATTGTTTTTTTTCTTGTCACACTCAATCCATCAAGCGAAACCATGTATCTGTTTTGTGTTGGACTGTGATATTAAAATTCCAAATTGAATGGAAAAACCTTTATGACCTGTAAATCGTGAATTTGTTAAAAAGTAAAGTAACACTGCATCCCATCCAGTAATTATTTGTGAATGATGTGTATATTGTTCAATCCAATGAATGAGCAAATACTTTTTTACTTAAGGTTTGGATAAGCAGAGGATGAGTCACTTAATTGTCACATTTGTAAATATTTAATTACAAATATTATCGTTTGAAAGACATTTTCTGCGATTTTACACTTTACATTCCTTGTGGCCGCAGGGTGGCTCTGTGAGCACCTCAGGCCCACATATTCTGCATGAGATGATGACACTCATTTCGCACTTAGTTCAATGTATTGGGAAAAAAAAAAATCACCGAATTCTTCTTACGCCCAGTTTTACACTTGAGTGCAATAGGACTGGGACTTTTTTTATTTTTTGCAATTTTTGTTCCAGAAAGCGTCGAGCTTGTCCAGAGAAGCTTAGTTTTGTATATATCATTCCGGACACACAATCAAGCAATTCGTGTTTGACTGACTTTTTCCCGAGGTCCTTGAACGCATCAGACCGCTAATTCCCGCCAGAAGCGAGAGCGTTGATATTTACAGAAATATATTCTTAATAAATGTCGACTACTTCCTGTCATGCGAAAAATGTATTAATGTTTGTTGGTAAAATATCTAAAAATACCAGACAAGACACTTTGGCCAAGTTTATGGTTTAAAATACCGTCATTTTGACCTTGAAGACTTGGATAAAGCGTATTGTTAGCTTTAGCAAGACGAACTAAACCAGCTAGCTACTGTTTCCTACGGCTTATTGTTCAGCAAAGGGACAAAAACAGAACACAACATTTTCTTTTAAACGTTTGGGTGTTCAAAATGTTCAAAATGCAAGTCGAAGAGGACCAGGTTGTAGATGATGATACCACTTACCAGGATGATGATGTGAGAATTTTAATTTCTTAATAGTATGACTTAGCGCCTTACTTACATAAGTAGGAAATCAGAATTGTGGCTGGACAAATGTTAACTATCAAACCATGTCCAAAGTGAAAAGTTTTGCATTTGCGGCACTTTCTCATCACCGAATTATACGTAAAAAAATCAAATTAAAATATTTACTGGTTTAGTTGACTGAAGTTCAATTCTCAGTTTGTACTGTTTATACTGCCGTACAGTAATATTGGACTTTCAGTGCCACATTCATTGTACTATTCTATTGTACTTTTGATGAGTAAACCGTGATGATATTTATATATAACATGTTATCAAACATTACGAGCTATTTGAGTATTTTTGAAAAATGTTGTATCTACATTTGTTTTTATTTATCCCCTTTAATCACTGATCAAATTTGTCACATAAAACAACGACGAGTTATACTGAGGTAGATGTGATTCGAGTCCAATTTTATTGAACATTCAGTGCAAGTAATTGAAGTAGCTAAATTCCATTTTCCATTCCTAAATCCACTCCTCCCCAAATGTCTCTCCTCTCCTATGTTTCTCTCCCACCTAACAGATGAGCCTCTTCCAAGACATCGACCTCCTGCAGAAACATGGTGTTGTGAGTAGCCATGGCATTGGGTGAGGGTGGGTGGAGGGGTTTGAATCAAACATTAGCTTTCTATCCGAGCATCTCTACAATTCTCTTCACAGAATATGGCAGACATCAAAAAGCTGAAGTCAGTTGGAATCTGCACTGTTAAGGGCATCCAGATGATGACTCGCAGGGCTCTGTGCAACATCAAGGGCTTGTCTGAGGCGAAAGTTGAGAAGATCAAAGAGGCTGCTGGGAAAATGCTGGTAACATGTAATTTTTATTTACTTTTTTCAAAATGTTGAATCTCATTTGATTGATTTATCTTGTGTGGCTTTTCTCTCGTAGCCGCAGGGCTGAATTGCAATCATCTAACAGAATAACAAGCGCAAACTTGCATTACAGAATATTGGTTTCCTGACAGCCTTTGAGTACAGTGCGAAGAGGAAGCAGGTGTTCCACATCACGACTGGGAGCCAGGAGTTTGAGTTAAGATTTACTCTTGATGTTGAGAACTTGGACATGCAGGAGACATTTTATGATATTGTGTAATAAGGCTGGGAAATACATCAAAATACTTCTTTCATAGAATTTCAATTAAACATGATGCAGTATTGAAAATTGTGACACATGATTTCATGCTTAACATCTGAATAGGGTCCTTATCTGGTCAAAATGTTTTTTCAAATTATGTAAATTTACATACTGGTTTGTTAATCAGTTTTTAATAGTTTTTTAAACACCACAAGTGATTTTGAAATTAATTACTTTTAAATCTGCATTGTGTGAAAATATCATTAGATATTAAAAATATTAACATTAGAAATAATTTGATAATCAGCAAATTCATTTGGAAGCATTTTGATGGAAGTGCCATTGAGCTGCTACTCATCATCATGGTGGTCGGCTTCTGAAAATTATGACACTTTGGCCCCATGTGCAAAGCACAACTGTATGAGCTTTCTTTAATATACTTTATTTGTTTTAGTATTGAAATACATCACACTTGTTGTGTTTATTGTGTATTAAAAAGTGCTGTTACATTAACTGCAGTCAAACTTCAAGTTGTGAAAGTTACAGTTTGAAGGAAATGCAAGTACAATTAAAGCCTTTTATGAAATCCTTGATGTTTATCAGGGACCTTTTGCATCTAAAAACAACACAGTGGAGTCACTATTTTTGACTTCAAGTTATGTTGTCCTGTTGAAGCAATGAAAGATTATAATTTACCATCAGATATAATGGCTTTATCTCTACAGTAAATTGCTGGGTGGAGGACTAGAGAGTATGGCTATCACCGAGGCCTTTGGAGGTGAGGCCACACTTTGTTGTGTACCAGGGCACAAGTCTCAATATACCATGTAGCAATAGATGGAAGAATGTTTAGCTCAGAACCCCCAGCATGCTCTCATCCAACAGAGTTCCGCACAGGAAAAACCCAGCTCTCTCACACACTTTGTGGTGAGTGAAAAGACACTTTACAAAGTCACTATAACAACGCTGTGCCGTTCAAAGAAACCTTAACAGACTATGTTTGTGTTTTGTTTTTTTTTTAACTCCCAGTCACTGCTCAGCTACCCAGAGAATGTGGCTACTCGGGCGGCAAGGTCATCTTCATCGACACAGAAAACACCTTGTATCCTTGGATTGAGCAGAATCATAAAGCCCAAATGTTATTACAAGGACTTTTAAGAACATTGCAGTTCTTCATGTAAGCTGACCTGCAGGAATTTGTATTAATATAACACCATTTAATAATATAGAAAACACATTCATCTCCGTAAGTTTCCCTCTGCTATTTTGTTCCCGTTACCTTTAACTTGGGTGGTTCCAGCCGCCCCGACAGACTGAAAGACATTGCAGACAGGTTCAACGCGGACCATGATGCTGTCCTGGACAACGTGCTTTATGCCCGCGCCTATACAAGTGAGAAGATCTGGTTCATTTCCACTCAAATGCCGAGGTTTCTATCATGAGGGTTCATTCTCATGCAGAGTTGTTCTCCTGTCTCTGCAGGTGAACACCAGATGGAGCTGTTGGACTTTGTTGCAGCCAAATTCCATGAGGAAGGTGGAGTCTTTAAACTTCTGGTGAGATACAAAGTTTTTATGTTAGAGCAGGGCTTCTTATACTCATCACCCCAAAAACAAATATGCAAGACAATTGTGACCAACACTTTATCAGGCTTGTGTCATTATTCCTGCTCGGTTATATTTTGCTAATTCTTGCAAATCCCTTCTGTCTGTCCTGCTTTTGCCAGTGGGTCTCAACCTTCACTTTCTGAACTTCTAAGTTAACAACTGCAAGCATTTGTGTTACAGTGTGATTCAAACCAAGTGGTTAAAACCTTAAACAAAGATGAATGACGCTGCAGACTGAAATAAACCAAACAATACCAACTGGGGGTGTAAAACACAGTGAACCTATAATTTATCATAAATGATACTCGGTTGGTGGTTTGAAAACCTGATGCAGCAAAGAATCCTAAAATGTTTGACGTTAATGCCTCATTTAGCCATGTGGAAACAATTTCCATTTGTTTTTTTTTATCTTTCAGTATTTTTGTCAAAATTCTGAACAGATTCGCGGCACATTACATCATTGTTTGTTTCCTTTTTAATGCAGACCAGTGAGTCTTTGACTCAACTGCAGTTTTTTTTTCTAATATTCAGATTATTTAAATGTGAATTTTAAGTTACTATGAACAGATTTTGGGAGTATTTAACACATCCAGTCATTTTAACCACTTTTTGGTTAACTTCTTTTTTTTCATATGTTTATCAATCAGTTTCATTAGCAGGGACAGTGAACGTTAAAAAACATTCCTGTAAATGTGTGAGTTATACTTTCGGCCATCTATTCATCCATAGTCTCATGACAGATGTAACAAACAGGCTAGCACTAGAGAAGGAATATGAAGAGCATGCCATGGATCATCAAATAGAAATTAAAAAGATGTAAAATTAAGATAGCAAAAGCAGAGCCTATGATACATCTATTATTTAAAACATGACTTCGAAACAAGCCATTTTATTTTCTGATCATGTGTCAAAACGATACATTTTAACCAAATATGAAAACACAGTAAAACTATTAAAGCAGACAGTGAATGTAATATTTCATCAAAATATGAATTCTTACACCAGCTTCAGATTTATTTAGTACAATAACAATCTTGTGATATGCTCTTTTGTTTTCCCTCCCAAATGCAGACCAGAAAACAACTATTAAAATATCACAAGGTTTTGTTAGATAGATTTTTATTTCGACTTTGAAGGTATATGTCTTTTTTCACTCACAACACAGTGCAGGGTTACAGTACTTCTGACCATCACATGTTGTGATGTATGCAGCACAGTTTTGTAATCTAGAAATTAGATACCTATCAGAATATGAAACTTTCTTTAAAATGCACTGTAAACTTGTCATCTTATATTCATCCCCCTGATGGAGACTTTATGTTTTTTTTATTTGCTGCCTCCTGACTCATTTCTTAAAGAAAATATTCCAGGGGGAAAGCATGTCATTCTCCCCCTCTCTTCTCTGACGTCAGATTATTGACTCCATCATGGCTCTGTTCCGAGTGGACTTCTCTGGTCGGGGCGAGTTAGCTGAGCGGCAGCAGAAACTGGCACAGATGCTTTCCAGGCTTCAGAAAATCTCTGAAGGTTTGAGGCAGTGTTTTAATTCTGCGAAAACTGCTGGTGTGCTGCTATTTTGGGATGACTTAAGGATTTAACCTTTTCCCACGGGGAGTAAAATTGCATCGAACATAAACAGTGCAGCATCTCTAATTCTCTCATTTACTGCGTGGTTTAAGAGTACAATGTAGCTGTGTTCGTTACCAATCAAATGACTGCTGATCCCGGTGCAGGAATGACGTAAGAGACTGCAAACACATTCTTTTTGATCAATGAGACATGGAAATACTTTTTGGCGATGTGTGATGCTCTTTGAAGTTGTGATTAGAAAAATTCTCCCATTTTAGCTTCCAGGCTGATCCCAAGAAGCCAATAGGCGGACACATCCTGGCCCATGCCTCAACCACAAGGTTAAGCTTGAGGAAGGGCCGAGGAGAGATGAGGATCGTCAAGATATTTGATAGGTGGTTTGCTCTTTAGTTAAGACTTAGTTTCTTTAGGTCCTTATTAGTTCTAAGTCTTTAAAATTCAAATACAATTTGTATCAAGGTTTGTAACTCTGGAGATATGAAATCACATTTCATCAATACTGTTTTGTTTGAAATAATGAATTTTCCCGCAATGATTCCCTAATTCCATTAGAGTACCATTGTTAACCTGCTTTCTAGTGGTTTAAACTAGATGTGACACTCTAACATGAACTTGATATGAATACCAAATACTAGCTTGTAAATTGACGGACAGGGCTCTGAAATTAAATCGTTTTTATGATACCAAGAATAGGAATGTCATCCAAAAACGGGATGAACATGTCTAGTATTTAGTTAAAGTAGTCATACTAATGCAGCCCCAGGGGGGCTCAAGCCAGTCCCACGCCTGGATAAATGTAGAGGGTTGTGCCAGCAAGGGCCCCCGGCATAAAACTCATCCCTAAACCAAATATGCGAATCAAATCTGTGACTTCCATGCCAGATCAGATGAGATTCGGGTTAACAACGGTTGCCACTGGTGCCAATAACCTACAGGGTGCCAGTGGAAATTGGACAACCGTGGGCCGAAGAAGAGGATGGCTTGTTCAGAAGCAGAGAGAGAAGGGAAGACTGACAGTAGGGACTTTGAACATTGGGACGATGATGGGAAAGCTAGAGAGTTTGTTGACATTATGCAGAAAAGGAAGATGGATGTACTGTGTGTCTAGGGGACCAGCTTTAGGTAGTACTATCATGGTATTGATCGTAAGAGAAATGGAGTAGGAGCTATCTTAATGGAGTTTGTTAGATTTTCTACAATTTTCTACAAATGCAAAGAGTGTTGGATAGACTGATGTGTCTGAAGTTAAAGATTGAAGGTGTGATGCTCAGTGTTGTTAGTGGCTATGCCCCACAGGTGGGATGTGAGTTAGAGGTGAAGGAAGAATTCAGGAGTGAGTTAGATGAAGTAGTGCAGAATATCCTCAGAGCTGAGAGAGTGGTAATTGATGCAGGCTTCACTGGACATGTTGGGGCAGGCAATCGAGATAAGAAAGAAGGGATGGGCAGGTCAGGCATAGAAACACAGAGGGACAGACAGATAGTGGTAGACTTTACAAAAAGGATAGAAATGACTGGAGTAATTACTTTTTTTTTTTCCAGAATAGGCAGAAACAGCAGCGGTAGGAGCACGCAGGTAGAATTCATCTTGTATAGACGATGCAATCTGAAGATCAGTGACTGCAAAGTAGTGGTAGGTGAGAGTGTAGCCAAACAGCACAGGATGGTTGTTTGTAGAATGAATCCGGTGACAAGGAAACGGGTTCAAGCAGGTTGGAACGGGTGGAGAAAAGTGAACGGGGTAAATGTGTGATAAGAGAATCAGCCAGAATGAAAGGAAAGGTATGCAGGAAAGTGGTGAAGAGGAAGAGGAAGACCAACGAGAAGTTTTATGGTTTTAGTGAAAGAGGACATGAAGGTAGTCGGTGTGAAAGAAGATGCTACAGAGCATGGAGTTAGTTGGAGGAGGTCAATGTGCTGTGGGGACCCCTGAAGGGAAAAACCCAAAGGAAAGAAGAAGTAAAAGTAGTCACACTATTCATCACCCTGATCTCACTTGACTCTCTTGTCTATTGGTTTCTCACAGCCCCGACATGCCTGAGAATGAGGCCACCTTTGCCATTACGGCTGGAGGAATCGCCGATGCCAAAGAGTGAGGGATAAAAGTGGCGAAAGCGATAGCATTTAATCGTTGCATTGCTTTATTTAGGGAATTCATAGTATTTATAACACAGCTCATAGCTTTGTATAACTTATACAACACGGAAGTTTGGGTATAAAGTATTTGTTGTGTGAACGTGTTTATTGTCGTATATTCCCTCTTGTTGACATGTTTAAATAAATTATAACATGCACATCTCCATCCTGTCACTGTTTTACTCACTGGCTCTAGGATCACTCTAGTCCAGACCTGGGCATTTTACGGCCCGCGGGCCACATCCAGCCCGTTTTGCAAACAAATGTCTTTGAATATTTGAACAAGTATTTTCAATCAATACTGAACCAAGAAACTTATTTTTCCTTTCGTTTAATTTTGTATGGATGATTACGAACAAAAAAATGTCGGACGGTACAAGTAAACGATCATTAATGATTTTAAAATTGAAATAAAATGCCAAAAAAAATAAATATTTAAATTGCAATTTTCATTTTGTTCACTTAGTTGCCCCGCGCATAAAAATTCAAAAAGAAATGGTTAGTATTCGGCGAGTAGGAGTCTTTGCTGTCCTCTGGTGGCGAGTACGATACTGCATTTGTTCAACGCCGCTTCCCGTAGGCTACAAGATCCATATGGTTGTCAAAGCAAGGCTCAACAAAGCAATGGGAACCGCACCAAACGTGCTGCCGAGAGTCTAAACATATTTGCAACTAAAAGACCCTTCGGCGGAACCGGGAAAAACAACCACCGTGCCCTTCAGTGGACGCCTTGTCAACTCTGGTAAACGGAGCCATGGACCCGAGAGACACAGCCCCGGATTCGTGGGAGCTGGAGGAGGATGCCGAGGCCCCAACCGCCGCGGCGGCGGGGCTTCCGACAGCATTTGCCGCCCTCAACGTCAATGCCAAGCCGTTTGTCCCAAACGTCAACGCCCCGGTGTTCGTGCCGAGCTTCCTTCAAACCGGCGCCGCGGACATGCTGGTGTTAGACGGTAGGGCAACGTCGGACAGCTGGCTTGAAGTTAGCTTAACTTGCTAGCGTCCTTGCTAACTCAGCTAAGTTAGCTTTCCTGTCCGCAACAGCAGCGGCGGCGGCGGCGGCTCACTTCATCACACCAACTCATCAACAAGTCCACGGAGTCAGTCATGTGTTATAACCGGGCCGTAGCTGGGTTATAATACTGTTTTCGCGCAGATAAAACACACGACCACACGATCATCGATCCAACTATATCCGAAAGTTTAAAATGCTTTGCTTTCTATCTTTGAAGGTGCTTCTGATCCGGTCTCCAGCATGGAGGTGGCAGAAACCCTCGGTACGTGCGTGTACACAGATTACTGTAAACACGACATGCAAGGTTTTTAACATCACAGCTGTGGTGCTGGTTCACACAGTTCAGGTGTGTGTCTGTGCTGATGCACATGTTGCAGTCCGGTCACTTTCCATCCCCAGGTTTTAGAGCCTCTTTGAGATCCATATTGGGATTGCTGGCATTGGTAAAACCAAATGGTAAAACCATGTGCTCAGTATAATGTGATGCAACCTGACCAGAAATAGACCTTCACTGGCACAAGCTCTCCGCTGGCAGCTCTGCTTGTCCAGCGTCTTGGGCCTGTAGTTGGAAACTTCAGAAAAGTGCAGTTACTTGTTTCTGCTGAGCTTTGTTGTGACCCAATTTAATACTTGTATATTTGTGGTCTGACACTTGATGCTTCGCTCCTTCACTCACTTCAGTGACCTGTTTGTAGTTTTAGACCATAACCAGAGTGAGTGACATAAATTTGATCCGATCAGAAAACACAGAGAGATGGTGGTTTGATGTCAGTTATTAGCAATAATACTAATATGTTTTTTAAAGTAAACAGTGGTCTCCACCTTTTTCCCACCTGCTACTTATGCTCGCTCCTCAGAATCACCCATTACCATTATTCTTGTGCAGTCAAAATGTAACTAGTTAAGTGGTGGGATTTTTCTAGTTTTAAATACACACACAGTGTCTGGTACTTGATCGATACATAAACGGAGCTAATAATTGAAGCTCTAAAAATGTTCAGTTGTGGTAATTACAGACCATTTTCTCATGAAAGCTTATGTACCTAGAATTGGTCACCAAAGTAGAAATGTTATCATGTAGGTGTTAGAGCTGTGGGGCCTTATTGTTGTGACATTTTTTTCCCACAGTTATTGCCATTACTATTGTGTAATGCCTCCTTGTGCCTGGACTTCCAGCAGAAGAGGAAGTCATGAAACAAACATGGCAGAGAACATTTATGCCGATTTTTGACCGCACTTAAGGTTTAACAGTAAAACAGTGGGATGACTGAAATGCCATAGATTCCATGTCCTGAATCCTGACTTCTGCCCCAGAAGTGACTGAAATAATCATTTTTAGGGCATATCTTGCTCATATTTAGTGATTTTTTTCCTCACTAATTTGTGAATTTGTATCTTTATGAATACAAATGTATTACACTCAAGCATCAGTATATGAATCATCAGTTTGAGTGTTTGACAGTCAATTCGTAACACGTTTGGGTACAACGACTTTGGATTTTCCTATCTAAGTTTCGGAACTCAAACATTTCTGTAAGCTCCCGAAGGTCTTTTACAAAATCCAGATGGGCTGTCTTGATAATTTTGTGTTGTAAAACCAGTGAATGGATGCCACCCCTTTTGTGGTTACTACAGTTTATTAAGACTGGCTCAAGTTTTTAACACCTTACAGAATTAGCCCATTAGCTTTGATGGTGACGTGACATTGGATCAAATTTTCATGTTTTTGTTTTCAGAATCCGTGAACTGCTGTGCTGTTGTTTACGTGTGACTTCTCAGCTCAGCTCTCAATTCTGATCTTGTAAAGGGATGTCTCTTTGGTCAGAAATAGATTCCTCGCATAATTCGCGAGACGCAGGCATGACATACACTTCTGGGTGCTGGTATTATATTCTGCTTTCATGTACATTTGGTATAGAATGGCCTGATATATTCTGGCAGCCACACCAGAAAAAGATGCTAATTTTAGCCTTTTACTGCTGGCAACTCACTGTCCACCTGCAGGCCAAATAATGCACAGCTCTATGGTGTAACGCAAAGTAGGTGATATTTAGTCTCACTGGTAATTTGAAGGCTCCCTTTTCAGGTCTTATGACATGGCACTGGATCAGTGACAATGCTTGCATACTCCATATTAGCCAGTTTTCAAGGAACTTAAAAAGCAAAAACTAGTATCGCATTCAGGAGCAGATTATAATTACCATGTACGAGCCTGACAAGAAAATCAAGCCAGGAATGGCTCTCTTGAGTTGCCTTCTGTTGCTCTTGCTAGGAGATTTTAAAAGATGTGGTTTGAAGAAAATAGGCATTGTGATTACAGGGCCCTGTTATTTCACAGTTATGAAAAGAGAGGATTATATGTTTTTTCTTTAATTCTGCAGGGCTCAACAGATATCATTGTTCAGTGTTTTGCAGGAAGATAATTGTTTGCCTCAAGTTGACAGAACTAGTAAATGGTGAAAAGCTGAGCATACACAGTGACGCACTGCGGGGTCTATTTTCATATCGACAAATGGGTTTTATAAGAACGTGCCACCCTTCATATGACACACTTTGCATGTGGATGTCGTATTAAACTCCCACCGTCATCATTCTGTCATCGTGGTCAATCATCTTGTGTGTGAATGCTTCTTCGGGTAATGGCACTGTGTTATGTTTGCAGCTCCGGTCGAGAACGGGGGCACGGAGGCAGACATGACCACGGAGGAAGAGACGTGGGAGCAGAAGGAGGAGCCTGGGGGAGACGGGGGCGGCGGGGGAGACGACGGCCTGGGGGCCGGGGGAGCTTGTGAGCAGGGTGTTGTGAGCAAAGCGGAAGAAGAGATGATGGAGGAGGATGAGGAGGAGATGCCCATGCCGAAAGTGGCACCAGCACCACCAGATGCCCCAAAGAAAGAACATGTGAATGTGGTCTTCATTGGTCATGTGGGTGCGTCTCTTTTCTTTAGATTTTTCTGATTGCACTTGTCAGGCTGACTTCAAAATCTTAACTGTCTCTTTAATATAATCTTAAATGTGATCTGGTAGATGCTGGCAAATCAACTATTGGCGGACAGATCATGTAAGTCAAATGTTTGTCATGTTTTGTGTTCCAGTATGTTTCTTTTAAAGATGTTTGCTCTCCTAATACCGGAAAGTAGTTGCCCTGAAATGTATTTGCAATCATTGTTTATTTTCGGCAGGAAAACATGCATGTGGGAAGCAGTTTTCAGCAAAAGCAATGCCGATCTCTTGAGTGCAACAGGTTGTTTTTCGCAGGAAGTATTTTAAGTTGAAGCTTAGGTTTTAATTTTGCTCCTGTGGTGATACACATAGCTCACTTGGTGTGCGTTTGTTCCAGTCCAACTTGGACACGTGTTTTCTCAACTTCCTGTTATTTTCCCCCTTTCTTGCCAGGTACTTAACTGGAATGGTGGATAAGCGAACCTTAGAAAAATATGAAAGGGAAGCGAAGGAGAAGAACAGAGAGACGTGGTGAGGAAGGCTTCTGTTTTTCCTCACACATAAATAAGACTGAAATAAACAAGGTCATTAAAAAGTCTTTCACCGTTCATATGTATGCCCATCCCCGGCAAAGGACGCGTCCTGGTTCAAGTGTGAAAGATTGTTGATTTCTTATAATACATCAAATCACAAGATGGCGTGTAATATGATTTATACAAAACAGAAACATTTGGACACAATCTCCACATTCATTCAGGACAGATATTACCAGGACTTTATTGATGCTGCTTGTCTGTATCATATGTCACCGGATGTGTGTTTGGCTTGTATTTTTTTGTATTTGTAGCTTTCCTCGGTTGCTACTGTGGAAGATTTTTTTTTTTTTTTACGTAACTGACAGGTGCACTTTGAGATGAGCCGATAGGCTTCGGGGCTTCAGGTGATGAACGATGCTTTTCTCTCCACTCGATTGATGCATTCCCTTTGAGATGTTCCTACTTGTTTCTCTGGTGAAGGACTTGCCGCATCTGTGGTAGCAAGACACTGTCAGCATCGACTAAGAAGAGGATCAAACCTTTTAAATGTTTAGATTCATTTTTGGCTGGCGAGAATCTCGGGTCTCGCCTATCCTTATTTCAGGATTTCACATGAACACAGCTCTCCAAAAGACCTCACATCTCTGCTCCTAAACCTGTTCAAAGACTTTCAATGAATGCGGCTTTTGAATTAAAACTACTGGTAATGTTTTCTATAAATCTGGCTCTCACGTCCCCCCGTCTGAAACTCATTTTGAAGGTATAAAGCAGCAAAAAAAGCTTTATTGCTTAGTTTCTCAGAGGCAGGAGCTTATCAGTAGGAACATTTTTTATGCTTTGACCTGGAGGTTTTATTTTTGGATTCTTCTTTTTAAGATTCCTCACCACTGAGATGAGAGTGTTCAGTAATAATCATGCAGTGTGCGAGTGAATTTGCACAAGTTAATAAAGAAACGCGGCTTTTGCAGGTACCTGTCATGGGCTCTGGACACAAACCAGGAGGAGCGAGACAAGGGAAAGACCGTCGAGGTCGGGAGAGCCTACTTTGAGACGGAGAAAAAACATTTCACCATTCTGGATGCCCCCGGGCACAAGAGCTTTGTCCCCAACATGATCGGTGGAGCGTCGCAAGCTGACCTGGCAGTCTTGGTGAGATCGACTTAATGTAATCTTAACTTAGCCTGATCTTTAGTTGTACGCAGATAAAAGCCTGCATTCGGGAATCGCTCGTGGGTCACAGGATGTAGATTCGGAGGATGAGGCTTTTTCTTAACATCGCTTAATGAGGAAATGACGTGGCAGAACCTTTTTATTGGTGTGTATCAGGTGATTTCAGCAAGAAAGGGTGAGTTTGAGACTGGCTTTGAGAAGGGTGGACAGACGCGGGAGCACGCCATGTTGGCTAAAACGGCAGGAGTCAAACATCTCATTGTCCTCATCAACAAGATGGATGACCCCACTGTCAACTGGAGCCTAGACAGGTGAAGACAGTCTGTGTTAAAATGGACTTGATTTGAATTTCAATGTTAATACTGGCCTTTCAGCAGTGACCCTGTCATTTTCATGCTCAACTTCCAAAATGAAACACTGGGCAACTGACTTCCTGTAGCAAAATGTGTTAGGGTAAGTACATACATATGGAGTAAAATTAGTGTGATACTTTGGTGCCCTTTTCCTATAATGTTATATCATTGCAATTAACCTGAAGATCTGTTAGAAATTTCCCAAGGATTGGGGAAAAGTTATTCACAGGAATATGAACACAGGTAGCAAGAAAATACCTTAAATAGTTGGCATGACATTTTTAACCCGCAACATACAGAGAAATTAACAAGTTGTCCAAATTGGATAGATTGTAGGTAATGGCCAAGAATTTAGTGAGAAAAGACCTAAACATCTGACTGGAATTATCTAAAAATATCCCAAGAAAAAAATGATACAGAATAAACAGACCAGTCTTGTATGAAGTTGTGATAAGGAGATCTATTTAAAGTTATCTAACAATTCGTTAGTTAGCAGGAATAAACAAATCAAGTCACCTAAAATTTAAGGTCCAAATCACTGACAGTAGAAATATAGACATAAAGAGGTGCTTAAAAAAATCAAGAAATTTGTAAATACTAACAATACTTGCAAAGAAATCTGCTAAAATAATCAAAAAATAGGGAAATAATATAAAAAAAAAGACATTTTTTCTCATTAGTAAAACAACACAATTATGCTTTTCATATCCCCTCTTACAACATTAAAGAAAACCTAAAGCTACGATGTCTTTAGCGGACCATATTTTGATAGAAGTGTTGTGGAGCTATGTCTGGTTGCACGCTTGTTTTTGAGGGTAATCACTATGGAAACGGTCTGCAGGTATGAGGAGTGCAAGGAGAAGCTGGTGCCATTTCTAAAGAAGGTTGGCTTCAACCCCAAGAAGGACATCCACTTTATGCCTTGCTCTGGACTCACAGGTGCCAACCTCAAGGACCCCGTACCGGAGTGCCCCTGGTACACGTAAGTGGACCCCTGGATCAGATTCTTTCCTTGTGCTTTTATTGTCTACGCGGCATATTTATCGTCAAAATTGTAGGCGCGGATCCTCCGACCAGTACTATAGATGCTTTTTCTGACTCACTGTACTCAAATCGGTCTAT
Organism: Fistularia commersonii; assembly: GCF_037954325.1. Lineage (NCBI taxonomy): Eukaryota > Metazoa > Chordata > Actinopteri > Syngnathiformes > Fistulariidae > Fistularia > Fistularia commersonii. The sequence goes on from NC_141316.1 coordinate 6,272,023, forward strand.
TTCTAAGGAAACCCCCGACAGATTTGACTAAAATATTCAAACATTCAGCTGGGTTCAATCATATCGACAGTTTCACGGGTCTTTTTGTGTCATCATCTGATATCTCAGCGTTCGTGCCTTGGACTTGGAAGGACACGTTGAGCTGGAGTTTGATCTGAACTAAAATGTCTGTAAGATGGCCAAAAGAACATCTTGCTCGAAGCCTTTTGTTTTTAATCACTGCTTAAAACCAAATAAACTATTTGAAAATGATTTATCGGATCCACACCTTTTCCCACTATATTCAGCAAATATTAGAGCAAAATCACACCATACTTCAAATGTTTTAGTTTCTAACATATCCTGGATATGTTGTTACGAAGGTTTTATCGAGAGTTTGTTTGCAGGAGTAGGCTTCAAACACACATATTGTTTGATTTGAAATATTGGGCTCTCGAATTGATTAATTGAACGGATTCCTTTCTTTGCTCCCTGCCAGAGGCTTTCCGTTTATTGCCCACTTGGACAGTTTGCCAAACTTCACCAGATCCAGCGATGGGCCAGTTAGACTACCCATCGTGGACAAATACAAGGTGAGCACTTTTGATTCCTCATCTCATGAGTGGAAACCAGAGATGCTGGTCGTTTTCTGGCTGCAGAGGGAGAGAGGGAGTAAAAAATGTTTGCTTTTTTTCCACTTGGTCAAAATCTGTTTTTCTCATTCTCCGGTCTCCTTCCCCCCTCGATTGAATAATTTTTTTTTCCAAGGACAAAATTGCGCGTGCACACACATTGCAGCCTCAGAATAGTTCTCCCTCTTTAATCGGCTCCTTGGCAGTACTTTGGGTTTTAATGTGGGAAGAAGTTCAACTATATGTGTTTTTGGAATTATGTTACATTTGTGCTTTCTCAGTGCTGTCCACATTAATCTGAAGCTGCTCTCCTTATTCACTCAAACAATCACATTTTCCTTTTATTCTCTTGTCTTGTTGTTTGAAAACGTCCTCTCCTCATGTGGTTGCGTAAGAGCCTTATGCAGCCGTTATGTGACTCAGTAATCCAACTTTTGTTCCGTCGATGTCGCGAGATTATGGACATGTTCACTGGCGATCATTAGACGTTCACAGTTGCAACAGTTGAATCCACCAGCCAATATGTGCATGAGGAATATAAAGGCCGGTACAAAACAATAATCGAGGAATATTATTAAAGGGTTAATTTGGATAAGAAAATTAGATATTGCTTTTGGCTGTTTTCAAATATACATCACAAACTACTTTGTGGTTGTGTGTGTTTTTGTAGGACATGGGCACAGTCATTCTCGGGAAGCTGGAGTCGGGATCCATCAGTAAAGCTCAGCAGCTCGTCATGATGCCAAACAGGGTGAGATCACTTTTTTTTAACTTGTTGCTTTTTTTTTCCATTGAGCCATCAGACCCTCTGCCAGAATTTCCTTGATATTTCTGATATTCTACTGTCTCTTCAACGGGGTACGGTGACTCAATCCATTGACATCTTCACTGAACCCTAGACTTGAATGTTTATCACAAGAAAGCGTGCTCTACGTTTCTCACAAGTGTAAAAGTTTGACAAATTCAACTCCGTTACTTAATTCCGTATCATTCGTTGTTTTTCATTTTTATAGAGACGGCGCAAGTATGAATCGCAAATAACAGTGCAGCAACGATGTGTTTATTTTAGATATGTTCAAGTGGCTGTGTGTATTTCAGCACACAGTGGAGGTGTTGAGCCTTCTGAGCGACGATGTGGAAACAGACGATGCAGGGCCCGGGGAGAATCTGAAGTTGAGGCTAAAAGGCATCGAGGAGGAAGAGATCCTCCCTGGTTTCATCCTCTGCAGCCCCGACAACCTGTGTCACTCCGGCCGCACCTTCGACGCACAGGTACGGAGTGTGAACAGCGGGAGGCTCAAAGGCACTCGTTGCTTGGACTACAGCTTTCTTGTGACTCTCTGTCTTTTAGAGACGTTACATAAGGAGGATTCAGAGAATATTCTAAAATATTGCCAGAAAATTTAGGGAACTATCCAAAAATGCGAACGCTGTTTCCATAATATGATCCAAAAATAAACCGAAAACCAGCAAGAGGGTTGAGAAATTGGAATAAGGGCTTCAAATCCAGAAAGAAATGCAAAATTAGGACTAAACATTTTCAGATTAATTTAAACAACTTTTTGCTATGTTGAGTACAAGCTTTATTTTTGTAGTTTATGTGACATTTCTGTTGCTAGGCAGGGTACATATAAGGTACATGCAGAATTACTGCTCGTGAAACGTCATCTCGCAAACGCCTAAAGGCAATTACTTATTGTATTTAAGTCACGCACACTGCAAATTTGTCCAATGCAACTTTTTATCAAATTAAAGTGGTGCTCTTTTCAGATTGTCATCATTGAGCACAAATCAATCATTTGTCCCGGTTACAATGCAGTCCTTCACATCCACACCTGCATTGAAGAGGTTCAAATCACAGTAAGTTACTGCTTTGCCTCCGAGGCTGATGTTAAAAAACATTTCACGCTATAGGTTCTATATCTTTATGATTTATTTGCTCATCCAGAAGTTTTTTGATCCTTCCCTGGCCTTTCTGGACACTGGTTAAACTTAAATCCTGACCGCAGGCCTTAATCTGTCTGGTGGACAAGAAGACGGGGGAGAAAAGCAAAACACGGCCACGCTTTGTTAAGCAGGACCAAGTGTGCATCGCGAGGCTCCGGGCAGCGGGGGTTATCTGCTTGGAGACGTTCAAAGACTTTCCTCAAATGGGACGATTCACTCTGCGAGATGAAGGTAAAGACACTGTTGTGACTCAGTATGTATTTATCTTGCTCACATGCTTTGGATTAGAACAAATTTAGCAATCGGAGAAATGTGAATTCATTTTTATGCCTGACATCATGAAGGTGCTTTTACGCTTGAAAGTCCAGACCAGGGGTGTCAAACTCAAATACACAGTGGGCCAAAATTCAAAACTGGGACAAAGTTGTGGGCCAACATTGATATTTATTGAAAAAAAAAATCTTCCTCCACATACAACAATGAACCCAAACAAGTTCTGGAACAAGCATAGGTTGATACTATACAATATATGACTTAATATTGCACACATGCAAAATCCTGTTGTCTGCCTAAGTAGCAGGGTGCCAGTATTAGCAGAAGGTCGCTATGACTACTGTCAACAGAGGAGAGGGTGTTTATGGATCCTGTTGTGATTTTAGTGCCAAAACACCTGCAGAAAATTCTGGGATTTGTAGAATTAGCGGTACATGCGCTGTAGACTATACCGGCGGGCCAGCTCTAGCAGTCATTTGGTATGGCTTTTTGGGCCAAATATTATTAGTGTGGGCCAAATTTGGCCCGCTGACCAGAGTTTGACACCTACGGTCCAGACTGACAGTGACATTTTTCTCACCTTCCATTCATTTGATCTGGTTAATGACCTAACTCGGTTAAAATCATCTCGCGAGTAGTTAAGGTGGCCACTGCCTCCACACTATCAGTAGTCGTTGTGGTTGACTTGGAAAAATTAATCAGATTTTTTTTTCCATAAATAAGTTGAGAGCTGTAAAAAGTGTAAATAAATCTTTGGAAAATCTGCTGCTCGCAGCACACTTGAAGCACCACCTGAGAATGTGCTCTTTACAAAGGTGTCTGTCGACACCAAACTACGCAAGTTGACAAATGAACATTTCACACCTTCTGTTACGATTTAGAGTCAGACCAAGCTGTTAAGTCTGAAAATATGGATCAAATACAGTCGGTGTGAAATCTCCCCCTTTATTCCACTCACTCTCACTCTTCGTTAAAAAAGAAAAACTTTCGACTCGCAGGTCCACCGCTAATATTTAACCCCTCCGACCCCCCAGGCAAAACTATCGCCATCGGCAAAGTGCTGAAGCTGGTGCCGGAAAAGGACTAAACGCGACCGTGGCAGAATGCATGAATTCTTCCACTCGTCCATTCGTCCAGAGGAGAACTGCTGCTAGAGCCGAACGAAACAGCTTCTCTCTCTTTACACACAACTATGCTGAAGAGAAGAACAAGGAGAGAAGAACCCATTGTGTCAAATGAAGAAAACAAGACTGAATCAGTTTTTATGATGAACAATATCTAACGAGAGACCACGTTCGGTGTCAGCATTCTCATATTGAGAGCTCAGCTATGCCACTAATGTAGCTACCCGTCCCCCTTGTGTAAGCCCATGGCTCAGCACGCCGTCAGCAGGCCACGCCGTTTGTTTTTTGAATGGAGATGGATGGAGTGTTTCTGAGTTTGGAGAAGAAAATAACACCAGAATAGTTTCTTATAATGCAAGACGGCCTGCAAGTGTAATTTTTTTCAAAGTACACCCCCACCTCCCTTTTTAAGAGTGGGATCGAGGATCCTGGGGACAACATATTTGGTTTTAAAGATTGCTGCACCACAAGTTTTAGTCTGGTCTCTCTCCCCTCGATGGTTTAGTTGGATTGGGCTCACCTGTTACTCAGATGAACAAAGGATAAACACACTCACACAGACACACAGCCGTTGCATAACCACATCTGAAAATAAATGTTTGAGCTGCATCAGAAAGGTGGTCTGTCGATTTTTTTAAAATAACAATTTCAGTGAGTTAATTTCTGCAAAAACACCCACATCCTTTTTTCCACAGACCGGATGAAGAAAGATGATTATCTGATTACCAGTGCTGCCTCTTTATTTCTACCCTAAGCAATTAGATTTTTAGAGACATTAGAGTTCTGCCAGGGTTTCTAAATTTAATTAAAACACGGTCTGCTCCGTAAGTAGGATATTGTAAAATGTGTTGCACTTTGTTTTTATAATTCACAGCTAATGTCTTGGATTAGACTCACGAGTAATGCAGATTAGTTTCAAGTGATCAATAAGCAATCATCTAAAATATCTTTCCATCATTTAGATCCGTGGTCGATTAATAATTTGGTAATTTAAGACGAAACTAGAAGTCTTTAGCATAATGTTAACGTCTGTTAAAACACACTACCAATAAAGTTCTTTTTGTATACCGTGACGTAGTGCGGGGACGAGAACCTTTTGCGCATGCGTAAATGCGGCACACGTGAAGACGAGGAAGGTGGCATGGCTGAGGAAGCAAAAGTTGTGTTAGACCGGTCACAGGTAAAAGGACATTTATTTTTTCCTCTATACTTTTCTTGGACCCTTTTAAATGGTCTTTGTGGCAAACAAAATTGTAGTCTGTGTTACTGGGTGACATTTCAATAAGCAGTTGTAAGCTAACTAGTGTAAGCTAGCTTGGGTTTTTTAGCCATGAAGCTAAGTCCGAGTTAAACTAGCTAATGGAGGATGCCGAGACCGGCATGATCGACGGGTCGTTTAAAATAGAATTGTATTGGCGTTTCAGGTGAAAAAAGCCGTGCAGGGACTGCAGGCTTTCCTCCGATCCAACTCCACCGCTGACCGCAAGCTGCTGGGCGACACTGAGCCAATTAGCCTGCTCTTCACCCTTTGGAAGATCCCCAAAGTAGCTCAGACCATCCGGATGTAAGTCTAACATTATCGGAAAGTCCAGACATCCGACACCGATCGCAGTTAAACGTCTTCCTTGTTTTCTGGTCTCGTCCTTAGCCCCCTGCCCCACGGCCAGCGAACAGACGACGAGGAAGTTTGCCTTTTCACCCGAGATGAGCCCAAAATGACTTCAGAGCAGACCCAGAGGTTTTACAAGAAGTTACTGGAGGAGAGCGGCGTCAAAAATGTCACCGAGGTATGTCTCGATCCTTGCAGATACTTGGAGGATGAACATATGAATTTGTTTACCTAGTATGTGAATGGAGCTGTTGGTCACTACCTAAAATGGAAGTCGACTTAATTGGCAATAAAGTAATACCTTGACTTACGGGTTGAATGCCTTCCGTGGCCGAGCTCGTAACTCAAATTGGTCTATATCAAATTAAATTTCTCGATTTGAAATGAATTGAAACGCTACTAATCTGGTTTTGTTGTATGTTTTTAAATAAGAAAAATGTACATTATAAATAACATTCTGTATAAAGATAAAGTAATACATAATAAATGAGTATGTAAAGCTTTGCCTTGAAGATAGGAGGGAGATGCCGGCAGCAGGGGAGTTTTTCATTTGGTGCTCTATCCCTGAACTTAACATACTCGCTGCACACTTAATGCTACAATGTATTGCCAAATTTAACTTACACACTATGCAAAACTATATCCCTTATGTGAATTTAGCCTCCTCCATTGACGTTCACGCCATTTGCTGCACCAAATCCCTGTAAACGTGTCGTTCCTTCTCCCGGAAGATGCTCTTGGTCATGCTATCTCACTAACAACAATTTCTCTGGACAACACGCACACCTCGCTCAACTTTTTCTGACTGTTTTTAAACACCACTTCACTAACAGTGGCGACCACTTTGGCGTCAAGCACTCATTCTCTTCGCTTGTAACTCAGATCTCGGCTGACATCACAAAACAAAAAGGTGACTGAGTGACGTTTTGCATCTTGGTAAATTCTTAAGTTGATGCACTTATAAGTCAAGGTTCAACTGTACTACAGGTTGATAGAATACAACACGCGGCATAAAAGTACTCAATGATTCCTGCTGGTATTGTTGCGAGCTCCTTGTGTTTTTACTGTCAAATATCAAATTTATTTTCCTCGACCCCGGTCAGATCATCCCCTACAAGGTCCTGAAGACTGAATACAAGCCTTACGAAGCAAAACTCCGCCTTCTGGGGAACTTTGACACGTTCATCTCTGACGACCGTATCCGCCGCCTGCTGCCGTCCCATCTTGGAAAGCATTTCTATGCGAGGAAAAGGTAACAATGACGCTGAGTGTTGAGATGACTGAAACCATGTACATTCATGTACATTCATGTGATATTCTAATTTAAGTTTTTTAGTTTATTCGGGAAGTGGGGCGGGGGGGCTATATTTGTGAAAGGACTCAATAATTTTTCGTACACATTTTGGCTGTCGATCATGAGGGGTGAAATGAAATCGATTGCATTATCTTTCTGGGCCGTCCTGCTTTTCTTCACGGTACCTTCTGACAACCGCAGTCTCTTTCTTTGCTCGTCCCCCCCCAGAGAGCCGCTGTGTGTGAACTTGCAGAGCAAACAACTCGCCAGAGACATCCAGAAAATCGTCCAGGGCACCTGCCTCAAGGTCAACAACAAGGGCAGCTGCTGGTGAGGAGAAGCGTCAGACTCGAGTCCCTTTTAGTTGTGGATAATTGGTAAAAAAAAAAGAAATCGGGTCGTGATTAGAATCCAGGCACAGCTGTGTTTTTTTTTAATATTTATTTTATTATTAAAATTTGGAGAAAAAAAAATATTTATAAATACACATTAGAAAACGAAGTAGTCTTATTCTTTGGACCTGTTTGAGTCTCATTCGTCTCACAGTGGGCTGATAAGATCATATCTGTGATTCAGAAACGCTGCTGCTCTTAATTCAAGTTGTTTGGACTGTTCCGATAAGAGGAAGTAGAAGACGTGAGGGTCACCGATGTCTCTCCCAGCCACAGCATGGCTGCATTTAGTAACTAAGGCCAATAAAAATGACTCATTTGAACTTTGTATTATTTAATTCATACTCAGGAAGATGATTAAGTTTTATTTGCACGTTCTCAGCATTCACGGCACTGCAGCCTTGTCGATTCTATAATGTTTGATAAATCTGCGTCTCTTCGAGTGCCGTCAAGGAACTTTTATCGTTATACCAGCACACCTTACAGTTTGTGGTACAAATTTGTACCCAGGTCTGGTTTTAAGTCATAAAAAATAAATAGAAGAGCAAAATGTAACGCCAATTTAGTAAAAGCTAAAGTTAGCGAGCGCAAGTGAGGGGTAATGATGGTTCGATGGTTCTCCTGCGTAGCCTCTCTTCCTTTCGGGGATGGACACACATCAGTGAGATATTAACCTGGAGCTGAATTTTGTGTCACAGCATGGCTCGCGTCGGTCACTCCGACATGACTGCAGATGAGGTGACGGACAACATCGAGACCACGGTCCAAACCGTGGCAGCCAAATTGCGCATGGTGAGTGTCACAGGTTCTTGCATTTGGTTTAACAGCTTCCTTTTTATTCATCTACAGTGGAACTTTGACTTACGAGTGCCTCAACTCACAAATTTTCCGAGATGAGCGGTCGCTTAGTCTTTCTTCTTTTTTTGTTACAAGCGAGCGAGCCAGCGGGATGAGTGTTTCACGCCGTGTCCATGAAGTGGTGTTTAATAATAGTCAGACACTAGGATAAACATGAGCTCCGTGCACGTCATTTGTCCATGGAGAGACAAGTTGTTGTTGCCATCCATCGTGCCGATCTGGTGCAGATACAGTGACAAGTGAATCGGTGCAGCGAACAATGGGAAGGTCAACAGACGAGCCAGTGTTAGAGCCAGTGAGAGAGGTTTTGATTGTTTAAAAAGAGCAGCGGCAGTCACTCATCGCCAAATTAAGTTTAGCAATTAAAATTTAGCAAAGTGTGTGGGTTAAATTTACCTGTATGTTGTAGCATTAAGTGTGTTTTGAGCGAGCAAGTTAAAAGATAGAGCACCAAAAAAAATAACTTGCCCAACCTCCTCTTTCTTCAATATAAATACACTCAATAAAAACTAGTTTATTTCTGTACATTTCCGTCTTATCTTTTATACATTTTATTGATAAAATTCATTTTATCATTATAATTTATTGTTTAAAAACATGGAACAAAACCTGGGGGTCTGGAACGGATTAACAGCGTTTTATTTCATTTAAACGGAGAACTTTTAATGACATATACGAGCAAATTGCGTTTAATGAATTAAACTCATAAGTCAAGGTTTTACTGAATCAAAGTTCATGTCTTCATGGTAACTTGCCAGGTGAGACCATCTCTCATTCCCCCAGAGGAATTCCAAGTCGGAGTTATTCAAGATCATTTTTTGCGTTAATTGACTTTCTGTCGTGTGCAGAAGGGACCGATGATGAAGCTCATCCACTTAAAGAGTAATAATTCCGTGGCGCTGCCCATCTACACCTCAGACCTGAACCACCTCGTCATCCTGCAGGACGCGGCGAAGAGTGCTCGCAAAGCCAAGGTCAGAATCGGTCCGGTGTTTTTAGGCGTCGGTCCAATATTTAGGTTGAGATTTGACGAAACAGGAGCCATACTTTCTGCAGGCCACTGCCAAGAAGCAAGAGGGGAAGACGACAGAAAAGAACGAGCAAACCGAAACTTCTACGGACGGAGGAAAGGAAGTTGAGGAGGAGAAGGATAATGCGGAGGTAAAAGCGCCGGAGGAGGAGGAATCCACTGGAGAAACACCAAGCAAAAAGCCGAAACTGCAGGTAAGGTTGAAAACCAGCTAGTGCTCAGCCTGACAATGAACGCATGGATTCCAACAAACTGCTCCTGCTTGTTTTTTCTAGAGGGCGTCCAAAAAGAAACCGGCAGGGGCGAAAAAGAAAGTCCCCGGCAAGCTGGCCAAGAAGGCCGGCACCGGCTGCCGCCAAAGCAAAAAACGTAAAGTGAAATAACCCCTCGCTCCCGAGCTTTCACCGCGGAGGACATTCAACACCACTCAAAGGACCAGGTTGTTTCAAATGGCATCAATATATTCGTTTTGCTTAAATGCTCTGTAAGAATAAAGTCAATTTTGTCGGCATTTAAACAGTGACGTTTGAATTTCGGGGCTTCTGTCGTCCCCGCGCCCTATGAACGCGGTTTTAGGGCAGGTTTAAGGGGGGATAAGTTGAAGAGCATCAGCAATCCTATAAGATTTGTTTCCAGTCGTAAAGGGGTCTAGTGGTTAAAGCAGCCCAAAACCTTCTTCGTCACTAGACAGCAAGAAAAGGTTTTAAACTCCGTCATGGTTCAGAACAAGGCCTGATTAGTTTCTTTGTGAAATAATGAGCAATTGCTCTTATTATTTTTGACACTTGGAATATAAACAAAATTTGAAAATATTCTTTTTTTAAAAAATCAACTTTCTTAAGGGTTTATTTTCAGAACAAACTGTTATTGACCGGTCAGACCTCGTCTGTTTGTGTTGTGTGAGACACAAATCTGCAACTGTCAATAAAGCGAGATTTTGTTTTAAGCCTTTCCTTTGTTTCCTTTTTTTTTTTTTTTTTTAACCCATCTTGGTGTCTCTCATGGAAGTATTTACACCAGGCTGCGCAGGAAATCTGAAAATGAGCAGATGCTTCTTGTGTTCTCAGCCCTGCAGTGCATCTGGGTGGCTTCACTTGTCAGAATCTCTAATAGTCGTATCTCCTCACATGTCTGCTGTTAATGGGGTTGTGCTCAGGCTTGTTCATCTGCTGCTCACAGGAAGCGCTCCTCAAATGAGTATTTTGCACAAACCCCTCAGAAGCAGCGTTATATTTTCTCATCTTGTGATTTCCCCGGCAGCCGATCCGTCGCCGAATGGATGATCGGGAGGCGGGTCGGGTGTTCGCTCATCCACGTCGTCCGTCTGCCGGGTGGGTGTTACAAGTCATCTGGAATTACCATGTCAGCAGGTTTCTAGGCAACATATGGAATAAACAGGGCTACAGGGTATGACAGTCGATGTATCTCTACACAACTGACAATGCAGGACATGATTGATTTTCAGCTAGCAATTTTGCATCTTTAAGGGTCCCAGAGGCAAATTTTTTTTTTTTTTTGGAGCGTAACCATGGGAACAGTTGGAGAAGCTTACCTCCCAGAAGAATCCAGCAGTCTGTGTCTGGAAGTTCAGCCCGGGACCGCAGGACCTTCAGCCTGGTCGTATCTCCACAAACCGGTCATCACCATGGTGATGGGCGGTCTGATGGTGGCTGGAGGCGCTCTCCTCCTCCTCCTCCGCTCATCGGGGGCAATGGAGGCCTCCCACTCCGTGATCTCCTCCTGTCTGGCCGTGGGCCTGATGTTTGTGGCGGTGGGGCTGGTGTGGGCCCCGATACTGAAGGAGAAGAGGAGGCGTAAATGGTTGATCCGAGGGATCGAATGAGGTGATCCGCACATCGGCAATGTTGTGACGGAATTGCTTCAGTGAGTGGTGACGCAACAGCTTCCTGTCAAACATCCAATCTCTGAGCGCGTGCGGCTGCTTGTTGATAACCGCTCGAATTGAACTTTGGCCTCCCTGCGTAGGTTTGGTGTGTGTGTGTGTGTTTGCACGTTGATGCAACGCTGTTGCTTCGGATTTGGATAACCGGATCAATTCTGGGGGAAGTAGCAACATGTCAACCGTTGTTCAGGTGGAACCAGTCATGGAAACGAGGTACGAAGGCGTCGGCCGCTGCAAATGCTCCTTCTGGTTCGCCGTGGCCCACGATGTAATCGGAGTGCTGATCATGATGGTGGGGGTGTTCGGAGGGCTGGCGATCCACGACCTGTTCATCTACGCGGGCGCTATCGTCATCTTCTTCAGCCTGATCTGGTGGGTGTTCTGGTACACCGGGAACATCGACGTCCCGCCGGAGGAGCTGGAGGACGACGTGGGCCTGATCAAGCTGAAGAACCGCAGCCTGGGCCGGGTGGTGAGGCACGTGTCCAGCCGGCTCTCCAGCGGGATCAGGAACTCGTTCCGGATGAACGGCAGGTCGTCGAGAGAGGGCAACAACCGGCACCGAAACACAGACGTGTCGCTTTTTACTATTTACGACAGCAGCACGCCGTCGTCAAAGCAGCTTGTGAGAGAAACTCTTTCCATATGACCCAACAACACCAAGAGACGTGGGGCCCCCAATTTGTTCTCTTTATTTACTCTTGTCGAAAAGGAGCACGGTTGCACGGCTGGCTTTCCCGTGCAAGGATTACGCAACAGATGTCTCTTCAGATACGATCATCTGCTCTTATCTGGCTGATAAGATGTAAACCTTGCACGTTATAAATGAGCCGCGCACGGTAATGATTCAGCAAGCAGGACGTATCTCTATATCTATTTTATCTACAGACTTTGCATTTTCAAGATGGGCTGATTGCAATATACATGATGCTATAAGAGATCAATGGACCGGCCGAATGTCACTGAGGTGAAATACAATTGGATCATTCCCATACGTTATTATTGCATCGCAAGATGCGCACAGCCATTTGTTGAGAAGAGTTCTGAACCTTTCAAAGGAAAATCTATATGAGAAGATGTGAATGAAGCAATCAAAAATTATTTATTGATTGATACACGTTTTACCTATATCGGAAGTGATTCAATTATATTTTTATTTATATTTTTGTATTAATATTTTTTTTTTGTGGTTGAATTATCCGCTCCGTTCAATTTTAACAAAGAACATCAGCTGATTTGTAATAAGCGCCTGCAACACTTTATACACGCATGCGTACTGTGCATACACTGAAACGCTGCAAACCTCCTTGGAGTGACTTTGGTGGATTTGATCTTTGCTTGTTTGCTGGAGGCTATGGATGTTAAGATGCCAGGAGTCGTGTTTGGCGTTTGTTATGCTGTGTAATAAATCTCTCTATTTATTAAATTATGTTATGAATTTATTCCAGCTTGAAAACCACAAACATTCTGTAGCTGATCCCACATATGAATTTTATACTTAATACTTTTTGTATACCGTTGGAGGAGAAACTGATGAAAGGGTAAACAAAAGAGGGATTTAAACACATGCAGAGTCAAAGCGGATTCAAGCCGTAAATAAACCCCCTTTCGTGTCTTCACATAATAACCCTATAGGGTCTTTCCCTTTCTGTAATTCTGTAATATTTCTGTTTTTATAGTACCATAAATTTGTGATACACCATCATAAAAACAAAAGATCACCTCTACCTTGCAGTGGTTCAGTGAGCCTGCGGAAACCCCTCTATCGGCTGAAGCCAGAAGTCCGCGTTGGGATTTGAGTATCTGCTTTATACGAACACAAAACCAAATTTATGCCTAACATCCTGAACAATACTGAGCAGAATATCCAAGATAGATGAAGGAGATGGTTGGTGAATGGTTATATGTCTCAAAATGATGAGTGAATGACAGCGTACAAGTGGTTTAGTTAATGAATGAATGCATGAATGTTTCTTTATTGATCCTTGCAAAGACAAGAAAGACTGTGCTTCTGTGTTCCCTGCTTTACACTTTCAGTAGTTCTGTCAGTGTTTGGAAAACTCACGGTCTCTTTCTTCACGTACAGAGCGCTTATTATTTGTATTTTTCCGATATTCCTCATGACTGACATATTCTCAGATAAAATACAATTATCAATAGTCATAACCTGAAAGATCTGTAGCTTTTAAATGGCCTTTTTTGCTAAATCATTTTATTTTGATGGTTTTCCATATAACCGAAATGAAATTAATTCATGCAAAGAGACATTTTTTTCAGTTAGCTTTGTGATTCCCAGTGTCTGAGCCTGGTGATATTAGAGTCAGTACTTTCACTTTTTTTTTCAGGTTTTATTGAAGCGCTTTGTACTACATTTTCTATCCAATATGATCCAACAATGGTAGGGATTGATGGAAAAACTGAAACTTAATGGGAACACACAAATGCAGTTTGAGTTAACAAAATAAATTATGAAATACCACTTGTTACATAAAAATCTCATTCTATATGAGTAGACGACATTCATGTCCTCTATACCTTCATCCCTAGATGTTCTCTTTTATTCATAATAAATCAATTAATGTATTAATAATAAAAAAATGCCCTAATACACATAGATTCTTCGCATCAATTTATTTCACGATTAGTTTCGCATAAACGTCCAATCGTTCCGAAGAGGAATAAATATATACTTTTAAGAAATTGATTGATTACTAAAATATAATTAGGTTTCTTCACCTGAGGAACGAAACGCAGATTGGTTGGAAACACATATGTAGATATTTAAAACTCTGACGTCTCGGTCTTTAAGGTTTTTATTAAACGCAATGGAGCCCCCGATACTCATCAAATAGGTGATTTGACTTGACTCCTTTAAACGCTCTCAGTTCCGGGACTCAAAAGACTACAAGTCCCATCAGCCCCTGCGCGTCACGTGACGACTGTATGTTGTGTCATGTGACCTGGTCCCCTTCACTCTCAGCGTTTCCCGTTTTTTCGCAGTGTCACAGGCGGCTTGTTGTCAATACTGGAAACTGTCCGATCCGTGAACGCAACACCGCACCACCTCGCCGGGAGGTGGGGGTCTGTCTCTCTCTTGTATGCCCGGCTGCGGTCGTCCTCTGGCCGCAGGGAGCTCACCGGCAGGCCTCGGCGTACACCGGCCGGGCGTCTGTGCTCACGCCGCCCCGCCGCGCCGCGCCGCGCCGCGGGGCGGGTCAGGCCCCGGCCGCAGAGACGGCATGGGCCCGGCGTCTTGAACGCTCCGCCGCGGACCGTCGGAGGCTCCGGACCGGGATGAATGACTCTACCGGGGAACCGTTGAGATCCGACCTCGCTGCGATGCTGTCACGATGAACGGTGAGTTTCCAAACAAACGCAAAACAAAAACAGACGAGAGGAGACTTTTCACTGGCTTACACATTTATGCCTCATTTCTAAACTTCTCTGGGAGTCTAGAAAAGTGTAAACTGTGCTCAGGTACGACACGGGGACATACTTTTAGAGGTATTTAGAAAATGCTGTACTGGGTTCAGGTCAAAGGTCACGACCCAGGTGAGGTAAACAACCCAGACATTTATAAAAGGGGGGTTTTCATCCTGCAAGGCTTTTTCCACACGTGGCCTCAAATACATGCATTTAGCAGAGTTTGAAAAGATCTGGAAATGACCAGCTGAAAACATCTCACACCTGCTCACATTGGAAGATTAGTTTTTAGAGTTTTATAAAGACGGTGAATCTTACAAGACAACAACTACATTCTCTCAGCATTATTTTTTTCCCCACCATGCAATGTTTTCACCTGGTATTTGCACAGCCTCTGCTCTTTCAGTCTATCGCTTTTCCTTCTCTGCTCCAAATTGTGCTTTTCTGCTCCATCATCCAGTTCTTTTTCCGGACGCTCCGTATCGCCTTTTTCCTTCATCCATACCGGGAAGAAATACTGCGTCTGCGGTCAATATTGCTCTGGTGATTGTTTTTCTACCAGGTTTCCCGTTTCCAGTTTAGTTAGAACTCATCTATTGGTTGTTGATTGTCACCGTAAAGACTCAAAGACTTGCGATAATATCAAACACGTAAAGACTAGGAAAAGGCTGATTCAAAAATGCTCAGATTACCACCTTATACTTCTAACGCGGTGCGACTTCCAGTGAAATTCCTAAACTTCTCACCCGACTTTCATTTTTTTAGTCCGCGTTTATGAAAATGGTTTGATGTTAGACCAGCGTAATGTCCACATCAGACCAGTGACCCTCGACGCTTGTGCAAAAGGTGCAACTCTTGTTCTTTGTCTCCAAGATTTAAAGATTCAAAGTGTTTGTTGTCACATGTACAGTCTGGAAACATGCTTCCCTGTACAAGGAAATTCTTGTTTTGCCACCCGCAGTGAAACCAGATTAATCGACAAAAAAACAATTAAAAAAAAACAACAAAAAATAAAAATAATAATGCAAAGAGATGTAAACCAAATAAAACAGTGGAGTGTAATGTAAACACTATGAACATTTGTTTTTGAGGACATCTGTCAGCGGTCTCCCATTTTGTTGTGTGCTGTCACTTTACCCTGTGTTATTGTCAGTTATGTCTCTATTGCAGTGCAAAAGGGGATGTAAAAAGATTTAATTGCATTGATTGAATCAGCATATTCTTACTACGTGTATGATAATAAAAATCTTGAATCATACATATTTGAAATCAAATCAAAATGGGTTTCTGCAGTTCTTGTTCTCGCGAGGAGGAGAGCCGTAAGCGGCTACAGGAAAAATGGCAGCCACGCTTGTCTTCTCCCGGTTCTTATCCGGGCTGAATATCGATCACGCCGATAATGTTTGTCCTCCCTGTCGCCAGCAGGCACTCAGCAGAGCGATACAAAGAGGCAGCACCTCCTGGAGAGGCTGCTGGACGCCGTCAAACAGGTGAGCATCTTCCGGCGAAAGCGTCCCATCAGGCGTCACGTCCGCTTACTGGATGTGCAGCTTCAATGCTGTAAGCAGCACATTATGTTACATGCGTTGCACAATTACTTGGCAAAAAGTTTTCATATTTTCACTTTCGTTCATCGGTAATTTTCCAGATTATATATTTTGTAGAGTGAACGCACTAATAAGAGTCAACTATAATGTACATCAGATCATGGCATATTCAGTTGCTGAATCCTTAAGAGAAACATGTATTGTATGGATAAAGAAATTTGTTTTTCATCCCGCGAAAGTGCAACACCTGCATAGGAAATAGTTGTGTAGAAGAAAATTAAGAAATAGATAACCCTCACATCCTGAAATTAAAGTTTAATACTCTCGCACAATCTTGTTTGTACAGCACTGTGATGAAAAGCGCTTTATAATTATATTAATTATTACCATTATCATAGGTTTTGTTGATTATCAACGCTAGCCTTCCTTGTTGGCATATTTTAGCACATTCTAGGCGTGTAAAACATTAGATTTATGCCATGAAAGAATGAGCTTGAATGCTTTCTGTGGTGCAATGGAGGAAGTAAAACTAAGGAGAGGGTTCGATTTTTCATGTCTGGTCCCATGCTGCGGAAAAAAAAAAAAAGTGAAAATGTAACCGCGGCTCTCCCGTTTCACGTCAGCGGCGCTCGGACGTGACTCCGGGTTGCTTCGCAGGCCGATATCGTCCGTGATACGTTGTTGTAAAAGAGGAAACGGCTCAATTTCAATGTCAGTTTCGGACGGTGACAGGAAACAAATTTGGAAACAGAAGTGAGCAAAAGAACCATCCATCTTCCACAACAACAACAATCAATTCAGGGCCTGATCAATACTGGATATCTGGAATTCACACACAAGGCTGGCACTTGTGTGTGTGTGTGTGTGTGTGTGTGTGTGTGTGTGTTCTGAGATATAGGATTAACTTTAATGAAATACTGTATTTGATTCAGCTGATTGTCCAAAAGTGATATACAAGACCTGTCAGACCTGGTTAGTGCCTGGTTCACGTCTCCTGGTGAGAAAGTTCCTGTTGCAGTTCCCATAGAGGGGCCTTTCTGTGTGGAGTGTGGAGTTTGCACTCAAGACTGAATGAATATAAAAAGGCCGGTCAGAATTCGGACTCAGTTTTTACAGACTCGGCCATCGTCTCAATTATTACAGTGTATTCTGAATACCTTTGGTTGGTGTTCTGTGAGTGAACTCCACCAGAAAGTATCTGCCCCATGACCCGACCGAACCACCCAGTCAGAAGTCCAGCCGTAGACAAAGTGCTCAGAATCCGGGAAAAGTCGCCTGGAATCGCTAAAATCGTTCCTCTCCGATTTCCCCAGTGCCAAATCCGCTTTGGAGGGAGGAAAGAAATAGCGACGGACTCAGACAGCAGGTAAGAGGTGACCTTTTCCTCCGCACGTGTGTTTATTTAACGCCCCGGAGGCTGTTTGGTTAAGCTGCGCGTCTCCAGGCTTCTTAGCACTGAAGTGCTTCACGCCTTGGCGTGTCCTGCTGGCCACGTGCGCGGTGAACACCTCTCTTCACTGCAAAAAAATCTGTTCATGTTTAGATCTCAACATATATAGCAGTTTTTGTATATATTTTTATGTTATGTACCCGTATGTGATATGTGTTACTGTGTTGAGTTGTTGTTGCTGTCTTTTTTGTGTGAGAGTGCTTGTGTGTGTGTGTGTGTGTGTGTGTGTGTGCTTGTGTGGGTGTCTCTGCCAGATGCAAAACAAATTAGCCCTCACAGGGATAATAAAGTTTATAAAGTAAAAAAGTTTGTTTTTTTTATTTAATCCCTGTGGCTTGTTAGCAGGGCTGGCTAATTCCTTAATATATAAATATCACATATAATGTAACTGTTCTAACACATTGGGGATTTTTATAACATTTCAAATGATGAGGTGGGAGTTTTGTTGAGCTTATAACCAAGGATGATGATAATTTTGATCATTGTTATCAGGATTTTTTTTTAACATTTTTTTACATTACATTACTTTACATAATTTTATTCCCCAGCCTTTCTTAATACATTTATGGGGCAGAAGTTTTAGATGATAAAGGGTAATCAGGAATCCACTCTTCCTAACTGAGATAGGATAGATGCTTAAATTTGATTACTCTCATTTTGAAAATATATTTTCCCCTCTATTTAAATAAAAAAAAAAAATAAAATTGAATAAATAAATAGAAATTCAGTCAGTCAGGATGGGATCTACTTCTAAAGGAGTTTCTCTAATGCTTTCCCTCATTCTCAAATTCCAACGCATTGAAAAAAAAGGCAACTTTTTTTTTTGTTTTAATCTCGTACATCCATCTCGCTTCGGTGCAGCTTCAGGAAACACTTAAGGATCTTTGATAGAAACTCAAGCGGTCTCTTCCCCCCTCCTCCTTCCTGCAGGGTGATTTGTCTCTGCGCCCAGTTCGAGGCGGTTCTTCAGCACGGTCTGAGGAAGAGCAGAGGCCTCGCCCTCACCGCCGCCGCTCTCAAGCAAGCGGCCGGCTTCAGCAGCAAGGCCGAAGGAGGTGAGGCCGATTCTCCTTGCCCGCGTGGACGTTTTCACATTTCGCAGCCGATTCAAGTTGAGAAATTAAAAAAAAAAAAAACGTGGCAGACTTTTCGGGGAGTCTCGACCGGTCGGACGCTGAACCGTGTTTGCAGAACGAGCCTTTCCGGTTCGGCGGCGACGCGGTGAAGCAGGAATCCAACGTTTGCAATATACGGCGTCGGTTCTGACACATTTCTGACAGTTTGCGAACCCGATCGAATAGATCGAGGCAACGTGTCGATTTATGAATTCAAAGAACTGCACCGTCTCTATTTTTCTCAGTAATACTTCATAATGGGGTGAAAGCAGGGGTCACAATGTGAACATGCGGTGCTTTGGATTGGTTGGACGCTGTAACTTTCTATCGATGCCCGCTACTATTCATCATGTTAGCAGCGGGAGGTCGGTCTCCGGCTCCCAGCTGCGGCACAGAGAAGAAAGGCGTAAATATATTTCGGTCTCAGAATAGCGAAGCCAAAAGCAAACAGATGAATTTCCCCCCCATGATAAGAAGTAATTATTTTTAAATATAGCTTCTTAATAAGGACACAGAAGATACCGTTGTTCCTTAGCTGTGTTATATAACAACTGTTTTTACTTTCCCGAAAAGTTTAGCATCTTAAACAGGTGTAAAAAGGTCCAGATCCGTTACGGTTTGACTCGCAGCCCTCCAGAAGCTGCCGCCGCCTCATCCCGCCGAGGCCGTCGCGCTCACGTTCCGTTCCAGTCGTTATATCGAAGAACTCGGCCGCCGTCGAATCCAGACGCGCGACTTCTGTCACGGCCTCCGCCTCGCCACTCGTACCCCGTCGAACTCTTCCCGGTAATTCCGCCCAATTAGAAGGAGAAACTCAGGAGAAACGGGGGGGATTTGCGGCTCCTGAATGAAGCCGGACGCAGAAGCACATTCCTGCGGGGTTATATGCTAATCAAATGCAAAGGAGCTGCCGAACACGCGATCCTATTAATCATCACCCTTCGTAGCATTTATAGAAAAATGATAGAAAGGAACAATTGCCGCTTCTGAGGTGATTAGACTACCGAGAGGTGAGAGGAAGTCAGGCGGCGTGAACCGCGTGGCAGGTTGTTTTAAAAACTTTGAGGAAAAGCGTTTCTTCACACTTCCCCGCAGACCGGCTGTGGCCTTTCCACTTCTTTCTTCTCGTTTCATCCCTCCTCACTCACTCGCTTCCTTTTTCCTCCCCAAATGACTTACCCGTCATCATGTCGCCCACCCTTCTTTATTTCCTCCAAGTTGTTGCGACCCGTTCCCTTTCAAATTTCACTTTTATCACCCTTCCTGCCAGAGTTAACCTTCTGGTTCTACGTGAAGGAGCTCCTGAACCGGCACGAGCTCCAGCGCTTCTACTCCCTGCGGCAGATCTCGTCGGAGCTGGGCCGGGGTCGCGCCTGGCTGCGCTGCGCCCTGAATGAGCACTCGCTGGAGCGCTACCTGCACATGCTGCTAGCTGACCGACCCCGCCTGGGGTTAGTACAGTCTGTGTGTGTGTGTGTAAGATAAGATAAGATAAGATAAGATAAGATAAGAACAACTTTATTAATCCCGAAGGAAATTGTTGTGCCAGAGTTACAGAAAATATAACAGTAATAAATAATAAAAAGAAAAAGGCAGAATTAGAAATAAAAATAAACTATAAAGTGTCTCAGTGAAACTATAAAGTGTCTTAGTAAACAAGTGATAAAACTATAAGTGTCTTAGTAACAAGTGAGGTAAGGAGTGCACAATAGTATGATAAAAGGAAAAATTGTAGTGTAGCTGTTATGAAATGAAATATTGCACAGTTCTGAATATTGCACAGTGAAATGAAATATTGCACAGTGTGTGTGTGTGTGTTTGGTTCATGCTAGCGACGCTCTTTTTGATGAGGTTGCGGAATTTCTCGTAATCTCTGTTATCATCTATTCACGCCGGGTCATGTTCTGCCCAGCTGATTTTTTTTTTTTCTTTTTTCTTTCCCCCCCTCCACTCTCCTTTGCAGCACTTACTACGAGGACTGGGCTTTTGTTTTTGACGAAGAGCGAGCCAGCATGCTCCCCACCATGGCTGCAGGTGAGTGACGCTTTCAGAGAGCTTCCAAAAGGTTCGACACGCCGCAGCCCACGGCTGCAACTAGACGTCAAGCTGAGATGAAGTCCACTTTGTACTCTATTTGAAAGTGCGCACAGAATACCTTTTTTCTTCTTTTCCTTTCAGCTTTTCCCTTCAGGGGTCGCCACAGCGAATCAACCTCCTCCATCTAACCATATTCTCTGTATCCTCCTCTCTCATACCAACTTACTTCATATCCTCTCTCATTACTTTCGTAAATCTTCTCTTTGGTCTTCCACTAGACCTCCTGCCTGGCAGCTCCAATTCCAGCATCCGTCTACCAATATATTCACTTTCCCTCTTCAGTACATGACCCAACCACCTCAGTCTGGCTTCTCTGACCTTCTCTCCAAAACATCTAACATGTGCCGTCCCTCTGATGGACTCATTCCTGATCCTATCCATTCTTCTCACTCTCAAAGAGAACCTCAACATCTTCATCTCTGAAACCTCCAGCTCTGCCTCCTGTCTTTTTGGCATTGTCACTGCTTCTAGTCCACACAGCATCGCTGGTCTCACCACTGTCTTGTGCGCCTTTCCTTTCATTCTGGCTCATAGTCTTCTATCCCATAATACCCCTGACACTTTTCTCCACCCATTCCAACCTGCTTGGACCTACTCTCTCCATTGCTTTGGACTGTTACGCCCAAGTACATGAAATCCTCCAACTTCTTGATCTCCACTCCCTGTAGCTGGTCAAGCCAAATGTTATGCTAATGCTAATTGTCACATCATATCTTATAAGTCCCAGTATATTAACGTTTTAACCTGCAACTACTTATGAAGCACACTGACAGCAGCCCTAACGGTACCTGCACCACAGGCCTCGTGCACAGAGGACAGGTCATGGCATGGTGCGAACAGGCAAACCTTGAAACCAAGTGTGGGTTTTTGCTGCAAGTGTAGGTTCTCGGTCCCGCAAACTTCTTTTAGCTTTACGTTCAAGAGACCGTTCGATGCTTTGACCTGCGCTCTTTCCAAGTGTTATGCTTTTAGCCCCAAACTTTGTCTACAGACGTGCTTGATGAAAAGTTGCATTTATTTTTCCGTCCTCCCTGGCAGGATATGCTAATCTTCAGTCAGTACTCAATAGATGGAAAAAAAAAAACCTGTACCCGCCAGAACTATTGATTATGATAATTTGCAGTTTCTGCTAAAAGTGGTACTGACACCAAGAGACCTCTAATATCTTGGCCCGTGGCTTGAAAAGAAATTCACATTTGAGTTCCATGTTGATAATCTCGCCCTCATGCTGTGACAGAAAATTGGTTTTCTCTACAGAGACAGATCCATCTCTCTTTTGTTTGGAAGGGAAAATATTGTTTAAGCGATTGTTTTTCATTTTAAGTTTTCAACAATGGCCATTTATTATTTACAAATGATGCGGTTTAAAACCTGCCAAAACCTTTCAGCTCACTTTATCCCCCTGCTTTATTATTTGTCAGAGATATTATACTTGTCACGCCGCTCTTTTCGATCAGCTTGGTTAGCTCTAATTCAGTGAAAGGAGCCATAAATGTCGGCATTTGGTTTTTCTCCGTCGCACCCGGAGCTTGTCAAGTAGATCCGTCGTGTCTCGCCTGCGAAGGAAACCGAAGCAAATAATAAGAATATGCGAGGCGTTCATATTATTTTTGTAGCTCCTGGAGTTTTCTCATGGTGTCTAAAGACTCTATGGTGTGTGAAAACATTGCACTGTAAGACTACAGGACGGAATTATGATGGAAAAATGGTTTTGATGTACATGCAAATTTTTTTAAAAACCTTTTCTGGATAAGTACATTTTGGCTGTGCACGGGGGGCGTTTGCAGTCGGTATCAAATCCGAGTTCAGGATTAACTTGCCGTTCCATCGCACTTTCCCGAAGCAGGGTTTGTCAAGTCCAAGTCCTGAGATGTTCTACTTGGGTCTTTTTCTTCCGTCACGCCCCCCGCGGTCAAACCACATTTTTGCCCCATTTGCGGTCTTGAAAAGCAAAGTGTACATTTTGGTCATCCAAAAATGCTCGGGGCTCTTAACAAGCATCGCCGCCTCGCCGAACTGCTTGTGTGGCTTTTTAGTCGTCTCGCGATTTAGGCATGCTTTACAAAACAGCCGTGTTAAAAGCAGCAAATTAACCGACTTGGCACTTTACTTGTTCAGCGTGACTGTTTTTTTTTTTTTTTTTTTAATCCGTTGGGATTGAGCATCTCATAAACCCTATTTATGTTCACGACGGTGCTCCTTCTGCTGAACTATTGATGAGCACGACCCGGATGAGGACAAGCCCTTAAATATTAAGAGTATGGACCACTGATCTCATGCCAGAGCGTTGCCTCTTTTCAAACGCATCGGCAAACAGGCCGGGTTCACCTCGGGCCGCTCGCTCGCACTTCGGGGAAATTCTCGACCGGTGACGAGCCCTATCCGCCGCCCCCCGCAGGTCTGAACTCCATCCTGTTTGCCATCAACATCGACAACAACGACTTGAACGGCGGCGTGACGCGAGGAGGGGGCTCGTCCATGTCCGTCCTCCTCAAGGAGTCCACGCAGGGCATCGGGAGCCTGTGGAAGGAGTCGGCTCAGGGCGTCAGCAGCCTCCTGCGGGAGATCAGCACCGCCACGGCGGTGGTTCCTGGTTTCAGCCCCAGAGTGGACGGGGGTTCAGACCCGCTGCCTGTCCTGCCTCGGAGCACCTCCGCAGGTGAGATTTAATATCTATGGTAGAGAGTGATATGTGGGAGGTGGGGAAGATCTACTGAATAATAAATGTTGCAGTGTCAATATTCACACAAGGGTTATCAGCTATTTCTATAATTCAGTTTCCCATAAGCCCCCTTTAGATAAATACAGGACTGTCTCAGAAAATCAAAATATTGTGATAAAGTTCTTCATCTTCTGTAATGCAATTAAAAAAACAAAAATTACTTTTTCATGATACGGTGATCCCTCGCTATAACGCGGTTTACTTTTCACGGTTTCGCCACTTCACGGATTTGCATCGTGCATTGTGTTCTGCATTCCGATTGGTTAAAAAAGTCACTCCGCTTCTTCTGTACCTGTGCGTCAATAACGTTGCAGTTTAATATGTACACGTACGTAAAACAGCTTGCCAAATTTACGTTACGTACGTGCAAATTCTCTCGCAATTTCGAGTTTCTCTAAAATGTTGACGAAACGCTCTGGAGCGACAAAAAGCACCTGCGGCAGGGCCCAAAAGGCAGCGGAAGATGCTATCTATCGCAGATAAAGTTAAACTTCTGGACATGCTAAGGGAAGGTGAAAGCTATGCGGCTTTAGGTCGGCATTACGGAATTAATGAATCTTCCGTTCGTTCCATAAAGAAGGAAGAAAAAAACATAAGGACGACAGCAGCAATGTATAATAGAGTTTTTAAACTTGAAACTTTATCACAATATTCTAATTTTCTGAGACAGTCCTGTATTTATCTAAAGGGGGCTTATGGGAAACTGAATTATAGAAATAGCTGAGACAGTCCTGCACAGCCGATACGAAGAAACAAAAACACTCGCAAGGAAATTGGATCCAAACCTAACATTGACCAATTGAGAAGCCGAAGTCAGATGGAAGAAGAGCCGTCCAGGAAAGTTTTTTTTTTTTGATAGAGAAGCGACGTTCTCCTCAAATTGTGTTCAAGTCAATTCTCGCTATTGTTCCACTCAAAGTACCCACGAGTATCTGCAGTAATCCCTCTCAGGATGCTGGAAACTCCATGCCCGGCCACGTAATCTCATCATCCGGCGAATCCAGCTGCCCCTGGAGGGCCTCTTTAATAATCGACCGTTTACCTGGTATATCCGCAACAAAATAGGAAACGCTGCTGTTTCACAGTGACACCGTCCAGGATGCACGTTTCAGATTTTGCAAAGCTCGTCTTGCTCCCTTTTTTTTTTTTTTTTTTGCAAGAATGTAACGTCAGTCCAGTCGCGCTCATGTTAACTGTTAACTGTCAGAGACAACCGTTTTTGTACGCGTCTCCAGTTAGTGGCAGGAAATGATTATTAGAAATGCCGTGTTTTTCTTTTAAGTAAATAGGGAAGTGTAAAAGAGCAACTCTGCTTCGGCGTCCGTAATAAAGACGACGAGACCCGGTAGACGCAACATTTGCAGCAAAGTGGTGCAGGAGAGGCGACCTGACACACCCCTGAAATGAAACGTCTAGAATGTGGGCCCCGTTGGTCCCTACAGAGCCGGCCCACACCATTTTCTCCACACACGCGCGAGTCGGCGGGATGACCGGGCTTTAAAATTTTAACTGCGGTGCTTAAAACTTTCTGCCGGTCTTAATGCAATTTAATCTCCGAGCAGATGTGTCAGCTCTTTGGGGCAAAGGAGGCAAGATGCACGCATGCGTGCAGAAAAACCCAAAAGTTTTTAGGATCCGGTGTTTCCTGCAAACTTTTAGGATATTCCCCCCAATTTTTTTTTTTGGTCATTTATTTACAAATTTTTAGGTTTCTGCTTTGAGACATTTTAAAAGCTGAGGTTATTTTGACATAAAAAAAACAAAAGACTGTCTCTACCAAAAGGAGGGGCCTCTTAAACTTTACAAAAGTGCTCTTTAAATACATATATCAATATTATTCAGTTTGCATATAAGAGAGGAAATATACACTGCTCAAAAAAATAAAGGGAACACTTAAAAAACACATCCTAGATCTAAATGAATGAAATATTCTTATGAAATACTTTGCTCTTTACACAGTTGAATGTGCTGAAAACAAAATCACACAAAAATGATCAATGGAAATCAATTGTATCAACCATGGAGGTCTGGATTAGGAATCACACTCAAAATTAAAGTGTAAAAACAAACTCCAGGCTGATCCAACTGTGATGTAATGTCCTTAAAACAAGTCAAAATGAATCTGTGTTGCTTCCTGAGTGGACACTATGATTTCACAGAAGTGTGATTGACTTGGAGTTACATTGTGTTGTTCAAGTGTTCCCTTTATTTTTTTGAGCAGTACATTTATAGATTTCATCAACTATGTCAAGAACGCTTATCCTTTTTTCCTGTGCATTGTCGTCTCGTCTTTCCTCTCAGACTCAGGGCTGAGGAAAGAGCGCCGCAGGAAGAAGAAGATCACCAACATCATCTCCTTTGACGACGATCTGGACGGCGGGACCGAGGAAGAGGACGAGGCCGAGGTCGACTTCCAGAAAACGGGCGCGATGAAGAAGAGCCACACCGCTCCGGCTCAGGGCGGCCTGGAGGAAGAGCTCGATCCCCCGGAGCCCGCTCCCTCCGAGTCCCCGGCCCGAAACGGCGTGGCCGACGGGCGGATCGTGAGCTGGGTGGGCTCGCCTCGTCCCTCCCGCACGCCGCCCACGCACACCCCCCCTCTGCCGGACAGCAAAAGTATAGACAACGAAGAGGAGGAGGAGGAAGATGAGGAGAAGTACAAACTCAGACCGCAAACCCAAGAGGAAGAGAGGAGCAGCTGTGATCAGTGAGTAATAATAAATCAACCAAACAAAAGTGGAAAGATCCCCCGTCTACCGAACGATGCGGTTTCAGAGCAAAGCTCCACGAGGAAGGAAGCTAGAAAACTACAGTTTTGTACTCATTTTTTTTTCCCCTCGCAGGAGTTCTTTTGTGTTAAATTACCTGCTGCGCTGTTTGACGGGTATCCGAGTTACTCCCTTCAGAACGAAAAAAAAAAGAAAACGTTTTGTTCCCCCCAATTCAAGACAAAGCAAATGTTGCCCCCGAAAGCAGTAAAACAAAAATAAACCACCGCAGTTTAGCAGCGGTGTGAGGTTAGCCGCCGCATGACGATACGGCAAAAATACCGCGCCCTTTTTCCGAATAGTCGAAACCCGTGAAACACGACAATGTGAAGAAGCGGCCAAGTCAAAATGGATAATCACAACTGAGACGCAGTGAGAATCGTCCCATCCGGCGAGACTGAGCTTTAAAATTATGTGGATTTTTTAGGATGGTGGTGGGAAGTTTGTCCAGCGTCTCCACGTGGAGCCCCGTGCAGGTCCTGACCGACCGCGGCAGCTCGGACATCCTCATCCCCCTCAACCCAGCAGACCCCCAGCCAGGTAAAACATCCGCCGACCCCCCCCTCCTCCCGGCGCACACGTTTTTTTTTTTTTTACGGGAAATTTTCAAGGGAGGGCAGATTAAGAGCGAGATGCCGAAAATAAAACATGAACCCGCCGGGGAAGGACGGATGGATATGATGTTCTCAGAGCTTGCAGCCAAAGCACGGCCTCGTGATGCAAATCTGCATGCAAAGTTGAGCGAGTTTATATCAAATAATAATCTCACCCCCTGGTGTCTGCTAATCTCAAAAGTTTTTCAATCCATTCATTCATTATTGATACCGCTTATCCCGCGGTCGGGACAGCAGGGGTCCTGGAGCCTATCTTGGGTGTCATTGGCTAAGAGGCGAGTTCGTCCCGGACCGGCCGACCTTCGATTGATCCATTTTTAACTAGGCCTGAAACATCAGCTTGAAATGCATTTTTTAAAACCCCTGAAATACCTAAAAAAACAAACAGATCCCCCCAAAAAATGATAATCTCTTGAGCGGCAGAACCATTTTCTTATTTTCTCCATAAACCACCAGTGTGCGCTCTTTCAAGTGTTTTGTTTTTCCACTTAAGTTTTTGTTTAGTGTGAGAGTAGATGGACTTGTTTGCCAGGTATAGGAACCCTACACACACACACACACACACACACACGTGTCATATTCTATGAAATACAATAAAGAATTGATTATTTCAGTGAAAGCTCAATAGACCACACGAGCATTTTCTCCCCCTATATTTAATCTTATGCTCGCTCAGCCTTTGAATGTCGTCGATTTGACATCAGATAAAGTATTTACCGTGTTCAACTTTGCCTCAGTGAACTCCGTGGAAGACACGGCCGCCTTTCCCGCCCCGAGCGAGCCGACGGAAGCGCCAGGAAACTGCAAGAGCGGAGCGCCGCCGTTACCGATCAAGTAAGCAGCAGCTCCAACCGCGCACAATGCGTCGCATGCGGCGTGAATGGTTCGCCCGTCCCCGGCCTCGGCCTCGGCAGATTTGTTGTGTTTTGCGGCGGAGGGCCGCGGTCGTTCAAAACAGCCGCCTCCTCACCTCATGTCTTGCAGCCTGGAGTCCAGTCCGCAGAGAGCCTCCGCTCCCCTCGACAGCACGCCGCCGGCGTCCGCTCTGCCAGAGTCCATGACGGTCGGTGAGTGCGTTTCCAAGCTTTTCCAATCGATATTTCTCACTGCCGCTCGCTCATCCTGCCCAGGTTCTTCTCAAACCTGTTCGGCGCGTTGTCCGATGATCCTGCGTTTACTGGACGTGACTGCAAACACTTTACAGAATACCCAAAATGTTACATTTATACATATGCACTGAGCTGTAATCATAACCCTGTAGGTTTAGCGACGGTTACACATCTTGAGAAGTGTGTGTGCCCCACCTGTTGACAAACTCCGTGGACGCTCCACAGTTCTTTTGTGGTTAAAGGACCGTCCACCAGGTGGCACTGCTGCTCCAGTCTACGACTGTCCGTCCTGCGGAGCGAGAAGAACCGCTACTCGCAGCCGCTGAACGCCGGCGTCTCCTCTCTGGCGGGATCGGTGGCATCGTAGACGCGGTTTAAACAAATGAATTAAAAACCTCGGTCGCTTAAAACGAAGTGCGCGCACCTGAGGATCATCTGACACGTGAATTTTACGGCGGAGCTAATTTGTGGTCGGGCCTGGAGATGCTCCGAGAGCACACCTTTAGACACTCCGTGTTGGGTGTTGATTGGGTTGTACAGTGTGTGTGTGTGTGTGTGTGTGTTTGTGTGTGTGCGAGGGGTGAGTCACGTGGCAAGACGCGAGCGGAGCTGCCTCTGAGCGCCAGGGCCGAGTTTCTGCCCGTTAGCCGAGGTGAGAGGCGTGATGGTCTGGCGGTCCCCGCAGCGTGTACCGTACATACCGGGGAATCGGCAAGACGTTTCTCACAATCCCACGGCGATAAGAAATGAACAATATAATAATCATAATCAAGTGCAACTTAGAAGTAAAGTGCACTGATACATTAAACAGTAAGATAAAATAATATATACTCTTTTGTCAGAGCAGCGCAACAATGATAGTATCAATAAATCAATAAGTATGAGTGTAAATATAAGTAGAGAGGCAGTAAACATTAAACTATGAGGAGGTGTGAAGTATAAAGTGCACAGAGATACAGACTGACATTTGAGACTGACATACATTTTAGTGCAAAGGTCAGCAGGCAGTACCATCATGATATACAGCAGGGGTGTCAAACTCAAGGCCCGTGGGCCGGATTAGGACCGTGAACGGGTTTAATCCGACTCGCAAAACTAAAAAATACCAGGTTTGAGGAGTGAATTGAACAATAGGTGCGTAACAGTAGTTCATATGTCATGATTTTACTCATCCGGCGCACCTTAGAATAGATTTTCCCCCCGTGTTGCCCCTGAGCTAAAATGAGTTTGACACTCCTGATATACAGTATGGACAGAAGAAGCATGATGGTTTTCTCAGTGCAAAGTAGCCGTAGTGCAAAAAAGAAGAAAAAGTGGCAATGTTTGGATACACAGTGGGGAGAGGGATCGGCATCCGGGGCGTTGGGGGGAGTGAAGAAAGTGAGAGTTCGGCATCTGGGAGTGCAGCGACATCCCGGAGGCTCCGGTACCTTCTCCTTGAAGGCTGAACAGGCCGCGTGCGGATCGGTCGGCTTTACGGACGCTTTCCGGGAGAGACGGGTGGTGTGGATGTCTTTCAGGGAGGGGAGCGAATCGCCGATGATCCTTCCAGCCGCGTTCGTGATGCAGAGCTTTCCCGTTGTAGTCCGTGCAGCTCCCGCCCCTCACAGTTGTAGAAGCGCTGTCTTTCCCTTGCTTAAGTTTGCAAAGGAAATTGAAAAATAAACTGTCCTGAAACGCCGTCACGTCCCTGCAACTATGTCGACTCCGATAAAAATTTTCGTATTGTCTGCTCAGTTAAAAGAGATTCAGCATTTTGAGTAAACCGTGCTCCTTTCCCTTTGCCCGGAGAGTCTAACCCTCCTGCTCCCGCTGTAACACGCTCCATTGCTTTTGCACACCTCGCTTATCCAGGCAACCCGCATCAAGTACGGCCACGTTCCCAAGGGGCTGTGCGGTGTTGACCTGGGAAATGTAAGAAACCCTGGGGGGAGAGGACGAAACTAAACCTTTTTCAAGAGGCACCTGTGATTTTATTGAGAATATACTGACTTGCCTCAGGCTAGTTTTCCCAGCGTCCAGTCCTTGGGACTAGGATAGGTAGAGGCTGTAGGAACCACGACGAATGCCATAGGGTTGCAGCGTGGGAAAATATTCTGCAGGCCGCAGACTATTCATTCATTATGTGTATCACTTATGCTGCTGTCAGGGTCAAGAGGAGGCTGAAGCTGATCTCAGCTGTCATTTGGCGGGCGGTTGGGGTTCGCCATGGACCAGTTGCCAGTCAATCACAGGGCCTCAAATAGAGACGTGCAACCATTCACTGCCTTCCTGGAGGAAACCCACGCAGACAGCGGGAGAACATCCCTCTATGGACCTTCTGGCTGCTCAGTTAGGCATGGGCAAACTACGGCTCGTGGGCCATATATGGCCCGCTGGGCTTTGTAATCCGGCCCGCCTAACTCGAAATTTTATAGAATCAAATCCTATTTATTTTACCTTTTCTCTGAAATGCCCGCATTCCTCACACACATTTTCATTTGTTGTTTAGTGCGGTTACTCTGTCACTGTTTCACTTTGCCCTTTCAATCCTCCTGTAAGAAAAATGAGCGGATCAAGGAAGTCGAAAGTAGACACTGGGTGCCGAGTGTTTAACAAGGATCGGACAACAAAATATTTTTTCACTGAAGTCCGATCAACGGCCGTATGCCTGATACGCCAAGAAAGCGCTTCGGTTTTCAAGAATACAAAATCAACCGTTGCCAACTGTGCCATGGAGCATGCTAACTATGCTAGTTAGCAGTCAACACAAGAATGGGTGTCCATTGTTTTGAGATTGACAGCTAATTTACAGACTGCAAAAGTTTTTCACCGACAAACGCGATGAAAGAGTCGCGTACCTTAGCAAGTTGTATACTGGTCTTCAAATTAGCGATTAGCCATGTTTGTAAGCCTCTGGAGAACGGAGCATAAGATGCTGACGGAGTTTGGTTCGACCTACAAACACCAACACAGATCCAATTTAACTGACCAAAATCCTTGGATCCATCCTGATAAAAGCCACAACAAAACTAACTTGAGATGCTGATTCACTGGAAAAAAAAATCCTTTTACTCATTGGATTTTACGTGCACTTCTATCCGAATCATTTGTATGAGTTCACACAATCACATCGATCCGTATCGATAAATCAGGCAAAGAGAACAATGCGATGGCCCAAGGTGTGTTTTCCTCTGAGGAGGTGTTGCAGGCTGGAGATGTAGCTCCCTGAGAACATACGGGAGTCTTCAGCATCCTGATATCAAACCGTCAGCTTTATTATTATATTCTCCACTCAAGGCAAAAAAAAAAAAAAAAAAAAAGAAGCTAATTGTTACACTTCTAGCCAGATGGTTTTCATCCCAGCTACTCATGCTTCTGTCAGTCTGTCTCCGAACCGAACAAGGGTGAGTTTTTAAGCTGACAGACACCAGAATTTACTGGAAGCCAACCTTCCTTCACTTTACATTTTTCAAAACAGGAAAGCTAATTTTCAAAATGCTGAACTTCGTGTCCACTCGCAATTTCTAATGATAGGGCTAATTTTTTTGGGAGAGTTTGAACAGCAGCATTTGGTTATATTAAAAAAGGGTGAAGCCTTTTTTTAGGTTTTCCTTTTTGCATGCTCCCGTTAAGTTCTTGGGAGCACTGTGATTGGGGGAAAAAAAGGAACAATAAAAAAGAAAACAATGTGAAATATTTACTTCAATTTGTAAGAGTGTTTATTTTGCATTCTCTGTTGCACTCATGTTGCTATCTTGAGAATATTTTTCCCTGTGTGATGTTTTTTACGGCCTTCAACCCGCTGCTGTTTTAGACAAAATTAGACATTCTTTAATTCACGAATTTGTTTAATGTTGCCGACACCTTCCTGTTTTTTTTTTACATTACATTACATTGCATTTGGCAGATGCTTTTATCCAAAGCGACTTACAATAGAGGACATAGGGACTGCAAATACATTTGCAAATACACGATCCTGTTTTCCTGTTTTCATAGCTGTGGAGCTAATTTGAAGCGGTGTGTGTGGCTGGTCAGGCCTTTTTTAGGTTTCAGCAACAAACGTCTGTATCACGCCAAATCGCATTGTGGACAATTTAAGAGATCAAAAAACCTCGATCATCAGCCGAAGGGTCGGCTGGCGATGAGAGCTGTGATTGACGCCAGCGCGCCGCCAGCACATCGGCATCTCTCCGAATCTCCCGCTTCAGTTCGGACTTTTATCTTTTACTTGTGAACCGCAACAGATCAGGAGACGTCACTATCATTAAAGTTTTTCCGGAAGCCAAAGCTCAGATATTACAGTCAAACGTTGAAAAAAGACTGCAATAGTGCTGTATACAGTACTTTTTTTTTTTTTTTTCCTTTTTAGAGATAATCTGGTTTTCTTGAAGAGTACCGGTTGCTGTTTTTATAGTTTGATATTGGAGAGGAGGAGTTTTCTTTAAAGCGATCAGAGGGGTTGTCAAATCCTCCCAGCCTCTGGAAAAATCCAGATCCACGTCTGAGTTAGTAATTTGTGTATTTCATACTCTGCACAGGAGAGTAAGAACTCTCTCTACGAATAAGAAGTGTTCATAGCGTATATTTGCGGAGTGTGTGTTTGACTTTGTTGCTGAATAACGGGAGAATATAAGGACCCTTTTTAGCGATTAAAACCCATTTGCCGAACACCCGGTTCAAATGCAAACGCTCAGGAGTTGTTTGGAAGAAACAAGGAAGAAAATTGGTCGCAACGAGGAGTGTGTGCAGCCGACGCTCACCCTTTGTGATTTCAATCTGGACCTGTGCAGCGCGAGGCCGGGGCGGGCCGGTGATTGGAGTGTACGGAGCCTATAATTCGTCGGCACGGCTCCGTAAACGCTTCTATTACCGGAATGACCGAACAGGAACACAAAGGTTTCCGACAGCGAAACGCACATTTGCACTTAGGAGAGTCTTTGCCGCGGCACGGGGAGCAACGGAAAGGCCCGCGTACGCATTTCCCCTGTTTCTCACGTTTTTCTCACGCTGTAATTTATCCCCCCCCCCCCGCGAGGGCAGAGGGGCGTCTGGCTCGACTGAAGTCCCTAATGGCTCGTCCGCGGCGCCCGCTGCGAACGCGTGGTCGTACTAAAGGTCACTTTTATTTCCGGCCTGCTGAGGTGTGGAACGGCGCCGCACAGATGATAGACTTCCTCTCGCCGTCTGCTCCCTTCTCTACGCTCCATCTCGCGCCTCGTTTTCTCGGCCTCTCTCCCCGATCCCCGGGCGAAGGGAGGGCCCGCCTGTACTTGCGGCGGAGCAGATGTCGACACCCGACAGTAAAAGCGTTGGCTAGATTAACCCAACCCACCCCCCCCCTCCCCCCCTGGTATTTTGGGAAATTTTGGTCAACGCACTTTTCGCGGATTATTTTCAAACCGTCATCTGCCCCTCCGAGTGTTTCCTCGGAGATGAATCGGTGTTCAGCCGCACCGCTTGGCCCCTAATCCGTACCCGACGTGAGATTAATATCAGCCGTCAGCAGACTCCAGCTGTGACTGATACGCTTCGGATGAATCTCTTAAGCTCGAACGAGAATAATAATATTAAAGTCGAAAGTTTATGATATTTTAAATCGGAATATGAAGTTTTTCCGCTAAGGAGGAGGTCGGACTGAGTAACCAGCGTCCGACGCGACATCTTCATTTGTTCGTGTGATGTAACCAAGTAAACAAATCCGAGATATTGTACTGATTCAAATAGAAAGCAGAAAGTCGGCACAGTGATGAATCACATGAGTTTGATGAATATTATGGTCATCTGTCGTTACTTGGTTACTATTAATCTTTCACAGATGTAACCTCATCGGCTTTTTTCCGATTGCTTGCTGTCCAAATTTGGCTAGAAACCATTTCAGAAACGGGGGAAATAACTTGAATTCGTATTTTTATGGAAAGATTCAAAGAATCTGGAACGGCTTTGCACAGAATAGCAACAGATCCAGCTGTGACTTCTATAAAGCTGTGACCCTAAATTCTGGTCAACTGCACCTCTGTGATTTATATTACATTTCCTCTTATTGTTTTTTTTTTTTTGTATATGCATTTCTCTTATTGTATTTAAGTTTTTCTAGCCTTATTGTTGTCTGACATACAGCTGCTATGATGATTTAATTTCCTCCCGGGGATCAATAATGTCACCCATCCATCTAAAAACAACAAAGAAATGACCTAATTTAAAAATAGCCTAATTTTAATTTGATTTGTAAAAAAAAACAACTTTGAATTTGTTGTCATGATTTCTAAATATACATGATATGAATCGAACCGTGTTTTTGTGCACTCACTTGGAGGGATAAAAGAGAAAAATGTATCTTGATGACGTTAACGCCTGCAAATGTTCCTTTACTCCATTTAATTTCACGTGTTCACTGTCTGACTGTTTAAAGAGGCCGAACTCAGTAACCCAACTGTGCTGTCCTCTTTGCAGTGGAGCTGCGTCAGGCCATTGTCGCCATGATGAACAGGAAGGACGAGCTGGAGGAACAAAACGGGTACGTCGGGATTCAGCCTCCTTATCTGAGGCTCGCAAACCACTGGCACACACACATGCGCGCTCAGACTGAGAGATTGGATGACCTTTCCCTTTGAAATAGTGTCAGCTTGTTTTTCTTTTTCATCCAAAGATGCGAGTTTTTTTTTTTTTTTTTTTTTTTTTTTGCTGACTTTACCAGAAAGTGTTTTGTTTTTACCGACAAATCACCACGGGCAGTGATTTTCACTGATCTAAAAACCATTGCAAAAAAAAAACAAAAAAAAAAAAACTGCGGCGCAAACCGAACAACAACGTGGTTGAGGGTTTGCCCCCGGTCAAAAAAAAAAAGAAAATGGTCCCGCGATCTGATGATTTCAATTGGATATTGGATCCTCGCGCGGCAGAGCGAGGAGTTTGTTTGACTTGCTCATTCGTCGCTCGCAGAGGGAATGTTTGCACTGCTGGTGTTTAAACAGAATTTCATCGCTGCGGCTATGAATGCGACGGGTGACATTATGACCGCTTTGCATCCTTCTGATGTGGAAACCTGGAGAAAAAATTACCTCGGGGCTCGAACACAGACACCAGACTTCTAAATTAGGGAGCAGAAAAATATGGATTTTTCAATATTCACAGGTAAAGGGTCAGCTGTCAGTTCGAGGTATTTTCAAACAAGATAATTTGAATAAAACAGTCATTTTTATTTTTATATATTTCACAGCCTTGGTATTTTAGTAGTCTTGTTTTTTTTTAGGTTAGAATTGAATACCGTAATTTCTGGACTATGGAGCGCACCTGAATATAAGCCGCACCGGCTAAAAATAAGTTAATAAATATATGTGTACGTGTATATGACGCACGCATATATAAGCCGCAGGTGTCCACGTTGTAACATGAGATAGTTTCACAGAAACATTTTTTTTTACTTTTAATTCAATACATACTGTTAACATCCATAAATCCGTACTG
This sequence comes from Fistularia commersonii, assembly GCF_037954325.1. Lineage (NCBI taxonomy): Eukaryota > Metazoa > Chordata > Actinopteri > Syngnathiformes > Fistulariidae > Fistularia > Fistularia commersonii. The sequence goes on from NC_141316.1 coordinate 6,307,355, forward strand.
GAAATGCTTTTTTGCGACTGATGACTGACGACTGATGAAAAAAATTAATGATGAATGACACAAAGAAAAGTCCTGCCATTTTCTATCCCCGCTTTGTCCAACTCCAGCTGATCGCTATCTTTCTCTTCCTTCTTCGGTGTCGGAAAAAAAAGCATCAGAATTTCACGGTAATTTCATCGGTCCGATGTGACGAGGCTAAATGCTTTGGCGGCATGAAGCTTGTTAGCTCCCCCATAATCCATAAATTAGCCGCGTCGTTTGTTTAAGCCACAGTGTTCAAAGCCTGTGAAAAAAGTAGCGTCCTATAGTTCGGAAAAAAACGGTATATTTCTTGACATGAAAAAAAATAAATATAAAGCATTGTCAATCAAGATGTACTTATGATAAGGGTCTGGAAATACCATGATACCAGATATTGTGAATGCGTGGGGAAAAAACGAATTCCCTCCCACAGTCCAAAAACCTGCAGGACGTCAATCGGAGACGGTAGATCGCCGCGGGCCAGGTTGGACCTCGTGTCTCGCCCAGTGACAGCTGGGAAAGGCTCCGGCATCCCTGCGCCCCAGAGGGCAGGATCGATGGCATGGATAATTAATGAATGACGAAAACGTCATCTTTATTGTCATGGATGAGCGTCGGATGCCACGACATCGCCGATTGATTTGCCGATCGCAAGGGCTAAACTCACTCCATGTCTGACGTCTGCGACTGTAAACCTACTGGATTTGTTTCCTCATATTGCAGGGTTAGAGAAGGTTACTTAGAGGGATGCGACTTGTAAAAAAAAAAAAAAAAAAAAAATTTGCAGGACGCTTTTACCGTGCAAAGCGTCATCCTGACCCTCTCACTGCCGTGGTCTTCTCTATATAATGGCGTTTTCTGAGAGACACGGGACTTCTTATGACATGGTTATTAACCCGCTTGCATCTCAGAAAGGTCATTGAATCGAGTTTCTCTTCCGTCAAGCCGAGCTATCGAGAGACCTCTCACATTTCCTTTCCCTCTTCTGTCGACAGCCTTTCCACGTCATATATATGGAGCAGCAACACACACACGCACACACACCCATAGATGCACTGCTTGTTTTGCACTGCTAGGACAGAAATCCTCATAACTCACAATTCCATTTTGGAGGAAAAAAAAAAAAAAGTAACTTCCCACACACAGTTTATTTGAAATAAGAGTCGGCGCCGAAGTCTCCGTCCGTAAGACCTCCCTCGAAATATTCACTCTGCGAGTTGATGGGTGTTTGCTGAAATTCACCTCCCGTTACAAAGGCAGCACGGTGGAAACATGAGCCGTAGCGCAGACCCGGGTTTATTTTGCTCCCCTTTGACTGCTATTTGTCTTATCCCCACAGACAAAAATATTGTATATCTATATTTATAAATATATGATTGTTAGTCTGGCTGTGTAAAAAGTTAGTCGTCTTTATGAACCAGGCATACAGAGGAATCTGGAAGACCTTTTTCACTTTCCCACGGTGACATGAGATTAACAAAATAATAAAGGAGTGCACATTATCCATTATCCACTATCCCACCCTCTACATTCCACCTAGTGACATGCAGTCAGGGGAGGCAGGGGAGACCGTGCCTCACTTGCCAATCTTGGAAAGAAAAAATGCAAAGGTATTTTTGATTTGAAAGTTCGGCAGTTTTAGTTTTTTTTATTCAAAATCGCTGTTTTTTCACATTCACTGTTCAAATACTGTGAAGAGACATGCGGTGAGGCAGCGGACTGTTGAGCCTCAATGTAGATTGTGCAATGTTGGCATGCTCTGCGCTAAGACTGTATTGCTGTCTCTCAGTATGTTGCTATGAAAACGTTTAAACGCTTTTGCTATATGAACTACATTTCTAATGCACAGTGATTTTGTTTTGTCAACAACTGTATGTGTGTTACTACTTTCTTGTGCTGAGCGATCATAAAACGGCTGTGAGGAGTTACTGAGGCACGTAGTCCTCCTGCCTCATGGTCGTCTTGCCTCCCAGCCATGAACCTCAACGCATGCCACTGATTCTGCCTCACACCAAGATCCTGAACTCTCTCTCTTCATCCCCCCAAATGCCGATCTTTCCCCCCACTGCGTATTGGACTGGGATCACATATTACATACGGATTACATATGGAATCATTGCCCCCCCTTTTTTTTTTCTTTTTTGCACTACTGCTACTTTTCACTGAGAAAACCATCATGCTGCTCTATTGTCCAAATACCATTATGGTACTACCTACTGACCTTTGCACTAAACTGTACACAAAAAACCTCTGCTGCTACTCTTTTATGCCGTCAAATATCAGTTTATATCTGCATGCACTTTATACTTCATACCTCATGGTTTAATGTTTACTGCTTAATGTAGCAGTGCACTTTACTACTAATTTGCACTCGATTATTAGTTGTTAATTTCATGTCACCGTGGGATTGTGATTCCGGATTCCTCTGTATGTCCAGTACATGCGGAGAAAATGACAATAAAGCTGACTTTGACTTTAAGCTAAAGTGCTAATCAAGGAATTTTAAGAGACCTCATCATATTTATCTTATCTGCACTTTACCAAAAATGTCAACATTCACGCGGCCTGAACGGAGACTTCGAATACCGTACGGGAGGCATTCCCTCGCAGCTTCATGCATCCTTGTCGTGTATCCTTCAGGTCCCTCCGCAGTCTGCTGGACGGGGAGATGGAGCACTCGGCCGGCTTGAGGCAGGAGACGGAGCTGCTGAGGAAGAAGCTGTCCGAGCTGGAGGAGAGGCATACGGCGAAGGTCCAGGCCCTGGCCAGGTAAGGAGCACCGTCGGACGTGCCGCCATTTTTAGCTTAGCATAACAGAGGACCTTGCCGGTGGATGCGGAAAAACATCGCCACCATGAACTTGTGGATGCAAATTTAAACACAGTAAAAGGCCAGCGGTGTTTTCCCCCGTCGCAGCTTTACAGGGGTTTTAACAATCTATGGTGTTTATTTGTCTTTTATTCCTTGCGTTTATCCTCTCCTGGCGTTTTTGCCTTTTGCGCCGTGTCGCGAAAGCCCGTCGGGATGCGTCAATCGGCCTCGCAGGAAGTGAGGACCGAAGATACGCCGCGACGGGACGCTATCGGCCCCGTCATTTTGGTCACGAATGAAATACGCGGGAAACTGAAAAGCGGATTGCTGTGAAATCGAGCCACGTTTATGCTCGACTGATGATGACATATTAAAAGAACCGATTTTTGCAAATTTGAATTTCTTTCAAAGCGAGCCGAGTGGATAAAATCAATCAGGATGTAGCTTTAAAGTTTAATGTGTGATTACGACATGCACGGATTCTCATCGTCCGGCGCCGTCCGCCTTTGAACGCTCCTCGCGCTTGAATAGGGAAACTGAACGAATCCCCCTCCGTATCGTTGTGATTTAGTTGATTGTTTATTTGTTTTTAATCTCTCACGCCGTGACAATTCCCATTTTCTGACTTGCTATTTAGGCTGTTTTTCAACATTTTTTTGCAGTGTTTGAAATAAGACCACACTTATTCATCTTTTATCTACCATCCTAGATCGCACAATGTCCTTCCAATCCTGTATCAATATTATTCCTTATTCCACACCCTGCAGCTATTCTTGTCCATTGCCTTTGTCGTCCCATTTTCAGTCTCCCCTAAAAATCACTGCGGTCCCTCAACAGCTCCACTGGTTTCCCATAAAATCTTGGACAGAAATATTGCCGCTCACCTACAGGACTGTCTCAGAAAATTAGAATATTGTGATAAAGTTCTTTATCTTCTTTAATGCAATTAAAAAAAAAAACAAACTCTTTCATGATATTCTAATATTTTGAGATAGGATTTTGAGTTTTCTTAAGATGTAAGCCCTAATCAGCAATATTAAAATAACAAAAGGCTTGCAATATTTCAGTTGATTTGTAATGAATCCAGAATGTATGACAGTATTGTTTTTTAATTGCATTACAGAAGATAAAGAACTTTATCACAATAATCTAATTTTCTGAGACAGTCCTGTATATCACCTTCATCCGCGACTTATTGTTATTATTATTATTATTATTATCTTCGTATAGACTGGAAGTTGAGCCCACCTTACAAGGATGCATTTACAGAAGTTAGCGTTTCTATGTAAACATTTTCAGTCTGCATCCAGTGACAGTAAACACAGTGCGCAAGCCGTGATAGCCCAAAGGACCTTTGAGGCTGTGATTTAAACTTTACATTCCTGCCTGACTCCAAGTTGTGCACTAACAGCAACCCTGATTTATAACCGCTACCTGACTCCACAACTTTTTGACGGAAAAAAGAAACAAAGACATTGAAATAACAGGTCTCCGCATCCCGTTCACATTGGAACGCGGCTTGAAATATTTTCCTTTCTCAAAAGGGAACACATGCCCGCACTTTCATAATAATAAAAATAATTTCATCCAGATAAGTGATTCCCCTCTGCCTCCTTGAGAGTGAAATTGCGTCACCTCGCCACTGGCGATTGATTGCTTGCACGCCAGAGGATCTCAGTCGTGCCCCGAACCCTTTAAATAGAGGATTAGTCATCCTTCAGCAGGCCTAAACAGAAAGCCCCGGCAAGCCCGCCTTTCAGCTAGTAGACTCCTACGGCAAGTCAAGTGATCAGCGAAGATTGATCTTGGCCACGGTGACTCAAGTTAAGTGAACGGGGACTGCTAAAGTTGGCGCTATGGAGACCTGCGGCGCCTCCCGTTCTTCGGTATTTGCTTTTCAATTTATTTCCGTTGAACCACTGCTGGGTAAACACATTGTTATAAGTAAAGTAATAATGCTGGTGTGGATTACTGTAGAGAAACAGCTGACGTAGAAGTCATTGCCACTTTTTCCTATTCCCGCGTGGGAGCCTAAACGCAGCAGCGAACGATAAATGAGTAAAGAGAGTAGGATTCTTGCGAGCAGGGAAGTGGCTGCATGCAGAGCGGGTGGACACGTCGAATTTTTTTTTTTTTTTTTGCTGAGCCCCACGACCTTGTAATTTTGCCCGAGGCCGGTGTTTTCATATGATTCGTGCCTACTCTCATGTGAGTCAGGACTTTGCACATTTTTTTTTTGACCAGTTCCTTCCCATGAATCTGAAAGGAACACCGATGGAGGTAAAATTGACCAGAAACTCACCATGCTGGTTTTTATACATCTTCTTCTTTGGGATCTTTTTTTTTTTCAAATTTTATCTTTATTTTTCTCTGCTGTCTGCATCAGTAAACGGATCTTCCCCTTGGGCAGCATCAGGCACAAATGAGAAAATTAGAAATTAGAGCGAAATACCTGAAAATCACGGTTCAATTTATATGAATTATTCACAATTCCATGTGACAATCACTTCAGTGAAAATTAAATCCTCCTCATCTTGCCGGAGACAAATTCAATATATTTTTGCTGTTTGCTACATTACTTTCCTCAACTCAGCAATGGCAATTTGCATCTGGAAAAACTAGGATCTGAATAATTTTATTTTTTTATTTTTTATTTATTTTTTTTATTTTCCATGTGACCCTCACCTACATAACCTGAACAAAACTGCCTGGAGACATTTGAGTCAACGTTGTGCAAAGCTATAAACCAGCTGTCCACCACCAGAAATTCCCGGATGCTCCGTCATTGAGTGCACACGTCGTGCCGCATCCGAGCTGCGATCTGCACGGGGGTCGGTCTTTCCATAAACAGCAGCTATATGGAGCTTTTAATTTCTCTCTTTGTTTATTTTAATAAACTCCCCGCCCTGGGCTTCACATCCTTTCCGTTATCTAAGTCGGAGCCAGCTGCAACTGATGGATTCTCAGTTTGGAGAAACGGCGCAGTGGCTGACGGAGGGTTTTAATATGCTATGATTGTCATTTTCACAAAAAAAAAAAAAAAAAAACATTTAATGGACGATGCAGAAATTAACCGTCTCTGCAGGTGACTCTTGACACACACAAACACACACAGCCAGGCAAAGATCATTCTGTAATCAGCTGCTAAATCTCAAGTGCTGCTTTTCCTTCTCAGCCAAATGTGTCTAGATCAATAGCCGCTATAAATACCTGAAGCAGCTCGCCGGTGAATGAGGGCTGGAAGCTGTCAGAATCATTCAGGGAAAAGAGGCTACTGGCAACAGTTGCTATACCAACATTCTGTGTGATTCGCTCACATTTCGGGGGGGAGAGGGGGAGGGCCGCGTGTTCGCAACCCTTAAATAACATCTGGCATCGAAGGAGAAACATCACTGCGCCGAGAGAGGTCATTGAACAACAATTAGCCAAAGCACGCCGAGCCTTTTTTTTTTTTTTTTTTTTTTCTCCCCCAGGTGTAACTTTGCTGCGAACGGACATATTCTCCCGCGGCTTTTTTGCGTTTATCTCCGTATGGTGCTCCAGGAAGGCGCTACCGGTCATCTGCTTATTTTAGTGCCGCTCCTCGTATTAATACTTTAAAAGTGTAGCGGCGGCGCCCCGACCAAAGAAAGCGGCAGGCGTGTATGGCGGGCCCCGGCTGCATGTGGGGGCGGCGGAGGGATGAGCGAGTCGCCATAGATAGATTTTGGTTGACGCAGACTCCGGCAGAGGGGAGTGGGATAAAATGAGCCGTGAGTTACTCACACACACACACACACACTCACACAAAATATCTGATCCATTGGATAACCATTTTTTTTTTTATTTTTTATTTTTTATATATATTATTTTTTTATCATACCACATGGTTATGACACACAGCAGAAGACCCTTTTGAAACATTCAAACAAGGCAACCCACGTACTCGACCCCAGCGTGTAACCAATACAAACCCGAGCGCATAACACATAACAGCCCTCCCGCGTGTTCGCATGGACGCGCCTCTATCGACACCGCTCATCCATTGTGCCCATAAACGGAAGTGTGTTTCTGAGAATTGATTTTTCGTACGAGACCAATATTGAATTTCAGGTTATTATTGTCTGGCTCTCCTTAACTGGAATTGGGACGGAATTTTTTAATTAGAAAATACATAAATCGGTTATCAAGACGTGTGATAGGGGGTGACTTACAAGCTTAAACATTTCATTTTTTTTTTTAATGTGCAACTCATCTCCGAGGGACTGATAAATTCACACATTTAATGAAAAAGAATTGACTGTTTCTCTTCATAGGTGTCAGTTCAAACTTACAGTAAATAAAACCTGACATCCGTGTGATAGAATTTCCCCCATAGCTGTGCAGGTTCTCCGTCATCCGGGTCATGGGGAATTCTCGTCGAAATCTTGTCGTGGCAACTGGGCTTGAATTTCTTCACTTGAAGATGTTTCACCCTCATCTGAGAGGCGTCTTCAGTTTTAATGACCTGTGGGGAGTTTCGAAGGAGTCCTCGGCCCACCGACACATGAAGAACAAGGGCCATTCTTTGGAAGACATCGAGGTCTGTATTCTGGCCAGAGGAGACAGTTTGTTTGAGAGGGGAGTCAAAGAAGACATCCATCCGTCCATCCGTCCATCCGTCCATCCATCCATCCATCCATCCATCCATCCATCCATCCATCCATCCATCCATCCATCCATACGTACATTAAACCATCCATCCATCCATCCATCCATCCATCCATCCATCCATCCATCCATCCATCCATACATACATTCGTACATTAAACCATCCATCCATCCATACACTAAACATTCCATCCATCCATCCATCCATCCATACATACATACATACGTACACTAAACCATCCATCCATCCATCCATCCAGCCATACACTAAACATCCATCGATCCATCCATCCATCCATCCATCCATCCATCCATCCATCCATCTTTTGCTGCTTATCCAGCGTGTCCTGGGTCTTCCCCATGGGCTCCTCCTAGGTGGACATGCCTGGAATACGTCCCCCAGGAGGCATCCTGACCAGATACCAAAGCCACCTCATCAGACTCTTCTCTAAGCGTGGGAGGAGCGTCTCTTCTCCGAGCTCCTCCTGGATGACCGAACTTCTCACCCTATCTCTAAGGGAGAATCCGGCCTCCCTGTGGGGAAATCCTATTTCGGCCCCTTGTATCCGCAATCTCGTTCTTTCGGTCACTACCCCCGGCTTGTGAGCGTAGATGAGGGTAGGAATGTAGATGGACCGGTAAATTGAGATCTTCGCCTTCCGGCTCAGCTCTTTCTTCACCGCGTCTTTGTCAAAATAGAAAAACCATCTCTGAACAGAGTAACTGGGATCGATACCAAGATGGATTCGCGCACACGGACCGGGACCTTCTGCACCCTCCAAACAACCTGGAAAGATTCACCACTAGAACCAGACCCTGAAAACTTCCACGCCAGCTTTACCTCAGCTTTACCTTTTCACATTCCAATCCAGGTAATCCCACAAGAGTCGCTCTTTTGTCCCCATTGAACGACATCCCCGTTCGCATAACAACCTCCTCTGACCTAGTTTCTGCCGATCAACTCCTACATTTACATAACAAACCATCATAACCCAGACCCGCCGAAAAAGTCCAGTTGCCACGACAAGAAGGTTTCGACGAGAATGTCCCCGGTAGCCTGAGAAAAATACGAAAGAGCCAGCAGAAAAATAAACCATTCATTTACGCGCAATAATGCCAGACCTCAGGAAATGCATTTTCCACCCGAAACCACAGGTGAGATGCAGAGTTTGTGCGCAAGAGCTCACCGAATTCAGGTCTGTCTAACATCCACAGATGTGAAAATTCAGGAAAGATGACTCCCTTCACGTCACAGAAACGCTTTGAATTTTGAACCCCGAAGTTTAATACGCACACCCTACAACCATCTCCTGTCCTCGTTTTCGGACATCCTTTTTGGCAGAGCGGGAAAGCAGGGCTCACCCAGTATGGAGACGGGAGGGCGGCCAATGGAGCGGGAAGGGGGGGGGGGATGTCGGATAGGCGGACATCTACGCGCACGCTTCCGTGCACGCAAGAGAAACGGGAGCAGATGCCTTTCTTTTTTTTTTTTTTTTTTTCTTAGCTGGCAGAGCTACCGTCTTGTCTCCAGGCGCTTCGGTACGGTCGGGGGAAGAAATGGAACGGAGTGGTTGTAAAGATTGCCTAGTTTACTTTTTGTCGGGGAGCTTTCGCCTTTTTTTTTTTTTTTTTTCTTTCCGAGTCACTTCGGGAGGGGGACGTTTTTCTCCTAAATACTGAAATCTGAACCGCTCGGCCTTGCCTGGCATAGCATTCCTGTGTCTGTGTATATATAGGTGAGTGCATTCATCAACACAGGGTTAAGAATTTGGAATTTTGACACAATAGCACCCGTTTGAACTGTTATTTAAAAAAAAAAAAAAAAAAATTTTTTTTACCCCCCTTTCAAAGAGGCTGAGGAATAAATTGCACTCCGGAGCATTACCTGCCAACCGAACTGTCCGTCCTCAGAAAAAAAAAAACAACAAAAACAGAAAACCGGGGAAAAAAAAACAACAGCCAATTTAGTTATTTTTATTGCACATTTAGACGACTACCTAGCCCAGGATATAAAAGGAGTGATGGAGGAATGAAGGAGTGAAATAACCCCTCGGGCTTTATTTTAACTTTGGTAATTACTGTGTGTGGTTTATATTTAAGAGTTTCTCTGGAGAGTTTTTTTTTTTTTTTTGCTAGCTCTAAAAAAGAAGATGAGTTCTGCAATCCCTCCGCTTTCTAATAGCAGTATTGTTTGTTTTTTTTTTTCCCGAAAAATACCCATGAACTTCACAGTCGTCACTGTCTCGCTCACAGAAAACATCAAGATGTCGTTATATCTCCCACACACACACACACACACATACACACACAAAACAGTAACTTCAAATCTTCCTCTTAGGCACATTCTTTTTTAAACAGACAAACTTTCATTTCCAACTTCTCATGCAGAACGCCGCTCATCTGTGCCCTCTCTCCTCGGGTTCTGCCTGTCAAGGAGGAAAACCGTCACCGGGGGTTTGTTTTCTAGGTCAATGAGGAATAGGTCTGGGGCTGCTTCCAGATGAGGCGGATGCGGTTTCCACAACAACGCATCGCGGCGCTCGGTTTTTCCACTCTGAACAGGTTAATTCTAAACATTAACCTGTCCCTTCGGGCAGAGAAGGCAGAGGCGAGTTTCCGTCTCGTCTCCGCCTGGCCGGCGTTCTCTAAACGCGCATCTGGGGTTGAGGAAATCGCACCGTTTCTATTTTCCCGGCTTTGATTTTAGATTTGTCTGGCAGCGATGCTTTCAGCCGAGTGGGGTATTTGCGCTAATGGTATAGCATTTCGAATGTATAGGAAAAAGACTGCCAGTGACAGGAAGTCCAGATATCCAAATCTATGGAACATCTGTTGTCTTTGTATTCATCAAAATAACCGGAAGAACTGGGTTTTCCATGGGAATATTTATTGGGTATCGTCTTGTTATTAGCGCAGTTGTTCATGTTAAAAAGGCAAGTGTATATTTGCAGTCAGTGATAGATGGCTGATGGTGTTGGCTGCAAAGGGGCGGGTCGGGTTTTATGTAACCGCTGCTGAGTACTGCTGCTTAGACCATCAGTAAGCTTCCTCCCTTCATTTCCTCCCACGGGCTTTACTCCTCAATAATGCCAGTCTCCATGCTGTTAGTCAGTCAGTCTCTGCCACCAACAAAAACCCAACAAGCCTTATTTACCGTCATTATAAAAGCGTCCCATTAGCCAAGAATACATGATTAGTCCTTGCGTATATTGTAAAACATGTCCATTGGAGACTCATTCTGGAACAGTCTCGCATTTTACTTTCTCAGTAAACTCACGCGCATAAATGTCCGGGGGTATTTTTTAAGGCTTTCTACGGAGACTTTTCCCGTCAGCGCTTGTCAGATTTACAGCACGTTTGCAAATTTCAAACTTTCGGCTTTTTTTTAATTTATCCGACGCCGGGCCCGAGCCCCCGCTTGCACATGCGGGGCGAAGCCGCCGCAATGCAAAGAAGACGTAGACGGCATATTTCACTCCTCCGGGTCCCGTTTTATCGGCTTGCTGTGAAATTGGATTTGAAAATGTGCCGTGCATTTGAGGCGGGGTTGTTTGAGCTATAAAGACCGGTGATTGTTCATAACCCGTCGGACACCTGCTTATTCACATTGTCCTGCCGGCAGCTCCAGTAATATCAGCTGACAGCAGATCGTGTACATTTCTGCAAATTTCCCTCAAGACCCCTTAAAAGGTGCATGTATATCATGGTGTCGGCGCAATCTGCTCCTCTGTCAGGAGGAATATTCCTGACTCCATCATCTGGTATCACGCCATGCAAAAGTTATACCTATATATCTTTTCGCGGAGGAGTTGGTATCCTGGGATCTTGTATGTCAATATATAATGGGGCAAATAGCACCATCTGATAACTGGAGATAACAAAAAGGAAACAGTGATACTTGTAATCCGTCTCAGAAAAAACGTAATATATTAATCACAGTCAAGGTTGAGTTAAGCTCAAGCAGCTGCGGAACAATTTTCTATAAACAAACAAAAAAAAAAAGAAACAATTTTTTTTTTTTTTTTTTTTTTTTTTAATTTCCTCAGTTAGACCTAGATAAACCATATGACAGGGTGCCAAGAGAAGAACTCTGGTATTGTATGAGGGAATTCAGAGTGGCAGAGAAGTATGTTAGACTGGTGCAAGACATGTATGCTAGCTGTGAGACAGTGGTGCGGTGTGCTGTAGGGGTAACAGAGAAGTTCAAGGTGGAGGTGGGACTCCATCAGGGATCAGCTCTGAGCCCCTTCTTGTTTGCAGTGGTGATGGACAGACTGACAGATGACATTAGACAGGAATCTCCATGGACCATGATGTTTGCAGATGACATTCTGATCTGTAGTGAGAGCAGAGAACAAGTTGAGGAAAATCCAGAGAGGTGGAGGTATGCTCTGGAAAGGAGAGGAATGAAAGTTAGTCGCAGCAAGATGTTGAGGTTCTCCTTGGGAGTAACCAGGATGGACAGGATCAGGAATGAGTCTATCAGAGGGACAACACAGGTTAGATGTTTTGGGAAGACCAAAGAGATGACTTTTGGACGTAGTTAAAGAGGATATGAAATTAGTTGGTGTGAGAGAGGAGGGTACAGAGAATAGAGTTAGATGGAGAATGTTGATTCGCTGTGGCGACCCCTGAAGGGAAAAGCCAAAAAGGAGAAGAAGAAGAAGTTTATTCCCTCAGTTCCTTCTTAAATGATGCAGAAAAGCAACCACTTTGCATCGGTGGAAACAATTCCAACTGGTGTCGGTGATCAATAATTCAACAGAATGTGTTCGTTATGAAGCCGCTGACAATAAAAATAAAAGTCCCAGGCGCAGGCGCGACATTTACTGGAGTTGTTTCTTTAGTGAATCATTTATTCACAGCAGTGAGATTTTGCTGTGAATAAATGGAGTGAGATCAAACTCAGAAAAATACATCTGGTGGCAAACATATTGTGTCGTCCCTCTAAAAGGGGCTGGTATGAAGTATTCTGTCTTTGGAATTGTGTGTGTAAAATTGACTTTCGGTTGAAAAAAAAGTTCACAATTCCCCTTAAATCAGGACTCAATAAGAATCAAAGCAACTTAAGAAATGAAAGAAAAGTACAGGTGAAATTATTAAAAAAGCAAAATCGACATCAAATAAATCTAAAACTAAATGAGAAATCAAATATTGTAAGAGGGTGAATGGAATTGGAGGAATCGACAACCTAAAAAAAGGGAAAATGATTGAGAAGGTTTGTTTCTTTTAATTCTTGCGAGAGGTGTTTGGGTGGATAATTTAGTATACATAATTAAAAGTTTCTCTAGCTGTGTTATTTATTTAAAAAAACAAAAACAAAAAAACAAAAACTACAATATCTCATTTCACTGTGCAATATTCAGAACTGTGCAATATTTCATTTCATAACAGCTACACTACAATTTTTCCTTTTATCATACTATTGTGCACTCCTTACCTCACTTGTTACTAAGACACTTATAGTTTTATCACTTGTTTACTAAGACACTTTATAGTTTCACTGAGACACTTTATAGTTTATTTTTATTTCTAATTCTGCCTTTTTCTTTTTATTATTTATTACTGTTATATTTTCTGTAACTCTGGCACAACAATTTCCTTCAGGATTAATAAAGTTGTTCTTATCTTATCTTATCTATAGTTAGCCTGCTTGGAGCAGCAGGACAGACAGTAAATGTAAATCTAATTAATGAATATAAATAATGCACTTGCAAACAGATGTCTTCTTGCTGGTCGGGAGGAACACCGACATTCAACCGTAGGTTTTTTCCAAGCCACCTTGCGACTGTCATTTTAGCGTTCATCTTTGTAATCGTCTGCCTCCGACTAACCTCGCGTGTTCATCTTCTCCATTCGTCGATTTGTTTTTTCCACAATGGTGAGTGTGTTCCGCTCGTCCGCAAATTTATTCCAATCGCGGCCCGGTTCGCAATTTTTCCTCATCCGAGATATGTTTAACACGCAACTGTAGATGTGCTCGGTAGTACCTTTGTTGGAATACGTCCTGGGTAACGTGATCACAAGCGGACAGCGTTAGAAACGGCTCATGAAATCTCCACGAGTGTGAAGGTCACCCTCCGTCCTCCGATTGGCTCCGTCCAGGCAGAAGTTTGCGCCCATTCACGCGACAATGACATTTTATTATTTACAGAGCAGTGAAAACTGTGAAAAACCCATTACGAACGTCAATGATTCAACCGGGTCTGTATTATTCTTCCTCTTCGTCGTCCTCGACAGACTCGTCCGACCGCTGGCTGTCGAAATACTTACCGCGACCGACACTCGCCGCTCCGTCTTGTTTAAAGCAAACTCAACCAGAAATCAATCTCTTCAATCGCACTCTTTCTCTCACCGCCGCGCTAATCATCGAATGAAACGCTGCATCTCCTCCAAAAGATGGGTGGAAAAAATGAGCGGGTGGCCAAAATCCATCATATAAAAAAAACAAAACGATAACGATGTTTCGTGTTTGTGTCAGTCAAGATTTGAGTTTGTAAAAAAAAAAAAAAAAAAAAAAAAAATGTTTTCATACATATCAGGGAGTTGAGATGTGGTAGTCACGGCGACAGGGGAAAAAAAAACGAGCCAATGGGATCCCGAGAGTCACCCGATGGCGTGAATCTCCGGCTCGCCGCTCAGGCCGCCCCCTATCGTCCCCCCCCCCCCCCCCGGCGGCCTGAGGCTCGGACCGTACGCGACCCCTCGCTGGAATAAAAGCACCCCGGAGTGGACCGCGCGCGGTGACGGCCAACGACTGAGCAGAAAAGATATGCAAATCTGACGATGCAGCCAGAGAGGTTATTTTCTGTTTGTGAGTCTAACCCGCTTTTTGCCTTGTTCGCTACAAAACCCATATCAGCCATGTGTCACCGCCTCCCTATCTGAGGGAACCAGCAGTGGCCAGCCTCCCAGATATCAGGCTCCCCGAGCGGCGCTATGGCTGCCTCTGTGAATTGCACCAACACCTTCAGGCTTAGTGACAGACCTGGGCGGGGAGTTGGTGTGTGTGTGTGTGTGTGTGTGTGTGTGTGAGGGGGGGATTCCTGAAACTCAAATATCTCCCTTATGTAGAGTAGATGTGAACTGTAGGAAGTGTCTGAGGGACATTTTCAACTTATTCCCGCGCCGCCCGATGTCACCGCTTCATTACCGGTGTTTTTTTTTTTTTTTTTTTTCTCCTCCTCTCAGATGAACTCTGTGAAGCTGCAGAGTTGGTGAATGTTTCCTGTGGGGTCGTCACTACAAAGGATCCCTGCCTCTTTGCATGTCATTTGATCATATACTATGATTTATTATTGATAAAAAAAAAAAAAAATTGCGATCTTCGCGGCTTTAACGATGGGCCGGCGCGATCGTAAAAAGCGCGTGTGCCTTTTCGATATCGGCGGGAAATGATTCCTCCGCCTCTGCATGGGCGGGGGGGGGGGAAACGGGAGACGTGTGATGACGGGAAGAGCCCCGAACCTCGTTTGAATATTGTGAAGCGGAAGCTCCGCATTCATTTAGAGATCATTTGGACCTTTTTGGCTCCGACGCCACTTTAGCGAGACGCTACAATTTGCCCGCCTGAGAAATAACACGCCCAAAACTTATTCCCGGCTAAATGAGATGCATCCAGACGTCGTCGCGTCCTCCCGGAGTCTCTATAAACACAGACATTAAGAAGAAGTCGGGCGTATTAGCTATAATTTAATCACGCCGGAGCAGCGTCTGTACCTCAGTCTGATAAGAACCGCGTGGACGGTTCCTCGGAGAACCGGCGTGTGGATTCTGGAGTTTTCCCCGCAGGCGCCTTCTTTGTTGGCGGGGAATAAGGGGTTGATAAGCAGGACACATAAAAATCACCCGTGGAGAATGAGGGGCTGAAGGTGGCGGTGGAGCAAGACAAAGACTGTTAAATTTAACTGCCGAGGGCATAAAGCCTCAATCCAACTCTGATTGATTTCCTCCCCGAGTCGATGATGTTCGGCTGGTTACGACTTGTTAAGAGACTGCCTCTGTATCTGCCTTTGTTTGACTGTGTGTGTTTGTCTGTGTGTGTGTGTGTGTGTGTCTTCTCTAAAACCCAAAGCGCTGCTCTGCACCGCTAATGCCAAGACAGTTACTTAACTTGCCTGACCCCATTTACACCTGGCATTAGCCGGCGTACTTGACCTAGACTGACTCGATTTAACAGCGTTAGCCTGCTCGCGCTCCCAGCGTGCAACCGGAGCTCGTTTTTCTCGTCCCGTTGCGATGTAACGTGGGGAAAAAAAGAAACGGACATTTTAATAGAAAACTTTCTCGCGTAACGCCGGCGAGCATTGCGTTTTGGAGATTTGACACCTGGCTGGAAGGATTTGTTCCTTCTCGCCGCCACGAGAGGATAAGTGACACCAGGCAATAAGACCCGGCGTTGAAAAGGGATGGGAAAGAAACCAATAATTTGGTAAAATATCGGAATCGAAATGAAAAATTACAGATCTCGCAAGGTCTGGAAATGGCTGAGTCTGACCTCTGCCGGAATATTCACTGCCTCTCGGCTGGAGATTTTATTTCAGGCACATTGGTTCCTTCTCGTGAAGTTCTCTCAATCATGACATTTTCTAGATCCCGGTAAAAGATTAAATTTTATTCCCAAAGCACCTTAGCCGCTAAGAGAGCTGATTTGGTGCCACGGTGTCTGGAGGAGGAAGGAGAACTTTTAAAAAGGCTTAGGAGAGTCTGAGTCTGAGGAGAGACGGCGGGAAATACGGCAGCGCGGTAGAAATCCACTCGGTGGAAAGTCGGCAGATTAGAGATTGAGTTCAACGGTATCATGTTTGCAGTAGATGTCATTAAAGATGTCTAAAGTCTCCCAAACACACAGCCCGGTGCTATCCTGCCGGAGATTACGCGATCAAAACATTAAGATATTTGGTCAACGGGTCAGCGGCGACAGCTGGGGTCTGTTGCAGAATCCCCTCAGTGGGGTAACACACACACACACACACACACATACACACACACTCAGAGCACTTTCACAACCCTGTGTTGTGACCGGTGCACACAGCCAGAGGGAAGGAGGTGTAAATCTGCTTGTGTATATTCTGCCTCTTGGCTGTGTTGTGACACCACGTTATTTTTATTTTTTTTTTAAACAATACGGTGGATTTATGTATGTCATTTAATTGAGCTAAGAGGCCAGGTCAGCTCAGGGGTTTTGCTGTTTTTTTTTTTTTTTCAATTTTTTTTTTTTAAGGTGGTTTGGCTTCTGGTGCCGGTTGTTCAATGGTTTATGGGAGATTTTAATCTGATCTAACGTTGCCGGGAATTGCTGGCAAGGGTGAAAAATGGATGAAAGCTTTGCAATGTGCCCCTTTTCGTTAACAAAAAAAAAAAAAGTTATGCATTAAAATAAGCAGCGAGCTTAAAAACATCTAAGCTAATAAATTACACTACGTGCAGGCATGCATTTTAATTTCCTTTGTCTGCCATTTTTTTTAAGTATAGCATGAATTGAAGTCATGTTTATTAATCAAAAACGAAATCTGTGATTAGAAATCTTATTTCTCTGTCAATTCTCAGCCCATTATCGCTGACAGATTTATTCCCCTTTCCCTTTTTTTTTTTTTTTTTTTTTTTGATGGGGGGGTCCAGATGCCACGGTTTATAGAAAAATGAGCCAATAAGACACTCACGAGGAAAAGATTTCTCCGTGTTAAAAGCCTTGCACGTGGACACTCAGGATGGGAAATGGGTTGCATTTTTTAATTCTTTTTTAGCTGTTATGTTCAATTTTATTGAAAGATTTCAGTCAGGATTTTAGTTCATAACAACTGGATGGTGTTAGTTGGTCTACAGAAGGTTCAAATCAAAATCCATATCGGCCCGGCCACCTGGCTGACTTGTTGTCAAGCATTTTTTTGTTTATTTATTTTATTTTTGTCACCCTTTGGGTTGAAAATACCTCTGCAAACCTTCCTGTCACACCCGGTAACCAGCTTCCTGTCACAGGCCAAAGCTCCAAGAGCTATTGTGCAGTGACTTCAAGAAAAACATTAAAAAGAGAGATAAGAAAAATTCTGTAATTAAATGGTTTACATGGTTAAAATATAGAAATTCATGTCCACGTTCTAAGTCTCTTTTTATCGATTATTTCATTTATTCATTTATATATATATATATATATATATATATATTTTTTTTTTAAATTATAATTTTTATATCTTATTTTTTATATTATATTTTTTTTAATATTTTATTATTTTTTTAGTATTCATCACATTATTGAAATGTTGCAATAACTGTGTGTTTGTGTTTGCAGGGAGAATGAGGTCCTTAAGGTCCAGTTGAAGAAGTATGTTGGCGCCGTACAGATGCTGAAGAGGGAGGGGAGCCAATGCAATGACGGTAAACCGCACACACACACACACACACACACACACACACACACCATTGAACCAGCATCATCTCAAACTAGATTTCGTATCTGTGTCCCGGTCCATCTATTTTGCGCTCAAATGGAAATAAGTCGAAAAAATAAGGTCATGAGCTTCTTCCTCGTCCCCGATCGCCTCTGACGCGGCTCTCGGAGGCCAACCTTCGTCTTTACGCCGTAAAGCCCCCGTTTTCTCTTCCCCCCGCCATATACTTCTCTTTTAGTTTTCCTGCGGATTTGATAACTTTGACTTTGTTTTACGTTGCCGGGGGCGGGAGATGTGAGAGCCGCTTTGTGTAAATACCAGAGAGATAAGCTCCCGCTGTATTAAAAGGCAAATAAAACAAACATGGCAGATTATAGAGGGACAAATAATGGCTAATTACATTTTTGTTGGATAGAAGAGGGAGCACTTATCTGTGACGCCCCGAAGGGTTGACGTGTTTGTCTTACAGAGATTAAAAACCCCTCCGACACACATAGGTAAAGGGAAATGTTGTACTCGAGCAAATCATGTTAAAAGCCTTTGGAGCGAAAACCCCGAAACAAATTCCATTAAAAAAAAAAACAAATGCAGATTTGGGGTTTGTGTTCATTCATCCAGTCAGAAGAAAATGATTTGTTTATCAGGACTCGGATGATTCTGACACCTCTAGCTTCGCCGAGGAGCTTCTGTTTTAGCCTTTTCTGACTGTCCGGGTCAACTAGTCCGACTAGTCAAACTTGGAAAAAGTTCCCGTTACTGTTTATCTCTCGTGTCTGCAGTAACTCGTTGTACAAGCTGAGGTCTGGAATAAGTCCGTGGGCTCCGCGGCAAATGAAAAAAATATATAAATGGGTTGTTGCATGCCAATAATAATGGAAAAATAATTACATTCAATCACCTTTTCCTGTTTTATTGTTTAAAATTTGAATACAATACCGTGATGCTGATTATCATCATATTCATAGTGTGTCGTGGATTTAATATCCTTGTAATATTTATGGTGATTTTAGTGTCACGGCTTTGCCTGGGTCCAAACACAATTGTTTCACGGGGCAATATTTCAAATCCAACAACGCTGTAATTTTGCTTGTGTGGCTTTCCGTCCGGAGCTCGGCCGAATCAAAGATGCATCCGAGGTCTGTTTACATTGTGGATATTTCAACAAGGCAAGAGAAGACAGTCGACTAGTTTATTCATTAGCTGGGACATTACATACGTTATAATACTTATAGACATTATGACACATCATCTGTCTGCGTTAAGCGTGCGCTTTGAGTTTGAAGCCATTAAGTAAGATGTCAGTCGTCAATTTTTTTCACATCTTGCGATACAACTGTTCACATATCAGTTTGCACTTTTTTTTTTTTTCCAACTGGCACACCCTGTGAAGACTGTTTACATTTTCAATTTGCCCTTTCCCCAATAGTGTCATATTATGCCTGTTATTTATTGTTTATTTTTCAAATCATCTGCCTTCACTGTGGATGGCTAAGGAAGAATTTTATTTGACAGAAAAGTGCGTTTCCAGGATGTAAACCACACTTTCAGTCTTTATTTATAGACATACAGCCATTTACTCTTATTCGCACATCACATAGAGACATATAATGTTTGCGGTTGGAAAACCTCTTGCGCTCAGGCCGGTTTCAGAATCTAGCAGAAAGACCTGTCGCAAATTTCCTGAGCCTTCCCGCAATCACTCGTCCCACTTTTCGGTTAATGTACCGTAATTTCCGGACCATAAGCCGCTACATTTTCACACGCTTTGAAAACTGCAGGTTAAACAACAATGCGGCTTATTAATGGATTTTTTTTTTGTTGTGCTAACGAGCTTCATGCCGCCAAAACATTTAGCCGCGTCAAATCGGACAAATAAAATTACCGTGAAAATTTAAGCTTTTTAATTCCGACACTGAAGAAGACCAAGATAGCGATCAGCTGGACAAAGCGGGGATAGAAATTAGATGGATGGATGGATGGACTTTTCCTTGTGTTATTTACTATTAATCTTTTTCTCCTACCGTGTTACAGGCACTGTTCATGAAAAAACAAAAAAACAAAAAAAAAATGTAGTTTCTGTGTAAATATCTCATATTTACAACGTGGACACCTGCTCATATACAAGTGCGGCCTTTTCTGTAAATGTACACATATACTTATTTGTTTATTTTTATCCGGTGCGGCTTAAATTCAGGTGCGCTCAATAGTCCAAAAAATTTGATACATACCATTGAAGGAAGACCCATTATGGGTTAAGCGAACAACCAGCGAACAGCATTTATCCTCGGATCCAGAGGCTAAATTGTGGGTCCCGTCCCTGTGGGATTAATACAGTATTTAAAATTAAATTATTTCCTGAGCTTCTCCCTTTAACCGGTGACTCCACTTGAACTCGACCAGGGGATTATTCACTTAAAGCTCACCAAACAAATTGTAACAGAAAAATCTATTTTTTTTTTCTTCTTTCCAATTGCTTAATTAATGAATTTTGTTCACTTATTTGATCATGTATACAGGACTGTCTCAGAAAATAAGAATATTGTGATAAAGTTCTTTACCTTCTGTAATGCAATTACGAAAACAAAAATGTCATACAGTCTGGATTCATTACAAATCAACTGAAATATTGCAAATCTCTTATTATTTTAATATTGCTGATCATGGCTTACATCTTAAGAAAACTCAAAAATCCTATCTCAAAATATTAGAATATCATAAAAAAATAATTTTTGTTTTTTAATTGCATTACAGAAGATAAAGAACTTTGTCACAATATTCTAATTTTCTGAGACACTCCTGTATATACATACTGCTCAAAAAAATAAAGGGAACACTTGAACAACACAATGTAACTCCAAGTCAATCACACTTGTGTGAAATCATAGTGTCCACTCAGGAAGCAACACAGATTCATTTTGACTTGTTTTAAGGACATTACATCAAAGTTGGATCAGCCTGGAGTTTGTTTTTACACTTTAATTTTGAGTGTGATTCCTAATCCAGACCTCCATGGGTTGATACAATTTATTTCCATTGATCATTTTTGTGTGATTTTGTTGTCAGCACATTCAACTGTGTAAAGAGCAAAGTATTTCATGAGAATATTTCATTCATTTAGATTTAGGATGTGTTTTTTAAGTGTTCCCTTTATTTTTTTGAGCAGTGTATATATTTACTATATATAATACACGTGAAGTGATGATAACAGTAAAACAAGACGGGCCAGAAAGCTGTTATGTTTTTCCAAACAAAACGCCAAACTAGCAAAAGAACGGTGCCTTCCACTTTTTTCGAAGGTGTTGGAGTCACCAGATGGCAGGATTCTGTGTTTTCCGTCCGGACATATCGGGAACCTTTGCAAACCCGAAGAATCCCAAACAATCGCAGTCCCGTCTCAATATGGCATCATCATTTCCTTTTCCTCCGCCCCGAGTTCAAACAGTCAAACGGGAGGAGTTCATTTTTCGAGGCCTACGACGCCGCCATGTTTTAAACATCACAGCGTCTCCACATTTCATCTCCCCACCCCCCGGCAATTACCGTTTCAAACGAGAGCCGCTTCGCCCGTCGACACGGGAGTGCGCGGCGGGGAGGAACGTGGTGGGCAAAATTACGGCGCCCACACACGTGAAACCCGCCGCATAACCATCAGCGAGCGAGTTCGGTTTCTTTGGGGTCTTCACCCCCCCCTGGCTCTCCCCCCTTGTCAGTTTGCCGCCCTTTCCTCTGACTTATTGACTTTTCATTCTCCCGTCGTTTGTAGCGTCTCCGAACCCCGCCGCCGTCTCCCTCCCAGCCCGGCTCCCCCCTCATCCCGACAGGCGTAGTAATTTCCCCTCCACGGCGGCGTCTAAATGATTTCATCCTCCCTCGCTTCTGTCTTCTCCTGCTAATGATGTGCCTCGTTCCATCATACTTTGATGTCACCACCAGGATCCACTGACACGTTCATGTCTGTGTGTGTGTGTGTGTGTGTTTGGAATATAGAAGTAGGAATAATGTGCGAGCAGTTTAAGAGAGGTGCAAAAATTGGAGTGTTGGTGGTTGTGGGGATGAATTGATACACAAGTGCCTGTTTTTCATGTGCTGTCAGCGTGTTCCCCCCCGATCGCTGCGCAGCCTTTTTGAATCCTTCCGCCCCCCTTTCCGATTGCAGACGTGATCTCTCCGACGCTTCTCGGGCGCCGTCGGTCCCGCTTACATCCCACAAAAGGCGTTCCTCTTTTTACCGCCGTTTCCGGAGCAGTCAATATTGTTGTTGTTTCCGGTCTATCTCTGGGAGGGAGGGGGAGCTTCCCCTTTGTGCTCTCGTGAGAAAGAATCCCGTGTTCTTGGAGCGAACATGAATTATGAAATAAATGTTTGTGCGTTGCTCATGTATGAATCCTTGAAAAAAAAAAAAAAAAGGTCTATATAGATGAAGCCGGGGTGAGCGTGTACCCCCGCATTTGCACATATCTGAGCCCCGTTATGTGGAAAATGTGCCGCACTTTTTCAAGCTCTTTGAAAAGGTGTGTTTCTTTAGTGCATTTGTATAGCGTCTCATTAAGCCGTTAGGCAAACCCCTCAGGATGTGTCGCGTAGCGGCAGTCATGTTTACTGCAAGGCAGAGGGGGATGAGGCGAAATCTACAGGGACACACACACACACACACACACACGCACACACACAAAGTCGATTTTTTTTCTACTTCTCTGTAATTCTCATGCATCACGAACCTCTGTTCCCTTCCATCCCTTGTTGTGGCGCAACAGTTAGCGCTTCCACCTCACAGCAAGAAGGTCCCTGATTGGATTCCAACTGGGGGGGGGGGTTTGCCGCTTGGAGTTTGCGCTTTCTCTGCATGGCTTCCCTCTGGGTTCTCCGGTGTCCCCCAACACATCAGAGACCCTTAAATTGTTCAGATTTGTGAGGTTGTGTGTCTCCATATGCAGCCCTGCGGTCGACTGGCCTCTCTCCCAATGACGGTTGGGATAAGAACCCTCCATTACACGATCCTGAGGACAGGATACTGTATGGATAATGAATGAATAAATGTTCAAATGTTCAAAAATGAGAAAAACATCATTTGGCGGCGGTGTGGCGCAGGAGCGAGAACGATCATGCTTGGAACTGCTCATTCCCGGTTTGATTCCCAGCTCCTCCTAGCATGTTGAAGTGTTGTTGAGCATGACACTGAACTACCCTGGTGTTGATCGACGGCAGCCAACTGCTCGTGGTTCATCCATCATGGCTTAAAGGTAGAGAGGGGATTAATTAAGTTATTATTATTATTATTAGTATTGTATTATTATTGTTGTTATTTGTCCCCGAGGATGATTGGGGTCCACATGGGGTAGCATAGCATCTTTTAGCAGATCCAACATCTATAGATGTAAATAATAATAAAAAAAAAAAATAATTAAAAAAAAAAAAAAATATATATATATATGTAAAATATAATATATATAAATATATATAATATATATGATATAATATATATAAATATATGAATAATATATATAAAATTAAGCTAAAATAAAAATAATGTAAAAACAAAAGTGAAAATAAAATGAAAAATAAGTGAAGTTAATACCAAATTTGTAAATAAACTGCACATCAGTGGAAATGGTCATACAACTGTACAAATGGCTAGACTGGAATTGGATCCGCGGTCAACTTCGGAAGCTCCACGTTATACAATCAGCTCTTTAAGCCCTCAATTTAACATACGAGTTCTTCATCCCTCGTTCTTTTGTTCTGGTGACTTTGCCCTGTCTGGGATTCTTTGTCACTCCTCTGGCGTGACTCGTGCTGACCGAGTGTGTTTTGCAGAAACCGTAACGCAGCAGTGTTGGAGCCCCGTTGAAACAGCAGTGATTGAATGATAGAAAAAATTGATTTTCTTTCTTTCTGATTTTTTTTTTTCTGCAAACACTGTCATTTGAACATGAACGCTCATTGGAGAATTTACCGCTCTCCAGCAATTCTCTTACTTCTGCAGCAAATGAGCTCTCAGACAATTAAATATGCCTAAGGAGAACTAATCATTTTCAAATGAGGTTGATTATACCTGGATAGACTTGATCATATAATCTTTTTTTTGCATGCTTTTACACCTGAAGGAGGATTTTTTATTTTATTTTTTGGCAAGGGCTCAAATCTGGTTATTACTTCGCAAGCCTTATTTATTTTATTTTGTTTTCCTCTCAACTTACACCGATTAACAGTCGATCAATCGTAAGCGGCAAAGTGATCGTTCATTTTTTGTGATTCTTGGACGGCGCCGGACGAGACCTCGGCCGAAATCGAAGAGCGGAAAAGTCGGGGTGAAGCCGCCCTCGGCTGCGGCCGGGTGCCAGCGGTCTATTGAATTCAAAGAAGTGATTGTTTGAGAAGCCGCAAGGGTTAAGATAGATGTGACGGCAGATGGAGTGCTGCTGTCCGGGTCAATTGGCTCCGTGATACAGAGTCAAGATTGGAAATCAGGGCATTGGCTGGATTAAAAAAAAAAAAAAAAACATTACTTTTCTTAAGGAAGGCGGGTCGTCCTGCTCCGAGGGAATCTCTCCCATCTCTCGGTTAATAATGCTTTCTTTTTTTTCCGGGGGCGAGGAGGGGGCTGTAACGGCCGAGCGGTTGATCGGTCGGTGTTTGACTGACGGATTTACCGGAGAGATCGATTCCCCTGGGCGACAGTTGCCAAACCTGCGTTTCAACACCGGCTCTGGTAGCCGGCTCATTGCCACACCTAGTCGGCTGAAATTTGCCTCCTCTGCTGTATATTAAAAGGATTGGCCCCGCCAGCGACGGGAGGGATATTAACCCGTTCTGCACCGGCTCGGCAACGCCGAGGTTGGATCGATCGCGGGGGTCAGAGGCCTCCGAGCGGAGCGCGATGGACTCCCGCTTCCATTTCTCGCTTTTTAGATGCGTCTTCTTTTCCCTCTCATATTTTTATGAAGGCCATTATCCCCCTCTGCATCGATTCTCTCTGTAATGGAAACAAGATATAAATGACCTTGAAATGAAAAGGAAAAAGAATAATTGCTTTGTGATTATATCCCTGAAAGCATCTGTATTATCAAATACATGGAGCGTATTTTCCACCTCAGCTCCCCCTAAGGGGATGAAAGGGTA
Organism: Fistularia commersonii; assembly: GCF_037954325.1. Classification (NCBI taxonomy): domain Eukaryota; kingdom Metazoa; phylum Chordata; class Actinopteri; order Syngnathiformes; family Fistulariidae; genus Fistularia; species Fistularia commersonii. The sequence goes on from NC_141316.1 coordinate 6,332,323, forward strand.
TTCCCTTTTTTTTTTTGTTTCTTTTTCCAGAAATTGCGGCGTCGTTGAAAATTCACCACAGCCCTGACCGCCCGGTTCTCGACCCTTCATGACGTCTTCATCCTGATGTAAAACTACAATATATGATTTCGTATTTTGCCCCAGAATTCATTTTACAGGATAAGGTCAAACATTGTTGGTATGCAAATTGTAACATACGTGTAAGATGCAGCAAATGAAAACTGAAATGGGTCATCTAAGTTTTAATTTTTTTTTTATGTTTTAAAAACATTTTTTTTGTTCAATATATCATGAGTGTGTAAAAAGCCTTATATGAGCCTTATATTGGTCATAATAAGGTAAAACTTATTAAGGTTTAACTCAATAATTGAACACTGCATTTGAAGCTAATTTTCAGTTTCTGAGTCATCATTTAACTTAATATATTGGATTTTTTTTTTTTTTTTTTTTTTAAATATACAGTGAGTGTGTAAAACCATGAGCCTTATATTGGTTGTTGAAGCCAATCATGGCTCAACTGATAGTTCAAATCCCTTAACTCAATTTCTAGTTTATAGATGTGTTTGTGGACTGATTATAAAGTCTGTTGACCACTGACCCTTTTATATGGACATGGAATTTACCCTGTAGCTGCATCTCTTTTCTTTAACAGCCCAGTAGTAATGACACTGCAATATCCTTGCTTTGAAATAGGGCTCATAAAAAGTGGTTTTATTTTCACCTCCTTAAGATTTTCAAAGATGATCTTTGTGGTCCACCCTCAGAGAAGTATGTTAGACTGGTGCAGGACATGTATGCTCGCTGTGAGACAGAGGTGAGGTGTGCTGTAGGTGTAACAGAGAAGTTCAAGGTGGAGGTGGGGCTTCATGGACCCGCTGACAGATGAGGTGTTGCCAGAGGTTAGTAGATCTGCATGTTACCACTCAATACTGTCGGGCTACCTTTCCAACCATTTCTCTGACATCATTTAATGCACTTGCATCATCTGAGTAATCAAGTTACTGTTCACATGGCGTTTTTCTGGGTTTACAATCCTGCATGTTAAATTTCCCAAGTAACTTTTCCACATATTTTCTTTCTGACATTTTAACACACTCTTTTGACTGATCAAAATCAATACCCAGAAAAGATGTCAGTTTGCCCAAGTCCTTCATTCTAAATCTAGCGGTAAGCATGATTTTCACCTCTTTCATTACTTCCTCATCACTCGCAGCTATGATTAAATCATCTACCCTGTTAATCCGTTAGACAGGAATCTCCATGGAGCATAATGTTTGCAGATGACGTGATCTGTAGTGAGAGCAGAGAACAGGTTGAGGAAAATCTAGAGAGGTGGAGGTATGCTCTGGAAAGGAACGGTTAGTCGAAAAGAGGTGAAGGGTCGTCGGTAGACGGATGCTGGAAGTCCAAAATAAAGATTTTTCTGACATAGTGAGAGAGGATATGAAGTTAATTGGTGTGAGAGAGGAGGATACAGAGAATAGGCTTAGATGGAGAAGGTGGATTCGCTGCGGCGACCCCTTAAGGGTGAAGCCTAAAGAAAAAGATCTTATTGTCCAACCCTCAGCCAAGACTCCACCGCCCTATAGTCTGTTTTCCTCCCCTGCGGTGTGCACGTCAGACCGACCCGGCCTTTGACTCCTTCCACTCGCGCTTGTCACCGCGCGCACGTAAAATTTGCCCATAAATAAAACCGGCCAGCGGTCAGTGGCTTATTCATCTGCAATAAGGAAACGGATTACACGGCTGTTTAAAACGCAATAACCTCCTGCCGCTGCGCTTCCTGCGACAGCTCCGGCCTAATGAGTGAATGAGAAGCATTCATCACGCTGGCCTGGCCTAATAGCAGAGTATAACTTATTCATTACACACATAGATCTGCATTTATTGCCCCCTCCGCTTGTTCCACTTTGCCCTTGTTGGGCCTCGGGGACGTGAGACGCTCGGCTCTGAGGTGTCAGCTGTGTGTGTGTGTGTGTGTGTGAGTGAACATGCTGCCTTGCGTGCACGTACGGCAACCTGCCCAACGCACGCATCAATAAGTAAGAGTGCACTTGCATGTTAATTAAAAGTTAAGATACTTTATATTGCTTTTCCGGAGCTGACGTGTTTGTTGCGCCCACAATGTGGCGCACGTGTTATAACGGCAGCGGGGTTTCATTATTTTGGGCACCTTCGGGGGTTAATGTGAGACGAGCCGGTCACACCGTCGAGACGGGAGTCTTTATTAAGCAAATGTGTTTGGTCAGGACGGCACGCGTGTGTTTTCCGTACGCTTTAATTTTGATTTTGTCGACCCCCCCCCCCCCCACCGGAGTGTAGGTGAGACGGCGAAATTACACCACGCATCGCCGGAAGTAGGCGGATATGAAAAACCGCCGTAGCCGGCGCGTAAGTGCTTTATGTTATGAAGTTATTTAGGTCCCAGTAGGCCGACCGCGAAAGAGCAAACCGTGAGTCATTCTGTATGTGAATCGAGCTTAATTGTGCCCACGCGTTCAGACCGCGGCGTCGGATCGCGACGGGGGGGGGGGGAAGTCGGGCGGCACCCCCACCCGTTTCGCTCCAACAGATTGGGCATGTTTACCAGCTCAGAGGTGTGAGGGACTTTCATTTAATCACCAGAGGGTGGTCTGTTATTGTGTGTGTGTTTATATAGATGGCAATTTATTCAGCAGACACTGCTTATTTACCTGGCATAAGAGAGGTGACATTGCATTGTGTTTGTCACAGGTGGGGCCAGGTGGTCAGTGTCTGAGCGCGTGTCTCAGGTGTCGTATGTTATCCAGGTTTCCAAGCGGGCGCAGCAGGGGTGCGTGACAGTTTTCGTCACCTGGACCAGGCCCTTGTTAATGAACATTTTAATCATCCCGCCGGATGCCAGAGCCAGCTGGGCCGCGATGGTGTACGCCTCCCCCCCCCCGGAGATGCGTTCGAAAAAAGCGTGCCTCGGGTGACGGGACGTACCGGCGGGAGGTAGCTCTCAGCAATGATGACTCTTTTGCAACAAAATCTCTTGTTTTTAATCCCCATATTATGTGAAACGTTTTGTAAGAAACATCTTCGAGTAACCGACTCGGCCGTGTTCAAATTTATTGCCGTTCGGCCCTTGTGTTTTTGTTTTTTTTCCCCGTTGTTTCTTTTGTTAATTCGTCAATTAGTCGCAATCCTCCCCTGCTCCGTCCGGTCTCGTCTCCTGTGTGGTTTTGTCTCATATATTCCGTCGCAGTTTAGTTTTATGACTCCCCCTTGCCTTTCGCTTTTGGCCGATCCTCCGCTGAGTTTGCACATTAGCCGTCTAACGTTTGTTTCAGGTTTTAGTCATCTGCATCAAGGAGAGGGTTCACCATGATATACTGGATATGCTGTATTTATTTATATATAAAAAAAACACCTTCTATTCACTAATTAATTTTGTTCGAACCCTCCACTCTTCTGAGATAGTTTTTTTTTCTCCCCTTTATCCCACAGACTTTTGTTTTATTGGCCATTTTAGAGCGTGCGTAACGAATTAGTCTGGAGTTGTCTGGACTCCAATAAGGAGATTGAGTAAAGCATTAAAACCCTGTTGCCAACTTCTCTTTTTTTTTTTTCATTCAAATTTATTCCTCCATTCCCACCGCCACGACCAACGCCGGGGCTGCCGCTGAAAGAAAGACACTAATATTGATTTATTCGCTTCGAGAACACATTCAAACAATCGCGTCCTATAAAGTAATGCGCAGTTGCGCTTGCAGCCAGATCCATTAACCCAGTCTTTCACACAGTGGGCTTTTCACACGGTGGGTTGTTCGCCAGCTTTTCTCTCCTTCTTCGGTCTCCGCCATGAATTCATATCGAGGAGTGAAGCGCGTTGTTCTTGACCTGATAGCCGCTGATGCTCCGACCCCACGGCCATCTGAACGCTACTGTCGGCTTTGTTTTGATGTTCTCTGTCATCCAGGTCATGGTGAATTCTTGTCAAAATTTTCTCGTCGTGGCAACTGGACTTGAATTTCTTCAAGGCATAAGAAATTTCAAGTCCAGTTGTCATGGCAACTGGAGTTGAATTTCAAAGATCGAGAAGATTTTGACAGGAATTTACTGTTTGGTTCTTTGGTCTCCTCTGTTTCGCCATCAGCCCGACGGCCCGCTTCGCTAAGTTGCTACTGTTTTAAGGCTCTTTCACATGTAAACGATGGACGATACAGCCAACGCTCAGTTGACGGCGTCCTCAACCTGTCGCCATCGCCATCTCCCATCATTATGACTAACGCCGTTTGCGATAAAAAACAAATTTTGCTTGGCGAGCGGCGCGGACTAATACATTGTTGGTGAGTGTCATGTGTACTTATGTACAGCACTCTATGTGACTTCTGTATTTTGGCGAACATCACGTCGAGACACGCCGTATGAACGGAATTCTGATGGATTTTGAAGACCTCCTGGATGTGGGGAATGAGTCCTCCACACATCGGCCTGTTTCCTTAACAGCTTCCAGACCGTAAGAGTCTCACGACCCTCCGCGTCTCTCGTTTCCCCCTGAATCCGCTTAAACTTCGGCATTAATGGACGGAGGTTTAAAAATCTCGTCGTCCCCACAGTCAGATATCCAAGGCATCTCTTTCAATCATCCGTCCTCTACGTTGGACGTTTGCATTCGCTTGCAGTCACGCGATCAGACAGAAATTGATGTTTGAACTTGGGGATTTGGTCGGTTAAAGACCGAACCTGATGTTCTGCCCGACTCATGCCTGACATGCGGCTCGTGTAAAGTAAATGGTCGGGCAGGATAGTCCTTAACGCCCGTAGTGCCCAAAAGAGCACCATCATGATCAGAATATCCATGCACACCCTGCAGGTGAGTTGCTTTATAGAGTGCAGCTCCCGTCACCCCTCTTATGAGCCTCATTCCGACATTTACAACGTCCCCTGTTCCGAAGAGCCGCTTTCACCCGGCGAAAGATCTGGAAGTCATTTATATCCGGGAAATGTCTCTTAATTTCTGTGTGCCGAGTCCATCCAGAGCTTTTTTGCGACGTCGGCGGCTGTCTGTCACAGCCATCTACCGAAAGGGAGGTGCTTGAAGCCTCGGGTGATGAAATTTCCTCCGCTCTGTTAACTCGTTTTTTTAGATTTAAAAATAAAACAACAGACGCGTCCCCCCTGGGCCGCGGATACACTCCACCGTCAGTCACCGCACACCTTTACGTGCTTATGTGCGTTTGTTTTGAGAGAACATGACACTCTTAAACTAGCACGACTGGCAGAAGAGACAGACAAATCTCCTCCTCCCCGTCTTCCTCCTGCCCTTATCTCGGGCGGGATTACATCGGGTCCCGGTTCGCCCGCCTGTCTGCCTGCCCTCCAGCCGGTGTTTGGACCGGCGCTGTATTAGCAGCGGCCGGGCTAGCCTCTCATTTCCTGCATGAGTGGCCGCGCTGATGATAACACAAACTTACCCCGGTGTGCACGTCGCCGGTGCGAGGACCCAAACACTCCGAACCGACGGGCGCAGACGTCCGAGAACCGAGACACAACCACGACGTCTCTTTTTTTTTCGCGGGCTGTTGCTTTACCCGGAAACGCGTTGTGTCGCGGCCGGACTTCGTGAAACTGTGAAAAACCGGTTTGCTCGTACGGGAGGGTTTTAAGCTTGAGTTTATTTGAGATTTCAACGCCAGGTGCGTGCATGTCGCCAGTCTTTCCAGGCTCTGTGCTTTTATTACCGTACTTGCAAAAAGGCACGGGTTCAGGCCGGCGGTGGCGCATGCTGTGTTTGACCGATGGAGGAAATAATCTGAGCTGATTGGTGGACTTTCACAGCCAACCTTTTGTGGACATCCCACACACGGAGCCGATAATGAACTTGTAGGAGCATCTGTTTCTGTTATCACGCCCCCCCCCCCCTCCCTCCTTCTCCATGTGCACTCAAATATTATTGTGGACATGTTACATCTTTCCAGGGAGTTTATTACCTTGCGCTGACCTTCGAGTGTCGATCATGCACGAGGAGGAATTAACACCTTACAGGGTTACATGTAATGATGCCGCTGAGATTGTGTAGCATCGGCATACCCAGCACTTGGTTTGACGTGAACATTTCCATTTATTTCAGTTTAAAATCAATCGTTTTGAATATGAACCGTATGAATATGAGAGGCTTCGCGGAATGACGTCGTAAATGTTGATGACCGGCTGTTTTTCTGAAATGTTTGCCAAACCCATTTAGCTAATCTTTTATTTTTGTCCCAGGTATGCCGTCGTAGAAATCTGCTTGTGCCGGTATCTCTCCCGGCATTTATCCCCACAATGAACTGAATTTTAAACTGCAAATAATATTCAATTTTATCGCAAAATGTAAAACATCAAACGACAGAACACCGCCTTTTTTTTTTTTTCTTTCTCAAAGTTCACCTGGTCTTTTCCTTTTTTGAATTTTAGCAAGGTAATTTTAGTAAGGTACAGCAGCTACTGTCATCCAAAATCCTCGCTGTTTGGAAAAGAAAAAAAAAAAATCCAAGATAAATAAACTGTGGTTTTGGTAACAGCAGTATTTAAAACACCATCAAGCACAATATGCGCTTTTCCTTTGGTTTCAGCCGTCTCCCCCTGCTGCGGTAGCTCACACAGCCAGACGGCATCCTTCAGCATTATGTTTATGCTGCTTTTCCCGGAAAATCACTTTTTTTTTTTTCACCTTGATAGATCTCCTTAATGTGTCACTGTTGCCCCCAAGCTGCCACAAAAAAGAAGGAAAGAAAAAAAAAATTGAATTCGATTGCAGGTTTAATTAGTTGGAATTTTCCCATCTACAATCATCTGTATTTATGAATATGAAATGAAGCATTCATTTTCTGTCACAGATGCTTCCAAAAGTACTTTTGAATATATTAATCTGATTATTGAAATAGCTTTTGGACAGTTGCATGGAGTTCTCCTTGTCGTATTTTTCATCTAGTCGCCTAGTCGTTATTATTTGGTTATATGTCATCGCGCCACCTCTTTGCAGTAGATTCTGATTTGTTGAAACATACAGTAGAATCACAGCTTACCGATCGGTTATTTTACCAATCAATGTTTGCCACTGAAATCACTGTAAATCCCAGTGATCTGTTCTGCGGTCTTAGAAACTTTTTTTATGGGTTCATTTGTTGCAAAGCAACTCCACATTTTCCTTCACTAAATCAACATGCAAAAGTAAAGTCTTCTTGCATGAGACCCTTGCTAACGCTATCTCCAGAAAGCTGTCTTTCATTCATCCATGCTGACAATCTCTTTTCTATTTCTTCTAAGACTCGAGACCGTTGCTTCGCTAACGTAGCCGTCGCTTGAGCCACATCAGCTATCTGGATGGTTGACTTAGCTGTGTCATAGCGCTTGGCCAGATCTGGAACATGAACACCACTCTCACGTTTATAGCTATTATGTCCTTCTGCAGATCAACTGTAATTCTTAACTTTTTAACACCACTAGCACTCGCGCCGACACTCCTAACTTCTTCGGGAGCCATAATGAGCGCTAGCTTATTCAAAATGAGCGTTCTAACAGGAGAACACAACGATGAATGATGTAAACAACGCGGCGTACCGCGCACGACCGCCGCTACGCTGCAACACGATAGTTTGTTTGTGTATTGGTGCACACTTGTTCGCGGTTTGATTCAAAATTTGATCGAAAACTCTTTGTGGGTTTCATTTATTAAAGTATTTATGTTTTTCGTGATTTATTTTGCGGCGCTCGTAAACCCAGGTTGTACTGTATGCGTTAGAAATGACTCACCATCAAGGTGCATGACCTTTACGTTTTATGGTGCATATATGATCTGAGGTAGATGCTCAGTAACTGTTTAAAATATAAGAATACAGTGATCGCTCAAGATACAAATTTAATTTGTTCCAGAAGTGGGTTTGTACGCTGATTTAATTTTTTTTTCTTTTTTTTTGTATTTGAAATGAATTTTCACCATTTGAAATAACCAAAAACAAAATAATTCTTTTCACCCTGTGAATTTTATGATATATATTTCTATTTTTTTTAAATGTATTTATAAATGTATTTTTTCTTATGCCCCGTATAGATGTGGCTCGGTAGAAGTTGGTTCAATTATGGAACCGTTTCTGAAATAATTGGGGTGACATGAAGGACCGGGAAAATTATAAACGCTCGAAACTAATAACCCGCTCCGGCCGCACACCGAGTCGCGTTCGGCGACTGTAGATAGATGAGCTTCTGCTTTTTGATCAGAGAGATTACCAGCAGGTACAAGACAATTACGAGAACTGCAAAGGTCAAAGTCGAAAAAACACCGTGACAAATGAATGCAACAAGTGCGGGTTCATAGAAGTATGCAAGGATTAATAAAAGAGCAGAAAATAGGAGTTAGGTGGGAGGACGTGTGTCTAATTTAGTGTTCTCCTCAGGGACTCCACATTTATATTAAATGGTATGTTAAGCAACCGCAGGATACTCTCACACGCAGAATTTATCTTTCAACTTGAAGGTTTTGCTTTTCCGTCATGCGGGAAGCCCCCGTTTGCAGTGGCACGTCTGGGCCAGATTACGAGTGCCAATTTTTTTTTTCTTTCGTCGGATTCCAGCTGGGATTTCCATAGGCACGTTGAGAGTCTCGCAGCGATAGCCATCCACGCTTGTTTGGAGCCTTTTCACTCGGAACCCCCCGCCGATCCTTTGACAAACCGCTGCTCGTCTCTCCTGCTTAAGCGTCTCCGGCAAAATCCAGCAGAGCCTTTTCTCTTTATCACCTCTTCATCACAACCCCCCTGAAAACACACCCACATTCCCTCTGATTTAATGTGTACATCTTCCTTAAATACCCCCACAATATGTGCGTGAATGCCCGTGTTTGATTAACACTCCTTGTAGTTTGTTAATATGCTCTGTGATATTACCGCTGCTCTATAAACAACGTTGTCTTGCATCTGATGGGTGATATCTGCTCCCATCTTAATTAATTTGTCATTTGCATATAAAAAAAAAAACAACACAAGTAGAGATAGTGCATGTGGAAATGAAAACATCCGCGAAGACAACATCATCGAATACAAAATTGAGGCATTGATTAGAGGATTGGACGAAGTTCATCATCGGTAAATATTTCCTTTTTATTCTTCCCTCTGAAGGCTTTCTATACAAAAAGAGAATTAACGTTAAATACATTTAATGATCACGTCAATTCATATCAACGTTATCGGTATCAGATGAATACAAAGTCACGGTTTGAGTCCAACACAACCGTGGTTGGCGTTCACCATTTTTTTTACTTATCAATACTATTTATTCGTTTAAAGTACCCTCACTTAGTCATGTCACTAATGGCTCGGCGTAATCACACCTGCAGCCGTGAAAGAAACAATTAAGAAAACGTTGCGCTGTAATTTTATTGAGCGTGAAATTCATAAATATAAGTTTAATTACATTACAGTAATGCGCAGAATGCTCCCCTGTCCTCCATTGTGCATCCGTATCCATTTATGCCGCCGCGCGTGTTTGCGAATAATTGTCGACATAATGGGAAAGGAAAGCTTTGCAAAATAGTTTGGTTTATATAAAACCCCATCCCTTTTATTCTACTGGCGCCAATAACCGTTTTCGCACGTTGTCAGAGACGCACTTCACATTCTCGGCCTCGCTGTTTATTTTTACGTGCACGCCGATGCAAACACTTTTAGAAATTAGGCGCCTGGAGGTCCGGATGTATGGACGGCAGACGCGTACGTGTAGGTGGATGTATGATGTGTGAACAGCTGTGTAGGGATGGTGAAAGCAGAGGAATAGGTGGGAAAATAAAAATTCCCTGTATTATTCGGTCGTCTCAATCCGGACCCTGCAAAGTCTCCCGATCTGTTGCCGAAGAGTCGAAAGTCGGTTGTTCGCGGTGCTTCTTGTAATTTGTCCTTTCTTAACCCTGCCGGACGACGAAGCCTTTACCCGTCTTTCCAGGCAAATGCGCATCATCTGGCTCAGAATCTCCACGCACGGGATGAATTCGGGCTTCGCTGCAGCTGCACGATTCATTCAGGGGAATGAATCGTGAACGAGCGATTAATGTCCTGCTTTGCCGCGAACGTGCATTGAGGCGGATCTGATTTTTAACATTTTCAACCTCCCCCCCACCCCCCCCCCCCCAGCCCCCCCCCCCCCCCCCCCCCCGCTGAAGCGTGCAAAAAAAGTGCAACGCCATCCGGCTCGGCTGCAGGGAACGTGCGTCGGGATAAAAGTGAAAACAGTGACAGACGCCAGGGCAGACCTGGGCGTTATATCCGGCCAGCCAAACAATTTTTTTTTTAGATTTTAACAAGTGTTTTCAATCAATTTTGAATTTAGAAACTCCTTATTTTTTCACTTTTGTTTGATTTTGTATGTGTGATTACATTCAAAATAATATCAGTACATTTATATACTTATATATATACTATTATATATCATATATATATACTTTTTAATTCCTCTCCCTTCAGCTGCAGGGAATCTCAAAATCTTAAGACCTTAAAACACTTACAGCCTTGACTTGTTACTTTGACACTTTATAGTTTTATTTGTATTTCTTATTCTCCCCCCTTTTTTATATTTTTTATACAATTTCCTGCTATTATTTATTATTGTTATATTTTACTTGAAACTCTGGCACAACAATTTCCTTCAGGATAAATAAAGTTATTCTTATTCTTATGATCAGTAATGATTTTGAAGTTGAATTAAAATGGCAAAAAATGTAAATATTTAAATTGCAATTTTCATTTCGTTTAATTTACATGATACCTAGTTAGCCCGCGCAAAAAAATTAAATATGAAATGTAGCCCACTACCCAAAATAATTGCCCACCCCAGCGCTAGGGGGCTGTAGGAGTTAGCGGAACCGACGTTTTCCAAATAAGGATATCGCCACCCTCTTAAAATAATCGCCTAAGTCATTTTTTTTACAAAAATGTTTTTTTTTGCCTAAATCATCTCCTCATGATGCTGACCACCTCTGGCAAAATTGCCTACATCCTCAGTTAAACAGATTGTGCCATTTTATCCCTCGAGGAGAAATTGCCCATGTCAAGAGTGTGTCAAATGGTACAGTTTTTGTGTTTCCTGAAAAATCTGAAAGAATGACTTAGGCGATTATTTTAAGAGGGTGACTATATGCATCTTGGGTACGTCCGACCTGTGATCGGTTTTGTTAATCCCGCAAGATTTCACACGGAGTGCACTCGAGCTGCGAACGAGCCTCCCTGCTCGAGATAAACGGAATTACCGCGGCGGTTTAAGACCTCATTACAATATTACTTAGGATGATCCGATGCAAAGATGAGGATTTCGAGAACATTCAAAGCAGGAGTTCGGTCCGGGGCTCACCGCCGTCATCTTTTGTTGCGTGGAGACACAGAAAGTGTTGCTTTGCATCATAAATCTACCGTGGATCAATTTAATTGTAAGATCCATGAATCACGAAACTACAGTAGATATTCAGGATGCAACCCAAAACTTTCCTCAATATATACATGTATATACACACACAAACTGCACCTGCCAAAATCCTGATGCATTTTATAAAATCGATCTAAAATCCAGCGCCGCACATCATTTTCCGCACTGCTAAGGAACTGTTTGACATTTCGGTAAAGACACTCATTTGCTATCGAGACAACAGTCGGGTGAAAAGGCCATCGCTCTTCAGTTAAACCTAGAGTACAGCCTGCAGCCCGTTCGCTTCGGTCAGCCGGGCTTGGATTTGTTTTTGTTTTTTTTTTTCCTGCAGGATAGCTTAAAGGCGGTTCTAAGCTGACACTTGACATCTTCAGATTCTAGCCGTCTTGACCGCCTTTCAGTGAGAGCACAGGCGATGCTGCTGCACCCCTTCTCCGTCCACTAGTAGCATCCACGAGTTTAAGGTTTAACATTAGTGTTCGTATTCCATTTTTTATTAATTTTACCACTTAAAAATCATACTCTTCTCGCAGGGTTGGGCTTTTATTTTGGCTGACGGGCCACATTTCTTAGTTAATTTTTATGCGCGGGCCAACTAGGTATCATGTAAATTGAACAAAAAGAAAATTGCAAAATTTAAATATTTGCATTTTTTTCACTTGTTTATTTCAACTTTAAAATAATTAATGATCACATATACGTACCAACGTTATTTTGTATGTAATCATCCATACAAAATCAAACAAAAGGGAAAAATAAGGAGCTTCTAAATTCAATATTGATTGAAAATACTTGTTAATATATTGAAAGAATATTTTTTATAGCGATATTGAAAGAATATTGAAATATTGAAAGAATATTTTTTATTGTGACTTTTTTTCCAGGGCCCAAAATTATTTCCTATATATCTTAAAGGTGTTATTATATCACGTCAGCTATTACCATGTAACTGTTCGCGCTACTGGTATTAGCGGTTAGCGATCATTTGACCTTTATCCTTATCCATTTCCACCGCTCCGGTCGAGGCAGAAGGCCGCTCAGGTCCAGCTGGGATCCGTCCAAGGTGTCCGGCGCTTGCCCGCGGGGAAATGTCGGCTTTCTGTAAATCATCTCGTCGAAATCCGGACTTGAATTTCCTCAGTTGTTGCGACAAGAAGTTTTCGACAAGAATTCACCATCATCTGAATGGCTGAGAACCTCCACCTGGAAAGTGTCAATAGATAAAATCTGACTTGCTTATCTGACTGATTAATGGAGATGGTTGTAGAAGGATCAGAGACTTCCGATCTAACAGTTATTGATAGTTGCGCGTCAGGTGAGACGCCGTTAAACGAGGATGTTATCCTCCGTGTCACTGCAGATAACGTCAAATTCCGGCTCCTTCATGGTTCCCGGTGATGCGGCAGCTGTGTTTTGACTTTCCAGATCCGCTGTTGAACCAGCTCTTTAAAAACTAAATGTTCTCGAGACAAAAGGAGGCCGTCACGCAGACGGATCACAAAGCTGGGGACTTTAAAAAAAAAAAAATTAAAAAAAAAAAAAAATCAGCATTTTGAAGACATATCCACAATGCCTCCAACTCTCGCTGCACAAACACAGCCATTTTGAAAACCGTGTATAACCAAGCAGTGATATTATTTTGCTTATTTCTCTGTTTACACAATGTTTTTACTTATTTCATGGCTTGCACGCGCTGAGCGCTGTGCACAAATTTCCGGATCTCTAACAGGGGAGGGGAATGCTGTTCACAAGGTTTATTTTTTGAGCTTCAGTTATGCAAACGGTGACTTTGTAGACAGAACATGACCTGATCTTTTTTCTAGAAAACCGTAACGTGGAACCTTTAGCTCATTCAAATAGTAAGCATTCACTCAAAATGGAAAAAAGAAAAATGATATGGGCCGACCCTTCATCCCTGCATTTTACCCAATGACATGCAATGAATGCAATGAAACATTTTGAACTTTTAAGAAAAATACTCAATACCTATTTGAGTCCTTCTTGTATTTATGGGAAAAAAAAAAAAAAAAAAAAAAGGCGAACTTGAATAATCCACCGGCAGCAAACCAAAAATGCTGTCCGCTCTCTGTCTTACTACCACTGGCACGTACAATCGCTTATTAAGAGTGACAAAAATACTCTAACATATAGGTGTCACAAGATCGCCATAATATTCAAATTTAAAATTACATTTTAAAAATGAACGAACTCAAATAAAATACATTTTAATTAATTCGGAGCCATGGGTTACCGACCCCTGTCTTATGTATAACTGAATGTGACCATTAAGACATTCTTCTTAATGCTCTTTGAAAAGATTACATTTCAGTTGCTGAAGACGCAAGAGTTTTTATCATCATTATTCAAGCATAATGACATTTCGTAAGGATTCCTAGCCTGAGGCACGCATAAAAACAGAAAAAGTATGTACACAGTAGAATAACAATAGATAAAAAAATAGATGATAGTTGCATAAAAATAGATGATATCAGCAAAAAAGGGGTTATTGTCAATAAAATGCAGGCTTAGTGCAAGTTCAGGCGTATACGAGGTGGAGGGTTTGTGATTATCTCTCAGGTTTGGAGTTGAAAGTGGTTGAAAAAGAAAAGGGGGTGCTTTTTTGTGAACGATAGTGAGAAAAAAAACAAGAGGTCACAGCCTGACTTTTGTCATCACTCCGTGCCAAAAAGGTAATTCCCGGGATCTCACCTTTGCAGGAATGGCTTAGAAACGCAGACGGACAGATGGATGAAAACACGAGGTCTTATATAGAGAAAGCCGTCGCCTTAATTGCTGTCTGTTTCCTTGTATGCGCTTCTTCAGGCTCAGATCAGACCGACACAGTTTGGGCTTCATCTTTGTTGCGCTGTGTGCTGAGCGGATTCACAACCCCAGACGTTCATTACGGTGAAAAAAAGAAAAAAAAAAAAAAACACAAAAAAAAACACGGTCTCTTATTTTTTTCTGCATCTTGGATTGAGGGAAAAAAGAAAGAAAAGAAAACTAATACAGATGGAAAGTATCGCCCTCCAGCGCCGCGAAGAAAGCTCACTCACAGGGAATTCACAGGGGAAATTTTTTTTTTTCCTCCCCTTTTTCTTCTTCTTTTTTTTTTTTTTTTTTTTTTTTTTTTTTTGCGCCTCTCTTCCCCAGCGAATCGCACCGCGCCGCAGCCAACTCAAAGGAATGCTTGTTTTGTAAAAAGTCCTTTGGAATCTGGATCAAAAGCGTTTTTTTTTTCATAGCAAGTTAATATGTGATTGAAATATTTAATACTGGCACCATGCAATCTCTCTTTCTCTCTCCTGCAGCTTTTCTTCACCCTCGTTTCTGTTCCTTTACGTTGCGCGTCTCTTCTACCTTCCCTCCGTTCGCCGTCCCTGCACTCACGTTTATCCTCCGCCTCACCAGCTCTGCCATTGTATTAATAATCCACACTAATGCAGAGTGGAGGCTGGGATAGAATCCGAGGCCGTATGTATATTTGATTGTCTCACGGACCTTTGACCATCTACGGGAAGCAGAATATCTGCTCGCGCTGCCGCCGTGACTTAGGTTGTATTTGGAAAAAAAAAAATAAAATAAAATAAAAACATCCTCTCCACATCCCTTTTATCCTCTGCATGTGTGAAAAGCTTCTGAAGTGGGGCTTTTTTTTTTTCCCTTTTTTTTTTTTTTCTTTTATTTTTCTTCTCTCCTCCCCACTCCCTTGAAATATATGAAGGGTCTTTTGGGTGAAGTCCGGCGAGCGCGCTTTTGTGACGTTAAAATCGACCCCGGCCATCTCATCTCCGCGTGCTCCGAAAGAAAAAGGAGCGTTTCGATGAGTTTGCATGATTAAAACCCGACTGATCGGACCTCCCAACCCGCAACTTTACCCGCTCACGCGCTGCAAATTTGAAGTGTTTACAGAAAAAAAAAAAAAAAAAAGAAATCGCCGCCAAAGCAGGTGCTGCTGATTAATAGTTTCTGTCAGCTCCAGTGATTGGCCGTGTCTCAGCTTCAGTGCGTAATAACACACTCATCTCCTGTGTAATTAACTCACATATTGATTAAATGAAGAATTCAGTCGGAAATGTTTGTTTGGAAAAACCCGGGAAGTCAAACTTCTCGGTTCAGGCGTTTCGCTATCACCTCGTCCGCCGGCGGCGAGTGTGAACAGAAGCACGATTATTCAAACGAGGAGACGCATTCTCTGAATATTCTTTTTCGATGAACGCGTGCGAGTAATGTCGGTTTTTGTCGCCGATGTCTCTCGGGTGACCTCGGGGCTGCCGCGCCTCGTAAATGGCTTCAGATTCATGTTAATATTTTGTGCGTTTTCTATTCAAGCCACTTAAGCAATTTCTCACCCGTAGATTGAATCTGGGAAATACACAGCGTGCCTGGATGAAGAGATTCAATTTAGATAAAAATGGTTACGTGTTATGTCGCCATCTCCCCTACATTTTTTAATAAAGTGTTACATCATTCCGCCGTACGGCGACATCGAATTATTTCACATGGGAACTAGTTGGGGAGCGGATGGGACGAAAACGTTCGAGGAAGACTGCTTTGTTTTTGGTCGTACACCGTATCGGATCGTGCTTCATACGCTTTCTTTCCTTTGTGTCTTTTTTTTTTCGGAAACTCCTGATGGCAAGAAAGGCGTCTCCATGGAAACGAAATTAGACATAATAAAATGCTCAGAAAGCGAAACAACAGAGGTTTTTTTGGCCCTAGTTGGTTGCACAACTGTCTCGTGGATCATTGGTGATTAATAAGCCAAATGTGAAGAGATCTGATTCTATTATGATCCTATTATTATTATCCAAATTATGAACCAGCTTCAAAGGGAAATCAATATGCTGAGTACAGAATCACAGATATTTATTCCAAAGTAAGTCGGGACAACCGTTTGATTTTTTATTATACTGAAGATAAGATAAACTCTATTGATCCCGTATGAGAAATTCTTTTGCCACAGCAGCGTAACAGTTATAGTATCAATAAATATGAATATAAATATAACTTGAGAGACAATTAGAAGACAATTAGAAGATAGCAAACAACATCCACAAATAAATAAATAGCAGAGAGAACAACAACATCAACAACGGTAAGAACGGACAACCAAATGGGGCAAAAATATACAAAACAAAAAAACAGCAAGGGTGAAAATAGACAACCAAAACAACAACAAGGACAGGAACATAAACAGAGTGACAATAGCAATGACTAAAAATAAACAAAAATAAGCAGCATGCCAATGGGCTGAGATCAACAAGGTTAAAAATAAAACAATGGAGCTTTTTAAGTGTCCTATTTCATTTGTTAAAATAACGAAAGCCCCACATCGTCTTAATTCCCAATGACATTTTAACATCATGATGGTCATATCGGATTGGTGCAATATTTTTACATGATAAGTAATATGTGGCCCATTTAGCATAGTGACCTTTGCTTTTTTACTGCACTTGGCTGATTTTTCTTTCCTCTATTTAAAAATTTTACCCCCAAATGTTGCCGCCTAATTTGGTGGCGGCTCCAAAGAGACAAATTCAGGGGTAGCTGCATCTTGTCCGTCTGTCGGCCCGGCTCTCCAGTCTGTTGCAGGGTGTGCTTCCTGCTAAACGTGCTAGTTGAAGAGCGCTGATTGTCACAGAAGGATTGTCGGGACTCCACAAACAGACCAAATGAAAACAGACGATAAAGGACATAATAGAGTTTATCCATGGCACGTTCTGTAGATCGGCGGTCCTTAACCTTTTTTGTACCAGGTACCAGTTTTATACATGAAAATGTTTCCTCAGACCGGTTAGAGGCACTGGGGTTCAAATAATAAAAACTTTTGTAAGTTCACAGTATTTAATCGGAATAGGATTACACTTTATAGTAGGGAATTATAATCATTTTGCACTATATTATACTGCAAATAATGCATAGTGGGCGCGGAGCTTGTGTATCATCTGTGATGAACCCGTAACTTAGTAAGGCGAAGGCGGAAACAGTCGTTTTTCAAAATACGATTGTGAAGGTCTAATGAAAAAACCATCATTTGTACCACGAAAGATTTTCTTTGCGAACCGGCACCAAATGATCTGCAGACCGATACCGGTCCCCTGCTGTAGATGTTTAAAAAAAGACACATCTATAAAGCAGAATCTTTTGTTATATTGCTTTGTCAGTCATTTGACGAGATGATGGATTGGATGACACTTGCTTGGGCAAACCTTCACTAATATTCAGGGGTAGAATGTCCATTTTGAATGGTCACAGATGGACAACGTATCTCTGGCTTTCCACTATCCAGTTCAGTTTTCTCCCCCTTAAGCTACCCATACATCAGAAGACTGAAAAAAGACTCGTGGAAAACTATCACCTCACACCTGATGAGTTTTATGTTCTTCCAGGGTCACAATATACAGGATGGCAACTGGATTCTTTCACGATTTTTTCCAACCATGCAATGTATTTAGCGGGTATTTACAGAGAATCTGCTATTTCAGTCCATCGCTTTTCCTTCTCCCCTCTGTCGTGATATATTGGAGAGTTGACAACGTGCAGGCCGGGCTGTTCTGCTCACAGCCCTGCCATCCGCTCCTCTTTCTGGACGGTCCTTCCCCGTTCCCATTCTTCCATACAGTGAAGAAATACCGTCTCTGCTGCCAATTCTGCTCCGGTGATTGTTTGTCTACCACCTTTCCCTTTTCAGGTTTTGTTAGCGCTCGTCTGTTGGTTGTTGATTGTGTTGCATCAGCCTGAAGACTGAAAGGCTTGCGATAATATCAAATGTTTTTGATATTGTCGTAAGCCCAAGACTAGGAAAAGGTTGATCCAAGACTGCTCAGATTACCACCTTATACTTAGATGATGGGAGCACGCTGCGACTTTATTAAAACTCCAAAACTTGTCATCCTACATTCAGTTTTTAGTCTACGCTTGTAAAAATGGTAGTTTTAAGCTCAGATTAATGTTCACATCAGATCGGTGACCCTGGACACATATGCAAAAGATAGTGACTTACAGAGAGGTTCGTCTCTGGTGAGGCAGGAGGACTGCGTGCCTCACTTAGTAGCTCTTTGCAGCCACTTTATGATCGTTCAGCACAAGAAACTAGTAACACACATACAGTTGTTGACAAAAAAAAAAAACTGTTCATAAATAAAATTCATACAGCTAAAGAGGTTAAACATTTTACTAGTGACATACAGAGAGACGGCAATACGGTCTTCATGCAAAATTGCGCAATCTACCTTGAGGCTCAACAGTCTGCTGCCTCACTGCACGTGTCTTCTCAGTATTTGAAAAGTAAATCTGAAACTCCAGCGATTTTGAATTAAAAAAAAAACAAGTTAAAACTAATGAAGTTAAGTGAAAAAAATATAAATATAACCATTTCATTCTTTTTTTCATTTTACATTTTTTTCTTTCCAAGATTGGCAAGTGAGGCGCGGCCTCTCCCGCCTCCTGACTTCTGTCACTGACAAAAGGTGGGAAACTTTGATTAAAAAAAAAAAAAAAATTCTTCAGACTTTCAGTTTTTAGTGTGCGACCGTTAAGATTATTGGGCGTAAGCCCAGCATCAGAGGGCAGCGCGTCCATGAGCGTCTCCCTGCGGAGTGAGCGGAGCAGGTGGTCATCGACGTCCCTAATGTAGATTTACGATCGCGACCGAAAGGAAATGTACACCGTTAAAAGAGATGATCCGCCCGTGGCATCACCCAAGCATCCCAGTGTCACGATCATGAGGACGGAGTTGCTCGCAGGCGAGGCGATTAGATCGTTAGCAAGATGAATGAAGAAGTTTTTCGTCTTGTAGGAAATATTTACAAAGAAATTAAACCAAAAAGCACATGATGCAAAACTGATCGCTGCTACTGCATTTGACAACTTGGAGAATTAATTCATGGCTTTTGTGTGCCGCCGAAAAACAAATACCCCTTTGTGGAGGTAATGAAACTCCAGGCCGACTGATTATTTCTATTTCGCATTTGGATTTCATGTAAAATAGAGGAAGGACCCCAATTGTGAAGATGATTAGGGGGAGAGGTTATCATAATATACAGCAGGTGTCGTAAAACAGACATGAAGAGATGAATGGATATTTTTGCCCAAAGTTGGTCAAAATAAGATTTGGAAATCATTCTGAATATCAGATTTCAATTGAAAATGTAGATTTATTGCAGTTTTATTTTTTTTGACTGCATTTCTTTTCACTAAGCTTTTAAATGGCCGACAGCCACGCAGGTGTGTTTAGTGTCATTTATTTTTTCCTGTCATAATGTGAGCTAGGTAAGGATATGGAATTATGGATTTGTTAGAACCACCGCTGCTTCCTCCCCGGCCGTCCCGAAAGATGTCTAATCTCACGAGAACACGTCCCTACTTCCAGTGTTTCGCCCTTTTCATTATACAGTCTCTTGGATTGCAGATTTTTGCTGGGTCAGAAACATCAGTTAACACCCGAGACACTTCATGATGCATGACGATGTTTTTTGGCGAGCTCTGAAAAGACAAAAAAAAAAAAAAGGAAAGAATTGTTCTTCTGCATTCTCTAAAGAAGGAAAAAAAAAAAAAATCTGGTTTCTTTTCCCGTGTCCTCCAGATGGGAATGTCAATTCTTAATGCTCATTCTGCCGCGCTGCTCCCCGCGTCGCCCCCAGGGCGTACAAAACGAGCACGGGGCGCCGACGTGAACGCTCGCTATCTCGCCTGGCTTGCCCGCAACACCTACACCGAGATCAGCTTTCTCTCATATTTAATAAACACAGCCTCATTAAAAACGCTCCACGCCGCGCCGGTACATCAACGGAAGATTAACGGATTAATTTAAAGCGGGAGGATAATTACTCGCAACAAACATACGATCACATAGACGACCGCCGGGTTCCTGTGCAGCACAATTTTTTGTTGGGTGGGCCTGATTCCCTAGTAGAACAATTCATCCTTTTTTTTTTTTTTGTAGATGGAAATTAAAGTCTGAATTGATGTGAAAATTAGACACCTGCCACGTAATTGTGCAGCAAACCGCACGGCTCCGGGTGACGTTTTTGCGATTCCGTCGGTTCGTTTCGGCGGCGTCCCCAGCAGCGATGCTCCCGCCGCATGGCCAAATCCTCGGTAAGGCTGCCTTTGACGGAAGCCACCTTAAATTGCTCAGAATGAAGCGAAAAGGAGAGCGGCGAGACAAAAAAACAAAAAAAAAAACCATAAGCGTATCCGCTTGATATTTTTAATCCACTCATATTTTTTTCATTTCACTTCACTAGTTTTAGCTTGTTTTTTTGTTTTTTTTAATTCAAAATCGCTGGATTTTCAGATTTACTTTTCAAATACTGAGAAGAGACTTGCAGTGAGGCAGCAGACTGTTGAGCCTCAAGGTAGATTTTGCAATTTTGCATAAGGGCGTATTGCCGTCTCTCTGTATGTCACTATTAAAATGTTTAACCTCTTTTGCTGTATGAATTTTATTTACAATGTACAGTGTTTTTTTGTCAACAACTGTATGTGTGTTACTAGTTTCTTGTGCTGAACGATCATAAAGTGGCTGCAAAGAGCTACTAAGTGAGGCACGCAGTCCTCCTGCCTCACCAGTGACAAACCTCATAACCTTTTGCGTATGTGTCCAGGGTCACCGATCTGATGTGAACATTAATCTGAGCTTAAAACTACCATTTTCACAAGCGTAGACTAAGAACTGAATGTCAGATGGCAAACACAGAACAGGCCCTTCAGCCCGAGAACTCGGTTAAAACACGAAGCGCAAAACTCCGGGAGGCAGAAAATAGTACACAAAAATGTAAATGTAAAACGAGAGAAAAGAAAGGGTTTAACCACACGGAGCTTAGAGTTTACGACTGAAGCACAAAACATGATCAGATAAGCAAATTTGTGCAGATGAAATGTTCCGCTCCAGAAACGTCCCGGCGGGACTCGATGCTACAGCGAGCAGAGAACTGAGCGACGCCGACGGAGTCGTCGTTTCCTCGCTTCTGCTCCAGGTTTCATCCTCTTAACTCTTTGCCTAATCACATAAACCATTGATTTCTCACTGAGAAAGATTACCGTCTGCACAGAAGTTCACAACTCCCGGAATCCCATTCATTTCGTGTTATTATTTCAATTATTTTTAATTTAGAGAACAGAGCGGAAGATTCACGTGCTGCAAGTATGTAACTTTTGCAATGATGGCAAAGGATAACCCTTAGATAGGAAAATAAACAGGTGACGAGACAATAGTAACGATTTATGTTTGTCAAAATGACATAGCGCTACAACTCGTAACCAATAGATGGCAAAACATTCACAAAGATGTTCCTTCTCTTTATTCTTGTCAAAATCTTCTTGTTGTGGGAATCTGGACTCGATTTTCTTCTCTTGAAGACGTTTCACCCGTCACCCAAGAGGCTTTTTAAGTTCTTCGTGAACTTCATGACCTGAAGAAGCCTCTCGGATTCATTTCAAATGAAAAAAAAAATCAAGTCCGCTCGCCACGACAACAAGATTTTGACAAGAATTCACTGTGACCTGAGAATCCCCACAGATTTTTCTCTAGCTACATAAACTGCACGGAAGGAACATCTAAAATCCTTCATGAGGGACATTTCCTACATTGACCCGAGTGGATTGACTATTCAATCATAAATGAATTGTCTGTTTACCTTCCGATATCTGAATATGAAGACAGAAGCCTGTCTGATCATTTCAATCTATGCATTAAATTCTAAAGAGCATTGAGCGGAACTGAATATAAGCTGCACCGGCTAAAAATAACAAAATAAATATATGTGTACCTATATATAGGACTGTCTCAGAAAATTAGAATATTGTGATAGTGTTCTTTATCTTCTGTAATGCAATTAAAAAACAAAAATGACTTTTTCATGATATTCTAATATTTTGAGATGTATGAGTTTTCTTAAGATGTAAGCCATAATTAGCAATATTAAGATAATAAATGGCTTGCAATATTTCAGTTGATTTGTAATGAATCCAGAATGTATGACATTTTTGTTTTTGTAATTGAATTACAGAAGGTAAAGAACTTAATCACAATATTCAAATTTTCTTAGACAGTCCTGTAGGCCGCACTTGTTTATAAGCCACAGGTGTCCATACTGTAATGTGAGATATTTACACAGAAACTTAATTAAATACATCCCGGTAAAATCCACAAATATGTACTGGATCTGCTTTTTTCTGACCAGTGCCTGTAACACGGCTGATGAAAAAGATTAATAATAAATAACACAAGGAAAACTCCATCCATCTATCTATTTTCTATCCCCGCCTTATCCTGCTGATCGCTATTTTGGACTTCCTCCTTCGCACTAAAACCATTAAAGTGTTCTTCTTCAGTGTCGGAATTGAACAGCCTCAGAATTTCACTGTAATTTAATCGTCCGATGTGACGCGGCTAAATGTGTGTTGGCGGCATGAAGCTCGGTTGCCCCAAAAAACCATATAGTACCCGCATCATTGTTTAAGCAGCAGCGTTAAAAGCGTGTGAAAAAAAGTAGCGGCTTATAATCCAGACATTACGGCAAGTAAAAGTTCTTTAACCGAAAGGAACTTCTTGGAGAGACGCAATAGAATCCTTAGGATTTGCCACCTTGACATTGAATGCGACTAGATGGAAGCGATGTGCACGCCTGTTTTTGGATTTTACATGAGAGTCTATGACACGAGTTCAACTTGACTGAAAAGTGCCCAAAAAGGGGCGGAGCCACACTGCATGCTGATTGGGCGTTACATTCAGGGCCAGCTGAAACAGTGTAAACTGCTACAGCAGCGGTAGAATGTGACCAATCGGTTGATTTGTTTGTTCCATCAGTCAAATCCGTGATCCGTTGGCCTCTTATATACCCAGGGCTCTGCTGTGGCTTCAAGGTTTAGCAAGGATTTATAATCTTATATTGAATATATTAATCAGATTAATCAGGTGAAACGAATTCTTCGCTCAAGCCCTAATTCAAAAAGTAGCCCAGCCATAACCGGTCCAATCACCGTCTCCCGTCAACATTTAGGGCCTCCTAATGGATTCTCTATATATTTTCTGTCAAACTGGCGGCGAAGTAAGGGCAATCACATTAGACGCTGTTACTTCAATTCATGTTTGGGCAGCGATCCATAGCAGACAGGATGGCGAGACGTGCTCTCCCGCTACTATGGCTTCACGCTGCTGTTCTGTGTGTACGGACGTCTGCAGTTCTACAACTGTAAATGTCAAGCCGGCGTGTTTTTCTTGTTGAACAATTCAATTTTGTCCGCAGCGGTGACGTACGGCACGGACCCCGACGTTTCACGTGTCTGCGTTCGCCTCTGCATCGAGACTCGTACCCGCCTTTCTGTCTCACCTGCCTCCCAAAACGCCAAAGCGTCAGTTTATTTCCAATCAAACTACAGTTTTAACACGGATTCGACAATTCGATTTTCGACGCGCTTTTGAAATTCAAGTTCCCGGATCTTGAAAATTCTTGATCACGTCCCAAATCTCTCCCGCCTACCGTCTTGATTGTAAATGTTTGCGCTTCTGAGACGTTACGTAATGGCAGCGGCTGATAAGTCGACCCTTCGAACCCTTGTCATTAGCAATCAGATTAAAAGGCGGTCTGTCAGTGGGCGGCTCATGGTTAACAGCTGCTTAAACAGCTGCAGAAAAAATGAAGGGCTTACGTGATTAGGTTGGATGTTAGCGGCGCAGGTGCCCTTAAGAGCACAGACACTGTCAACATGGTAACCAAAAAGGCAATTACATTGACTTTTTAAAAAATGGCAGTTAATTAGCGAGGCTGCCGCGCAGGACGGCACCAAAGGTGAGGAGAAAGAAGGATGGAACGAGGAAGATTCCGGCTGCCTATTTTTAAGTAAGAAGGGGAAAATGATGTGCTGGTCCGCCCCCCACCCCACCCCCTCCGCCCCCTTATGCCCCCCCACGTTGTGCCCTGGGGGGCTCTGGCGCAGCCTTGCCAGCGAGGGAGTTATCGCGGGGAAATAAAGACGACACAGCAGCCTGTCATCTGATGCGATTCACACTAAATCATCATTTTTATACCCGCCATCTGGATTTATGTATTTATTTACCTCTTGCTTTGGCAATTCTGAAGTTGCCGGAAGAGATTTACATGTCTAATCATACCCATTAAAATCTGCCGTCTCATTCCAGTATGGTTTCGCAGACATCGCCGGCCCCCCCCTTAAGTACACTCAGGAGATCCTGGACTAGAAAATGAGTTATATCGGGAAGAGCCTCTCTGTGATCCGTGTCTGTTGAGTCCCACATTACAAGATTAACTGCCGTTGCGAGCAGAAAAGACAGGACCCCGATCGACAGTCTTCGTAGATCACACCCGCTGTTTGGTTTCTGGAGTTGATTTTAACAGACAGTCTGAATGTCATCTTAACACACAAGCATCTTTTCAAACTCAAACTCAGAGCTTGCAGTTTCTTCTAATTGATTATCCTATCATCCTCACACTTTTGGACAGTTTTTTTGACTCTCCAATGAACATCCTCCATGTTTTTGGACCCCACTCAAAATATTTTCAATATGAATTTTTTTTGAATATATACACTGCTCAAAAAAATAAAGGGAACACTTAAAAAACACATCCTAGATCTAAATGAATGAAATATTCTTATGAAATACTTTGCTCTTTACACAGTTAAATGTGCTGACAACAAAATCACACAAAAATTATCAACAGAAATCAATTGTATCAACCATGGAGGTCTGGATTAGGAATCACACTCAAAATTAAAGTGTAAAAACAAACTCCAGGCTGATCCAACTTTGATGTAATGTCCTTAAAACGAGTCAAAATGAATCTGTGTTCCTTCCTGAGTGGACACTATGATTTCACACAAGTGTGATTGACTTGGAGTTACATTGTGTTGTTCAAGTGTTCCCTTTATTTTTTTGAGCAGTATATATATATATATATATATACACACATATATATTTGTATATGGATACAATTCAGTCACTTCGATTGGTGGCGCTTGAGCAGGGGTGTTAAACTCAGCTCAGGGGCCACATGGAGGAAAATCTATCATCAAATGGGCCAGATGGGTAAAATCATGACATTTTAACTGCTGTTAATGTACTTGTTGTTCAATTCACCGCTGAAAGCTGGTATCTTTTGGCTTTCCGAGCTGAAAGATACCAGCGGTCTGACGCGCGGGCCTTGAGTTTGACACCCCTGCACTAGAGGAACAAGCAACAAAGGGTTATTATGGGCTTGTTCAGGAGAAAATGATCGTCTCATAGCTCAAATAAATTTGTTTGTCACAGATTCCCATGCCGAATGCTAATTATCTGGTTTTCGTGATCCTGAAGCCCCCCCTCTAGTGACAAAGAGGAGGTAAATACGATGCTTAAAAGAAAATTCTGGAAAACAATCAGCCCACGCCGGCGAGTAAGCACCCTCTCCAATTCGAAGGATGAATGACGGCAAGTTATCTAAGGACATTGGAGACGATGGGCTTAAATAAATATGGATTCTGCTTTTGCAGAGATGCATGTTGGATAAGATAAAAAACCAAAACAAAACAGTGTACGTCAAGTGAGCTGTGATGTAAAGAACTCGTCGCTGATTAGATTTTATTACTCACCAACATGCGTCTCATGTGACCTGACCATAAGTGGACATCTAAATGCAATAGAAGCAAAGTGACATCCCATCATCAACACCACATTCGGGCAGTTAAGGTCGCACTGCGTAAGCACTCTAGTCCACACACGCATGTCCTGATGAACACACGGCTCGACATAATCTGGTTCAAACTGCCTGAGAAGTGAAAAGATAATTTTGGTCCCACGAACTCTTAGTTTGACAGGAGGGCATTAATTGATTTAATACATTTATGCATCCGCGTCATTACGGAATCCATAAGTAATATCTCACTGGCACAAGCATATACGCTGTCTATTATTATGTGGGCGAAGGCGCGACGCCGCTGCGAAGTAGGACGTCGGCCGATCACGCCGCGTCGAAACGCATCCTCTCTTTGTGTTACGTTCCCTACATCGGGCGAAATATGAAGGGCCTCCACCGCCATCAGGGGAAGCGATTAAATTTTCATGAAAGATACTCGTAGGCTCATTAAGCTTCGGGAAAACAGCGACTGCTGCGGCAAAACAGAGCGTGCACTTTGTTGAAAGCTCGAAAAAATAGTAATTAGACGCAGGACAATATGACGAGTCCGGGTGATTCGGCCGAAACCGACCGACCGACCGACCGACCGCACGAAGGGGTTCCCGTACGCTTTACACTCCGATGTTCAAGAAAGCCAATTCTGATTTTTTTTTTCTCCCTCCCGCGCGGTAGAGATCTGATATGTATCATGAACATGTCAGCAGGAAAAAAAAAAAGGCACACAGAATCAGATACTCTCATATCCGTTTCAGGCCTCGTCCACATTTGGAAATAAATCAGATATCTGCTGATGCCTCCGCATTCTGAGCAAACAGATTGGATATTCCCTGTCAGTGCGACGATTCTCTCATTTTTTGTGACTCAGCTGCTCTTTCACAGGACTCTCCGTGCTGGCAGCTGAAGAAAATGATAGAAATGCTTTTTGGAAGATGGGGATTAAGATGGTAATTATAAAAGATGCTTTCAAGTTACGGTATATGGTGGCGGTTTTGGTCGACGGAACGAGACGCTGAGTTAAAATCAGCAAATTGAGTACTTAACCCGAAAACTCCCTTCTTCTAAGTTTAATTGAATGAGCTCAGGCTGCAGATCACTGCCAGACACCGGCATGTGTCGGACGTAATTATAGAGTAGCCATCGTCATTTATCAGAATGGCGACATTTCAGTTTATTGACGTGGACAGTTTCCAGATAAAGTAGTGACTGAACATGCAAAGATACAAAAATGGGACACTTTAACTACTGTTAGTTCGCGCTCAGGCATTCGAACCTTCTTACAGCCAAGCAAGTAAGTCTAAATATACAATTTATTCACGAATTAATTAACTACTTCTTAACTAGTTAATTCATTCTTTATACTTTTTGTTCAACACTGTCCCAGCTGTTTTTCGGTGAGTTTGTGTTCAACCCTAGACTGTCACCGCTTTGTCGCCGGGCCAGTCGTAATTACGGAATGACCATCATCATGTATCATATTTTTTGCGACGTTTGAGTTTATTTATGCGGAAATTTTCCAGATAAAGCTTTCACTGTAAATGCAGAGATACAAAAAAAAAAAATGGGATCATTTTTACAGCCAAGCAAGTAACTTTTCTCAATATACACTTTATTCATTCTTGTGCTTATCCAGCACTGCCCCGGCTGTCAGCGGGCGAGTTGGGGTTCAACCCTGGACTGTCACCAGTCCGTCTCGCAGGGCGGAGAAGAGACACGTACAACCAGTCGCCCTGTCATTCACACAAATTCTGGTCAATTTTAGGGTCTCCGGTTAAGCTACTGTATGTTTTTGGATTGTGGGAGGAAATCGTGCAAACTCCAGTCTCTCAGAATCGGGGCCTTCTTGCTGAGAGGCGGAAGTGTCAAGCACGACACCGCTAATTACGGTAAAGTCGAAATAACATGAACAGAATTAAACGATTCCACGTCAGTTTTTGGGGCTCCTCGTCCAATCGGTTCAATCCCAAACTTCTGTCCGCCTGTCAAAAGTTTCCTCGGCTACGACACGAAGCTTCCGACGGGCTGGTTAGCGCTTTGCATCGTAGCTCCGCCGCAGTCGGCTGAATGTAATCGCTTTGAAAATGCAGCGGTGATGAAACCACACAAGTGGAGACCGTTCCTTATTATTTTGTTATCCGTGTCCGAGGCAAATACAGCCTGCGAGTCGTGCGATTAAATTTTAGATGTCGGCTCATTTACTCCCTCCTCCAGTTTGTTTACACCTGCAGGTTTTCTTTAACTGTCGTACGAACGTGAACGCGGACACGGGAGGTGGTTCTCATTGAAAAGATGCAAACGGGGGGGTTCAAGAAAAGTGGATAAGAGCGAATTGGAACGGAGCGTCGAAATGCGATGAAATCATAACCTCCGAGTCCGTCACGGATCATGACTGATAGCGTGTGTTAAACGACGGTCTGCTGCACGTCTCAGTAGTTCTGTTAACGTTTCCAGATGGGAAATGCCACTATGGTAGGATTTTAAAAATCATAGAGTGGCTAAAATATATTTTTTTAAGCAGTTCAGAGGCAGGCGGAGTGTTTTTTTTTTTTTTTTTGAAAACAAAATCAGTAAAAAATTCAAATGCACCGGCACAGTTTAAACCTTAAACTTAAATCCCTTCTGCAGCCTCAGCATATTTCCGTGTTTAGACAAGCACTGCGCATGCAGGTTTTTATTTTTTTTAACCGTCTTTCTGTATAACTTTCTATATAAACTGTGCATCTGTTCCACGCTGCGGTTAATGGCTTCCCGGCCTGTCGCGGCTTGTAAAGCAAACCACCATCTTTTTTTGAAAAGCGCGTGTGGAAATGAATTGGACTTCATGCATTTCTAAAGATGAACGCCTTTCAGGCGCGGTTTATGAGGCCCAGACATTGCGGCATATTGTGTTTGTGTCTCAATTTGTACGTAAATGGATGTGCGCGGCGTACGTGAGTATTGTTTTAAGTCAACCGCTTTGCATTTTGCATGCGATTGGTTCGGTAAACGTGTGAATTCTGCGCACATGAGCGTCGGAGTGTGCGAGCGCCCCGTGAATGCTTAATAACTCCTTTAATAGGTTGCAGCAGATTGAGCTGTGATGCTTTCCTGTTGAGACATTTTTGGGTCAGAGATTTTTTTTTTTTTCTTTCTTTTTTTTTTTCCCCCTAATTATTGCTTTGATCACAAGAATAATTAGGTTTTTCTTCTTTCACATGTTAGCAGACGCAGGCGCTCGCCCGTGCGAATCCCTCCTCCCCATCAATCTAGAACACTTTTAATTTATGGAGATTGAAGGTTGAAAGTTAAAAAGTCCCACCTTCAGATGATTCAGAAATGGATAACTGCACGCTTGAACAGGTGTGGGAAAACAGCCTCTCCGATGCAAACCCACAGAAAATGGACATTTTAGGGAATCCCTAAAATGTCCACTGGATAGATAAGCCCAGAGGATAAGACAAGATAATACTTTATTGATCCGCATAGGGGGAATTTGTTTGTCACAGCAGTGCAACAATAACAAAATCAATAAATATGAATATCAATATAAATATAAATAGAAGTGACAGAAACAGCAAAGATAAAACGTGGATAACAGAATGACAACAACAACAACAAGGTTAAAAGTAGATAACAGAATGACAAAAACCACAACAACAACAAGGCAGGTAGATTACGAATATCGATGATTGAATGAATTAATATAAATGGTTATAGTGATGATCAGCTTTGTCTGAAGCAAAGCACGTCCTGGAAATAGGAGAGGGGTTTCAACCACCTCAACCAAATGGCTTATTTTTTTTCTTTTTTTATTTCCGTCAAACTATAGACCAAAAAGAGTCTTGCACTAACTTACGCTGTAAAGGCACTTATGGGAATTTTTTTTCCCCTGAAGGGACAACATTCCACATAGTTGGTTGTGTTATAGATTGTACGTATTTGTGTGTGTATGCGTTTTCCAAATTATTGAGCACACCTGAATATGAGCCACACCGGCTAAAAATAAGAACGAACAAACAAACAAATATATATGTCGTACTTGTCTAAAAGCCGCAGGGGTCCTCGTTGTAACACGAGATATTTACACGGAAACATTTTTTTGAACTTTTGATTAAATACCTGCCGGTAACATTCACAAATCGGTACTCGAAATGCTTTTTTTTACAAACAGTGCCTGTAACACGGCTGATGAAAAAGATTAATAATAAATAACACAAAGAAAAGTCCATCCATTTTCTATCCTAAAATGTACTGGATAGATAGATGTCCTACTCCAGCTGATCGCAATCTTCGTCTTCAGTGTCGGAATTGAACGGCCTCAAAATTTCACGGTAATTTCATCGGTTCGATGTGACGAGGCGAAATCCTTTTGCGTCATGAAGCCCTGTTGAGCCGCATTTTGTAATAACAGTGCATTTTGTAATAAACGTCCAAAATGTAATAACTTTTTCATTTCATTTTGTAATAAAGCCGCATTTTGCAATAAAGCCGCATTTTGTAATAAACTGCCCCAACGCATTTTGTAATACATTTTCCCGCATTATGTAATAAGTTATTACATATTGAGAAGATTATTTCAAAATGCACTTGCAACTTTTTTATTTTCTAGGAAATGTAATAACATGGTGCGTTTTGTAATAACAATTCTAAAGCATAAGTTTGTTAATTGTATTTTATTTTACTTAAAAGTATTTATAAAAGCTAGGCCTATTATTAGTATCACTGTATTAGCCTAGTAGCAGTACTTAGCAATTACTACCAGTACACTATTCAAAGGTTGCATTAACAGAGAATATTCTATAAATTCCATGTTATTACATTTCCTAGAGAATATAAAAGTTGCAAGTGCATTTTGTAATAATCTTCTCAAAATGTAATAACTTATTACTTATTATTGGATGTTTATTATAAAATGCACCGTTATTACAAAATGCGGCTCAACAAGCCCCCAAAAAATCCATAAATTAGCCGCATCATTGTTTCCGCCGCAGTGTGAAAAACCAGCGGCTTATAGTCTGGAAATTACGGTATATTTCTTAACACGAAAAAAACAAAATATAAACATATTTTTCTCTTCTTTCGTTATAACTTCTATCAAGGGTCTGGTAATACCGCTGTAACCAGCCACAACCTGTTGCCGAACACATAAAAAAGGATTTCAGGATGGAAAACCAGACACTGGGAATGCGTGGGGAAAAATAAAATCTCTGCCAGTCCAAAAACCTGCGGTACGTCAGTCGGAGAAGGTTAAAGGTCGCGGGCCGGGGTGAACCTTGTGACAGCTGGGAAAGACTCCGGCAGCCCTGACACCCGGGGGGGGGGGGGGGGGGCGGATCAACGGCATGGATAATTAATTAATGACGAAAACGGCATCTTTATTGTCATGGATGAGCGTCGGATGCTGAATTTATTCATCAAATCATTTCCCTGTATTTGTCCCGACATGCTCAGCGATACACGCACGCCGTAATCAATATTTTTCTGTCGCTCGGATTGTGCGAATATTTGATTAAGCTCTTTACGCGCCCGCGCATTCCCCATTGATATCATCGAAACGTTTCTCTATAATCTGATTATCGATCGCGCCCGCCTCCCCCCCGCACCGACGTCTTATCTTCCCGCTTTTTCGCGACTCCCGCGCGCGTCTTGCACTCTTTCACCCCTGCGAGCTCGCCATGTGTCGCTGAGAGGTGCCACGCCGAAACAAAAGGGGACTGAATAACTCAGATTAGAGCCGGTGATAAAATGAAACTTTAATAATCCTCTTGGGGGAAACTGGGTCACCGCTGAAGTGGAGAAGAGAAGACAGGGAAGAGCAAAAGGGAGACTTGAAGACAATGCCAGTAATTAGGAGCAAAGCACATATTGTACCGAGCGACGACCAGAATGATTAAACACCCGGCGGAATTTGTTGGCAGCGGGAAAAACGTGACATTGATTCTGTTAAAGTAGAAGGCCGCCGACCTTTTTCGGACTGATCGCTTCCTGTAGGCGAGGAAATAGTAAAGATTCGAGATCGTCAGGTGCTGTGGAAAAACGCCCATTTCTACCTGATTGGTGTAAAAGTGAGTTATTCAACGCAAATAATGTCTTCTTACGTCTATCCATGCAGGATGCGGTGACGGGCGGAACAATTAAATGCTCTTCACTCTAGACGGTTTCTACCTGCTCTTTTTTTTTAAACCCCTATTGTTGTCATTCCATTCTTATCCTATTCATTTTTATGCTTGTTGTCATTCTGCTATTGTCTTTGCCCTTTTAATTGTCTCCTCTATTTATATTTGTATTCATATTTATTGATTGTTCCCATATGGCAGGGGTGTCAAACTCATTTTCACAGAGGGCCACATTCGCATAATGGTCGCCCTCAAAGGGCCACATATTATGGTAACAGTATAAATATAACTACTCATTAATGCTCAATAACTAATTAAATCCTTTATTAATCAATGAAATTTACCATGTTACATATGCATACCCATCTTTCTTGAAACAGCCTTCAGTCTGCATTGACTTTGTGGATACTACCTCACACACATCATGCCCTAACTGTTTTCCCATTGCATCCTGCAGATTTTTTGTTTATTTTTGTAATTTTATTTGTTGCACTGTTTACGTTCCTATCCCTGTTGTCATTTTTGTTGGCTATTTTCACCCTTAAGGTCTTTTTCTCCCCCTCATTCTGTTGTCCTTGACGTTGTTGTTCTCTCTGCTGTCTATTGATCTGTGGATGTCTTTTTCTATCGTCTTCTAATTGTCACACTTTTTTTTTATATTTATATTCATATTTATTGACGCTATAACTGTCACGCTGCTGTGACAAAATAATTGCTCTTATGGGGATAAATAAAGTTTATCTTATCTTATACACTGCAATCTAATGGTGGGATGCCGTCACTTCGTGGGAAATGTAATTTATGGTCAGACTTATTTTTTTAGACGTTTTTTTTTTTTGACCTTTTTAGACATTCTCTCACTTTCTTTACATTCTCTTTTATTATATTATATGTTTTTCTCAGACATTATTTGTTATTCACAAAGTAAATTTTTCTATTTCAAAAAGACCGACAAATAAACGGGGGACCGGAACATATTATTAGCGTTTTAGTTCATTTTAATGGAGGAATTTAATTTGACATACGAGTGAAAGGAGTTAAGAGCTTGCTCATGGTACGAATTCAACTGGTAAATCAAGGTATTAGTGGGTTTCATTGCGCTGCGGGGGCACTGGGGGCTTTTACCAAAGCGGGACGCTATCGGGGAGAACGTTTTTCTCTCTGTAGAAATTTTATGGGAAACGTTTGAGCATCGTGGGCCATCTGGAGGTTCCTAAACGCAAGACCTTGTGTGAGCATACTGATTTAAAATTACTGCTCCCCTCGTGTCTGGGAGCGCTGCTCTTCTTCCAGTGAATATACTTTGACACGTTTCAGTGTAATTTTTTTTGGGGGGGGGGATTTATAATCCAAATGATTTGGATGTAATAACTGGAGAAGTGACTTCCAGGATTGTGTTAAAGTTCCAGTCAATTCCGTCATTAGCGTCTTTTTATTTGATTCGATTTTTTTTCTGTTTTTTTTTTTTTTTTTGTTGAGAATTACCTTCCTCTGCGGAGTAACTAATAACTGTGTGTTTTTAGTTGTTTTTTTTGGCGTATCAGGATGTCTGATGTTCTTCGGTCGTAAAGCTTCCCGGTTGAAACCTCCACTAGTGAGGAGAATAACAATTTCCACACCTCGCCTCTCAAGCCGTTGTAAATGAAATTTAGAGTTTGAATTTGCGGCTGGGCAGATCTCCCGTTTTTTTCCATTTCTCGGCTTGCGACACACAGATGCTCCCGTCATCCGAAGGAGGAAAAAACTGGAGAAATGAACCGTGCGCGATTAGAAAATGGAAGAAGATTGTCATTGATTAGCGTTAATTAACTCAGTCAGCCGCCCTGCTCCCTCGCCGGCGCGACAATCCGCGGCCCGGCTGCGTGATCAACTCGGCGTGTCGCCGGCTGCACGCCACGATCGGCGCGTCTGGACACAAAGACGTTTGTCTCTCTCTTTTTTTTTTTTTCTGATTTTACAATGAAAAGCACTGACAGCTTCTCTCTCGTGTTTTCACGATCGTGCGTGATCGGAGCGACTGATTACAACTGAAATAAGAAATTAACGTGAAGATGAACAGGTACGCGTGCTGCGGGATCGCGACGAAGACGAGCGAGAGAGAGAGGGAGAGAGAAGGGCAATAAAAATACAACACCCGAGCCGAACAAGAAAAGACGGGGGCTGCAAAAATGGAAAAAAAAAACAAAGGAGGGGAAACAAGAGCTGGGAGGGATGGAGACATTTTATTAGGAGATCAGATACAGAAGACAAGATTCTGAAAAGCCCCAATTTCACAGTGGTGTTAGTGCCGCCGGTTTGTACCGCCGCGCCGCTGGAAGGAGCGCTTCACTTGATTGCACATTAGCCCCGTTGCGGAAGGGGAGCCTCACACATGTTTTATTTAGCAGGCTTGTTGAGCGTCCGCTTGCAGTCGGATGAGTGTTTTTTTTTTTTTTCGGTTTGTTCTGTGGCGTGCCGGGCGCTCGGGGTCTCGAACGCGGAGCCGCATCTCCCTTCCCTCCTCCGCTAATGGACGGAGCGGCGTTAGCCGAGTCCTCTCTGCTGTTATCACCCGTCAAGATATTTCGAGTTCTTAATTTCGCAAGAATGCCTGGTCAGGAGTTGAGCATGAAGTGCGGAAGTTGGAAGGCGTCGCTTCCCGCGTGTGATGCCGATAAGGTCAAACCCAAAGAAGACTTATCACGCGACTCTTTGTGATATCCGTTCGGCTTAAACGTTCGGAAAGCAGACCCGTGTTGCTCCGGATCTGCCTCGACCTGCAACTTTCCAGCCGCTCGTACCCGACCATCTCGACCGGACCGACGCCAAATTCTTTGCTTCGGATACGCTTTTGGTTCGGCTCTGCTCCGATGCCCATCTGCTCTGCGGCGTGACACTTCTCGAGTTTTAATCCGCGATCGAATTTGAAGCCGTCAGTGGGAAAAAGTAACGTCATGGCACTGGAGTAAATGGAAGTCTGTGTTACCGTAACGAGTTGGTTGGTGTTTTGGAGATTCAGGCCAGTTTTTTCCGTGCAGAAGTCGCCGCCGGCCCCGTGTATGTGGCGCCGCATCTCAGCCGATCGCCACGCTAAAGCGGCTCGTCGTCTCACAGGGATTAGAGCGGCGTCCCAGGAGGCTCGCATACACTTAGGTGCAAAACCCAGAGGGACGAAGACCTCTGGGAACAGACACGGTTGCACACAAGAGTGTTTTTTTTCTCTCGCACTATCCATCTCTCTCTCACACACAAACTAACCAAACACACACAAATACTTTCTGAAGTCTAGCATTTCGAGGTTTTGCTGTGTGACACAAGCGCGCACACACACAAACACACACACACACACACACATACACACACACACGTGCACACAGCTGTTGAGTGTTGCTCAGTTAGCTTTGTTATTAGCGACCAGCTGTCTGCTCAATTATTTTCTCAAGTCGGGAACATCTGTGGACCACACACACACGCACACACACACACACATACACACCTTTTTTTTTCTACCTCTCCCTTGTTTGCACACACACACACACACACACACACACACACAAACAGAGGGTTTTTAGGCTTTATTAATAGCCCATCCACGTGACAGGTTGGAGAAAACTAGCTTAAGTTGGAAAAATAAATAAAAAGGTTGTGATAAATGAGTTAGAAAAATAAATAAAAAAGCTGCGATAAATGAGAGCCAGCAAACTGTCAGCAGTTCTTTGTGTGTGTTTGAGTTTGTTTCCCCCCTTCTTTGTTATTAATCCCATTTGTTTTCAATGTCTCCTCGAATTCACCTACCACTGTTGATGTGTTTCGTTTACTTCTTGGTCTGTATACTCGCTCAGCACGTTTGTGTGTGTGCGTGTGTGTGTGTGTGTGTGTGTGTGTGTGTGTGTGTGTGTGTGTGTGTGTGTGTGTGTGTGTGTGTGTGTGTGTGTGTGTGCGTGCGTGTGTGTGTGCGTGTGCGCATGCACAGTAGTTTTTTAGACTATTAGGCTGCTGACTGAGGTGCCCGGTACAGTGCTATTGGTGAGCCAGAGATAAGCTTTGGGATTTCTGTGCTGCCGGGTCTTTTGCAGAAGCTACGATAATGCCTTTCTGTCAGCTGCTGTTTGAGAGTGTGTGTGTGAGTGTTTGAGTGTCTGGGATGTGTTTGTGTACCTGTGCTACTTTTTTTTTTTTTTTTATCATTTTTTTATTTGCCCTAAGTTTAATTGTTATATACAGCATTGTAGAATATCTGTATATTTCTCCCCATGTATATTTCTTTCTTTCTGTAATATGTGGTGTAAATAATTGCAGGAACAATTGACCCATTGCATAATTACGAGATTAAAGTTTTGATATTCAGTGATTCGGATTAAACTTTCCTTCATCTCCTATCATAATCTTTGCCCAAGGAGGTTGAAGTTTTGTTGCCCATCTGTCAGCAGGATTATGCAAAAGCAGCCGAACTGATTTTAATAAAACTTTGTGCATTGAAGCTCGGATGAAAGGGAATAAAAAAAAAACATTACATTTGGGAACAGATCCATTTAGCAGCAAAAAACAGCTTTTTTTTTTAAACTTTTTATCAGATTTGATGAAGGCTTAGCTTCAACAGCCTGCTCTTCTAGTTGGAGACACAATCAGACACTGAATCCATCATGTGTCAAACAAGAAAATGCATTAAAAATCTATCAGAATTAAAAAAAAGTGTTATATTGACTTTCTTAACCAGATATATTTTTGACATTCCCATCTAAATAAAAAGAAAAACAAGTTACAAATAGTTACTTTCATTCAATAATACACTACCAGTATTTGTCTGATGATTTTTATTTAATGTTAATGTTTAATATTTAAACCTAAAATGTGCTCTTTTGCGAGGATCCTTAATCATTCAGGTCTTGCTTCCCTGAGGAGGGTTTGCCCGTTATGTTCGCTGACACACAAGCTCAGAGTCATCACGGGGCTGAACCACTGAGCTGATAGCGTATCAACAAATGTCCAGGCCAGACAAGCAGCGAGAACACCAGAGGGATGGCGTTTTTTTTTTTTTTACTGGAACGCGAAACCTGGCAATAACAGCACCGGCAATAATTGCACAGTGGCACGGTCATCCCGCACACGTCAGCAGAGACTGCGGTGTTTAAATTTGTATTGCCTTCAGCGCAGACATATCCGAAACCTCGTGCCGAGAACGGCAGGAGCATGGGCTTGCAAATCGGAGGCCCCTGTCATGCGTACACATTCGGGATCGAGAGTAGAGCCATGCTGGCAGAGGCCGAGAAACACGTTCTGTTTTTACATCGAAAAAGAATGGAAAAGCACATTTCTGTTACGCCCCAAGACTTGTATGCCTCTAAAAATGGAAGAATATCATATTCCTGGAACCTTCCAGAGCAGAAGTGCTTAATAGCTGCTGTTCATTCGTATCATCTAAGAAAGAGCACTTTGCTTTTGTTAGCCGTGTCTTTACTTATCCCTTTGCTTCTTCTACTTTCCCCATCGGGGGCGGCTCCGGCCCATTCCATTATACTATTGTGTTTTATTTTTTACGGCCTCTTTCAAAGAGCCAGCTTCCGCAGCTGAGGATCCGATCGCAGAGGCCCCCCGACTTCGGCCACCGTCCGGGTAAAGGCGACCCACGTTGACTCTGTCTCCTGACTGGCCCGAGAACGCCTTGGGATGCCCGCCCGGAATTGTTATTATTATTATTTTTTTCTAAATGTTATTCTTGATGTTCACAATTTTGATGCTGCTACCCCATGTGCTCCCTAATTTCCCTTCGTGGACAAATAAAGTTTGGACAAAGTGGCTGGGAAGAGGGAAAACTGGGTCTTCGTGACTCACGACAGAAGATGGACGTTTTGATAAATGAAATGAAATCATTTTTATACATTTTTATTGTTAAAAATTTTGATCATTATAGAGTTACGACTTGTGCCGCTTAACTTTTGTTTCTAATGTGCTTGTGTTCCCTTGTGTCCATTAATGCAAGGGTTCCGGACGCTCCGGTATCATACCGGTATGTGGATCGTTTGGCATTTGTCCGCAAAGAAAATCTTTGGTGTAAATGATAGTTTGTTTAATTAGACTTTCCAGATCTTATTTTGAAAAACTACTGTTTCCGCCTTTGCCTTCTCTGTCACGCCATTTCACACATTAGCTACCACAAGCTAGCCCTTGAAAAAAATGAGCCAGAAACAAAAGTCGCTGGAGAGCTTTTTTGGAGGAAACAACTTCTAACTGGTCCGCGGGAACATTTTAATGCGTAAAATTGGTTCCTGGTATGAAAAAGGTTTGGACTGCTGCATTAATGGAAGAAAAAACATGTCGTCTGCTGCCATTGACATGCAGAGGCTCGTGACATGTGCTGATTTCTGCAGGTTAAGGAGATCCAACATGAGATGAAAAGACACGGCATTGCACCTTGTGCAGCCCCAACCTCGAGATTAATATTTGTGATGTATTTTTATGTGCCTTCCAACATGTGGAACAATCACCAAACCTGGAGAAAAGCAATCTGGTATTTACCGTTCAATGTAGTGCGGGTTCCGCGGGACCATATATCGGTGAAACCAATCAGCCGTGAAGTGATCACATGACCGATACCGGTCTCCCGGGCCGACGTCTCGGAACAAACTCCCCCTTAAAAAAAAATGGAGCGGGTCAATGAGACCGGCCGACAACGCTGCACTTCTCACCCTTTCCGGGAGATTTAACATCCAATCAGAAAATCGTTTGACGTCTAAACGTAGCTGATTCTGCCCTCCTCGGATCGTTCTGTCGGCCCGTATTTGTCTTTTCCCGGCTTTCTGGGATTTCTCTCTCTTCTCAGGTCCTACACGTGTCATTACATCCACAGCTCAACACAATATTTTTATTGCAATTGCCCTCCGGCCGTACACATGTATTGGAAAATTGCACTTGGGCAAGGCCAGCCGGCTAGCTCGGCGCCAGCGAGCATCGATAGAAACGCCCCTGAAGTTGAGGGCTTTGGGCGGAGGAGCTTTTCCCTAACACTTCGTGTAATGGATGGCTTTTCTGATGTTGCCTTGGACTTTCACGCTCCCGTGTCTGCCGGTGATTCTCAACAGCTTTTTTTTTTTTTTTTTTTTTTTTTGTTGTTTTTTCCCCGGGTGTTATTGCATTACAAGGAGCTCCGTTCGTCGATACTTGCCTCACTCCGTCTAGACGTCTTGACACTTGCTCGGGGTGTATCCTCCCGGTAATGACCGCCCAGCGGGACATTTTTCTAAAGATTCCCCCAACAACGAGACATTTCACAGTTTATCTCACCTCACCACCTTCGGATAGTCTGTCGCTGTTTTGGTTTCGGCTCATATTCCAGCACCCGGATCTCTGTTCTAGTATCGGCGTGTCCACGGGCGTCTTACGTCGTCGGGCGAAATAACCATCGTCATTTTCTTTCGCGAAAAAGAGCAATCTGTCTGTCATCCTCGGTCTGTAGGCTTGTTCTTGTTCTTCGTTCAGACAAGTAGTTGGTGTTCATGCTCCCAGGAGGAAATGCTCAAACTGGCGATGGGATGACTTTTCGCCTGTTAGCAAGCTGCCATGTTGCAAAGAAACTTTTGCGGGTTGAGAAAGTAAAGAGTAAAGAGCGGACTATAAGCCACTATTTTTTTCACAGGCTTTGAACACTGCGGCTTAAAGATGATGCATCTAATTTTTGGATTTTTTGGGGGCTAAAATTTTGCCTCGTCACATCGGATCAATGAAATTACCGTCCAAAATTCTGAGGCCGTTCAATTCCGACATTAAAGTAGATGACTTTAGTGGTTTTAGTGCGCAGGAGGAAGACCAAGATAGCGATCAGGAGGACAAGGCGGTGACAGAAAGTGATAGGATTGACATTTTCCCTTGTGTTATTTATTATGAATCTTTTTCATCAGCCGTCTTACAGACACTGTTCGGAAAGAAACATTTCCAGCATGTATTTGTTGATGTTACCGGTTCGTATTTACTTAAAAGTTTACAAACATTTTTCTGTGTAAATATCTCACGTGACAATGTGCGGCCTATTTATGTACACATTATTTATTTTTTACCGTCGTGGCTTATATTCATGTGCGCTCAATAGTCTGGAAATGACGATAGAATTGCGTCTACAACAACCTGCTTTTGTAGTTTTTCCAGGCAATCCTGTGCGTTATCTTTAACGTTTTTCTTTTTGCTGAGACCCCGATTGAATCAAACGGGAAACTCGTGTCCGCATTATATCGTCGGCGCAAAACGGGACGCGACGTAGAGCTAACGGTGAAGCGATTGCTTGCTTTGGTCTCGGCACTTACATGACACACGTTTCCGTTCCAGCTTTGCCGATGCTGCAGTCGAGCGAGGAACAGGCTCCCGCCCCTCAGAGTAAAAGCATGGGGGACATTGAGGAGTTGGCTGCCAGCTATGAACGCAAACTCATAGAGGTGAGTGTGGTCTGTTTTTTCCAATGGAGGAATCCGCCAGTGTCATTTGCAGTCATTTTGACCGATCTATGGAATAAACAGGCGTGGTCATTTATTTATTTTTTTTTATAAATGTCGCTTGTATCTATTATCTCTTTCACATAGTCGGACAGACACAGTTGAGGTTCTGGAAAAATAGCTATTACAATAAACTGATCCCCTACGCCCGGGGAAGCCAAACTTTTCGTAAAGAGGGCCATATTTGGTGAGGTGAAAATGTGTGAGGGCCGACCATTCGGCCTGACACTCTTTGAGCCGTTAACATTAAATGCAAATGAACCATGTCATGTTTTTTTTTTTTTTATTTCAAATGGCATACTTTTCATGTCTTATCCCAGAACACAAATCTAAAGTACTTACCCAAATCACTCTTTTATTGTTGAATACCACATAAAATGAGGAAAAAGTCTGTCTGTAAAAGAAAAACACAAAGATTAAACATATCAAGGTTCATTTGAAACATTACGTTATTCACTGTTTTATTCAGTGTTATATATATATACATATATATATATATATATATATATATATATATATGTATATATATATTCAGAAGCACAAAACATTTAGGGCCATATGAATCCTTGTTTTGTACTGTAACAGTGCTGCATATTATTAATTTTATGACAGAGGCTGTGGGCCGCTGTAATTTTGAACACGGGCCGCATATGGCCCGCGGGCCGGACTTTGGACCTGCCTCATCCACACTATACGGTGACACATTGGCTTACTAGTGTTTCAACTTCTGAATTTACCAAAATGGGATGATTGATGAGGAAAAAAGGATTTTTTGAGAATTTTTTTTCTTAGATTAATTATTTATTTATTTTATTATTATTATTTTTTGTTTTGTTTTATGATCTAAGTAAATCTGACTTGGAAGCGGGATGAGTGTTTGAGTCAGTCTAGCCGTCGCTGTCAGCAAAGTGGCGTTTTAAAAACAGTCGGACGCGGCACCTGCCACCGGGTAGTCGACTCGTCTGTGAAGAGACGGAGAAGTTGTTGTTGGTGAGATACTGTGACCGAGAGCGTCATCTGTGAGAAGGAACGACATATTTACGGGGGTTTGGTGCAGCAGGCGGCTGGAACGTCATTGGAGGAGTCATTCGATTTGATTATTTTAAAAATAGGACCGGCATCCGTCATTCAACTGTCATTCAACTGAATGCAATTGCGCGATAAATTGTGCAAGTAAAATTTAGCAATACATTGTAGCCATAGGTGTTTAGCGTCTAAGTTAGCATCAGCTATCGAGCACCAAATGAAAAACTCCTCCAACTTCCGAAGATGCTGCCGCTGGCAGCTTTGTACGGTCTTCAAGATTTATTCAAGGTCTTTTATGATGCATTATTTTTTTTTTATACATTATTTGCTATCAATAAAGTAAATTTTTCTTGTTTAGAAACACGTAACAAACCAGGGGTTGAGCGGATTGAGTTCATTTCAGTGGGGAAATTTAATTTGATATTTGTGCAAATCCAGTTACCAGCTCGGCCATGGAACAAATTAAACTCGTAGAGTGTATATCAAAAAATTTGGGTCAAACATTTATGTCATCACCCAGTATAAGGCCTTATAAGGTCACTTTCTCCATGAAAAACGCTTCGGGCGCCCCTTGTTGAGGCCGGCTCCTGCGGCCCGCTCATTGGAAATCCTTCACTTAAAAAGATGATCTTGGAAAAAAAAATAGTGATAAGATGACAGATCGCTGAACCGGAGGATAAAAGAAAAGAAAGGAACCTGAGCCTTTGTCGTTCAGGTTTGATGAAGCGGGTCGCTACTAATCTCATGCATGTCAAATATGAATCTATTGAGGCATGTGATTGGTTTGGCTTAAGGATTTAAGGTGGAATAAGTTAGTGTTTAGTCACCACAAGTTACTACGCCTCGCCCGACCCTGGCTGCTGGATAAGCGGTATAACTAATAAATGATTGAAAGTTATTATGCAAAGACAATATTCCACCATATTTGCACAGATAAAGAGCAAAATGTCCCTTTTGATTTACTGAGTGTAACCATGGAAACAACCAACAAGCGTTAATAAATGACTACTACCATAATTCCTTTTTTCACACGCTGAACACTGCGGCTTAAACAACAATGCGGCTAATTTGGGGATTTTAGCCATGTTACGGGCAGTATTCGGAAAAAAAAGCATTTCTCGTACGTATTTGTGTATGTTACCAGTATGTATTTAATGAAAAGTAAAAAAAAAATGTTTCTGTGTAACATCTTTCTGTGTAAATATCTCATGTTACACCTGCGGTTTATTGACAAATGCGGCCTACATATTGACACATATCTTCATTTATTTAATTTTAGCCAGTGTGGCTTATATTCAGGTGTGCTCAATCATCTGTAAAATACGGTTAAGTGCATACAATACTAATATTAAAAAAAAAAAAAAAAAAAAAAAAAACAGCATGAAGTTTTGAGATTTTTTGGTATAGTTTTTGTCATCCCTGCAGCATTAAGGTAAAAGTATAATGTATTTTGCTGGCGTCGGAGGGGCTATCAGTTAATTCTTCTCACAGTTCTCCTCCCACCTCCATCCTTCACTCAGTATCTATTGAGCTTCATTGGTTT
Source organism: Fistularia commersonii (assembly GCF_037954325.1). Taxonomy (NCBI): domain Eukaryota; kingdom Metazoa; phylum Chordata; class Actinopteri; order Syngnathiformes; family Fistulariidae; genus Fistularia; species Fistularia commersonii. The sequence continues at coordinate 6,375,497 of NC_141316.1, forward strand.
GTTGGAGTTTAATCCCTCCCCTCTCCTCCGGCCCCAACTCCCCCTACCAAATTTTACGGAGCCAAGTTCTGCTGCTTCTCCTCTTCCCATCTCTATGCACAGCTAATTACCTGCTGACTACAGCGGCATATTTAATACACCGATACGAAAGAGGTTTTCTCACCTCAGACTTGGAAAGAAAGCACAAATTCGTGCACGTCTCCTATCGGGCCACCTGGACGCAGTTGGAATAAATCAGTAAAATCCCCGTATTGGTCGTCTGTCGTCTCGGCGTGGCTCTGCTGTCAGACAGGACGGATTGAGTCGCCAACGGAAAATTCATTCTCCCGACTGAGGTTCAGTGTGTTTGTTTCTCCGCCACGGATAAACACGGTTTTACTTCCGGTTTTACTTTTACTTACTCTGTCATCTGCCGATCCCCGGACCCACGAACAGCGTAATCTGTGTATTTCTGCCCAAGTTCCGGCTGCCGCACGTAGACGGGACCCGATCCTTGTTCGTCGACAGTAATTTTCTTCGGTTTATAATAATTCAGCGTGAGGTAATAGTTTATTGATTCTAAAAAGGCACTTGGCACGATATACCGAGGAGGACAAAACGAGTTAATTTGCCGCCGTGGTTTAAAAAAGGATGATAGAACTTGTTACCAGGGTTTCGGTTTATTGCAAACAGGGAAATGGAGATTTCGCGAAGCGAATCTCTGGAAACAAATCGGACTTCTTCCTTTCCGTCGCCCTGTCGATCCGTTGTTTTCGGTCCGTAACCGTTTCGACTCGACTAAGCCGATGGCCGAAAAGTGCGAATAATTTGGCTAAATGTTGCCGGGAGCTCGAGGGGAGGCCTCTTTCCTTTCAGATTGATGAATAACGTAACACTCCAGTGAGTGCGGCCCAGTCGGGAGAAAAGAAAGGCAACGTCTCCGAATTGCCGTAATGGATTGTGAAGGTTTCTGTTGTGTACATGAATAATACATACAGGGTTTTATATTTCTTTCATAAGAAATAATTCTGCTTTTGTTTGGCCAAACCCTGTTTTTCATTTATTCATGCAAACGCATGTGTGATACATTTTTAATGGTGTTTACCTTTTTTTTTTTGGTTTGTTTGCTCGTCCGTCGCTCTCGATTTCCCTTTATTTTCCGGTAGGGTGGATTTTGGGGCACGGCGCGCCAGCCGGGTCCCGACGGCAAGGTTGGAATCGGCCAATCGCTCGGAGCACAGGTGCTTTCATTGGCACCGATAACTAACAAAGCGTCTCCCAGAAATATTGTATGGGTTGCAAAAAGAAAAAGAAAAAAGCGGTCGCAGCTGCGATGCAAGAGCTCGCAGTTTGACGAATGACATCGTCAAATGTTCAATATTCAAAGGGAAAGGCAGTCAGAGGGAAACAGAAAAATAAGATTTTTTTATTGTACCGTCTGTACTGATTCATTTTTGGGTCAGGAATACTCCTATCAGATCGAATGTGAAGATTGAGGAATGTGCTATTTACATAAGGGAGCGATTCAGCCGCCTCGCCTCTGCGACCGAGACGCATTATGACCGAGCAGGTTATTGATTTTTGAAAATGTCACATCGATGCTTGTTGGTTACATAGAAGCCTGCCAGACACAAATAAATATTGGACGAGAATCCCGGGAAATTGACCCGGGAAAAACACCCGCTCGTGACCCAGTTCTCTTTTAATTAAGCGATTCAAACGTGCGGTATAGGTTTTAACTTCGGCAGATATGTGCCTGAACTCAAAGCTGACTTTGCGCTTTTACCCCTTCGGCCGAATCCGCGCAGAGAAAAGCCTCAATAAGATTAATCCGGCCGAAAGGCATCTGGATGTAGGGCCCGTTTTCCGTGAGCAGGTTTCACCGAAAGTTCCACCCAACGCAAATTCAACAAATACGTTGAAACTGTCATCGTACTCCATCACGTGTTGTAATGGCCACCTTTCAAATAGGGCTGGGCAATCAACTAAGAATAAGAATAAGAACAACTTTATTTATCCCGAAGGAAATTGTTGTGCCAGAGTTTCAAGTAAAACATAACAATAATAAATAATAGTAGGAAGGCTGGAGAATAAGAAATACAAATAAAACTATAAACTAGAATTTTATCAAAATGGATAACAGACAGGTCTCAGGCCAAGGCACTTCAGCAAGTATGACAAAAAAATAACATTTCGGAAATGTGCAAGATTAATGGTTATTCCTTCGTCACAATGTTTTGCAAACATTTTAAAATAATGAAGCTCTGGATTGGTAGCCGATGATTTTCCGCGCTTTTCCAATCGACTGTTACGGACAGGCGAGGCGACGGAGACCCCGTTGTCCAAGCGGCACAAAGCGGCAGAAAGAACAGCGAATGAGTCACCGCGGGTTTCGTTCCGACGTAGCGCGCCATTTCACGAACAGATATTTTTACATCCGTCGTCGCATTCAGCCGACTCCGAGCTGCGCTGCCATCAGGTGAAAGGCACGAGCAATTTCAGCCCCACTGAGATCGATGTTCTTGTGAAGGGATGGTGATTGCTGTTAGGCACCGCTTAACCCGAGACGGATGTAGAAGTCATGCGGTCTCACGCGGCAGTGCGACCGACACCTTTTCTGCACACGTCTATTTTGGCCGCTAGTATTTCCTGGACATTGCAAGTCCTGACTGATCAAACATGATCAGTGAAATGATCATGAAAACAAAAACAAAAACAAAAAACAACAAAAACTGTGCAATATTTCATTTCAGAACAGCTACACTACAATTTTTCCTTTTATCATACTATTGTGCACTCCTTACCTCACTTGTTACTAAGACACTTATAGTTTTATCACTTGTTTACTAAGACACTTTATAGTTTCACTGAGACACTTTATAGTTTATAGTTTATTTTTTTTCTAATTCTGCCTTTTTCTTTTTATTATTTATTACTGTTATATTTTCTGTAACTCTGGCACAACAATTTCCTTCGGGATTAGTAAAGTTGTTCTTATCTTATTTTTATTGATCTTCTCAGCATTAAATGCATGTAACATGTTTTGATTCTTGAAAATGTCCTGCGAACCGACAGAAGAACTCAACAAGGATTAACCGATGTGTTTGGCATATCATGCCCTCACATGACATTCATGCATGCATCATTGACATTATAATTCATTCTATCTCTCCTCTGGCGTGAAGCACAAGCCCTTTAGTCTAAAAATGAACTCTTCCCGAGATAGTATTCACAAGTAATATGTCAAGACACTTGCCATTTTCAGACCAACATGCCCATTAGTGAAAGACGCAAATGCAATGGGTTCTTTTTCTGGAGTTATTCACTGGGAATCCTATTTTTGCTACTTGCACTGAGCCCATAAACTTTCTCGAGTCACCGCACTTTAGATTTTAAAGTAATCATTCTGCTACACCGCAGAGATCGGAAGGCTGCTGCTGAAAGACCCCGCGATGCAGAATAGATTATAATATCTATCCTGTTTCCAGTGTTGTCCTATCGGAGTATCAGACATTTTAATTACATTTTGTTGTACTTTATTACACATTGCGGGGAATTCCTCTCTGCATTTAAGCAATAATGGATGAACCATGAGCAGTTGGCTGCCATCTAGCACGTCAGGGGAGCGGTTAGGCGTTCGGCGTCTTGCTCACTTCGACACACGGGAATCGAACCGGGAATGTTCGGCTCCAAGAAGGAAGATTTTTATAAATGCGGTGAAATTTTTGCAAAGGACGATTGCCAAACCATCCCTAATTTCTTTTTTCCCAATTTCCTTGGAAACAACAACATTCCCAGCCCGTGCACGCTACCCGTCCCCGCTTTTCTCCCGACTCCGTCCCCTCGGGTGGATCGGGCTCGGGGGCCGGCAATCTCCAGATAACCACGGCATGAAGGTTTCACCGCTTCGCCAGGCACCTAAGCACACACTGTTCTACCTCCGGTGCTGGCAGGCTGGTCAAACCAGGCCAAGTAAGATAATGAGAGCTCAGTGTGTGTGTGTGTGTGTGTGTGTCAACACAGTACCGTCTGTGGATACTTGTATTGTGGACTCAGCCTTGGTTGCAGGAGAATTACACCCCTGGAGGCTGCATAGCAAGTGGATGACAAGATGGTTCAAACTCAGTGACTCAGACCGCGGGTCTGTGTCAATGAATCTGCTCGGATCCACAATGCAGAAGGGACTTAACACCCCCCTTCCAGAACTACTCAGCCGTGACAGCGGAGGAAGCGACATTAGGTGACGGGATCACGTACGCGCGTATCCTCCAGATGCATAACGGTCTCGTCTGAATAAGTGGCATTTCTCACATGAAGCGGCGTGGATATGTGATCTAAGTGGTTTTAAAAAGCTATCAGGGTAGGAGGGCTCTCTAACGTATCCCGGCGGATCGGCTTCTGCCTGAAATGAAAGACAATTAGGTGGCGAGAAGAAGGAAACAAATGAAGGAGTATTATGTGCATTCAAACAGGGAGGACAGAAACTGAAAGTGTAAGAAACTCCAGGGGATGGGAGCGCAGGGATTATGCGATGTCTTTCCTTTGTGGGAACCGTTTTGATGTCAGCTTTTCTCGCCAATATTTTCATTATCGGTGGGTTATTTAAAAAGGACATGATTATGGAAAGGCGTCTTGTGTGATTTCAAAGAAGAAGAATCGCCGCGTGACATCGATGTGCGCAGCTGAATCAGGGGGAACGATGAGATGCGAAAGTGGCTTTCTGAATTTTGGATTTATTCAACTTTGGCCAACTTGGTAACCAAAACCCATTCACCTACACCAGGGGTCGGCAACCCGCGGCTCCCTGTGGCTTTTGAAAATAATTAACGAATATTTAATTAAAATTTATTTTATTTTAGTTTGTTCATTTTTAATATGTAATATTAAATTTGAAGATTATGTCGATCTTAATAAGCATTTTTGGCTTGCTGCCAGTGGATAATTTAAGTTTTTTTTTTTTTTCATAAATACAAGAAGGACTCAAATAGACATTGAGTATTTTGCTTCAAAGTAACCTTCAACCCGTCTTTTTTCAGAGTTCAAAATATTTAGTCGCATGCAAAAATGCAATATCGTTTTCTCTGCAGTTGTTCATCGATTTAAAAAAAATGCAACACATATTTTGTTTCTAGATCAAGTCAAAGTCAACTTTACTGTCAATACTTCCATATGTTCACACATACAGAGCATTGAAATAGCGTTACCCTACGACCAACGATGCAAAGGTACAACAAATTATTTTTCACAGAGAACAACGACAAGTTACGCTGAGGTAGATATTGTAAGTTTTGATTTTTAAAGGAGCACTAAGTTAAAGTTGCAAAAAAAGTGATAGCAGTATGAAAGTGCAGTTGCGTCAATTGTTTTTCAGTGCATTTTTCATTGAAGTGAATGAGAAAGTGAGTCTGTGAAAGAGTTCTTATGGAGGGTACTTGATGACTGGATGTGTGTGTATGGGATGGTGGTGTGCGTGTGTGTGTGTGTGTGTGTGTGTGTGTGTGTGTGTGTAGGGGGGGGGGTTCTTTACCGTGGGGAAACGTGTCCACATGGCTCTTTGAGTGAGGGGTCGGCAGCCACTCTTCACTCCGGATAAAACTGTTTTTTATTTCAGAAATGTAAATCCGTGGCAGCTTCCTTTTCAATTAAATTTCCTCCTCTACTTTTTCCGCACACCTACACTTCCAGCGGTTTATTTCAACATTAGATGTTCTACAACATCTATGGGCTGCACCCATAACCCGCGAGCTTGAGTGCAGGATAACAGTAGAGCAGGGGTGGGCAATTATTTTGCTGGCGGGCCACTTTTAATTTTCAATTTTTATGCGCGGGCTGACTAGTTAGTTAGTCCTCTTGCACGAGATGCGTAGAGCCAAACGGGTGGGCTGACTAGGTATCATGGAATTTGAACAAAATGTAAATTGAAATCTAAATATTAACATTTTTTCACATTTTATTTCAACTTTAAAATCGTTAATGATCATATAAATGTACCGACATTATTTTGTATGTAATCATCCATACAAAATTAAACAAAAGGAAAGAATAAGGAGTTTCTAACTTCAACATTGATTGAAAATAACTATTAAAATATAAAAAAAAAATAATATGGCGGGACGGATATAAATAGCAAAACGGGCTGGATGTGACCCACGGGCCGTAAAATGCCCGGGTCTGCAGTAATAAATGAATAAATGAATAACTTAATTCATTTTCATGCTCTCTGTTTGTGACCAATTGGCCAAAAATGCTCCACCAACGACCGGGATAAGATAATTAAATAAACAGCGAACGTCATCATGTTCCTCCTCTCCGCCTTCGGATAGAAAGTTATTTGAACCGGTAGCTTATTCAGTTTTAAACCAGATTTGTCGTCCTCTCGGTGCGTCCTGTCATCCTTTCGCCATAATCTTCAAATTTAAAATTACATTTTAAAAATATGAAAATAAAACACATTTAAATGAAATACTGGTTAAATAGCCGAAGCGACGGGTTGCCGATAACGAATAAGTCCATCGAATCTGCATGCAAGTCGGACCCGATGTAAGGGTTCCTATTACCGCAGCTATTTAGAACAATGTTGTAAATTTAATGGCAAGTCTGAGCGATTTGCATTGGCGCTCCTCGGGCTGAAAGCGTAAATAGCGACCGTGTTTTTCGGCTCAAGACGCTCTTCCCCTCGCCGGCTGATTTAAGAAGAGCAACCAGCGAGGAAGACGTCCAGGTTGGCTTTGGGAGGATGAGGAATGAGTTTGTCGGAGAGGAGATTCCTGCAGGGAGGTGAAGTTCGCGCTCCACGTCCAGGTCTGCTTGCTTCATGTCGTCGTTTTAGTCCGATTCGGATTCTCCGGCAGACCCCTCACTCATATCCAGTAACCGAACAGGCGATCTGACTCGTAGCTTAGCAGTTAGGTTTAAATCAGATATGTATTTTTGCTTTTTCACACGCTGTATTTTTATTGATCCGCGGTAAAGCGAGGGCTGCCGGAGAACCGAGATGAGACAAGGCTCGAAACTCCGGCGGGATCCGGGATCCTCCCTTTCATCTGCCGGCTCATTAATTAACCATAAACAACATCGAGAACAAGAACAACAATTACGAGCCACCGACTCAGAGGCTCCTGCAGAAACAGCGCCGAACAGACGCGCCCAAAAATCTTTGCGGGGCGACGGTAACCCTTGAGAAGCCGGAGCGCTACATTATGCATGCCGCTCTTCACGGGAGCGATGCAGGTGTTTCCGTCGCGAAGCGTTCACCCTTTCTCCGAGAACAAAAGCCTTCTCGGGCCCGATTAAACTTCCCTTGAATTCAGGCTTTGTTAATAGATTCGGTACATGTCCGGATTTTGACAGGACGTAGATCGTAGCTGCTGAGTTCCAGCGCAATTTGCGGGCGTTTTATTCCGTTTGGGTGAATGTTTATAGACCCTCGGCTCAGTACTGTCACGCCAGCGCTATTAAATGTTAATGTTCCCGCTATGGGGGTTTTTATGATGAGCGGTGAAAGTCGCAAATCTCGTCTCCCGCCACTTTTACTGTCGAGCTCACCGGGGGAGCGGGATTGCAGCCACGCAGCCGGAGCGCGATGTTTTAAAAAAAAATGTTCAACAAGAGACTTTTTCCCCTCTTTTTTTAATTTTGCTCTTTGATCCCGGCTCTTCTTAATAACTGTTTTGCTGCGTTTCTCTTCGGGACCTTGGCATGTACGGCTTACGATGATTTCTCTCCACTCAGAATGAAGTCATTTGAGGCCATATATATATATATCAGTCCCTTAAGATACAAATTTAATTGTTCCAAATTAAATTTTTTTTTTTCATATCTTAAACGAATTTTCCGTATTTAAAATAACAGAAATCAAATGCATTATATTTCTTTTAATAAGGATATCAACATAGAAAAACCCTGAAAAAGAAGGATATTAATAATTCAATAAAGCTATTTTTCCATGTCATCACGTATAGATGTCCATTTTTGCAACATAATAGTAATACCCTTGGAATGCTTCATAGCTTTTATCGATTCCCTTTGCTTTAGGATGCTACATATTGTGGACGCATTGCGATTATATTCATGTGCGACATCGGTCACCACGTTCATGCTTTCCTTTTATTTCGCGCTTAATTTCCATAGAAAGCCTCTTCTTTCTGGGTTGGCTGCTTACATTACCACTTTGCTGTCTTAGGGCCAATGACTAAAATAAAATACATTTTAATGAAATACTCATTAAATACCTGGAACCGCGGGTTGCCGACCCCTGAGTTAGTCCAACGAATCTGCATGCAAGGCAGACCCGACGCAAGCGTTCCTATTACCGCAGCTATTAATAACAATATTGTGAATTTAATGGCGGGTCTGAGCGATTTGCATTTTCGCTGTCGGACGCGCAGCTCCGCGGCGTGATTACCACGAGCGAAAGGTTAGAGAGAGACCAGGTGTTTGGGCTCAAGACGCTCTCCCCCTCGCCGGCTCGACGAAGATGTCGAGGATCAGTTCGGGAGGATGAGGAATGAGTCCATCGGAGGGACAGCGCATGTTTCCTGGAGATGATTCCTCCACATGTACAGAGGAGGGAGAGTGAAGATCTAGGTGGAGGTTGGAGAAGAAGAAGAAGAAGACTACCGTTGAGCAAAACAAGACCTTCGATGTAGCTACCGTCCGTGCGGACTATTAGCTGCTACTTTTTTCACACGCTTTGAACACCGCGGGTTAAACAACGATGTGGCCAATTTATGGATTTTTTTGGGGTTCGTGAGCTTCATGCCGCCATCAAACTCGTCACATCGGACCAATGGAATTGCTGTTAAAAAATATGTGGCTGTTCAATTCCGACACTAGAGTAGGACAAAGCGGGGATAGAAAATAGATGGATGGATGGACTTTTCCTTGTTGTTTATTATTCTTTCATCAACCGTGTTAAAGGCTCTGTTTGGGAAAAAAAAAAAATTCCAGTACGTATTTATGGATAATACCGCTTTGTATTTACATTACATTATATTACAGTTACTTATCAGAGGCGACTTACAAAAATTGAAATTCAATAACCGAAAATCCAAAGTACCTGTAATCGTTATTCAGAAGTTGCCGCTCTGCTAAAGAGCCATCTCAAAACCATATACCGTAATTTCCGGACTATTGAGCGCACCTCAATATAAGCCGCACCGGCTGGCCGATCGCTATCTCGGTCCTCCTCCTGCGCACTAAAACCGTCAAAGTCGTTCTCTTCGATGTCGGAGTTGAACGGACTCAGAATTTCCCGGTCATTTCATCGGTCTGATGTGACCAGGATAAATGTTTTAGCAGCGTGAAGCTCATTAGCGTCCCCCACCCAAAAAAGTACATATATTAGCCGCATTGTTGTTTACGTGAAAAAAGTCGCGGCTTATCGTCCGGAAATTACGGTACATACATACATTAAGTCATTCATTATTTAAATCAAATAAAAAAAAAAATCGGTATTTTAATTTCATGTTACGATGTGGACGCGTGCAGCTTATTGACAAATGCAGCGTATATATGTACACATATATATATTCGTTTTTTTTCTTTTCTTTTTTTTTTAGCTGGTGCGCTCAACAGTCCAGAAACTAACTTGGTTACAAGCCATTTCCTCCTTGTAACCAAGTTAGTTTGTCGCGTTAGCAGTTTATTAGCGGAGACGAGACTCGCCGCCGTCTGCTTCATTCAGCACTTCGTACGAAGCTCGACCTGCTCGGCCCGCCGTCGCCGGTTGCCAAAACAACAAAACAATCGTCGCATCGCCGAGAGTCACAGAAGGCTCACGTAGAAATGAAGAGGGGGAAATATTCCATATGCTGCAATAATCCATAACTACCGGCTTTCGTGTCGGGAGCCTTCTGTCAGTTTAGATTAAAATTCCGGCGCTTCCCAGCGAAAGTGAAGTGACTTTTTGAATGTGGGACTAATTCTAATCTGTCCAAATACTTCTGACGCGTGTAGATGAGGAGAACACGCTCCGTAGCTCCTCGAACGTTCATCTGGTTGTGATAAAAACAGCCAGAAATTGGAGCTGACAGACTGTACTTTGTCACCGCTGCTGCTTTTCAAAGTAATAATACCACATAACCAAAAGAATGTGTGATCCAACTGTTCGTGGCGCTCGCTGTGAAATGCGACAGCGACAAAGAGCTCTGTCTGCACCACGGGCCTGATTTAGCCTTCGCTATAAACTCCCTTCCCTTCCTTTTCTATTGGTCCATCTGCCGCTCTCATTTTCTCACACTTCTTAACTAATCTCTCTCCATCTCTCTTTGTATGTTCTTTTTTTTTTTTTTCCACCTCAGTTCGGAGTGGACGGCACAGCTTGTAACGTCTAAATTCGTCCTCGCTCGCACCCCTTTTTCCCTTTTCTGTCCACGTTTCCTCCACATCTCTTAGTCATGTTTCTTCCTGTTTAGGAGCATCTGTGCTGAAGTGAGTCACAGACAAACGCAGATAGACTTTCAGCCCTAAAATGGCAACCAGTGGTGACCGTACTCAGTTTAAGATGATTAAATAAGTCTTAAATTAATGATACCCTCCGACTGGGTTTCCCTTCTGCCATGAATGAAAATAAATAAACAGAATAAAATTAAAAAAATGATTAGTTTCCCTTCAAGTGGTGGACTTTCACTCACTCTCTCACTTGCTCACTCAGAAAAAAATGAGCTGCAAAATTTACCCAGAATGTTATAATTGAAACAGTGACCACTAATACATACATGAAAGCATATTTACATATGGAAGCATAGTGGAAGAAAAGTTGCAAAAATGACCCAAAACGTTTTAAACAGTTACATGACAGCATATATATGTACTGTACATCTAATATCTATGCATGCATGTGTATATACAAGTACATATCGTCAACCTCTTGAAATAATCGCCTAAGTTATTTTTTCAAAATTTTCAGGAAACACAAAAAATTGAACCATTTGACACACTCTTGACATAGGCAATTTCTACTAAAGGTGTACAATGGCATAATCTGCTTATCAGAGGATGGAGGCAATTTTGCCAGAGGTGGTCAGCATCATGAGGAGATGATTTAGGCCAAAAAAAAACTTTTTGTAAAAAAAATTGACGTTGGTGATTATTTTAATAGTGTGACCATATGGAAAAATGACCCAAATTGTCACAATTTAAACAGACATGTCGCACATAAATGGCACCATATGTATATATGTATATAAATGTATATAATATAAATGTATATATACATGCATGTATATATGGAAACATATTGATTAGTTACTACATTGACCCAGAATGTTATAATGTAAGAGATGACAACATACATATACACATGTAAAGATAGCATATATACATATATGTATATATATGTGTGTACATATGTATTTATATATAGTTTAATTTAAATCTAAATAGATTAATAAATAAATCTTGATATCTTAACAGTATCTATCTAAACCTACAACTGCTAGTTTTAAAACTGCAAGGAATTTTTCTGCTGCAGAGCAATTATTTAGGATATACCTACATCCTTCTAATTTCTGTTGGGTGTCCCAGTGGTTGCCTTTGCATCATGTGCAGGAACCTTTCCACGATATATCTGCGAGCAAGTCGAAATTCAGAGGCGTGAAAATCAAATTAAAAAAATAAAAATAAAGGAAAATTCAAGTACATCCCAGCAGGGAGTGTCTCTGAACAAGCACACACGTCAGAAGTCATGCAGGAAAGCAGAGCCGTGTTGATATTAGAGTCACATGCGACCGATCGATCACCAGCGCCTGCTTTGTCGCGGTTTGTTTAAAAGCTAAATGAGACGTCGGTGTCTGTGTTTAGAGCCGGCCGGCGGCGTGCACGTACGGCAGAAATAATAACTGTGTGCAGACAGTGAAACTGCTGTTTATTGTGGATCCGCTGCGAAAAAAAAAAAACACACGTCAGATAAACAGTAATTCTGCTGAATTTACAGTATTTCCCCGGAAACGCGGTGCATCGCCGCTTCTCCGCCGCTCCAGCAGATCTCCGGATCAGGGACGGAACGGTGGGAATGAAGCGCAGCGGCCCTGTTTCATAGCAACCTCAGCGAAGCGGGATCTATATTTCGGAAACGTTTCGGAAATTGTAACCGTTGTACCCGCAGCAACCTGAGCTTCAGTCCATTCCCCAGCTCTTGTTGTGATATTTCACATCTTGACCCAATTTCATTTTGGTCCATTCGCCCCCCCCCCCCCCCATCCCCGTGTCCCATTTCATAACAATTATTAGGTTCCAGGTCAGCAGCACCGCTCCCCTTCTGTCTCCACCCCCTTTTTTTGGATCAGTTCTGCTCTGCCGGGCCTTTTTTTTTTTTGGGCCGTTCGTATTGAGGCCAGCTCAGCTTGGCACTGCTCACATCAGATCACCGGATACTATGTACGGAGGACAGGAGGATGGTGTCTGCGTGTTGTTCGTGAGAGTTCCGAGTTGTGAAAAGTCTGAACGACGGTTTTATCGTTCTAACCATCCCTGCGGGCCAAACAAATAAAGTAAGAAGATCCCCAGTTCAATTCCGACAGAGGACCTTACTGTGTGGAGTTTGTAGTTTCTCCTCTTTGGTTTCCTCCAGTTTCCCCGGTTTCCTGCCACAGACCAAAAACATGCAGTAGATCCATTGGAGACCATAAATTGTCTTTTCCTGTCTTATACCTTGAACCCAGAGATGCTGCTATTGTTGTATTGTCATTCTGTGTCCTGCCTTTTAAGGTTGTTTGTGTCTGGTTTTGATTTTGGTTTTGATTTGAAATTTTGTAGCACTCTGTGTAATGACAATAAAAGTCTTCAGAGGCTTGAATCTTGACATTTGTGTTTGTGAACTGGTAGGACGTTGATTGGTTAACAAGCTGTCAAAAATCGTTTTCTGATGATGGACTCACGTCTGGAGTGAATCCCTCTTATTTCCGCCCTTCCCCCCCCTGGACGTCTGAACTGCTGACTCTTTTCCCCCCAAGTTTAAGCCAAAACTCAAAAACCCATCTGTTCAAAAGTGCCTACAGTGCTCTAGAATCCAACTGCTGTAAATCTTTTCAAATCTTCTTTCATTTTTTTTCTAAACTTTTGTCTTTTTTCCTTGACTTTTGCAAGGTGACTTAGGTTTCAGAAAAGCTTGACAAAAAAAAAAAAAGTAATATTTTTCATCAGCTAGGAATTAGCCTCACACTTTATTCATATTTGGTTGTCATCCACAATGGAGGAACACAAGTTTTAGCTAGAGTTGCGAATGTCGGGAGACAAGAATTTGGGGAAACAAAACACAAACGTTTTCTTTTTATCATTCCTCAAAACTTTGAATTAATTAGCTCCGTCTTGACGGCCGCTTGTTTATCGACGCCGGTTTGCGCGTTTCGATCTCTGCATTTAATATCTGCCATTGATGTCGTGTTTGCCTCTGCTGTTCAAAATCATTCATGCTTCTTAATTAAACTTCAAATGCAATTTATTTTGACGGCGCCCTATAGCGGGGAAAAACTATGGAAAACCACTTTTCTGATTTTCCAAGCGGCGTTATTCTCAGAACCGCGATATCTTATCGACGCCTTCCAATTTGTGAATGAAGGTCGAAGCGATTTGATAACAACGAGGCTGATTTTACATAGCAACGCTTAGCGAAAATCAGTGGGATTTGAACGTGCAGCAGTTCTTGCAGAACTCTCATTTATTTTGGTGAATGCCGGGGAAAAAAAGCTGTATTTATATATAAGGTCTGTTTGGTTATATGCTCTGGGAAAGAAGACAAGGCAAAAAAAAAAAGTTAGAATCAGCCAATAAAATTGCTGATGTGCAGAAAATAAATATAATTTCTTCAAGAAGACCGCTAACAGATCATATAAAAAAAAGATTTCTGCAAAACGTGTTTAGAGTCAGCACAGATATATCGACAGACAACTGCCAGGCCGGTTTTATTGTATCGACAGACAACTGCCAGGCCGGTTTTAATGGATTTTGTTTTGCTAATGAGATTCGCGCCGCCGCTAATTAGCCCTCGAAAGCGGATAATTTAAGGGCTTAAACGCGCTCTGGATAGGTGCTCGCTCGAGCAACGTCGGTCGGGGAGCGAGTTTCCGAGGCGCAGGGGAGGCCCGCCGCACGCGACGTCCAGCCACCACTGAATAAATACAGAAATTTGTTGGCCGTTTGTCTTAATGGCCCCGTGGGAATAATGGTGGAGGTGATTAGCTTGTCGTTTGAAACAAATTGGCAACGCTGGCACGTCGCCACGCCGCCGCTGCCTAATATAGATCCCCGCTGAATTTGCATACCCTCCATTAAAATATGCATTCACACGTGCACCAATACTCCTGCAGTCTTCTACTGTACATGTTGCTGCACGCACATGCACACGCGGCCATACAGTGACTGATTATCCCCCCTGCCACTGAGAATTAATTGGCTTGCTTCACGCTTAAAATTAATTCCCTCTCTTTTAATGTTCTATTTAAGAGTTGCGGCGCCCAAATAAATAGAAGTAATGACTTGCCGGCGAGGTGTCTGCGGGTCGTTCTCCACGACGGAGGGTTTCGAGGGCCCGAAACCTTGGCCCGGTGCGAGGATGACAAGACGTGACACGCTCCCGCGGAGCCGGGGCGCAGACCGGACGATTGGGATTTATGGGCCAAAGTGTGTGTTCACGCGTCCTTTACTTGTCTTTCACCTCCTCCCCGTGTCGCTTCCGCCCACCGTCAACATGAGGTGGCTCGCTGAAATCTCAAAGGATTTCATTTTCGAGCCAAAAAGACGGCTGCGTTTATATCGAATGTTTACCATCATCTGTTTTTTTTTTTTTTTTTTTTTTTGCTCTGCCGCTTTGTCCGATCAGGAGATTACCGCTTTATTTTGCTCAGGGGTTTCGGCAAAGAATTTTTGGATATCATCTTCTTTTTCATTAAAAAAAAAATCGAAAAAGTTGAGACGCGATGATTGACAAAGTCAAAAAGATTTGATGCACGCTCGATTCTCGACGTCTTACTTTTAACAGAAAACCGACTCCGAGTGTGAAAACCCGTTTCACCTTCCATCGTTTCTCACCAATGAATTGTGAAAAAAAAGACACTCTCTATTTTTTCCTTTCTTTTCTTTGAGCGCAGAGACGTCTCTTTCTGAAATCAGCTGCGAGGGATTGAAGGTCTTGTTATTATATCACTGTCTGTAGAGCTGGAGTTGTATTTGACAGCTGACAGATTTAATAGCCAGCCTGAGGACATAAACATTGTTATTCACGCAGTCATTTCTTTGCAGCACTTAACTAGTTGTATGGAAATATATATTCACCTATCAAAATCACCTTTTTTGAACAGTTTTTCGTTACATTTACTCTACAGTTAAAAATGGATCTCTACTGAATAATAATAATGATAATAATAATACAAAGAACATTACCATGGCAATAAAAATAACAATTATTAATATTTTTCATAATAGCAAAAGTAATAGCAATTATTATTGTTAGTATTTGTTTGTGGTCTCCAAAATGACCTTGCTGGAACAATGTTACAAACATTTGAAACATTATGTCATAATTAATAATAGTAATAATAATAATATAAGATAGTAAGAATAATAATATAAGTACTAATAATAATACCACCAACAACAATAATAGTAGCAATAATAACAACGAGAATAATAATATTGATACTATAGCAAAATAATATCATTAATAATAATAATAATGATAATAATAACAGTAATAATTATGACATCCTTCATGGGTCGCCACAGTGACTCAACCATCTCCATCGAACCCTATTCTCTGAATCCCCCTCTCTCATACAAACTAACTACATCATAAAAATAATGATGATAATAGTAATAATTTGTAACAATTATTATTATTGTAATTGTCAATGCATTTATTGTCATTTTTGTTTGTGTTCTGCAAGCAATTTATATAGCCGGATGACCAAGCACACATACATACATACATATCCATTATTTATATGGCGGCTGATGTGAAATGTTCACAGTTTGATGTTTTCTGTGTCAGTGTAAACTAGTTTGTTGCATGTAGAGCCCCCTGCGGGCTCTCGCCACCGCCATGTCAGACTTTGATTTTATGCAGGTTTGGCATTCAATGCAGAAGTGAACAGCGCTGTAACCGCTGCGATGCTGAGCGGGGAGATGGGCCGGGATCGTGCAAGCCAAATTTCAGCATCTGTCTGGAGGTCATTTCACAAGTTCCCAATTTATTCAAAACTATGCAGCCAGTGGCTCCCAAAAACACAACAGACCTTGTTGAGCTCCTCCTTTGGCCTAATATGGAGATGAAGACCCTTATTTTTTTTTTTTGAGAATGACGACTAAATGTGATTCCCCTTAAAGCAAACCTCAGATACTGAATATATTTTTGCAGGAGCTAAACCTTCTGGATGCAGTGATATCAGACATTGTTATAATCTGTCCCATTCCTGCATTGTGGACTAGTTGTGCATTTGGATTTGAATTAACAGACAACCTTTACACAGGTATGTGCGAATCACATGTATGTGTTTTAATCTGTAAAAGCGCTCGAGAAAAAAACAACACGCACATCCGCTGCCTGGTTAGGGATTCAAATAAATAAAGGTTTGAAAAAATCTCCACACCAAGACAGCTCTGAAAATAAAGATCATTTATTTCACATAGAGTAAAGATAAGTTATTTTAGCGTGAGCAACAATCCACTCTTCTTCAGATGCTGACCATATATGTTTAACAAACATGTTATTGTGGCGCCTTTTTTAAAGGATTCCCTCCTTTTTTTTGTGCCTCTTGTTAGAAATATTGTTGCATTGTTCACATAACATGCCACTGCTCATTCAAAATTAACATCTTCTATCATCCTCACACAGGGAAGAAATACAACATGAGAGTTGTGATTTCATGTTCCACCGTGCACATTATCTATATGCTCGGCTGCCCATGTGGTTTAGCGTATGTGGGAAAAACAAATAGAAAGTTAAAAACCCGCATTGCTGAATGTTGAAATCAAGGGGTCTCCAGCCCTGTAGCGGTACCTTTTAAAGAAGCTAAACATAATGTCTCCACCTTAAAGTACCTCAACATTGTGGCCGTAAAATGTCCTTGCAGAGGGCGGGGACCTGAACTTTATCTTTTGAAAACGTGAAGTGGATATCTTTTTGGATATACACACTGGGAATACTGAGCCCACAAGGTTTAAACAAGGATTTTTATATTAGACCTTGTGTATAGGGATGCTCTTTTGTTTATTATTGTTTATTTTGGTTTTCCTCGCCATGTTCTGTTTGTCTAGTCCCTTCTTTGTATACAGCATGTTTATATATTGAATCAGAATTGGAAAAACTTTATTTGTTTGCTCAAATCTTCTTATCAATAATATTCAGTTCCATCTCTGTACATGTATTAAGAGTATCTGTTTCTTGGGCCTTTTCTCGAACCAAGTTGAAGATAATGTCACAATGAAAATATGGAGGAGCAAAAAAAAAAAGGAGGAGGGAATCACATGATAATTTTCTTTAAAAATAGTGTCACAATAACATGTTTATCAAACATGTTTGGTGAGCATTTGAAGAAGAGCGTATTGTTGCTTGAAACGTCATGCTAAAATAAATTATCTTTATTTGTGGAGCGCTCATGGTGTGTGGATTTTCTCAAACCTTCATTTAAATCTCTAAAACACATTATGTTTTTAATCTCGAAAACACATTATTTACTATTTCACAATAAAGCAAATAATACAATTCAAGTTCTCGGTAGAGTGAGAAAAGTGGTATTGTTTTGTCATCTTCTTCAAAGGTTGCGTCTGCACATGTACCGTACCTTTGCTTTCTGAGTTTTTGAAATTAGGTTGTCATGGCAACTTTGAGTCCAAAGCGACTCCACTGCAGAATCCGCACTCGGTATTGAATTTGATAACATTTTGAAGCACACACACGCACAGATAAGTACAAACATGCACGCACACACTTCTACACTGTAGCTCATTAGCGTGTAGCCGTGGCCAAGTCTGCAGCGACAAGGTTGGCAGCCAGTGCGTAGCCTTCAGAATACTGCTTACGCCGTGCTCCGATCGCACGTCAGGATGTACACAATGTCAACTTTGTGTGGACTTGCGCGCACCGCCACGCAAACGCTGTCATCTGACAGTGCCAACTTGTGGGGTTACTTCCTTTCCCGGGTTTTGGGAAAGGAAGTATTCATATTCAGATTCATGAGGAATCTGAATATGTTAGCCAACAACATCCTCAGTCACAGTGGATGTTTTTTTAAAGTTTTTACTGTCCATAGCTACATCGTCGTGGTGCGGCATGCATGGTTGTAACGCCTCAGGACTCGGTTACTTCTCAAAAAATGTAACCTGGTGTGATTTATTTCATTACAAATTCCACAGCCTACTTTGCAGTTCTGACTGAGTCCACCAGAGGGCCGCGGTTGCAATTATTGCACCGGACATCATGCACTCCATGTATCGACGGGGGGGTTTTCTGTGCGTAGTCGCCATGTTCGCCCCCATGTTTCCTCTGGCGTTTCCTCTGACAGTCCAAAAACATGGAGCAGATTCATCGGAGACCCTGAATTGCCTAGACATGTGAACAAAAGAGCGAATTGTTATATGTGGCCCTGCAATTGACAGGCCGCCGGTTCTGGGTGAATCCCACTACTTGCCAGATGACATTTGAGATAACCAGGACACTCAACTCTAGGATTTAACAGTATTTTCCAAAATGTTATGTTTGTAACAAATTGTGTGACGGATGATGTATTTTGCATAAATGTGTTAATTCCCTCTCTGATTTATTCACCGTATTAATTAAATTCAGGTAAAATTAATTACAGTCATTTGCAAGTCACGGGCCGGTCCAGAGAGAAAGGCACTTTTCAAAGATCTGCCGCTTGAATACTAAATAATTCAACATAAGTCAACGCCGAATCTGACAGTGTAATCATCGGCTCTCTTCCCCTGCCGGCGTTCCTGCTCGAACGCAGTCCCCGCTCCGTTTTGAAATCAGCCGTTCTGCCGCCGCACAGTCCGGCAGTCTGCGAGATCAGGCCCGCAGATTAAGTCTTCGTCCAGGGCCGCGGCGCCGTCTGCATCCCAGCAGAGCTCAGATTACAGCGAGACGTTTACGACTGCAGCCGCTTTGCGGTTGTTTACGACACTTCTGGCGGTTTTATTCTGTTTTTAAGTCAGGTAATCATGTGGGAATGGTGTTTGCGGACGACTTTGTGAAAATTTAGAGAGGTGGAGGTACACTCTGGAAAGGAGAGGAATAAAGAAGCCCTAAGAAGAAGAAGAAGAAAAATCGCGTGGGAATGAATTATACAATAGCTTTACTTCTTTTCTCCAACTTTTTCCATCTGCTCTGGGTGGTGTTGCAGTATGTGGGTTGTTAGCTTGGATAGATTCTGGTTTGCCAAAATATGCATGGGAAATAAATGGTCAGCTTCAAGGGATTGGACAATGACTTTGCATGACATTTCTGCACATAGATCGGTCAATTCCTCTCACAGCAGAGTCTCTTAACCAGTTGAGAAAAGTAGGATGCATTTATTTAGTCAATAATTTATTCAAATAAAATTCCCTAAAGCCATTGGTGTTGTTAGGCCGTTGGAGCTTATCTCAGCCCGGACACAGATATGGACACATGCGACCATTCACTCTCTCATTCACACCAATTAATCATCTGCATGTTTTATACGACCGGAGAACCCGGAGGAAACCGACGGGCGAGAACATGAAAACTCGACCGTATCGGAATCCAATCGGGGACCTTCTTGCTGAGAGGCTGAAGCCTGAAAATGAAATTCCAGTTCTTTCCCAGTTGCTTCTCAAGACATTTTCTGCTTTACACTCATTTTGCTATTTCAAAATTGCACTCTTTTTAATGCATGCATAAGACTCAATGATCAGGCATAAAGTGACATGTTTGCCGTTGCAAAACACCGCCACTCAAAATGACACTATATGATTGCTTTTTTTTTAAATAGATAAATAATAATAATAAAAAAAAATGTATATATTATATTAATTTTTTGAAAAATTACTCAGGTATTATTTTACCCCAAGAAGGTAAGGATATGTTGCAATAACTTGTTAGAGAAAAAAAATGCTTCAACAGTAAGTGTGTGCATTTGCAAATTTATTTTGTGCATATAAACTATTGGAAAAAAATCATGACAATTATAACTATTTTAGTATTTTGGGCAAGCATGCTCGCGAGAGATGAGCGTGCTTTTCATTATGCCCAACAGTGTGCAGTTGGTTACACAAAAATCTGGCAATATGACTGAAATGTGGACTATTTGGCGCAAATGTTTGATTTTGATAATGCTATATGGCTGCGGTTCTGGCATATTGGCGTCAGTGCATCGTTTTGCAGGTTATGAGGTATTTTTCAGTTTGTCTGTGTGCATTTTTGAATTGTGTTCATTTGGTTAACACCGGCCTCGTTTGGGTTTGGAAAAAGTGTAATCTAATTTGAGGAATTTCTGTGAATCACCCTCCCATCTGTTTATCCAAGCCCCTTCATAAGTCTGCTATAGAAGGGTGGGTGGCGGTCAGGCAGTGATCTGCAGTCAGGGGAGGCAGGTGAGGCAGTGCCTCACTGGCCAATCTTGGAAAGAAAATACTGTAAAATGAGTTAAATGGTTATATTTATCAATGATTTGCACTGTAAAGGATTTTTTCCATTTAATTTTACTAGTTTTAGATTGTTTTTTTCATTCGGAATCGTTGGATTTTCACATTTACCGTCCAAATACAGGGACGTGCGTTGAGGCCGTGGACTGTTGAGCCTCAACTTAGATAGCGCAATGACGGCTAACTGCTAGACCGCTCTGCACAAAGACCGTTTTGCTGTCTCTTTGTATGTAACTATTAAAATGTTTAAACACTTTTGCTCCATGACCTACATTTCCAATATACAGTGTTTTTTTTTGTCAACAACTGTATGTTACTACATATCACAAAACGGCATGCAAAGAGCCACTAAGTGAGGCATGCAGGTGTCCTGCCTCATGGTAGGGGCCGCTTGTAATGCCAGGGATTTTTCTCGTGGCTCCTCTGTGAATAAACTACTCTGTAGACTTCATATGTTTGTAAATTTGATTTGTGATGAATTCGCAGGTCCGGTGCTAGATCTAATTAGCGTGTACAGTGGCAGCAAAACAATTCACAACTGAGCCCCGCGGCATATTTGGGGAGGGGGGTGGTATTCGGCCACGCTCCGCCGCTGCCGAGGGGCCCGTAATGTACAAACACACCCTCCACTCCCACGCACACACACCTCTAAGCCTGAAACGTTGATACAAGGTCATATAGATTGAAGGCTGCTCGTTCTGTACGGCAAATCTAGGCTCGCCTCAGACTCGTCTGGTCATCCTTAGGCTGCAATCGATGGGATTTCTGCCCCGGCAGCTGCCGGAGTCCCCGCGAAAATATTCCCCGCGGCTCATCTAAAACTAGCTCATGCTTGCTGTGAAATTCCCACTAATCTTTTCGATCATGTCTGCAAGCGCCGAGTTCCTGCCGCGTGATAAGCCCAAGTGGCAGATGAGCGTATGTCTCAAAAATACATCACAAAAAAACTTGAATTTGAACAGTATTTAGTTGTATCTAGATTTTTGAATAAAGCCCTATGTAAGTGAATGTTATAAAAATGCAACGCATCTCATTTTAATCTTCTTATTTCAATCTGCATCTGCCATGTCTGCATTTTTTAAAACAAGAATTCTTTTTTTTTTCTCCCCATTTCTCCTCTCTTGACACAACCTTTTTGTTGCTTCGTCCAGTCCTTAAAATTCAGCGGAGCTTGGGCACCGAAGCAGGGCCGTTGTTGTTCTTAACAATTTTCATCCAAGTGTCTCCGCAATGTATTTCGCTTACTTTTCCTCATCTCATCGGCGGATAATATGAATACTTTACATTAAAATCCAGCTATTCCTGATCCTACGCGGAAAGCAAAGCACTAAATGCGGCCTTTCGAGGGGGTTCTCAAAATCCTTTGGCGACGTAACGTTATGTCTTAAAATAAAAAAAAACAAACACATTATTAGCAAGGAACCGGAATTTATTTTGGATACATAAGACCAAATACAACCTCCTCAATTGCAAAATTTGAAGTGTTCTATTTGAAATGAGAGAAGATGAACTTTATTGATCCCCATGGGAGAGTTCTTAACTGTTCTAGTGTCAATAAATATGAATATAAATATAGAGAAGATAGCGAAAACAATTCCAAGATAGCAAAGACATTGGTTATTACAGCCAAAACATCTAATTGAACTCATAAAAGTGTGATGGCCGAAGTTCATCTGGGATTGTCACCGTGGCGCGCTCCCTCTGCGACATGCGAGTGTTTTAAAATTGGATGTGACGAAGTTAATACGCGGAGGTCGCTGTCGGAGCGACGGCTCTGACAGCGGGTGCAGCGGCGCGTCTCGGCCGCCGGCCTCCTGACAGAGACCTGTCCGCGCTGTCCGCCATGTTTAGCCTGACAGGCCGGGGAACGCTCACACGGGATACCTTGGACATATTTGCATGAGCCAACACACACACACACACATGCACACACAGGCACAGATGTGTCAAGGTTAGTTACAGCTGAAGACAATTGATTAGCAGGCTGGCAGGAGTCTGACTGATTCCACCCCTTCACTCTCCCTGTGTGTGTGTGTGTGTGTGTCCCGCTATCCTCGCCCCCCCGTCTGGGGTTTGACTATTTCCCGGAATCTGTCCCGCTGTCGATATTCATTACATCTCACCTGGTCTCCTCCAGTTTTTCGCCCGTTCAGTGGAAACAGAGCATTCCTGTTGTTGCAACTGCTTGAACGCCATGCATAATTTATCACCGCAGTGTTTTTGACACAAGCGTATGTCATACACTCAAAGCTATGGAGCGTGATTCATTGAATAACCTTTTGTTTTCCCTTTTTATCTGTGTGTGTGTGTTTTCTGCAGGTGGCCGAGATGCATGGCGAGTTGATTGAATTTAATGAGCGTCTTTACCGTTCCCTCATGGCCAAAGACCACCTCATTGTCCAGATGAGACAGGAACTCATTGACCTGAGAGGACCGGTGAGTGGACACACACACACACACACACACACACACACACACTCAGACAACAGGTCTCTCCTTTTGCCCCTCTTTCCTCCCCTCGCTGCTCGACTCCCCGGTGATTTAGTCTGATTTTCATCTGCACTTGCTCTGTTTATTTTTCGCAGTGACCCGCTGAATATTTTCCTTCAATGCCGACAGCGCTTTAAACTGCATCCCCCGAAAACGGGTCGCATCTGAGGTTTCCGGCTACATGTGGATTTCTACATTAAATCCCGGCTCCCCGTTCAGCCCCCCCGCAGGAAGTCAATCAAATACCGTGTCACCCGTGTCACGTACTCGTTCCCCGTCTGCTGAATTTAATCACGGAAGACGACTGCATTTTGCATTTTCTTGATTCCAATTTAGCGTCAGTGATCACTTGTGGGGAGGAGGGGTGTGCAAAAATACCAAAACGTGGTTAGATAATCGACAAAAAAATTAAAAAGTTTCACAGGGTTTGATGAAAATGATTCAAATGTGAGCGATAACCTGGGGTGTGATTAAAGAGACTAAAAAAAAAAAATGTAAAAAACTAAAACGTGGATTTCGGCAAACTACTTTTGTCCTCGAAAACGGCAACGAAACACTCGCTCAGAATTTCAACGTGGGGTTTCTTCCGGATTAACTCTCGACACCTCGTCTATGCACACACACACACACACACACACACACACACACACACACAAACACACACACACACACACACATGCTTGCTCAGTGGTGTGAGCTGATGCGGTGCAGTGATGAGAGCCTCCAGATGATTAGAACACCCCTTATCCTTCAACCTCAGCCCTGTTTTGCTGGCCTGCATCGCTGAGTGTGTGTGCATGCGTGTGTGTTTGTGTGTGTGTGTGTGTGCATGACCATCTCTGGCTCTATTCTGCACCACGCTTTCAGCTTCCAAGAGCTGCTCCAGATGACCAAACCCTGCAGACTCTCTTCCTGCCACTACAGTATCTCCCTCTCTCTGCCCTCCTCTGCTGTGTGTGTGTGTGTGTGTGTGAGAGTGTGTGTGATGTGCGGACAGTTTTGTTCAAAGCCTGGAAGGTTGAAGGCGCCACTCGGCTCTGGTAACTGTGTTTTTCGCCCGCGATGGTCCGTAGGGGAGAGCTGAGGAAGGTGATAGTCCAGTTCTGGTTGACAGATACACACACACACACACACACACACATTCAGCACCTCAACCTGGTCGAGGGACTTCTCAAGGGAGAACCATGAAATGCAGAATGAACTCACACTGAAATGTCGGCGTTAGCTTGAAAAACACAACTGTGTGCACGTGGACCTGATTAACCCTCCTCGTTCTCAAGCAGCAGATACCCGGAACGTCTCCGCTCTGCTTTAGTTTTCCAATGTTTCATGAACGGCGAGGGTTTTTTTTTTTTTGTCTCACGCCACGAAAATGTTGTCTTCCAGGTTCCCGGGGATCTGAGTCAGACGTCGGACGACCCCAGCCTCTCGGATTTTGAGACGTAAGCATGTTGCTTGCCAATCCATGACCCCGACCCCCGAAACGACCCACATATGCTGTTTTGAGAATGTAACTTCGTAGACACCTGACGCCACCTGAGCTGTGGTTTGTAAAAGCAAAATTAACTTTGAGTAACGTGTCTTTTTTCAACGTTATCTGCAGTACAACGCCTCCCTGTAGCAACAAAAAAACACTTTAAAAGTTCGAGTTAAAGTTAAGCCTTGACTTACCACTTGAATTCGGTCCGTAACTCAATTGTGCTCGTGTATCAAATTATATTTCCCCGTTAAAATGAATTGAAATGTTAATAATCCGTCCCAGCCCTTCAAAATCCGCACCTTTTTTTTTCTGTTCCATGTGTATTTACCATGTGTATTCTAAGTGTATTTACCTTGAAGATTGGATGAAGACGCCGCCCTGGAGGAGTTATTTATTTGGTGATCTATTGCTTAACTTAGTGTACTCGCTATGCACTTAACGCTAAAATGTATTGCTAAATGTAAGTTGCACACGATGCTACACTTTACCGCTAAATTGAATTTAGCGACGGAGTGAATGCCGACGCTTCATTTGTTGATGTTCCTGCCGTCCGCTGCACTCAAGCACCTAAAATATCCTCCACCTTCTCCCAGATGATGCGCTCGTCACTTAACCAACAACAACTTCTCCACCTAGCTCATGTTTTTCCATGATTATTGTTTGGGCTACCTCGTGGCGGGCGGCGTGTCAGACTGTTTTTTTAGCGTTTTAGCATTTGATGCCACCTTACAGTTGGCATCAAACGCTAATCCCACTCACTTGCAACTCAAACGTAATTTTGGCAAAAAATCAACTGCAGGACGGCTTGTACCTTGGAAAACTCTCAAGTTGGGGCACTTGTAAGTCAAGGTTCAACTGTATTTGCAAATACGCCCGTTGCCGTTTTGCTGTTCTTTTTATAGGCGGTATGCTAGAGGTCGTTCCCTTGAACGACGAGGATATGCCTTTTGAGCACATGATGCATCACCTCTTATTGTGTTTTAGACGCGAGAACGTGAACTCCTCCAGAACGGCCGAACCATTAGTGCCAGGGCTGTAAATCCGTGTTCTCATTTTTGGTTACAGCCCGGCACCTCGACGTCGCCATCATTTATCGGTCGCAATCTATTATCTCATTTTCTGTGACCCAGTAAAATCTGCCCTCAGCAGTCAGCGCGGCTCAAACTGCTTGATTTCACATATTGATTCATTTATACCCCCCCCGACCCCTGAGTCCCGCGTCAAATCCGATTTAAAGCCGTGCGACCAGAGTGAGCCGTAACATGCGGTGGCTCTCCTGATGTGATACCAACAGATTGTTGATGCTGCCAGTGATAACGATGCTGATGATAATGACGGCGGCAGTCAGAGCTCTTGATGTTTTGTGTCACGCAGAGCTCATCGCGCCCTCATCAACGTGTGGATCCCCTCCGTATTCCTGCAGGGCAGAGCCGCCAACGCCTACCACGTCTATCAGGTAAACCCTCATGAGAGGCGGGAACTCGTCCTTAGACGGTCGTGCGGGGAACGAGCGTAGAGGTCAAAGTTCATTCGGTCAAGAAGCAGAGGGAGTTAAACGATTAGACATTAAACGCAAGCTGACATCCAAACCTTATCGGCCTCCATTAGCATGTTGCGCTGAAGGCTTTCTTCCTGTAACTCTGGCTATTTAGTAAAAACAGAACACTTAGCTGGAGATTAAGACCAGCAGCCACAGCATGTGTCTTTATTTCTACTTTAGCCTGAATGTTAATGACAGAATATGATGATTTTTTAATGTCTTCTCCAAAAAAAGCAAACAAATGCTATTTAATGCCACCCAAGACCTATGGAAACTGATCATCTCACATCTGAAAACTACTTTTTAGAGATTTAAGTCTTTGTAAAAAAAGATCTTACAAAGAACGTGAATCTTCCAAGGTCACTATTTTCAAGACCACCACTAGGTTCTTTCAACAAGTTTTTTTTTTCCCCAACGAGCAATTTTTTTCCCCGGGTATTTGCAGAGCCTCTGCTATTTCAGTCCATCGCTTTTCCTTCTCCGCTCGGTCGTGATACGTCGGAGAGTTGACATATAAGCCGGGCTGCTCCGCTCGCAGCTCCACCGTCCGCATTGATTCTGACGTCCTTTCACGTTCCCGTTCATCCATACCGCAAACAAATCTGCCGCCAATACCGCTCCGGGGACTGTCTTATCTACCGGTTTTCCTGTCTCCGGTTGTGTTGGCGCTCATCTTTTGGTTGTTGATTGTATTATATCACCGGTAAAACTGAAAGACTTGCAATAATAACACGTTTGAGATGTTGTAAGCCAGTACTAGAAAAGGACTGATCTAAAACAGCTCAGACTCAACCACAGAGATGACGGGAGCGCACTGCGATTCCATTAAGACTCCTAAGATTTCCTTATGACTCTCAGTTTTTAGTCTGCGACTGCGAAGATTGCAAGGTATAAGCCCTTTCTGACTGGGAGAGCCATAAAAGCCAAATATATTCCATCAAGGGCCATAGAGTATTTTTAACGTATGATAAATTAAATATGTTTTACTTTTAATGCCACCTTCGGTGCTGCATGGATTTGTTCGAAGAGCCGCTTCTTATTTGACCGTTTCATCGATGCAATTTCATCCTAGCATATTAGACATACCGCAGATCCAAATGCAAATTCATCTAAAACTAATTTCTGTTTACTTTAAAATGACACAGTATTCTGAAGAAATATCACAAGTAGTTTAAAATCAGTTCCAAACTGATTTTTCTTTTTCAACTCAAAATTGTCTGGGAGCCATACGCCGTCACCGGAAGAGCCGTATGTGGCTCGCGAGCCACAGGTTCCCGACCGCTGGTCTACAGGAAAGTACCGTAATTTCCAGACTTTTAAGTGCACCTCAATATAAGCCGCAACGGCTAGCCGATCGCTATCTTGGGCTTCCTCCTGTGCACTAAAACCGTCAAAGTTGTCTTCTTTGGTGTCGGAGCTGAACAGACTTTCAGAATTTCCCGGTCATTTCATCGGTCCGAAGTGACGAGGATAAATGTTTTAGCGGTGTGAAGCTTGTCAGCCCCCCCCCCCCCTAAAAAATCTATATATTAGCCACATTGTTGTTTAAGTGAAAAAAAGTCCGGCTTATCGTCCAGAAATTACGGTACTTGTTTGCCTCTTGAGTTATCTTTCATCAGAGCTCATGGGTCAATTGATCAACTGCAAGAAGCATCGGCACAATCCAATGTACGGACATTCACGACTCTGGCACTCTTGACTTTTGACCTGGATCACAGAGTATTTCTGAAACACTAATTCTGACCGGCGGGCAGATTTAGGCTCGTCCCGTCTCGGTAAAACTTAAAAATCAGGAGAACTTCCCACTAATGCTGCGGTTAATGCTTGACGGGATTCTATTTTGAAATTAAATATGACTAACACCTTCGTGTTCAGTACAGTTAAAGGAAGTCCAGCAAACTGTGCAGCTGAAGTGCACGTATGTGCAAGGAGACACACACACACACGACACAAAAAAAGTCACCCTCCTTCTTCAGCGGATGTTAATATTTCAATTCGCTCGTGTTGTGAATCATCAGCTCGCCCACTCACCCCGCCGTTTGGACACACACTCGGTCACAGCTGACCGGTGAAGACCGTTTCATTTCCGATCCGACGGGACGAGACATTTCTTTCCGCACCGAGCGAGCCCGAGTCAACGCGCGTCCAAAGGATGTTTACGGAGGAAGGACGGTGTCGGGCCTTTGCTTTAAACTGTGACTACATCTCTGTCTGACTGCTTTTTCTTGGCCGCAAAACAAAGCGAGTGTAACCCGAGGACGACGGCTTCCGTATTTGCTCGTGCATTATGCGTGTCTGAAGTCGCTGTTGATCATGGGCTTCCATCGGATACCCAGTCCCTGGAATAGTAACTCCGGATTAACGCTTTGGCTCCGACAGTCGCCCGGTATGTGCACTCTGGAGTAACAAGAAAAATCAACAAGCCAAAAACCTGCGGTCTGTGCCACGTTCCCTTTTTGGAAACTTGTCTCATTACTACTTGTACCCTGCGCATGATTGGGGTTTGCGCCTGACAAACTAGTTTGGGCGAAGCGCTTTGGGACCGGACCGGAGAGTTCCTTAACAAACCGAACTGCCGCCTCTTGTTGTAGCTGTCAAGTTAACAAGCAAAGTAGACGACTGAGGCTCATTCCCTCAGTGACTCTTTTACCGTGTCTGTCACATTAACAAGGTGTTACACCTTTGCTGCACCACAGTGGTGCCCCCCTACCGTCCACGTGAGACGAAACACGCTCAGACAATCGGTCCCTCGGTTCGTCTGCAAGAGAATAAGAGGTGCGTGCGCACACACACATACACGCACACACACAGGCACACACACAGCGGCAGTGTGCACAGTCGCAAATATTAGGGACAAATACACAAGAAAAAGACATATCTGTCGACTTGCATTTTACAAAGAGGGATGTACAGCTAATGGTCGTGCGCGCGCGCACACACACACACACACAAAATCAGAATCAGAATTACTTTATTGATCCTCAAGGGGAAATGTACTTTTTGTACAGGTACAAGGGTACAAGACAAAAAAAGGTATTTATATATATATTAAATATAAAAAGATCAAAATAAAAAATAGTAAATATAGGTTATTGCACTATATGAGCATTAACACACACAGATACATACAAAAGAACCAAGTTGTACAGAACCATGTCAGAGACACACAAACACAGAAACATTGGCGCGCGCACACACACACACACACACACACACAAACACACTGGCCGTGTTTATTATGTGTATATTAGCACAGTCACAAATATTTGTGACAAAGACACAAGAAAACACACATCTGTTTATTTTCATTTTGCAACGCAGGAGATACAGCAAATGCACACACACACACACACACACACACACACACACACAGTCAGTCAGTGCAGTGGTGTCTGCCCATAGCCGGCTGTACCGTTAGCCAGGGGAAGCGTTGGGTGCAGGCATGGACAGGTTGACACGTCCTCTGCTCGAGCTGTCTGGATTGCTAGCGAGCTCAGCCCGGCTCAACTTTTACATAATAGATGGAAACTCGCTGCTCGGGGCTCGGCTGAGAGCGATCTGTCTGACACTTTTTATATATGTGTGTGTGTGTGTGTGTGTGTGAAATTATCTCCGTCTTCTATTAGGAGCGAAGCGTAGCGATGGCAAATGAGATGCGTTGTTGTAATGTCTCTCGGTCCCGTCACTCACACGCCGCCTCAGATATCTTGCTTTCCAGGCACGCGCTGGCAAACACGCCGGCTTTTTCTCAAGATGTGTTCTTCAGAATCAGAGTTCAGCGGGAAAACCGCTCCTGCGGGACATCGGAAAAATGAACCCGCAACCTACAATTTGGCGGCTTATTGATTCATGGTTACGGTGATTTGTATTTTAAAGCCCCGATGGGTGAATACAGCCTGCAACCGCACAGATGCCGTAATCCCAGCATGGTGGCATTTCGGAAGAAATACCTTTTATTGTCACACTCGGTTAAATTTGACCACTGCATTTAACCCATCATGGATGAACCATGAGTAGAAGGCAGTTCGGGGGAGAAATCATGGGTTCAGCGTCTCGCTGACTGCCAAGGAGGTGCGCGGGAATCCGACCAGGAATGTTGGCTTCCAAGGTTTGCTCTAAACCCCTGAGCCACATTGCCAAAATATAATAAAATAAACAGGTGTGGGCTGTGCTTTGGCACCAGTGCCTTTACGGCGTAAGTTAATGCAAGATACTTTATTTTGACGGCAACCAAAAAAATAATATTAAAATGATATTTACAGTATACCCATGTTTTTCGCGGGGGTTACGTTCCAAAAAGAACCTGTGATAAGGCAAAATCCGTGAAGTAGAAACCTTTTTTTTTTTTTACAATTATTATACAATTAAATACTCTATGATACATTGAAAAGAAAGAACAAACCATTTTACAGGCTCAACCATTTTTTTCACAAATAAAAGTACTGTACTTTAGAAACGTTTTTTTCAACAAATAACTTCTGTACTGTACTGTCAGATAATAATTTAAATCATCAATGTGAACAGGCCTCAAATTGCGGAGATTAGCACCGCCCACCGCAACCTAATTGCTGCTGCGAAACTTATCGCTGCTGTCGTCCTTATGTTTTTTTCTTCCTTCTTTATGGAACGAACGGAGATTCATTAATTCCGTAATGCCGACCTACAGCCGCATAGCTTTCACCTTCCCTTAGCATGTCCAGAAGTTTAACTTTATCTGCGATAGATAGCATCTTCCGCTGCCTTTCGGGCCCTGCCGCAGGTGCTTTTGTCGATCCAGAGCGTTTCGTCAACATTATGAGTTTTAGAGAAACTCGAAATTGCGAGAGAATCTGCACGTACGTAATGTAAATTTGGCAAGCTGTTTTACGTACGTGGACATATTAAACTGCAACGTTATTGACGCACAGGTAGAGAAGAAGCGGAGAGACTTTTTTAGCCAATCAGAATGCAGAACAAAATGCACGACGCAAATCCGTAAAGTAGCGAAACCGTGAAAAGTAAACCGCGTTTAACGAGGGATCACTGTATACGTGCGGCTCGATAGTCCGGAAAATACGGTAGATGATCTCCGGGATGGAATCAGAACGCCGTCAATGTGTCGCGCTGATTTAGTCGGAGTTCCCCTTTCTCGGTGTCGATATCTGCCGTCCGGCCCACAGAGCGGAGCCCATCTGGTGTATTGGATACTTCTCTTTCCAGAGCTATATTCGTCTAATGGCTCCCAATGGAAACAAGCCTTTGTTCTAAGACGGGCTAATGGATGGCCAAGGTTATAGGAGTCACTGTAGTTAAGGTGAGGTTGTTTTGGTGATTGAACGCCAGGCCAGCACACTTAAAGACCGTGGAGCATCCGAGTGGGGAAAGGCAGTGGTCTTTTCAAGATACCTTCGAGTGTGTGTGTGTGTGTGTGTGTGTGTGTGGACTTTTTCCCCTCAGTCTTTTCATACTTCTCTCTCTCACACACACACATATGCTTTCAAAATTGAGCCAATGATGAGAGCAATGAGCCATGGCTAGAGATAGCGAGGGTTTCGGGAGGCTCGCGGAGTGAATGGGATTTCAGGAGCCCGAGCCCCAAGTTAGGTCACGGCAACCTTGCGTTTGAAAATAAGCACACTAACAGCCCGGTTCTGCTTCTGAACTCAGCCGGAGAGGTGGGAGGCTGGTCTAAACACCACCTCTCACATTTTGCGTCCCTAAATGTCGGCTTCTCGCCCTCTTCTTTCCTCCTATGCGTCATCCCTTCTTTTCTCTGCCCCTCTTTTTCAGCCTCCCCATCTGTCTTCCACCCTCTGCCAGATTGCATGGCATT
Source organism: Fistularia commersonii (assembly GCF_037954325.1). Taxonomy (NCBI): domain Eukaryota; kingdom Metazoa; phylum Chordata; class Actinopteri; order Syngnathiformes; family Fistulariidae; genus Fistularia; species Fistularia commersonii. Next base: position 6,407,396 of record NC_141316.1, read on the forward strand.
ATGGTGAGGGTAAAAACTGCTTGTACTCCATTTTCTCTCTTTGAATTTTTTTTCTTTTTTTTTCTTCCCAGAGCCACTTTTCTCCCCGAGCTTTCTGAAATGACTTCCATCTAAAGCTCAGTAAGGCTTGTGGACGGATGACGAGAGACAGACAGAGATGGAGAGCTTTGCGGGAATGGATTTGCTCCATTATCAGTCTGGTTTTGCTCTTCGGGGCATGGCGTGCCTCCGGGCCTCCATCCTCGCGGCGCCACTTCCCCCTCCCTGTGCCGCTTTTCTCCCTCTGAACTCATAATGAGAGAATTATACCGGCCGCTGCGAATCGGCGTCTCCCTCCCACACAATGCCAACAATGGAGGCTATTATGAGGGGAAGGAAGCATCGTTTGCATGCTGTCAGTGAACACGAGGAATCGTTTTCGTGAGCGCGGGCACAAGTGCCTGTTTTACCCACCTGGGTGTTTTAAGTAGGTATTGTGGTGTGAAGAGACCATCAATCACAAACTAATGATGAACTCCTTTTTCCACTGACCTGTTTATCATCACCTTGGAGTTGAATAAGCGCGAGCGAGAAACGTCAGGAAGAGCTCATACGCCGAACGTATCGCGCGACGAGAGCGACCGAAAGACAGGGGTTTTTGCTTTTGGGTCCAGAATCTTATTCTAAGGATATCAAGATGAACTCCTTTTTCCGCTCTTCAGGCGTGACCCAGTGCTGAACTGTTTATCACCACCGCTGAGTTGAATTAGCGCAGGCGGAAAATGTCAGGAAGAGCTCGTATGGTGAACGAATTTGTGCGATGACAGGGAACAGGTTTTTGCTTTTTGGGACCGAAATCAAATTCCAAGGTTATCAAAAGCCAGGAGGGATTTTTTTTGCAGTTCCTAGAACTTTCTCAGGAAGTAGCATACAAGGCACACTTAAAATCTTTACATTTTCTCCACCGAACGCCTGATAATCCGCTACGCCTTATGTATGAATTCTTATTTTATGTGGCACACTGCGCTCAAAAGTCTTTCAAAAGTCAGTCCTTGGTTGAATATGGGTTGCAGCGTCAGACAATGTTAGATAAGTTATCATGTGGTGCTGGAATACAACGTCGTTCCAACCTCAAACTAACTTCAGGTGTCCGCTATTGCTGGCAACGATAAACCAGTCAGAGAACATTTTGTAGCACGTCTTCTTCTGCCACTTTTTGTAATACTAGTACAAACTATACTTCGACATAATTTTTTTGTACATTGGTGTGTATGAGGAACCCAAAAATGCACCTGCTAAGAAACATGCTTACAATGTGATGAAGGTGATTGATGATCGACAGAAAATCAGAGACACTGATTTGGTGTCTTCAAGTGAGAACAACGTCAGGTTCTAAACTCAAATACGCAGTGGGTCAAAATTCAAAACTGGGACAAAGCTGTTCAAAGCTCCAGATAAAACATTTTTATATGGAACCTAACAAGTTTTGCTTAAAAACTGAATATGGAACAAGAAAAGATTAATACTATACAATACATAACCATGAAACTAAACCTCTTTTCATCTCATCTACTTTCCGGCGCCTTAGACTCTTGTCCAGGTCCTTGTACTTGTCTTGGTGTTTCGTTCCATAGTGCGGTCTAATGTTGTACTCCTCGTTTATAGCCACATTGGCTCCACATACGTGACAAACCGGCGTGTCTTTTACATTTCGTCACCCTTTTAAAATAATTGCTGAGGTCATTTTTTCACAAAAATGTTTTTTTTTTTTTGCCTAAATCATCTCCTCATGATGCTGACCACCTCTGGCAGTATTGCCTCCATCCTTCGTTAAACAGATTGTGCCATTCTACCCCTTTAGTAGAAATGTCCAATGTCAAGAGTGCTAAATGGTTCAATTTTTTGTATTTCCTGAAAAATCTGAAAAAATGATTTAGGCGATTATTTTATGAGGGTGATGATTTGTAAATAGATGTTCTGTTTCCCGCCTGTCCAGAAAGCTCCTGTTTTTTTGCCTTTATTTTTTTCGCCATTTTTTTCGGAGGGGTTAGCAAGGTGCCGGTATTAGCATATAGTTGCTATGACTACTTTCAACAGAGGAGAGGGCGTTTATCGGTCCTTTCGTGATTTTTACCCCAAAACAGCAGCAGAGGATTCTGGGATTTATAGTATTAGTGATACATGCGCTATAGGCTACAATACGGGCGGGCAAGCTCTAAATCATTTGGTACGGCCTCGTGGGCCAAATATGATTACGTTGGGGGCCAAATTTGGCCCGGGGGCTGAAGTTTGGCACCTGTGTTCCAAGTCATCCAGGTGATGTGTAATTGCCAAAATCTTCTTCTCGTGGCAACTGGACTTGATTATCTACTCTTTTTTTTTTAAATTAATTAATTTAGTTATTCGGTCGTAAACACACCAGTCCGGATTGTAGCCATGGACTAATTTGCATCCGTCGTCCCACAGTTGCGCTCACAAACACACTCTCATTCATCCTGACCTATTGTGCATGTTTTTAGCGGTAGGGGAAACCGGAAGAAACCTGCCCAGACACGGGGAGAACATGCAAACTCACTTGAAGACAATTCGCCTCCCGTTCGAGAGGCTTCTTCAATTCGTGGTGAAAACATCTTTAAGGGGAAGATAATCAAGTCCAGCTGCCAGGAGAAGAAGATTTTGACAAGTACTAAACTTCTCAATCTACTACGCTGCCTTTACGAGGAAATGTCGAGTTTAATGTTTTCTTCATCACACTTCTCCCCCCCTGAATTCTGATAAACGTTACGAAAAATAACCGGTAGGTAAAAGTTTGGCCCTTAATGTCTGCATTATAGACGACGCCTCCCCGTTGCATTTCAGAGCGGGGTATTTTGCTTATCGGCGGCTGTTGGGAGTGAGTGAGTGAGCGTTTCCGATTAACAGCAGTTACATAAACCATCTTTGGCTTCCCCGCGCCTGCCGAAGCCTTTAATATGCACCACGTGAAACCACATAAATCAACCACTCAATGAATAATTGAGACATCCTTGCTGGCACACTTTCAGACGCGTGCCCCACTGCCTGCGATGGGCCTCCGTCCCCCCCAGAGAAATACTGCGTGGGAAATGTGTTTGCACCTTTAATTTCTGTAATATCCACTGGGTTTTCGCGGTTGCCGCGGCGCCGAGCTCTGCAATCCACGATTAGCGAGGCCTTCGGACCTTTTGACGACGTGCTTTTTCTTACGCATCCATACGTATCGGTGGTCCGACGCGAGTGATGGTCCGTGTGTGTCGTCAGTGTGTGTGATTACCGTTACGATAACGGTGGGTTGGTGACAGAGTGAGATAACTATTACTTTGACGATGGTAATGATGAATATTTTAAAGTGATGATGATGATAATTACTCCCGTTGTCTCGGTCTGCCATCCATCAGTCACACATTAAACAGGCACGGAGGCTGTTTTTTTACCGAGGCGCCGCCGTCGTGTCAACTTCAGCATCCGTATCATTTGCATCATATTTCCATTTCAGACATTAAAGATCGCTCTCCTGTTTTAAATGATTCACTATGGAAAGATGAAGTTCACGTGCGCGTAGACCATTGAAATAGACGATGGGCAAACATAATAATTAGATCTAACATCATAAATCCAGCATCAAATTCATTGGGAAAAATAATATGCAAATGATTGAATAACATATAGCAAATAAATGAATGAAACCCATAATAGATGACAGAATTTTGAATGCAGATCGGACATATCATGCAACAGAAAGAAGAACAAACACAGAAACAATCCCCGGCTGACATTGAAGAGAAAGTCCTCTCCTATGAAGAAAAGAATTCTCCAAACGAAACAAACAAAAAAACGTTATCAGTTGGTGTACAGATGTGCAAAAATACAAATTTCAGGAGGCACAGCAAGATGTGCGGGATGTGTTACATCAAAAGCAATCCTTATTTTGCAGAGCCAGAGACACCAAGCTTTAAAGCTAGATGTATTCTTTTTTTGACTTAAAAAGTGTGTACATGTGTGTATGCTATATCTATATGTTACTATAGCCTGCCTTTTCAAATGGCTGACATTTTTTGGAATATATTTAGTTTTGTTTTGCAGAAAACATTATATCAGAACCTGTATGTGTATATGAATACACACACGCACACTCACACACACGTACATAAGTATGTACACTGCTCCAAAAAATAAAGGGAACACTAAAATAACACATCCTAGATCTGAATGAATGGAATATTTTTATTAAATACCTTGTTCTTTTCATAGATGAATGTGCTGACAAAAAAATCACTCAAACATGATCAATGGAAATCACATTTATTAACCCATGGAGGTCTGGATTTGGAGACACACTCAAAATGACAGTGGAAAAACACACACAAGGCTGATCCAACTGTGATGTAATGTCCTTAAAACTAGTCAAAATGAATCAGTGTGTTGCTTCCTTAGTGATTTCACAGAAGTGTGATTGACTTGGAGTGACATTGTATTGTTTATGTGTTCCCTTTATTTTTTGAGCAGTATATATAAAGCTGTAAAAAAAGAAAGAGTGCACCTTTTTATTACATTTGGCTCGCAATTATTGGTGTTCAATATTTCCATTATTTGCTCAAATTGCATCTGGCTCTGCCGACTGGCTTTATGAAATGTCCCAGTTTAACTGCAATTTAGTATTCCACCGCCGGGCATTGCGTTGCAGTGCGCACTATCTACAACATCGTTTAAATCATTTAGAAATAAAGAGAAAATAGAATATATTAAGGAGGTGTTAGTGATGATAAAGATGACTTTTCAACAGACCCCTTTCATTTTTACGGCTGGAAACCAAAATGCCGGGCGAGAGGCGAAAACATCCGCGATCAGTCAGATCTGTTTCCTGCTATGACGGCGTGTCACGGATCCTCCCGTCTCTCCCGACGACCGGTCCACTTCTGTTTGCGCCGCCAGTGAGTAGCATAATAGCCAGACATTATGTCCTCGTACAGCTTGTTGTCGTGCGTGGGTGGATTGTGTTGGTAATTTAGCTGCGAGGTTGTTTTTGTCCGGTATCGCGGAATGTCAAACTAAGCGACAATTTACCATCTGTACCGGCTTCCCCGGCCCATCTACTCTGCCTTTTAGCCTGTCTCTTGATCTGATTGTATTTTGCGAGTACTACGGGGGGGAGGGAATCCACGGCGCCGACTGTGACGGAGCCGGGCACCTCAGCATGGCTTTGTTTTGGGACGCAACTCCGACATGGAGGTTTCTTCAGTGATGATGCACGTGTAGACCATTCTGGTTCCCCCCTGTCTTTGCAGAATCACTTTCTTTTTTTGTTTTTTTGATTTGTAGCCTCACACATAGAAGAAGTAAGTCCATTATTTACCATGATTTCTGGACTATTGAGCGCACCTCAATATAAGCGGCTAGCCAATCGCTATCCTGGGCTTCCTCCTGCGCACTAAAACCGTCAAAGTCGTCCTCTTCGGTATCGGAGTTGAATCGCCACAGAATTTCACGGTCATTTCATGATGTGACGAGGATAACTGTTTTAGCAGCGTGAAGCTCGTTACCACCCCCCCAAAAAAAAACCAAAACCATAAATGACATGCATTGTTTTTTAAGCGGTAGTGTTCAAAGCGTGTGAAAAAAGTCATGGTTATCTTACGGAATTTACGGTAGTCACTTTCAGCCAATTTCCAGCACTGACTTTACCCATCATGGATGAATCCGGGAATGTTTTGGTTCCAATACAACCACTCTAACCATATTTTTCACCAGCTGCACTCAATGTTTTACCTTTGCACTGCCAACACTGTTCATATTTATAAAAATGTTTACACCATCTATTCATTATCAATACAAATCCAAATGACAGCTACGTAACAATTTCATTGTACGGGAGAAAACGTTTCCACAACACTTTGAATTTTTTAGGACTTTATCTGTGAGGTCATGTAATTCCATAGGTTTTAATACCTATCACATTTTCTTTCATAAATATATCTATTGGTGTATGTTTTCAATTTTTTTTTCTATATATCTTTTTTTGTTTTCAAATTAATCACTTTACATTCCAACCTGATATTTGTGTCTCACTAAATCTTCTGCCGTCCTATGACGCCGTGACGTTTTTCCTATTGGCACATCATGCTGGTTTTAAAACATGGAATACCATATTTTCACGACCATAAGGCACACCGTACTAAAAGGCACAGTCTCAGTTATGTGTGCCATTACTGTATTTAACACAGATATAAGGCGTACCTGATTATAGGGCACGGGTTTTATATATAATCCATGCCCACACTTCCCCCTTCAACGTTCTCATGGCGTCCTCTACTACGTCCGCCTTACAACAACAACACACACACAAGCATACAAGTGTGCGTATTTAAAAATAGAGCGGCAGCTAAACTGAGTTTGGTATTCACATTTTTTTTACCGGTAATCGTCACCAATCAAACCACACGAAGTCCTCGTCCTGTTTCTGATTTGAACAGCTGCGCTAAATCTCCATCAAACCTGCCAGGTTCACTTTCTTCACTGTCGGAGTCACTTTCCGTGCCGTGCGGCTCCTCGGAAGTGATGCCGGCTTTTGCGAAGGCCGGCATCATCTGTGATGCAAATTTGTTATGCAAATTGTGGCGTAACTCGGCCGGCGCTGCCTTCCAGTCTTAGTGAAACTGTGGTCTCCAAGAAGACTTTTTGTACCCCATTGTGCGTATTGCTACCGTGCTGGTCCCCTTCCTCTCCACAGTGTGACTCACCTGGATGTCGAAAGTGAGCCGCACCCTGTCCATGTTAGCATGTGGCCGGGCTGGATGTGTTTGGCGGCGATGTTTTCAAGGTTGCTAAAACAACAATGTTCTGCATAACGCACATACCCGTTCTTTTATATACAATCAACGCCCGCACTTCCTCCTTTAACATTCTCATGGTGTTCTCTACTACGTCCGCCTTACAACAACAACAACACACACAGGGCGCACTGCACTATAGGGCGCGCTGCACATTTTGAGAAAAATTTAGTCTTTTATGTGTGCCTTATAGTCGTGAAAATACGGTACATATGTTGCATGAGGGTCGTGGGGTAATAGTACTCCAATAGGAACTTCAATCAGCCTTCACCCATGGCTGCACCTCTTTTCTTCTAAGTTGTGCATTGATATGAGGTGCGCCCGCCGCCCTCAGCATCGTGTGGATAATGAGCATAGCGAAGGGTACGCCAAGCATTTGGCGCTGTTGGAGAGCAGCCAGAATCCAGGTTGAGTTGGAGACCCGCTGGGGCCGGTCGGCGGTGATTTCGCCCCAATAAAAAGCCGGCGGGTGTCTTCGGCGGCCGATGGGAGGAGGTGTGGGATGTGAGAACGTGGCTCAGTCAACTCCCCCCTGGACGTTTGACAGTGGCTGACCTTGACTAACTTGCTTTAATTGTAGATTTTAAGCATTTCAACACGAACCGTTCAGTTTGGTCAGCAAAAATAAATCAACCGATTCACCCGCCAAATCAGCGACGCTGCAAACTTCCCAATTTCAGGTTCTAAGTCACGGGTGTCAAACTCATATACGCAGTGGGACAAAAATCCAAACTGGGTAAAAGTTGCAAGCCAACATTGATATTTAAAGAAAAAAATCTTCCTCCAGATGTAGCGATGAACCTTTTCATATGGACTCAAACAAGTATCGCTTAAAAACGGAATAAAAACTGAAAGTCCTTACCTTTGAAGAAAAAAATTACCCAAACAAAAACTTTATCAGTTGGTGTACGGATGTGCAAAAATACGAATTTAAGGAGGCACAGCGAGATGCGCAGGATGTGTGACATCAAAAGCAAACCTTATTTTGCACAGCTGGAAAGGATCCGGCCTCCTAAAATGCTAATGATTCTTCGCTTCGAGACCTTTCGCGGCCTAAACTTTTCCTCTTTGCTTGCCTGTAACTGTATTTCCCAATTCTACATTCTTATTTCACCTGTTTTTTTTTATCACAGTCCCAATACTTTCTGGATTTTTTTTCACCCTGTCCCTCCGTCTCATTCACCCTACTTTGCTTCCAATCCTCGCCGGTCCTGTCCCGCCCGTCACCTTTCCAGTTCGAACCGAGGACTCGTTCGTGACTCTTTCACTCGCTGGAGTTCAAAGTTTCAGGGAGGGACCAAAAAAAAAAAAAAAGGCTTCAACAGGAAGCAAGAGAGAGGCAGAGAGCCAGCCTGTGGTCCCGTCGCCCCCCTGCCGGGACCAGAGAGACTTCCTAAGGTAGCCTCTAACTTAGACGCTCATATCTGGTCACCACCTGCCAGTTTGACTTCAACCCGTGCACTAAACCGATAAAATGCTTTGCGTATCGGTGTCGGGGCCTGTCTGAGGAAGCCATATTTCATGATAAGGGGGGGGTTGACAGGCAGTTAACCTCCTGTTGTTTTATACCTGATTGTGTTTCCACCAGCACAGATGAGACCTCGCCGTCGCAGCCGCTCCGGTGGGCGCCGGGGCCTGACGGTCGGTCAAAACTTGATGCTCTATCAGCGACGCTAAACCCTCGGATTAAATAAAGCAAGGGATACAGTCATCACAGCTCGCGCTCACCTCGAGGGGGGAAAATTATCATGATAGTAAAAGGCTAAACGGTATATATATTAACATAAATATCTATGGGGAGCCCTCGAGTTACCTCCATACCTCTGAGATTCGTACCAATGTACTTATGTAAGGTGATTTTTGACAAAAGTCGGATCAACCATAGCCTTGGTCGTTCAGCACCCTAAAGTCAATCATTTATATCTATCTAGAAACGGATAAAGATCGAAACGGAACATAATTATAGTACAAAAAAAGACAAAAGTGAAACTGTAATAGAGAACAAAGATAAAAATGAAAGAGCCGACATAAACGTAGCACGCGTTACTCAAAGGGTGATGACGCCTCCCCCCAAAAATAACGCAGAATAACGCCGTATTTTTCCACCACGCTCAAAACAAAGTCACCGAATTCAAGTTTTGATTGTGCTACTTGGAGACAAAATATATTTTTTAAAGGAGTTAGGGACTCAAAGACACCCTAGATATATGTATGTGTATATGTATATATATATATGTATATGTATATGTATATGTATATGTATGTGTATATGTGTACCCACATATATATGTATGTGTGTATATATATATATGAATATATATGTATCTATCTATCTATCTATCTATCTATCTATCTATCTATCTATCTATCTATCTATCTATCTATACATACATACATACATACATATACATATATATATATACACACACACACACACACACATATATATATATATATATATATATATATGTATACACACACACATACATACACATTTATATATATATTCCAAGATTCAAGACTTTTATTGTCACAGAGTGCAACGAAATTTAGAGATAGCAGCTCTCGGGTTCAGTGTTATCAAAAACAGACACAAACAACTTCAAAAGGCAGCACAGAACAACAATACAACTATTGCAGCATCTCTGGTCCAGAGATATAAGACAGAAAAAAATAAGACAAAAAATATGAATAACATCTCGAAGAACAAATGTATAAATATGTGAATGAAAAAAGTAAAGAAGTAAAAAAGTGAAAAGTGGGAAAAAAAGGGTTTATTATACTGTCCTGTATGATTCAAGGTTCATGTGTGTGTGTGTGTATACATAAATGCATACATATGTTTATGCTTTCAATTTGACTTTTTTTGAAACACTGACTTAATGAACAAACTGTATCATTTTTTTAATTTGGGAAAACCCATTCGGAAGGAACTCGCCACTCAGCTGATGTAAAACCGCCGCCCGCCGCCTGGTTGTTTAAGGTAATATGTTTTTTTTTTTCCCGTGCCACAGCTTTTCGGTGAAGAGATGGGAAAGTCATGTGAAATTGGAACGGCAGCCTTGAAAGACCGTCTCATTTAGTTTTCTCCGCGCCATCCGGACCCGAGTAATGAAAATACAACAGATGCGGTCTATCGAGTGTTCAACATAAACGGCGTCCCCAGTGCTGGGAACACTTTTTGCAATTAGCTCCGGCGAGCGGGTAAAACCGCAGAGCCTGGAGTTTTGTTTTAATTTTGTCTGATCTGTACGCTTCGTCTGAGCTGAAAGGTGTTCTTGTTTTACTGCGAGCTACCGAGGAAAGGGAGTGCTGTACCTGACTCCGCCGAGGCCTTGTAGTTTCAAACGCCAGATGACTACGGACTCCGGCGTGTATTCAGCCACCTGCTGTAGGATAAATAATACACAGCACCTAAAGCTTTCTCTGAGCAAATATGAGTTTTCTGGATTTTTAATGCGTGCACTTCGGGCTATATTGGATATTTAATTCTACTGGACAGAGATGTAATGTCTATCAACACCGAGTATAATAGCTAAGAGTTCTACGTGTACAAGCGGTCCCCAATTTACATTGGAATTCCGCTCTTACGGCACAACATAACACGATTTTCATGATAAGTCAGTGTCACTGACCTATGTTAACACAGTGGTAGTAACATCACAATCTAGGACAAAAACAAAAACATTTCTTGGGAGCCATAATGAAGTGGAAAAATCACAAATGAAAGAAAACTAAGCTAGCATGATCTAATTTGGCGTACAACCGGTGAACGTAAACAAAGCAGTCTACCTCATACAACCAGCTCCGGTACAAAATGTGTTTACGCAAACGACGTACGTTGGAATGACGGGGGAAGAACTTTCCAGGAGATGGCGACGTATCCACGAAACCCCATAGGTAGGGGACATCGGAAACTGAGTTCTGTCCGTATATGTAATTGCATCATACCCGGTGCAGGATGACAAATCAGATCTCTGGTGAGAAAGTCAGTTATTTCCCTCTGTGTTGAGACTCCAGTTGTACGCCTGGAGTAAAGGAAAAGCAGGGTTTGGGTGTTTGGCTCTGGGACACATAAGGGTAAAGTTTCTTCAGATTGATGATACTGAAGTTGATCGAGTCGGAGGTTACCAGGTAACCGCCTGATGACCAGATTTACTTCGTCTTGGCCGCAGCTGCCATTCCCGACTGCTACTGGCACCAAGCGTCTCGCATAGGTTCAATTGTCCGGTTAGCAGATCAGCCAACGGCGAGACACAAGGCACGTTCAAGGGGCTTCAATTGGATGCCATAAGTCAGAACTCACAAAAGTAGCGTTGTCACTCACCTATGCTGACACAGTGGTAACATCACCATCTAGGACAGAAAAACACTGTACAGTAAAAAAAAAAAATCTTAGGAGCCATAATGTAAAAGAAAAGTAAAAAAAATCACAAATGAAAGAAACCCAATATAGCACAATCCAATGCGTCATACAACCAGCAAATGTAAACATAGCTGTCTTCCTTGTATAGCGCTGTGCGACAACATATTTGTCCAATCCGCTAGTTCCTGTGCAGAATTTGTTTACGCAAACACCTACATCGGAATGGCGGCGCAAGGCCTTGATAAATTTACGGGAGATCCATGAAACCCCACAGGCCGAGGACATCGGAAACCGAAGACTGTCCATGTGCCTAATGGCATCGATGACAGATCACCAAATATTTGGTGAGAAGGTTATTTATTTCCCTCTGCATTGAGACTCCAGTTGTACGCCTGGAGTAAAGAAAAAGCAGGGTTTAGGTGTTTGGCTCTTGGACACATCAGGGTGAAGTTATTGATGACATTGAAGTCGTTGGAAGTTACCAGGTAACCATCTGATGACGAGAATTCATCCGTCCTGGCCGCCGTCGCCATCCCTCCCGCTGCTCTTTCTCCAGCCCACATTGACCTCCGTTCCCCTCCTCAATGGCTCCAAGCGTCTCGCTGACAAATTCACTCGTCCGGTCGGTTTGTAGATCAGCCAACGGCGGTTCACGCGGAGCGTTCAAGGGGCATCGGTCGGACTCGATCGGAGCTAAAGCGCTGCGCCCGAGGCAGCTGCACCTTCACCCTCTCACCCCCTTATTTTGCCGCTGTTTAAATATAAATGAGTTCTCAGCGGGCTTTTGTTCAGCGCAACGGGTCGGCTATTTGGATTTTCGTGTCTTTCCGCAGCGTCCGGTCAGCTCCGGATTTCGCGGTTTCACTTTCACCAAAAAGTTGTTAACCGAAGCAAAAATAAAATAAAGAGTGAATAAACCTCCTGCTTTTTCTCCTTCTGCCTTTCCCTGACTCACCAGCTATCTTTGCCTTATTAGAGTTCAATTATACTTCCCTCCTTTTTGTTGGTGCTCCTCCACCCCCTTCTCTTTCAACATTGTCCTTTGCCTCCCTATTAGTTCTAATTACTTCTCATCTTAATCTACTGCTTTTCTCACCACCAACACTTCCTCCTTCGGATGGACTTCAAAAGCGGCGGCGCTCCAATGCGGCGAATATCTCTCTCGTGCCGGAGGTGGCCGTCGCCGTCTGTGGCGTCGCTTTGTGTTTCCATTGTCTTTGACGTCCTCGAGAAGGGGGGACTTCATGTCGCTCCTTTCCCGTCCGGACTCATTATTTTTATGAACCCAAGTCTCAAAGAGTGATTAGAATAAGTCACGATTGATTATCTTTCTCCCTTCTTCTTTTTTTTTTTTCCCCCCATCTCATTCGCCTTCAAGCGTCTACGCACCCTCCGGGGTATTCTTTTTGTCATTTGTGTCATCAAAACACAACCCGTCTTTATTTTTTTCCTTGCGTTTGACCATAAACCGCACGTCCGCTAATGAACCAGACGTAGCGGTACGGATAATGAGCAACCGTATTTCAACGGTACGGTATTATATATTGATTGTGATCGCATGCAAATTGGAGGATTCGTTGGTCCGAGCTGTTTTTTGCGTCCGAGCCTTGCAGTCGTGGAAGACGTCCATGTATGGGCCTCCTATGAAGTTATAAATGGCCTTTGCTCAGTTTCACCAGCGCCCGACATCCCATAGTTCACCTGCCCATCACATACGGGAGCGACAGAGTGTCCTCAGAGAGGAACCGCAGGGGAGAAACATCATTATCATTTGCACTCGACGCAGCTTTCAGCTCAGACTCACTGCTTCCTGAGCTTCACCTCTGTGTGGGAAAGCCTCCCCGTGCCAAAGTTCCCGTTCAATGTAAAGTAAAGAAAACGTGGCAGTTATTTGTTCACAGACGCCGGGTGTCAGATCTTCACGCCCCAGAGGTATCTCATCGTTTGCGGGTGCTTGTTTGTCGGGGAACTCGGCGTCTCGCGCAGAAGTCGGGCTCGTCTTCAGGGTCTTCTCCAGCGCGTTCGGGGTCCGTGATGTACCCATTTCGTCTGTCTGTCTCCGCTCAGATTCGTTGTGTATTTCACGGAGGCAATCTGAGACTTAAATTGTGCGCGACTCGGACCGTTTTTCCGTCACTCGGGTTTAAAAGCTAACGGGGGAGCTTTAATAAATGCAAGCAAATGCCGGCTGTTTTAAATCCATCATGTTAAACAGCTCTTATTGTGGTCGGAGCTGCCACCAAGGCAGAAAATGGGATGTCACCGCAGCGGAGGGTACTTCGGCTTGGTACTCGAGTTGAGCCCGTGTGAAAACACAGAAACTTTATTTCTTTTTTCGCTGAAAACTAAACTTTAGCTCTGCAGACTTAGATCCACGCCTGTCTTTGGCAACACTTTCCTTATTATTTCACTGTACAGGACTGTCTCAGAAAAGTAGTATATTGTGATAAAGTTCTTTATCTTCTGTAATACAATTAAAAAAACAAAAATTACTTTTTCACAATATTCTAATATTTTGAGACAGGATTTTAAATTTTTTTTGTGAAGATGTAAGCTATAATCAGCACTATTAAAATAATAAGAGGCTTGCAATATTTCAGTTGATTTGTAATGAATCCAGAATGTATGACATTTTTGTTTTTGTAATTGTATTACAGAAGATAAAGCGCTTCATCACAATATTCAAATTTTCTGAGACAGTTCTTTAATGCTTTTCTTTTTCCCCTCTCTGGCGTTAAAGATCGTACTTTCACGTGTCCTGGAAAGGAAGTTCTGTCCCGCAAATAAATCGGAAATCTCTCGTCATTCAACGCTGAACTCCCGGGCGTCTATTTATTTACTGTAATATCCGGACTATAAGCCGCCACTTTTTTCACACACTTCGACCAGTGCGGATTAAACAATCTACTTTGTGGATCGTTTAAGCTTCATGCTGCCAAAACATTTCGCCTCGTCACATGGGACCGATAAAATGACCGTGAAATTCTGAGGCCGTTCAATTCCGACACCAAAAAAGACGACTTTAATGCTTTAATGCAGTAGAAAGACCAAGATAGCGATCAGCTGGAGTTGGACAAAGACAGGATAAAAATGGATGGATGGACTTTTCCTTGTGTTATTTTATTATTAATCTTTTTCATAAGGCACTGTTCGGAAAAAAAAGCATCTCCAGCACGTATTTGTGCATGTTAGCGGTATGTATTTAATTAAAACTCTTAAAAAATGTTTATGTGTGAATATCTCATGTTACAAGTTGGACACCTGCGGCTTGTAGTCAAGTGCGGCCTATATATGTATATGCACATATATACATATATTTATGTATTTTTAGCCGGTGAGCTTATATTCAGGTATGCACATTAGTACCGAAATTATGATACTTATTCATTGACTAATTTTGGAAAACAATCAAAACCATGCAGTTTGGAACATCTACATTTGATCCAGCTGTAAACAGAACTCCAAATGTCTTATTGGATCTACAATAAACACAGGGTTTTTTTTTTTTCTCAAGGCAGCTGTTTTCATTTTTCTCTCTCCTCACAACAGTAAAATAACAAGAAATGCATTTATATTTTATATTGTATGTATGAATATATATACATTGTACTCTGTAAGTTATATGGTTATTTGCTGAAAAAATATATAAATTTGGGTGGATTCATCAACGTAGATGAGCATTGCGTATAACTAACGTGAGACTTGGAATGAAAAAACACGGATTTTGGCGGCTTTTTCATTTTTCTCCCGTTTCTCACAGGTAAAATCCCAACAACTATGGTCTTGGCTAAAATTTTAGATGCATTTTTAAATAAGGCTCAGTTGGTAAAGCAGTCTTCCTACCGATCGGTAGGTTGGTGGTTTGAATCCCTAGCTCTTCTGCTTTACTTGCCACAATGTACAAAACAATGAACCCCCATAGTGCTCCTGATCGGCCGATGTTTCTGCTTTCCGTGAGCGGGAATGCAATTCAGTGTAAAGCGCATTGAAACAGCAAGTTGTAAAAGCTATATTTAAGTGAAGACTATTTGCCACCATCAGTGCCAAAGAGCAGCAACTCTTCTGTTTGATTTCATCCATTAGCAAACAGAGAAAAACAAATCTTTGCCACATTTTCAGTGTTAATGTTGAGCGAAACAGTACATTTCCTGGTTCAGCTCATCAGTATTTTCATCAGTGCATTCGCTTTCTTTTATTTAGCTGTTTATTTATTTCTATTTGAACGAAGGTAACACTTTGAGTTTCCCACACAGTGTTTACCAGAAGGGCCTTTCCCTCGTCAAATCCCCAGCTCCCGTCAGGATTTAAAATTCCATCATTTGAAATGAGCATTACACACAATGCGGCTAAACTGGGATAGAAACAAAACAAGAATACGAATAAGAATAAGAACAACTTTATTTATCCTGAAGGAAATTGTTGTGCCAGAGTTTCAATTTCAAGTAAAACATAACAATAATAAATAATAGAAGAAACTTGTATGATCAGTAAAAAAAAGGGGGGGGGGATAAGAAATACAAATAAAACTATAAAGTGTCTAAGTAACAAGTCAAGGCTATAAAGTGTCTTAAGGTCTTAAGTGATTGTTTCACCAGGTGAAAGATAAGGAGTGCGATAAGGAGTATGAAAAATATTGCACATGCAGCTGTTATGAAATGAAATACTGCACAGTAATGAATATATACACCGATAAATTATTACGATTTACAGTAAGTGGGTGAGATTTTTTATTTATTCATTTATTTTTTAGATAAACAAAGAGAAAAGAAAATTCCAATCTGAAAAAAACTTTTCGATCATATATATGTGATCATATAAACATAGGGTTGGGCATCGGAAAGCAAGGTTCAATTCATTCTCATTTCTATTAAGAATCTCCGGAAAGACGTCATGTATTTCCAACAGGGGGATCTGTGGCTCGGAGGAGCGATTATTCATTGATTTTATTTCTTTTCATGACATGTATTTCTCCAAACACTTTTTTTGTTGTTTTTTAATGAGGGAACATTATAAATAATGTGCTTTTATGCGGCGTTAACAAGCAAGAACACGACATTCAGTAACTAATCTGCATGATAAAAGCACTGTTTACTTTGTATCCTCCAGGAGGCACGATGCACTCACATGATTGACAGCTGCTCTGAATCCCAAACTCATCCTCCATAGTGGTTGTTGGTGACGCATTTAAGTCAGGGGTCTTGCACTCGCGGCCCTCGTGGGTTTAAAAAAAAAAAAACGGGTGAGAAAAAAATGAAAAAGTAACTTTGCAATGTATTTTTTGCTTCAAAATTTGAGAACAAAATGATTTATTGATGAAAAATTGTCTTGAAACATTGTTAAAACAATCTTTTCTTTTCTTATTTCTATAAAAAACACAAAACAATAGCAAAAAAAAACTGGGCAAAATCAAAAAGATTGGTTTAATAACTAGAATAGCTACTATTAGCCTTGTAGACATTACACCTCCTCTTATACATGCAAACAATCAATTTTCAAATAAATTCTAGTGGCAAATTTTCCCAGATTTTCTCTTTAACTCAACAATATTTCTAGGGCATAATTTCATCAATTCTTTATAATATTCATATTTAATATTAATCCATCATGTATTTTTTTAGAGGAACAGTTCATTACATATAAAGAGTTTTCTTAATTTTTCTGTTTACCTCCTTTACACTTAAACAAAGGAAAAATATTGGATTCTTCTTTTGCTCTTTGGATTTCTACTCTATTTTGGACTTTTTTCGAGGTAATGATTTTACTGTTCCGGCCCCCTAATCAAATAAGAACCAAAATGAGTTTGACACCCCCTGATTTAAGGGTTAGCATAGCTTTAAAGCTCAGGTTTTAAAGCTATGCTATCATGTTTAGCATCACGGTAGCGTCCCAGAACCCTTCGAAAGCAAGGTGAGAGGCGCACCGTGACTTGGTTCTTTTTTTCCTTTCTTTATCCTTTATTTGTGATCAACAAAGAAATGTCCCCTAATTCTGTTTTGAATTAATTTTTTTTTTACTCCCCCTCCAACCCAATTGTGCTCGAGGCTATTGATATTCAAATGTGAGCAAATCATAACTAACCAATTCTTGTCGAAATCTTTTTGTCTTGGCAACCAGACTTGTATTTCTTCACTTGAAGTCGTTTCACCCCTCAATCCGAGCAAGACGATTTGGATAAGAATTCACCGTGACCTGGAAGACTGAGAAACTCCACAGACATAACAAACCAAATCGCAAAATCATCCCCTCGGGGGGAAAAAAAAAAAAGTTTCAAATTAGAAATTGCTACTAGTTGAGTAGCTACAGATGAAAATGTTTCCATATGTCCTTTTGCAGAAGTCATATATACAACAATGAATCCTTAGTATCCAAGTCACAGTGCCAAATTAGCGAATTTCCGAGTTTTTGGTCACTCGCTAACGTCCCGTGCAGGGAACTTTCCGGTTTGAAAGAGAAATGAACAAAGAGAAGCTGAGTTAAAACACCATATACGGAGTTGTTTGTTGAGATCAGCCACCGAAGCGAAGCCTGAACATAGTTCCCGCTCTGATGGCGGCCCTCAGGGTCACGTCTAGGCACCTGCCGGACCATCAGCAGACAGCTTGACAAACTGTCACCCAAACTGTCATCCGGCCGGCCTCGTCTCACCCGTGACCCTCGACAGGGACACGTCGGGACAGCCCTCTGTTGCCAATGGAGATAAGATAAGATAAGATAAGATAAGATGAGATAAGATAAGATAAGATAAGATAAGATAAGATAAACTCGATCCCCATTGGGGTTGTTCTTTGGCTCAGCAGGGTAACAGTTATAGTATCAATGAATATGAATATAAATATAAATAGAGACAATTAGAGGACAATTAAAAGAGAGCAAAAGACATCCATAAATAGACAGCAGAGTGAACGACCACAAGGATAAGAATAGACAACAGAATGGGGAGAAAAAAAAAAAACAAACAGCAAGGGTGAGAATAGACAACCAAAACAAGGATAGGAACATAAACAGAGAGATGTATGTAGACGTCGCTGTTTGGATTTCACCGATTGTTTTTCTGCCGTGGCGTCCAAAATTGGGATTTCGACTGTCTAAGCGGGTGCGTGACAAGGAGATGCCCTCAGAGGTGCGGGGTTTTTCATTGTGAAATGCTTATATTATTATCTTTTGAGGGCAGCTCAGTGTGTGTGTGTGTGTTTACAGTCCTGGTAAATTAGGCTTCAGTGAATCTCTCATTAAAAAAAAAGTCACAGTGATGCCACCTGAAGCCATAAAGTGCTTTGTGCTAGAAACTGCAAGGTTGCCTCGCTTGTCATCACAATCCCAAGGTAACAATTAAAACGTATCATTATATGGAATTAAAATGCACCGCGATCGCTTGTGTTTAATTATAGCAGCGGTGCGTCGTTTTGAGAGAATCGTGCGGAATTCTTTGAATGTGCATCAGAACCGTGGTCTTGACGGACGCGCGACAGCGGTTCCCACGCCACCGTTTCATAACTTTATCCCTGATTTATGTGCGTCGTGTTGTCACGAGTCTTTCTGTTCGCCCGCGTACCTCATTTGACCAAAGCGAATATTGACAAGGGAAAAATAATAATGGATGTTAGCCGTCCGTTCGGCAATAATGTATGGAGTAAAGTAATTGCTTTGAATGTCATTATTATTGGCTTGATGCTGATACATACTGTATACAGTGGCCCCTTAAGATACGAATCACTTTATATACAACGTTTTAAGAAACGAACCACTGTTCGAGTAAAATTTTATCCTTGATATACGATAAAAATTTAATGATCGGATTACGAGAGCAAGAAAGTCAAAGTTTAAAATGTATGTGGTTTGTAAGCGAGTTCCCACAACCCGATTACGCTTCATGACGCCGTTGTATCTTCTGAATTGGCGCTGCTCGCCGCGCTCACCTCGAAGAACGCCTCGCAGCTTCAGGCGTCCACTTTGGCCGGGTAGTTCGAACCGTACGCATATTTCGTGTTGTGTTCCTAGTTCAGGTGTGGCATCATTTTATATCTTGCTGCTTATTTTGTGTATTTTTTTTAATATTCATCATGGACCCTAAGAAAGCAAGTTTACATTAACCATTATTTTTCTTTTTGATATTCCTTACATTATTAATATCCTCCTTCTTCAGGGTTTTTCTATATTAATACCCTTATGTTGAGAGTTTTGGGTGGGGTGGGGTGGAATGAATTAATTTATTTTCCGTTATTTTAAATGGGGAAAATTCATTTATGATATGAAAAATCAACATACAAACCCACTTCTGGAACTAATTAAATATGTATCTTTAGAAATCACTATATATGTGTGTGTGCATGTGTGCATGCGTGTGTGTGTGTGTTTTGGGGGAATGGGGGTTGCGTGTTTGTACATAGATTATGTGCAAACCTATGTATGTGTGTGAGTGCTTGTGTGTCCAGAGGGTGAAAGTGAGCGTGGGTGTTTATGTGAGAATAAATACGATGCTGATATTCCAAACAACAACAAAATAAAAAATAAAATAAAAAAAGACTTTGTTTTAAGAGTTCTGCATGTGACATTTTTTTATATGTATTATGACATATCCATATCCATATATACACACATATATACGTTTGCACATGCTTTATGTACAAACACACAACCTCCATTTCGCATGCACGCACAACCCAATTTCTACCACCTTGCAAAAAGGAAGTTGGTCCAAAGTTGCTCCTGTAGGTCAAACATTAAGTGCAGAGATGGCAGCTCGCTGGTCCATTAGTCGCCATGTCTGCCCCCATCTCATCAAGCACACCTGTCATTCAGGAGGTCCCGTCCCCCCGTCAAATGTGGGTCATACACGTCAATCACAGCTTTTTGTTTTACGAATCTTTCTTAAGAATAATGGAGTTCAGATATATATATATTTTAATACTACTTTGTGCCCTAAGGGAATTTCAACACGGATGTTGGATACGTAGACACACACACACATACATGCATAGACAGGTCATTGCCATCCATGCAAAATATGTAATCTGGTTTAAGCGGCTTGAGCGGACACGTAAAGACGACATAAACAAAACATCCTTAGATATGAAATGAATGAGAGACTGATGACAAATGCGTAGAAATACACTTATTTAGCGTCTTGTGGTACGAGCAGAACCGCTCGGATGGATTCATACACCCTCGAACAGTTATACAGAATATATTATGTCGCATTTATCATGTATAAAAAGGAAATGGATGTTAATTGTTAGACGCGTCTCAGTCCTAACCTTTCTCTCTGTTGATGTCCATTTTATATGATGGAAGATTATTTAGGATCTTTTGTCGTGGCTGGCGAGGCGTCACTTCCCAAGATTTTTTCTTTGCATCAAGACTGTCTAGACATGTCTGTCTCCACGTCGGCGAAAAAACAAGACATTTGGGACGGCTAACAAACCCCCAGCTGTCAATTCCCCTCTTATTGACACTCCAAAATGTCATACTTATCATTTTCACATTTCGGTCGCTCGCCGAAGAGCGCGCCGCCGACATCAGCTCACTGAGGAGGGGAGCGATCGTCTCTAAACAAAATGTTACGTCGTTACCCGCCCGCTCCTTTGTCAGTCAAAACCGCTTCTGGCATAAAACCGGAAATTGCACTTTTGAAAAGGGCAGAAAAATAAACCGAGTAATTACAGCCAGTCCACAATGCTTAAAGTCATTAAAATCCCGTAATAGTACGGCACAGACACTTCAGTCTCTCGGCTCAACCCCTGTCAGTTCACCAGGCCTGTAAATGTTCTTGGAGTTGTGACTATAACTATAAAATCTATAACTATGCTTTAACTTCACTCAACACTTTTTTATGTAACTATTCATGATGTTATATAGGGACATTATTGAGAGTTATTTTTAAATAATGACATATGCGAGATGTTTGCCGCATTTACGTCCAAGTACCGTAATTTCCGGACTGTTGAGCGCACCTGAATATAAGCTGCGCCGGCTAAATGTAAATAAATATACGTGTACGTTATATAGGCGGCACTTTTCACAAATAAGAGAAATAAGACAGTTGGAGTTTTCTTTACAGCTACATCCAATGTAGATGTTTCAAACTACATTGTGGAAATTGAAAAATGAATAAGTACCATATTTTCGGGACTATTGAGCACACCTCACATGGTTAAAGATAAATAAATATATGAATATATATAGACACTGGAAATGTTTTATTTCTGATCTGTGCCAGTAACACAGCCGATGAGAAAGATTAGTAATAAATGAAAAGGAAAAGTCCCTGCTTTGTCCAAGTCCAGCTGATTACTATCTTCCTCCTGCTCACTAAATCCATTAAAATCATCTTCTTCAGTGTCGGAATTGAACAGCGTCGGAATTTCACGGTAATTTCATTGGTCCGATGCGACGAGGCTAAATGTTTTGGCGGCATGAAGCTCGTCAGGCCCAAAAAAAATCCCCAAATTAGCCGCATTGTTTTATAAGCGTGTGAAAAAAGTAGGGGCTTATAGTTCGGAAATTCAGGTCAAAGGTAAATATGGCTCAGCGGAATCATCTCAAAGTGATTTCATAGATATTCCTGCAGCAGATTTGACTGCCTGGCGATTAACTCAAACCCTTTTTGTTGCAAAACCGCAACCTTGTCTAAATACTCCTTACTATTTCCGGCCGTTCGGCCCGCCTGGCTCGTTCTCCGATGTAAATATCGCTCCATCACAGTTGGCCAATCTCAGAAGCGAAATAATTCCAACGAAAGGCTTGTAGTTGGAAGCGGCTCCTTGCAGCCGCTCTCTTTTCCTCTCGCTCTTTCCCCCCCCGGCATGCTAATCCCGATCTGACGATCTCCGCCGGTGAAGCGAAATCAACGCCATCGCAGAAGTGAAGAAGAAAAAGGCTTTCAGCGGCTCAGGAACTCCCCCCCCCCCTCCTAAACCTCATAATCTCCCGCAGAGAAGTTACACAGGCAAAGATGTGTAATTCCACCGGAAAGAATAAGAGGACTCCTATTACAGATATTTTCCTCCTACTTCGGCAATGTAATATCTTCAATCTGTTTCCACCTGCGTCACTTTCACGGGGTCAGGCTGTGCCTAGACATGTACTCTTTGACAAGAGGGATCTCTCTGATTGGCTAAATTGGATCATGTGGCTTGATCCCAGACGCTACGTATTTTATTTACGCGGCTGCTGGACGTGATGTTTACAGGATGTGGCCGGGCACAGGCAGCACCAACTCGGAAGTTGTTATTGTGAATATCACAATCGCAAATCGGCTTTGACTCCACCATTAATTTCTCTCTGTGCGGTCGAACTTGACTGGGGAACGACTCTTTACAAATGAGACCGATGTGAAAATTCATTCGCCATTGCTCCAAGGTACGCGGGCAAAATAGGATTAAGGATTATTATTATTATTTTTTTTTTACTCCTCCATGGCGAGCCGCCGTCTCTGCGCTGTGGGGCGAAGCGGCTTCATGCCCGGCTGCTCGGCTGAATCAGATGCAGTCGTACTCGGCAGCTCAGTGGGCATGTTCCTTCCAGATGTGAGCGGGGAACTCGGCACTCTTAAGTAGCGCCGCGTTTATGCTCCATCTACCTCATCTGACCCCGAGCCTGCAGAATGAAATGTCATCTCAAAATAAAAAAATACCCATCCTGGGATCTGGTGGAATATTTCCACCTTTTCTTCTTCTTCTTCTTCTTTTCCTTTCGGCTTTCCCCTTCAGGGTCTTCTCTATCTAACTCTATTCTCCATATCCTCCTCTTTCACACTAACTTCACATCCTCTCTCACTACGTCCGTAAATCTTCTCTTTGGTCTTCTTCTAGACCTCCTGCCTGGCAGCTCCACTTCCGATACATTCACCCTCCCTCCTCTGTACATGACCCAACCATCTCAGTCTGGCTTCTCTGACCTTCTTTCCAAAACATCTAACATGTGCTGTTCCTCTGATGGACTCGTTCCTGATCCTATCCATCCTGGTCACTCCCAAAGAGAACCTCAACATCTTCATCTCTGAAACCTCCAGCTCTGCCTTCTGTCTTGTCGTCGTCGTAACTGTGTCTAGTCCATACAGCATCGCTGGTCTCACCACTGTCTTGTACACCTTTCCTTTCATTCTGGCCGATAGTCTTCTATCTCATAGTACCCCTGACACTTTTCTCCACCCATTCCAACCTGCTTGAACCTGTCTCTTCACCTCTTTTCCACACTCTCCGTTGCTCTGGATTGTTGACCCCAAGTACCTGAAATCCTCCAACTTCTTGATCTCCACTCCCTGTAGCCTCACCGTTCCACCCGGGTTCCTCTCATTCACACACACGTATTCTGTCTTGCTGCGA
This sequence comes from Fistularia commersonii, assembly GCF_037954325.1. NCBI lineage: Eukaryota > Metazoa > Chordata > Actinopteri > Syngnathiformes > Fistulariidae > Fistularia > Fistularia commersonii. Next base: position 6,430,909 of record NC_141316.1, read on the forward strand.
CGAACCTTCATTCCTCTCCTCTCCAGAGCATACTGTACCTCCACCTCTCTAGATTTTCCTCAACCTGTTCCCCGCTCTCACTACAGACCGCAATGACATCTGCAAACATCATGGTCTATGGAGATTCCTGTCTAACCTCATCCGTCAGCCTGTCCATCACCAGAGCTGATCCCCGATGGAGTCCCACCTCCACCTTGAACTTCTCTGTTTCACCCACAGCACACCTCACCACTGTCTCACAGCGTGCATACATGTCCTGCACCAGTCTAACATACTGTTCTGCCACCTCTCTAGATTTTTCTCAACCTTTTCCCTGTTCCTACTACAGATCACAATGTCATCTGCAAACATGGAATATTTCCACCTACCTACTCAAATAAGAAAAACGATTTGAATCGCTGTGAAAGCTTTATGACGACCAAACAAAGTCTTGAACTTCAGCAGGTTAAATTCAACGGGAGCTGCTCCGCTAACAGCAGCCCAATCATTACATTGCACTAGAATTTATTTGCATTGATTTCTGTGACTGCATTTAAGCGGTAGTTGCTAATAAGCCCCCCTTTATTATTGTGATGCGAAGAAGACGTCGCAACAATGAGGGAACGCCCACTGCAATTTACAAAACTATAGTTATAACTGATTGAGGGGCTCCAGGCCTGAACAGTGAGTGAAGGGCGATAATTGCTTTGGACGTGATATGCGTGCATATGAATGATCATTTTGATTAATAATGCGGGCAACACGTCGCAGTGTGGACAGTTACAATAGGAATTAGCATCTGAAAATTAAATGGCAGATATGCTGACGTCCCCTGAGTCACCGTGGCAACAGTGGCAACCCTGCTACCGATAGCTGATATTATTTTCGCAAAATCTGTCTTCACCTTCACCATATGATCTTTCAATCACTTATTACATCGTTCCTTTTATTGTTTAACCAGTAACATTGTCTTCGTCAGATGCTCCTAAGTAAGTTTTTTTTACATCAAGTTTTCTTCACTGCAGATTTCTGTCATTTAAAATCGCAATTGTTTCCAATCGATTCCTTGCAAAACTAAGAACTATATTTTCCAGACTGTAAGTCGCACCAGCCAAAAATTTGCACAATGAAGGCAAAACACCCCCAAAACAAACATGTATAAGTCGCGCTGGACTCTAAGTCACATTTTTTTGTGGGAAATTTATTTTAAGAAATCAGAGACCAAGAACAGACATTTCATCTGGAAAGGCAAGTTATAGTAATAATAATAATAGTTATAATAATGCTCTCCACTGGAAAGGTCAGAGCAGACTGTACCTACTGAGGAGACTCAGGTCCTTTGGAGGACCTTCTTAGACACTTTAGTGGCATCAGACATTTTCTTAAGAGTAGTCTGCTGGAGCAACAACCTATCAGCAGCTGACAGGAAACTGCAGAGGAAGGCTGGCTCTGTCTAGGGTGGAGGGGGATAGCAGGGCGGTTGCTAAGCTATCATCTCTGATGACAATGCCTCCCACTCCATGCGGGAGCTCCTTCAGCGACACACTCCATCACCCCAAGTTTGTGAAGGAGAGAATCCGCAGGTCCTTCCTGCCGGCTGCTGTTCGACTATTTAACACTCAGCTCTACTCTCAATACACTTCTCTTTCCTTCATTCATTCATTCATTCATTCATTCATTCATTCATTCACTCTCCCACACATAGGTGTTACCGCTGCACTGCTAACATGTATTGCTGTTGTTTGCTGCTAGTTGCAATTTTTGCGCATGTTTATACTGTTTATATAATGTCACATTCTTTACGTGCAACTTGTTAATACAAGCCCCACCTATTTATATATATTGTTAACACTGTTTATTGTTTATTCTTCTATTTTTGATTACCTTTCTTGCACCGTCTCCTTTTTGTTGGAATTTCCCCACTGTGGGTCGATTAAAGGAATATTTTATTCTTCTATTCTATAACAAAAGAAGAGAGAACAACAGACTTAATATGTGTCTGGAATGTTAATGTGACATATTAACAGTTAATCAGATAACTATAGCATAAACAACAGAACGTAAGTTCGCCACTCCTGGATCTCACTCCAAATCATCCTCGCTGTGTCACCTCTGAGAAACTCTGCCAACTTTGGAGGTAGACGGCACGTCGCTTCCTCTTCTGCGCGGCTGTTTTTGGGATATCGTTGCAAATGCTCGGATAGAGAGGCTGTTGCGTTGCATGAAGCGGTAACACCAAGAAGGTCCTCCTGCAAAGTCGTTAATATTCATCGCCCTGGCAACTACCTGGGCGTGGAGACGTAACTGCGCCGTAGAGAAACCTCTCTCCTGGTATCATGTTGTTCAAGCACCCATTTGTGAAGTTGTTCCTCTCGCTTTAAAAGCCTGCGATTAGCTTTTTTGGATTTTTTTCATTGCAGTGGGAATCTCTTCCGCTTTTCGCCAGTTCCTCGCCAGTTTCTCGCTCAGTCCAAACCTTCTTTCTGCTGCTGGATTCCCGTTTTTCGGCTGCATTTTTTACTACCTGCAGCTTGTAATCTGCAGGGTACGATTTTCTTATTTTCAGTCTTTAAATTTTAAATGGTCAGATACTGGCACACATTGTGAAAACACGTGGCATTATATATGTTAACAGATAAGTCGCACCCGATTTATGAGGCAGGACCGGCCAAACCATGAAAAAAGTGCAACTTATAGTCAGAAAAATACGGTATGTTTGCTCATCCGTTGCCGGTGTTATGCAAACTCTTGAAACACCCGCTCTAAGGCCGACGGCTCAAGCCGCCAAACGCTCACGCAAAATAATCGAATATCTTCGTCGGATGCATCTCGTCGCCTCCTCTTCGATTTTATCTAAAACACACAGTCGTGCAGATGCGATCCGCGGAATTAATAAGTGTTAAACAAGTGATTCGAATTTTGGACATACAAAATGGGACAGACGCACGGAGACAAAGCCCTCCTTCGTGGAGCTAGCGGCAGATGTTGAACAGAGTGAGAATAATTGTCCGTATCGACTGAAGTGAGACTTTGTATTGCCACGCGTTTTCCTGCCGTATTGCCGCGTCCTGTGCGACGGCCGGGCCTTTCTTCAATGGGATTCTCTATAGTTCTCTCTCGCTGTTCCCCTTCTCGCTGCGTTCCCTGTTTTATACTTTGAAAATGGAAGCCATCTCCGGCTCCCTCTCTCTCTTTTTTTTTTTTTTGTAATAGGCTCATCTGTCCTCCACTCTCTGCTCCCTCTCTCTTTTGTGAGTCTGAATAAAGCAGCTAATGGTGCATGGAAATGGTGGCAGCGCTGTCGCGGCTGCAGACACACTCTTTCGCCGCTGTGTGTTGCAGGATATAAGTGAAAATTCACATTTTTACAAGCACGGCTATTCTTTCACAGGTCTCCATTTATCGCGTGCGCTGTGAGAGGTTAATGACAAACACATGAAAGGGAAAAGAAGGCTATAACAAAGCGGTGTGTTTATTAGCACGATTTTAAGTTTCGGTTCCTGATCGCCGATGCAAGCAAAGTTGGTTCCTGACGGTTGTTTTTTTTATTTCTTTTTATTTGTTTTTCCACCACAGGAACACTGTTTCACATCTATGTAATACTGATGTCATAATCTGAAAAAGCATTTCTAATTCAGATGCCGATGGGATGACGACCGTTTTTTCTCCCCGAAGGTTTACATCCGTATCCTGGACAATGAGTGGAACGTGTACCGGCGCTACACCGAGTTCAGGGAGCTCCACAACCACCTGAGGTCCCAGTTTCCGCAGGTGGACACGTTCAACTTCCCGCCAAAGAAAGCCATAGGGAACAAGGTGAGCTCAAAGCCCATTTTACAGGGTTGATGTTTTTTCAAACCACGTTCGCCGCGTGTTGCCATTATACAGGACTGTCTCCGAAAATTAGAATATTGTGATAAAGTTCTTCATCTTCGGTAATGCAATTCCAAAAACAAAAATGTCATACATTCTGGATTCATTACAAATCAACTGAAATATTGCAATGCATTTTTATTGTTTTGATATTGCTGATTATGGCTTACAGCTTAACCCTTGTGTTGCCTTGCGGGTCAAAAGTGACCCACTACCATGTTTAGTTGTAGAAAAAACACCTATTTTTTTCCAACTTGAAATTTTGTGATTTTTCCTCAAAAAACCCCATAATTAGAAAAAGTGATACTTTAAACCACTAGGGTACAAAGATTGCCTTATGGGTCATTTTTGACCCGTAGGACAAGGGGAGTGAACACAATGTTAAGATCGCACGAGGGTTAAGAAAACTCCAAAATCCTATTTTCATATCGAGAAAAAGGATTTTTTGTTTTCTTAATTGCATTACAGAAGATAAAGAACTTTATCACAATATTCTATTTTTCTGAGACGGTCCTGTATATCGATGTCAGTCATGATATAAGAATTACTGGTCCAAAATTAAAATATAGAATAGTGTAGTTTCGTTGATGTCAGTGCACGCAAGAGTCTTCAGAAGCTTCATGGAATTCAACGTTGTGTTTCAAGTGTCTGATTCAGTGTGTTTGCTGTGAACGTCTTCACGGACATCTTCTGCGACTATTTTTTTTTCACTTCATTTTTTCCCAACGTGTCCTCTTCACATCCGTGAAGTATCACTTACTAAATGAGATATTTTGTGCCGTGTGAGGTGCTTATCGGTCAGTGCTTTTCAATTCACAGCCTCGAAATCGTCCCAACTACCCGTCGGAAAAGCGCGGGGAAAGTATTTCTCTGTGTAAAGTGTTCCCATCAAACTAATGGACAACCGTAAGCCAGTCAAATGCCTCCATTCCCTTGGCGGTAAAATGGAGTTAGTATGATTCTGTTCATCTGGTGGGAAATTAGTGGCCATGCTTGAGGTTACAAAGCATCCGGAGCGCTAAAATGCGCAATGAAGGTGTCCAGAGAGCTCCTGGAAGCCGCCGCAGTCCGCGCTGCGATGACCGTGCATCGGCGGGAGACGGTTCAGCAAACAGTAAATTGAAACCTTAATAAAATGCAGCCGTCACCCTCCCGGATAATATACAGCATCCACTCGTGTGGTTATTTCTTATCGTAAAAAATAATGGCGTGCTGTTAAATTTCATTCACCGAGCGAGCGTTAAGATCGCTCGATAAAGGTGGGAATTTGCAGTGCGAATAATCTGATATTCTGACGGGGTTAACCAGCATCGGTTCGCTGCCAACACACTGCTTGTCCTGATCATCACTCACACACACACACACACACACACACACACACACACACACAGGGAAAGACTTTTATTCACTTAGCTTCACTTCGGTTCGTGTCAAAGTTAGATTGATGAACCCAAAACAAAACAATTATTACCTGAACGTTGAGGATAAAATTACATTTGTCGAACCAAACATTTATTTAACTCCGCTGTAATAGCCTAAATTATAATTACCATGTATTTTACAACTGATAACTGCCATTTATTTACATTTTGGAAAGCTTGATTTACTTCTCTCAATCTCACACACACACACACACACACACACACAGTGTCCTTTCCGCTCCGCCTCCATTTCATCCCGTTCTCCTTTGCCTCCCTCCAACCTTTGGGAGATAATTTGGTTTTGACCTGGATTCTCTGGCTGCCTGGATTTGCGACGGCCGCCGCCAAAAGCTGTTGACTGGCTCCCCCACCTTCAAAGACATTGCGGTTTCACGGCCGGAAAGAGCACGCTAAATGCTGAGTCGCGCAGCGCTACATACGTGCGGAGCGGGAGGCCAGGCGTCTTGTGTATTTGTGTGTGTGTTTCTGTGTGTTTATGGATGACTGTGCAGGTCCCGTGGAAGTGCGAGTGAGTACACAATGCCCCCCAAAAAGCCCATTACACCGCAGGTTTGTGTATATTATTCGTTTTCACCGTGCCTATGCCTGCACCCTGTCGGAGACGAGACGGGCTGGCGAGTACAGACCGACGACTGACACTTCAGCAGACTTTACGCGTCCGTCAAAACGTTTCGGCAAAGCGGTGATATCAGTGGCGTTACAGTGCTTACTCCAAACTTTATCATAGTTGTATAAGGCGGTTGTAATTCTCATAAGACGCTGAAAAAACACACGCATGGGAACATCTGGTGGCCGTAGAAATGACAGCAGAATGCAACTGCGCACTACCTTTCCATCCATGTCCGGTTTTGCGCGAAAGCACCATCTGTCCATTTAGATAAAGACATGGGGAACGGAAGCGCTTTGGAAATTCGGTATCATTTTCGCCTTTCGGAGCGCCTAGTACAACGACCCCGCCATCCGAAGACACATTCTATGACTTGCTCATTAAAATATCAACTGTGGTAAAGTAGTAAAGAGTCATTATCTCATAGAGACACCAGCAGTCATTAATATGGCACTAATATGTTTGTGTGTGCAAGCCGTGGTGCATAAAAAAAGAAAAAAAAATGAAATCAGAATGAGGTGAGGTTGAGGCCGTGGACGATAGAGAAGGATCTGAGAGAAGATGGAAACCCACTGCCTTTTCTTTTTTTAAGCATCTCTGATTGTATTGCTGTAGTCACAGTTGTTTATTATATGTGTATGTATATATATATATATATATATATATATATACATATGTGTATGTGTGATTGTGTATATGGATATGCATGTGAATATGTGTGTGTGTATTTATATATATATATATATATATATATTTAGTAATATTTAAAACAGATTATTTTGACCTTTATTAGCCATCTTTCACCATCACCGACATTAATATGTGCAGTACAAAGAGGTTTTAGTTGTGGATATCTGTGTTACCAAATCCTGAGCGATGATTCATGGAAAAAAAGCTTCCTTTGCTCTTCTTGTTCATACACAAGCATAAAGGGTTGACTTTTAATTCAATTTAATCTATTATTAGATGAAGGAATAATTGAACCCCATATTATAAGCATGAATATTTAGTAAGAAAAACTGGCTTTGGTAATTCTTAATCTATATACCATCCACAACATGTTCATTAAATGTTAAATCATGTTATGCGTGTCATTTTAAACTGCAACAAGATAGAAATTAGTGTCTATAATTCATGCAGTCAATGGTTGAGTGGATTCATTGGCCAGTTGCGCGGAGCAATTCCAAAAATAAAGCAACTTCAGTTTTTAGCGGGAATTACAGTTGTTTATAATCACAATACATCACGAATTTATTAAAGACTGCAGATGGAATTGGTGGAAAAGATTTGTTCTGTGAAGAAGCAGGAGTTTACTAATGTTTCCCTCGCGAGCAACACTGTGGTATGAAAAACCGAAGAGATTTCATTTGACATTAAGAGACAATTACGGGCAAAAGGAAGAGTTTGACTCTTTTTTTCGTGAGCTTGCGACGAAAGCAGGAATGCCTCAAAGAATGTCCGGCTGAATGGCCGGCCCTCGGATTTTCACCAAATAAGGCCCCGTTTGCAAAAGGTTTGGTAACCCCTTCAATAGATCATAACAGATAGCATTTTACTGACATTATTTCACTTGGTGTTTTAAGGGACACAAGTTAGCATCGAGGAGTTATCAGATCGGCAATCAGCTTTGCTTTTGTTTCAGATAAAGAAATGCACCGGTGAGCAATGCAACACAAAAAAAGTTAGACAGCACACAAGACAAGACATGAACAAAATGTGAATTTTTTTTTTTTTGCGTGAATGAACGCACCTACTTCCACCTAACGATGTTTGCGGCCGCGGACTTAAATCTGAAAGTCAGAAGGAGATTTCAGTTCAGGGGTCTTACTGGAGTAAGACAGTATCAAATGTGTTTGATATTATCGCAAGTCTTTCAGTATTTATGGTGACAATCAACATCCAATTGATGAGCTGCAAGAAAACAGGAAACCCGGTAGACAAACAATCACCGGAGCGGTATTGGCGGCAGTGACAGTATTAGTTTGCGGTATGGATGAACGGGGATGGCGAAGGACGTCCCGATCAATATGGACTGGAAAAAGCGATGGGGTGAATTGGCAGAGGCTCTGTAAATACCGTCTGAAAAAAATTGCATGGTGGTTCAATTCCCGTGCTCCTCCGAGCCCAGGGGTCGGCCTTTACCGCTCAAACACAACCCTTTTGAAATGAAATAAGATGGCATATAATTTTTTTTTTTTTTTTTTTTTTTGCCTTTACCCAATCTAGAATCTAAATATGTGTTGCGTTTTTTTAAATCAATGATTAACTGCAGAGAAAACAAAATTACATTCCTGCATGCAACAAAACATTTTAAACTCTGAAAAAAGACGTCGGGTTGAAGGTGACTTTTTAAGCATAATACTCAATGTCTATTTGAGTCCTTTTTATATTGAAGAAAAAAAAAGGCAGAACTTAAATAATCCGCCGACTGCAAATATGCCGTCCTCTCTCTGTGTGCTATCATCTTTTTACTGGTGACAAAAGATTTTAACGCGTTGTATTTAGATGTATTTACATCGCCATAATCTTCAAATTTAAAGTGACGTTTTAAAAATGAAGGAATTAAAATAAATTACATTTTAATTAAATACTAGTAAATTATTTTATCATCAGCCGTGGATGTTACCGGTATGTATTTAATTAAAAGTAAAAAAAATAAACGTTTCTGTGTGAATATCTCATGTTTCAATGTGGACACCTGCAGCCTATACATGTACACACATATTTATTAAATCATTTTTAGCCGGCACGGCTTATATTCAGGTGCGCTCAATTTTTGGGAAATTATGGTATTTATATTTTAAGATTGACAGTCTTTGCAAAATCTCCATCTTAGTCTCTCTGAAAACTAGCGTTTAAATATGAGCAGCTGTGAGTTGATAGTTTTCCATAAGTTTCTTTCCAAATCCCCGTTTCTAGATGAATGGGTGGCATTAGTCGACAAACTGCAGAAAAGGAAAACATTAATAAAACTTTGACAGGAAACCATCCTTAGAGTCTCTGGGCTTGGCGATAAAATGTTACGATCATAATGCGAAGTGTCCCCGCATCATCTATCATGATGGCGGAGGATGTGCGATAAACGTGAGCGCGTGGCTGCAAAAGGAACTGTGTCACCGGTGTTTATGGATAAAACCAGCCTCTGAAAATACGGGCTTACGTATAAAAATAGCTCCTCATTCCTAAATGGGCGTGAAGCGCGTTGGGATCTCCATCAAGCGCATCCATCCCGGGGACACGATGACAGAGGGTTGAAGTCAATCCCGGCTCAGATCGGCGAAGAGGCGGAGTTCAACCGCGGCCCGTCCCCCGTCAATCACATCGCCGGAACGCGGTAAAGAGACAATCCACTCCCGTTCACACCTATTGGTGATTGGAATTCAGCATTTTTTCGCCGTGTGGGAGGTAGTCGGGGTCCCTGGAGGGAACCCAAATAGAAGAGTGCCATTCCGACCCGGCAGCTCCGAATGTTGTAGCCCTCGAGGGAAGCCTTGTTCCGACGCGCCGGTCTAGCGTGCTAGCGTGCTATTTAGCCGGCGCTATTTCGCTACATTTTGTCTCGGTACTCCTCATTTCCGAATCAGCTTTAAAGGCCAAGTGTATCCATTTGCGTCTGCAAACAATGCAAAATATAAAGCGTGAAATTTGTAAGATCATGTGAGAATCGACATGAGCGATGTGTTTGGTGAGTTAGTGCAAAAACCAGGTACCGTCTTTTAAATATCTTGAAGTGCAATATCGGTGAGCGGGTCTATTTTCGTACATAGGGTGCACCGCGTTATAAGACACATGATAAAACATACGGTATATAAAGCAAAACTTTTTTTTTTTCATCTTATTCATCTCGCTTTGTCCTTCGGAAACTGTTTGGTCTTTTCTTGGCACAGTCCATCTGTTTGCTTCCTCCCCTTTCGTATCATCCATTCATTCATGTTGAATTATTTCGCAGCTGCTCTCCTCCCATGATCCACTGCGAGACTGATAGCCTTCAGTTTGAATTCGGCTTTATGAGCATGTGTCAGAGCAGGTGCCTTTTTTGGGGGTCCTCATACACACAAATGTACAGTAATATTATGCTGAAGCACAGTACGTACCAATATTACAAAAAGTGGTAGATGTACTACTTACTGTTCTCCGATTGGTTTCTGGTTGCCAGGGATAGCGGACACTTGAAGATAGTGTGAGGTTGGAACAACCTTGTTTTCCAGCACTACATAATTAGTTATCCAACATTGTCTGACGTTGCAACCCTTTATTCAACTAAAGATCGACTGTAATAAAACATCTATGTGTCAGGTGGGAGCGTTCCGACCATCGCACTGAATTCGCATTGACATATTTTGACAGACTTTTGAGCGCTGTGTACCACGTTAAAATGGTTGGAGGTCAGTAAGCACAACAGGAATTCAACCACCGGATTATAAAGCGTATGGTCGAGTTTTGAGAATATTTAAGGTTTGTAAGTGCGCCCTATAGTGCAAATAATATGACGATCAGATACAGGTGTTGTTGGTGCGTGATGTGATACGTATTTCAGTGTTTAGCGGAGTGATGGCTTATGGGGAAAAACCTGTTAATGTCTGGCAGTGCGTGATTATACAGTGATCCCTCGCTATAACGTGGTTAACTTTTCATGGCTTCGCTACTTCACGGATTTGCATCGTGCATTGTGTTCTGCATTCTGATTGGCTAAAAAAGTCACTCGGCTTCTTCTTTACCTGTGCGTCAATAACGTTGCAGTTTAATATGTACACGTACGTAAAACAGCTTGCCAAATTTACATTACGTACGTGCAAATTCTCTTGCAATTTCGAGTTTCTCTAAAACCCATAATGTTGACAAAACGCTCTGGAGCGACAAAAGCACCTGCGGCAGGGCCCAAAAGGCAGCGGAAGATGCCATCTATCGCAGATAAAGTTAAACTTCTGGACATGCTAAGGGAAGGTAAAAGCTATGCGGCTGTAGGTCGGCGTTACGGAATTAATAAATCTTCTGTTCGTTCCACAAAGAAGGAAGAAAAAAACATAAGGACGACAGCAGCAATGTATAATAGAGTATTTAATTGTATGATAATTGTAAAAAAAAATAAAGGTTTCCACTTCACGGATTTTGCCTATCACGGGTTCTTTTTGGAACGTAACCCCCGCGAAAAACAAGGGTATACTGTAATAAATAAATGAACAAATAAAATGTATTTATTCCTTTTTATACATTTTTCTGAGGATGTGACACTATTTTTGTCAGGAAGGACCAACACGTTGCGCAGTCATATTAGGGTTTTCAGGTTTTCTGTGTGTTTCTCTTTTCGTTTTCTGCTGTTATCTTCCTTCAAGCCACTTTTTGTCCATTTCAAAACAACACTAACTACAGAGCGGTGCAAGTGCACAGACACACACACACACATGCGTGCACGTGTTTCTCTTAAGCACGGGCAGTAATTAAGCAGTCAGAATGTGTTATTTGGTTTGAGGTTAGAGGAGGAGACCTTTAGCTGGTTTTCGGCGGCACATTTGCTCCCCGGAATGGCGATCAGATAGCAGGAGCATCAGCTGGCTATCTGCATCGCAACCCAAATTCTCTCACTTTCATCAGGTCTTTGACACACACACACACACACACACACACACACACGTGCATGAACACAGGGAGACTTCACATAATAACTGACAGCACAGAATCTCACGAAGTGTGAGTTATGTTATGGATTTAAGTCTTGCAGAATCCTGCAGAGATTTCACCCGGCGCGTTTTGCGGCTAACCCGCCGCGCTCACCAAGCGAGCGATTATCTATGCTAACACTTGACTGACTTCTGAGACGGCCGACGCACCGCTGCCCCGTGATTTGGACGTTAAATAGATCTCCCTCCTTGTTCGGTGTCAGGACTTATCACCAGAGCCGCACAGGAACTCGCCGGGAAGGTGAATCACAGAGGTGTGAACCGGATGTGTGCTAAGCTCGAGTGTTCTCCAAGTGAATTACACGATACATGTGATGTGACTGGCATTTCAACAAGCCCAGAGCGGATGTGCGCCCACCTCCTCATTTCTGAGGCAGCGGTAGATTGAAAGACTGCAGAATAAATAAATGAAAAAATAAAAAACCCTTCCTATGAATCATCCCTTTGGGGGAAAATGTGATTATTATAATAACAGTAATTTGTATAGTAAACCTGTTTGAAACAGGTGCTGGTTTTCTTTGAATGATGATCCTGTAGGTGGTATTTTGCATTGCTTTAAAATAAAATTGGGTTGAGAAATAAGCAACGCAAACAATAGATTTTGGCGAGTGCTGCAACTTCGATGTCCAAATGTCCAAATTTATTAGCTCAGACCTGCGACCAAGCAGGGAAATCCTAGTGTTTGAACCAGGACGTCAGTGCATCAGTCTGCATCCAGTCGTTAAAAGCTTCGCATTGTAAAATCGCTCCCGATTATCAAAAGTATAATTTATCCAGAGCCCGACTTTGTCGGACGCTGGCTTTCACCTCCCTTGTTGCTTCTACACCGGAGTTATTTCAGTCTTCCTTCTCCGTGATAGGGAATCGTCGAGAATCACTCGAAGGGGCGAAACAGATCTCTTCAGCCTGCGCTTGTTTACCCTGGAACCGACTAGGTTTTACATCGACGCCTTATTTAGCCGATTCTGGACCCGGTCGTATCGAACCGTGCCAACAACTCCTCACTAAATATGATGCTCTTTTTATTCCCGCTCGCTCTCCTTCCCCGCCCAGATTGGCTGCTCTGCCGTGAGCACACAGATAATTAATCGTGTGTCACATACGTATTTTTATCCAAATGTTAGCTACCAAGGTGTAATTCCCAGAAATGTGATTAATACAAGTCCGGGCTTCTACTGTTGGATCATTTCCTCTGCTTTGATGGGGTGAGAGCTCTTCACATCTCTCAGGGTCCATTGATCCGCAGTTTTACTTCGACTAATGACGAGAAATTGGAATTATTTGGGGGATGGCGAGCTGACCTGTTGAGCCGCATTTTGTAATAACGGTGCATTTTGTAATAAACGTCCAAAATGTAATCACTTTTTCATTTCATTTTGTAATAAAGCCGCATTTTGTAATAAACTGCCGCGTTATGTAACAAGTTATTACATATTGAGAAGATTATTACAAAATGCACTTGCAACTTTTTTATTCTCGAGGAAATGTAATAACATGGTGCATGATGTAATAACAATTCTAAAGGATAGTTTATTTGTTTGTTAATTGTATTTTATTTTACTTTAAAGTATTTGTGAAAGCTGGGCCTATTATTAGTATCAATGTATTAGCCTAGTAGCAGTATTTAGCAATTACTATCAGGACACTATTCAAAGGTTGCATTAACAGAGAATATTCTATAAATTCCATGTTATTACATTACATTACCTAGAGAATAAAAAAGTTGCCACTGCATTTTGTAATAATCTTTTCAAAATGTAAGAACTTATTACATAATGCAGCAAAATTTAATACAAAATGCGTTGGGGCAGTTTATTACAAAAAGCGTCAGTTTATTACAAAATGCAGCTTTATTACGAAAAGAAACTAAAAAGTTATTACATTTTGGATGTTTATTACAAAATGCACTGTTATTACAAAATGCGGCTCAACAAGACCTTTGAGAAAGTAATGGTCGCCTTCCTGCCTATTCAAATATGTACAACTTCCAACTCTGGTTTGTTTGAGAAATATCATTGGATAGATGGATGGAGGATCAAGAGGTGGAACCGAGAGGCATCGACATTTGGGTTTCGGCTCATTCAGAGCAAACGCACTCACTCCCGTAAATCTCAATTAGATTTAGATTGAAACGAATGGCATTTCAGAATGCGTTATTAAAACTCATCTCCCACCAAATAATAACTCTCCTCCCCCGCGAGACGTCGCAACACAGATATTGCCCTTGCGAGCGGTGAGTGTGACGGGATGGTCTTGCGGACACCGCTAGGCGATGGTTGATCAGGCCAAAAATGCCGAGGCAGAGGAGATATTCCTGTAGAATTGTTTTATTACAAGAAACCCAGGTCAACCTGTTACCATATCCCAAAAACAAAACTTGCCAAGTTTCCGATATAAACAGAGATGAACTGTGCAGCAAGGGTAAAGGCATCGGACAAAATCAAATACCGGACTTAAGAATAAGTTACTTAGTCTCTAATGAAAGCAACTGACAAACTTACTAGGCAAAAGCAAAGTCTCTTCCTGACGTGGGACTAGACCAGGGGTGGGCAAACTTTTTGGCTCAGGAGCCGCATTTGACTTTTAAAATTTGACAGACGGGACGGGGCACCACAAGACACAATACATATAAAAAAATAAAAATAAAAAAAAAATTGTTAAAAGTACGTATCAGACTCGCCTGCTTGCTTTGAAAATAAAACCAGCTTAGTTTTGAAGGCTCTGACATTTGCTAGCATTCCATGCACAAACCGTTTTTTCCCCTCGTAGCTTCACGTGCAGCTCATTCATGGGTGTCAGTATGTCCATTCCATCATATTACAGTCATTTAGCAGACGCTTTTATCCAAAGCGACTTACAAAAATTGCAATTCAATAACTGAAGATCCAAAGTACCAGTAGTTGTTATTCAGTAGTCACCACTCTACCAAATAGCCATCTCAAAACCATATACATACATACATTAATTTCTTTTTTTTTTTTTTTTTTTTTTTTGTGGCTAAAGGCTAAATCACAAAGCCAATTTGTGTCATCCAGTTCAGGAATATTCTCAAGTAGCTCAAAAAATTACATAATCTCCTGTTTGAGCGCTCATATTCATTGATCCGATCATTCAATCATTTAAATCAAGTAAAAATTCTGTTCCAGTCTTTGGTGGGCCGGATGAAAAAGACCAACGGGCCGGATGTGGCCCGCGGGCTGTAGTTTGCCCACCTCTGGACTAGACTATCATACATCCAGGAGGCGACCAGCACCATTATCACATGACTGAACTCATAATCAAACGCCAACAGAGACATAACAGACAGCGGTGCATCATTAGAACATTTCATGGCACTTAAACAGCTGAGTGACCAAGGATATTAAAATGTAGCTCAATGTAACGGTGCATTTCGGAGGTAGAAACAGAGGTGGCTTTGATCAGGGTCGCCTCAGTCGTCCCCATGACACTGCTAACATACACCAGACTAGTTGTGGATGGGAACCCAAAAATTTTTACCTTGTCACCGGAGGGGCTCGTCAACAGGCTCAAACAGGATACCGTTTTTTTTTCACTTTAAGACGCGCTTAAAATCCTTGTGTTTTCTCAAAAATCGGTTGTGTACCTTTTAATCCAGTGTGCCAACCAATTTAATGTGGTACACTGCACTCCAAGATCTGTTAAAATGTTTTAATGTGTTTGTCGGACCATTCCGACCTGACTCAGGGACGTTGTATTAAAGTTGGCCCTTGGTTGAATAAGGGGTTGCAACGTCAGACAATGTAAGATAACTAATTATGTAGTGCGGAAAAACAATGTTATTCCAAGCTCACACTAACTTGAAATGTCCGCTATCGCTGGCAACCATAAACCAATCAGAGATCAGTAAGTAGAACCGGTACGTACTGTGCTTCAGCATAATATTATTGTACATTTGTGTGTATGAGGACCCCCAAAAAAGGCACCTGGTAAGAGACATGCTTATAAAGCCGAATTCAAACTGATGGCTATCAGTCTCGCAGTAGATCATGGGAAAAGAGCAGCTGCGAAATAATTGAACATAAATGAATCAACGGTACGAAAGGGGAGGAAGCAAGCAGATGAACTGTGCCAAGAAAAGACCAAACAGTTTCCGAGGGAACAAAGCCAGATGAATAAGATGAAAAAAAAGTACGACCAAACTGACTGTTTTGCTTTATATACCGCATGTTTTATCATGTGGCTTATAACGCGGTGCTCCTTATGAATGAAAATAGACCCATTCATTGATATTGTGCCTTATGAAGCGTTGCACCTTTTGGTCCACTAAATATGGTACCTGGTTTTTGCACTAACTCACCAAACACATCACTCATGTCGATTCTCTCATGATCTCACAAATTTCACGCTTTATAATTTTGCATTGTTTGCAGACGCACATGAATACACTCGGCCTTTAAAAGCTGATTCTGAAATGAGGAGTACAATCATGCGACCGAGACAAAATGTAGCGAAATAGCGCCGGCTAAATAGCAGGGGTTTGGAAAAAAGGCGACAACGCTAGGCCGGTACGTCGGAGCAGTCGGAACAAGGTTTCCCTCGGGTCCAAATGGCACTCTTCTGTTTGGGTTCTCTCCAGGGACCCCGGCTTCCTCCCACACGGCGAAAAATTGCTGAAATGCAATCACCGATTGTCTCTTCACCGCGTTACGGCGATGTGATTGACGGGGGACGGGCCGGGGTTGAACCCCGCCTCCTCGCCAATCTCAGACGGGATTTACTTCATCCCTCGCGCTTCACTTCCTTATGTTTAAAAATAGACCCGTTCATTGATACTGCACCTCAAAATGCGGTGGCCCTTATGGGGCAAAATACGGTACGTTGTTCTTCTTAGGTACGCAGATCGCAGTTACTTAAAACCCAATAAAGAAGCTAAGCCTTTTCACGTTGCCTGTCCGGTGCGTTCATTTCCTTCCCTTCTCCACAGCAGTTGGAAGTAATACCCGAGTGGCAATGTTGCACATAAAACTGATTGTCCGTGCGCGTGTACGCGGGTATCTGTCCGCTAGCACGTGCTCAAACAACGGCCGACTTGCGGTCGCCAAGGCAGGGACACATACGCCCTGTCCGTGATTTTCACGAGCTCGACATCGTTCCCGCACCTGGGAAACACCCGTGAGTCGCCCGTGGGAATTCCAAATTCATGCAAACGCTGCAGAGGGAGTCGACATGTGAAAGGAACGCGTCTTTTGACCTTCCCTCGCCGTCGACTGGCCTGCATTTTCGCTTTTATCGTCATTTGTCTCTCCGGCGCTGTTATCGAGCTCGAGGCCAGACCGTCCAGCCGTGTAACCCAGCCATACAAATGATGTAACGCACTCTCACATGCACAGTGCAAGCGACAGCTTTTTAACCAGCTGACTAATCAGGGGTCTCGCCAGGCGCACAGGCTAAATGTTTGAGAGTTGTGCCCGTCAAGTCTCTTCTGATGCGAACGCCGAGACAGACGGGGGGGAGCGGGCGGCGACTTCAAAGCTAGCTTGTTGTCAGACCCCGGGGGTTCGGCTGTCAGGGTTTTTCTCACCGGCCGTGTCGGATCCAGATTTTTTTTTTTTTTTTTTGTGCTCTTCTTCTTTTCCTTCCCTCAACATCAGTTTCCCTCATTTGTCCACTTGCATCACTGTCTCCCCTCTCGCTCGCTCCCGTCTCTCATTCCGGCCCCCGGCTCGATAACATCGCTCCCTTTTTGACGCCTCTTTAATCCCACCGCCCTCCTTCCGAGCCGGTAAATGAAGACATTGTGGATTTCTTCTTTCTACGGAGACTTGCAAAGTGTTAAATAAATTTGTATACATCTTATATGCACAACAGTGGCAGAGTAACGCATGTGCAGTCTTGACTGTGCATGCAATCGATCCATTTGGCTCTCAATATCACAAGCAGCAGGAAAGTTCATCCATTATTTTTTTTTTTATTTGACCTTTATTTTATTTTTTTTCTATCTATTTACAGATGTTGGAGTCGCTTCACTGTATTTGCACAATTTTTTTTATTTTTTTTATGTCATGTATTTTATTTTTCATTTTGTCTTAAACTATACATTTTTATTATATATTTAGATACTTGAGCCACCTCACACTATTTCTTGTTTTACATTTATTTTTTATTTTTGATGTTATTGATTGAATTTTTTTTTTACCTTTTTTATCTTTTTATATTCATTTATTGTATATTTTTACATATGTTGGAGTCACTTCACTCTATTTTTATCTTTATTTACACTTACTTTGTTTTTTTTATCTTATGATTTTTTTATGTATCTCACCTTTATTTAATATATTTATTGTATATCTTTACAGAAGTTGGAGTCACTTCACTTTATTTGTCACTTTATTTACACTCATTTTTCTTTTTCTTATGGTATGTATTTTAGTTTTATTTTGCTTTTATTTATATATTTGTATTGTATATATTTACAGATGGATCTGCTTTTGGTTGCTATGCAACCTTTAAATCAGGCCTCTGGGCAATTTAGTGTCTCCAGTGAACCTCCTGCATGTATTTGGACTTTTGGAGTCCTAGCCTGTTTCTTGTACAGTTGTTTTCCCTCACAGCGGGCTGTGTGCACGAGGGATTTGAACATTATGGAAGGGCTGAGCAGGACTCTTGAGACTCAAAAGACGCGGAAACCGGCGATGACCAATGAAAGAAATCATTCTTTGCTTGCATCGTCCAGGGCGACCCCACAGAGACGACGCACAGCCCGGTGACGTCCTCTGTTCTGAATGTTGGTTCAATTAAAACAGCGAGCGGGACGGGCCGGGACGCTGACACAGCGATGCCGTTATGTAATGCAAAGGACCCAAAAATAAGCCCCGCAAAAACGCCGTTTATATCGCCTCCTTGCGCATCTGAAGCGAGAAGAAAGAGTGCCAAGGCTGCCCTGATTAATTAATCAGAAACTACAAAGTGAATTATTTAACAGTCCTAGTATATTTTGTTGACATATTATGCAATATACATGTTTTACGCTTTTAATTATGACAAGGAGACATTGTGGAGGTCTTGTATGAGCATTTTTGAATTTCCTGTGATGTTTTATGCATGGCCAAGAGCAGACGCGCTTTAGCGTGTGTTTACGCGCATTTTCCCGCCGTCCGCCACCGTTCGAGTTCAAATCCGTGCCGTCGTCTGACGACGGGGATCTCGAAATTTTCCGCACAAAATATTTCCAAGATTTCAGTCCATTAAATTTCTTTCTTTCTTTCTTTCTTTCTTTCTTTCTTTCTTTCTTTCTTTCTTTCTCTCTTTCTTTCGGAGGGGGGGCTCAGATTGACGGATAGACTTACTTTTCCCGCTTCTGAACGTGCGTTTGGTTGCCAGGCAACGTTTTTGTCTCTCAGACAAGCTATCCACGGTGTGTTTTTTTTTTTTTTCCCGCACAGGGACCCGGACACACATGCGACTAGTTTATGCTTCTCTTCCATTGACAGCTTCTTCCGCGGCTTATCTGCCCTCTCTGAAGTGACATTTAGCTGTGGTGTGTGTGTGTGTGTATGTGTGTGTTAAATGTATATATTTGTGCACACACACATAAACCTTGTTTTTCTGGTGGCTTTCCCTTGAGGATTTCAAAATCTTGTGCACCATATGGATTCATAAAGCGCCGTGTCTTATCTCCATCCGAATTCGATGACATTTAGACGCGAGAGCAGCAGGACCGGCCCCCAAATAAGCCTCGCAAAACTTTCTCCGTCCACACACACACACACACACACACACACGTACACGCACACACGGCGTGATGTGTGACGCACGGCGCATCTGTGGAAGACAGAATAAGGCCAAGGTGATGCTTTCAAAAATCCCCGCTCACCTCGGTGTTTCGCGTGCGCCGGAACACGTGCTCTCCTACCGGTGAAGACTGATTCGGGTTCGTGTCGTATTAACGCGGCGCCGCTGAGGTGAAGGAGGGGAAAATCCAGAAGCGGGGGGAGGGTTTACGTACGAGGATGTAAGCAGACAGCTGAAGAGAGGACAGCTCCACCTGCATCCGTGTGTCACGGTGGTTTCTGCTCTGCCCTCCCATTCCTCTGTGCAAACAAGAAGCAGCACCTGGCTCCGTCAGCCCTCTCCCCTCCATCTCGACAAGAGGATGAATCTGTCACCACGTCTATTAGCGTTATTACCCGTCTGACATCCATGAAAGCAGTCAGGGTGTCCCTTACGATGTCGACGCGGCATGAAACGCACGGCGGCACGCGCGGCCTAATCTGACACATCAGATTTGCCCGCTGTGTTCTGCACGGTTGAGACGTTACAGCCCCGGTCCTCCATCCGGGCTTCCGATGCCGAGCGGCTACGCGGGTGACGACGGCGAACTCCTTAATTGGTTGAAAAGTTCACCCGCACCGTTGCGTCGTAGTTCCCAGCTACGGGACACTTACCTTTTAACGTAAGAGTGGACGTAGCTTTGTCAGAGCTTACCACGTCAGCCAGGTTGCGTTTCCCGAAAGGCAAACGTAAGAAACTAAAATCCAGCTGCCGCTGTTAGATTCGTCTAAGATGGACCTGGACGACTGAGAACCGCCACCGACATGTCAAAAGGAGGATGACAATCCTGTTTTAGAATTCCTTTTCTTTGCTATCCAAAGATATTCGGTTGCTTTGGCCGGCCTCTCGCACAATGACAGCAGGCAGAGGCTCCAGCATCCCCCTCAATGTAGGACAGGGTTGGCAACTTTTACCACCCAAAGAGCCATTTGGTTCCGTTTCCCCAAAGAGGTAAAGAAAATACCGGGAGCCACATGACCCTTTTGAAATTCTAAAAATGAATTAACACGGCATATAACTTTTTTTTTTTTTTTTTTTTTGCCTTTATGTCCTGTATAAATAAAATATATGTCGCTTTTTTTTTTTTTTGAGCAAAACAACTGCAGAAAATTACATTTCTGCATGCAACAAAACATTTGAAGTCAGAAAAAAATGTGTTGGTTTAAGAGTTACTTTTAAACATGACCCTTTTGAAATTTTAAAAATAAATTAAAATGGCGTATAACGTTATCTTTTTTTTCTTTTGCCTTTGTGTTCTGTATAAACAAATTATATGTTGCATTTATTTTAAACCAAAACAACTGCAGAAAATAAAATTCCTGCATGCAACAAAACATTTTGAAATCAGAAAAAAAGGCGTTGGGTTGAACGTTACTTTAAACAAAATAATAAATGTCTATTTGAGTCCTTCTTGTATTTATGAAAAAAAAAAAAATATATATATATATATTTTAATTTAAATGATCTGAAAGGAAACCAAAAATGTCGTCCTCCTTTACTGGCGCGTGCAGTCACTTATTAAAAGGCGACAAAAACATTTTAACACATTTTATTTAGATGTTATAAGATCGCCGTAGCCTTCAAATTTAAAATGAACGAACTGAAATAAAATACATTCTTATTAAATATTCGTTAATTATTTTCAAAAGCCACAGGGAGGCGCATCAGAAGGATCTCCGGAGCCGTGGGTTGCCGACCCCTGGTGGCGTATAAACTGAATATGTGAACTGGAAGACTTCTGGCATCAAAACAACCCCAATATGACTAAAATTCAAATACGGTTTTTGTAAACGCCATCCATCCCATTCATCCATGACACTTGGAAGAGAGCGGGACACGAGCAATGTAGGCGTGTACTCGGCGGATTCATGTTAGACTAACAATTGCGTCGACACCCTTATCGATACCCAAAAACGGAGCGATCCAAAGTATGTATTTACCGAAACGGAGGGGAAAAAAAACAAGCGAGACCGAGCGAGCGACCAAGTGAATGTCGGGGTCGTCAGCAGGTGAAATGAAAAAGCCACCGCAGCTATTTGCATTCAGAGTGTCACAATTAAATTTACGTGATGCTGATACTCCCGCCTGGGCCTCTTCTAAATTGTAATGCGATAAAAATAGCGTATTCATCGTAGCATAGGCATTGATAGGATTCTGTTTTCTTTCAAGATATCTTTTTTTTTTCTTGACTGACACCTATAAAATGTAAGCAGCCTTGGGCACTCAGGTGAAATATGGTTTGATGTTTTTTTTTTTCCCCTCCACTGCAGAGACCCCGGGTTTAATGTCTTTGAAAAGTCCCTCTGATTTCTGACTGCAGATCGTTTCTGTCTCGCCACCGAGAATAACAAGAGCCCTCTGACACATTCCACCCTCTCTGGACATTCAGAGGCATTTGTATGCCGGGTAGAGACACACTTATATATATATATTTATACATGTATATATGTATACGTATAATATATCAGCATGTATATACATGTGTATGTACATGTATGGTTGTATATATACATGTATATATACACGCACATACATACATATGTATATATATATATACATATATATATATACATATAGCCAAAGTTTCATACTTTTATGGAACAATAACATTTGCAGTGTGTTAACTGCATTACCTTAATAAAATAAGTAAGAAGCTTGTAAGTAAGAAGTAATAAGCCATTAGTAATTAGAATAAGTCAAAGTTTAAAACTTTTCTGGAACGATCACATGAACTGCCTGTTAACTGCATTAACTGTATATGTATATATATGTGTGTGTGTGTGTGTGTGTGTATCTATCTATCTATCTATCTATCTATCTATCTATCTATCTATCTATCTATCTATCTATCTATCTATCTATCTATCTATCTATCTATCTATCTATCTATCTATCCATCCATCCATCCATCCATCCATCCATCCATCTATCTATCTATATACACACATGTATATATATGTGTGTGTTAATGTTAATTAGCATTCAATGTTATCGTTCCAGAAAAGTTAAACTTTGACTTATTTCTAGCATTTTTAGAGAAACTAGCGATCCCTATGCTACTGGCTGTTTCAGCATCAAATGTGTTCGGAGATGTTTTGTGTCAGAAGTCCAAACAATTTCTAATGCAACCACTCATTATATTTGTTAAGGGGATCTTGCTCTTGCTGTTTTTTTGGAATTTCAAAGTCAGTATGTGCTGACTTAATTTCAATCAGCATGAGCTGTGGACTTTGAAGCAAATCGATTTCCAACCCCGTTCCCGTCAGACCGCTTCCTCAGTGAGATCTCTCCTCGTCGGTCTTTCGGTTCTCCGGTTCGCGTTTCGGCGTCCCCTCAACCATTTCTGCCCCTTTCAAGTGTATATTTCCGGGCGCCACAATGAAACACCCCTCGAGACTTGGATTTCAGATCAAAAGAAAAAGCAGTAGTTTCCATTCGGGAAAAGGTTGGCCTGTCACAAGGGCTGTTTGTCCCCCCGTTGTAAACACCAGACAGTGAAAGGCGGCTCTGTCCAGGCTTTGTTCGGAGCCTTGCTGGACACCAATTAGCCATGCTAGCATCAGCCATGTGGCTCCCTGCCTCGGCCCCCTGAGCCTCACGTTGAAGCCGGGGCTGAAATCTCCAACGTCTCTGCTTATTTTCCTTTCTGCATTGAAAGCCATGGTCAAATTGATTTTTTTCTCAAAACTTTTTTCATTATTACAAGCAGACCTGCACTTGGGTTGAGATTATCTTAATTTCCGGACTATTGAGCGCACCTGAATATAAGTCGCACCGGCTAAATACGAAAAATAAATGTGTACATATAAAGTCCGCACTTGTCTATAAGCCGCAGGTGTCCATGTTGTAACATGAGATATTTACACAGAAATATTTTTTTAAACGATAAATTCAATTCATACCGGTAACATCCACAAATACGTACTGGAAATGCCTTTTTTTTTCCAAACAAGTGCCCGCTTTGTTTTACTCCAGCTGGTCGCTATCTTTGTCTTCGTCTTCCTCCTGCGCGCTAAAACCATTAAAGTGGTCTTCTTCGTGTAGGAATCGAACAGCCTCAGAATTCACAGGAATTCCATTGGTCCGATACGACGAGGCTAAATGTTTTAGCGGCGTGAAGCTCACTAGCCCCAAAAAATCCATAAATAAGCTGCATCATTGGGTTCGGAGCGTGTTAAAAAGTCCAGAAATTACAGTTTTGGTTGCAAAGACAAAGGATTGCTTGTGCAGTCACAGGTCCAGGTCATTACGTGTAACTTTTTTGCCTCCAGCGAGATCTTCCTTCCTCCAGCTGAGCCCGTCGGCTCACACCTTCGTATGCATCAGTGCGCTCGATCGGTCGGAGCCATGAAGCTTATACGCCTTGATGTTGCTTTATTGTCGATTTCTCCCCCATGCGGCAGACTAGCAGGGTAATGGACAAGACATTTCATAACACTGAGTAAAAATAATGAAGTTTTTTGTAATTTATATAGATATTAATATATAAGAAAGTGGGCAGCACTTATGTCGTACAAAATCCGTCCGTAATAGCAGTATGTTGTATTTTAGAGCAGTGGTCCCCAACCTTTTTTGTGCCGGGAACCAGTTTTATGCACGAAAATGTTTCCGCTGACCGGTTAGAGGTTGTTTCGTCCTGAAAAAGCTCTCCTTCGACTTTTGTTCCTGGCTCATTTTTAATAAGGGCGAGCTTGTGGTAGCTGATAGCTGAAATAGAGTTACAGAGTAAAGTCCGGCAGTGAGGCAAAGGCAGAAATTGTCGTTTTTCAAAATAAGACCCGGAAAGGTCTAATGAAAGAATTATAATTTGTACCAAATGAGAACCGGTACCAAACGACCCTCAGACCGGTACTGGTCCTGGGACCGGGGGATTCGGGACCCCTGTTCTAGAGGAGGGAGTGTGAGAGTGAGGTGAGAGTTCAGCATCTCGAAAACCTGGTGTATGATGCTGTCTGTAATCGTACCAAGGTCGTAAAGTATCCCGACTATAAACTGCTTTTTGTCAAGTTAATTATTCATTTTAAAGGAAGGAGGACTGAGTGCATGGATGTTTATCTTGATAAGATTTGTGAATGGTTGTAGAGTCCAGTAGAACCTCGGTGCATGAATGTACCAGAGTGTCGCTGGCAAATCCATTTTTCCCATTGAAATCAATGGAAATACCATTTCATGGGTCTATTTGAAGCAAAAAAAATAAGAACGGAAAAGATAACCTCAATTATTACTGTTTCTGCTATTCTTTCTCTTCTTGGCAGCACTCATACTTGGCGTCATGAAATCAGCGTGCAAAAGTAAAGCCTTCTTGCATGAGACCCTAGCTAACGCTCCACTAATCTGCCTTTCATTCATCCAAACTAACAATCACTTTTCTACTTCTTCTAAGACTTAAGACTTTTGCTTCACTAACGTCGCCACCCCTTTGAGCAACATCAGCCGTCTTTAGCGCATCTTTGTTCTTCAGGATTGCACCGACGGTTGACTTAACCGTTTCGTAGCACTTGGAGAGATCTGTAACACGAACACATTCAACTATTATTTCATCTTCAGATCAACTGTAATTCTTAACTTTCTCTAAACACCACTAGTGCTAGTACTGTTAACATTTTTGGGAGCCATAGTTAAATATCGTTATAACAGGAGAACACGACGGTGTAAACAACCACGCATAACAGCCACTACACAAACCCCCCAGTGCAGAACGGTCTTGAGTTTGTCTGTTTGTCTGAAAACTCTGCTCGTAGGCGAAGTTGTTCATGAAAAGTGTGTCCGTAAGCCCAGGTTCTGCTGAATGTGTCTTGATAAGGCGTCCTCCGATTGACCCTGCCAATGGCCCAACTGTCAGACCAAGATAAGCCGTACGGATAGCGAATGAATGATATGATCGTAAGCTAACGTGGCATCTTTAAGTGTAAATAAAAGCACTCCTTTGACAAGAAAAGAAAAAGAAAAGCCCTCAAAACAGCCCAAGTGGCCTATTACAACAATTTCTCACCTTGAACAAACTTCTGAGGGTAAACTCCTCCGGATTGTTTCATACTTTTAATCTCGAAGTCGAATTGCAAAGGTGTTGAGATATACTATAAATTAGAGGTATTTAAATACCATAAAATCCATAAAGCCTGGGTTTGCTTTTCATCCACTAGCCTACACTTAAGTAGCTCTCCCATGCATCAAGTGGAAGGACGCCGTATTTGTAAATTATCCGCAGCCTCTTTTCTATATTTGTCCTTTTTTGTTTGTTTTTCTCACTTGCTCACTTGGGTTTCATAGATTCTCGCCAAAGCAATTTTTGTTGCGCTCCCAAGTCTCGACAATGACTTTGTTATGGCTGCGTTGTTACCTTGACCAATAAAAAAAAAAAAAAAGAAAAGAAGCTAAAACAACACAACCCAAGGTTTTACAGCGGGGGGCTTCAGAATATCGTTTTTTTTTTTTAACGTTTATTCGGCGGGGGAATTGCGCGATGCCTCTTTGACCCTCAGCTCTCCGGGGCAGAGGGCTCGATCTGGAAAAAACAAACAAGAAAAACGCCCTTCCTCTGACTTACCTTTCTCTCCATCTGCGTTCCGCCTCCTTCTGCAGGACGCCAAGTTTGTGGAGGAGAGGAGGAAGCATCTGCAGGGCTACCTCCGCACGGTGATGAACAAACTGATCCAGACGCTGCCAGAGTTTACGTCCCGACCCACCAAAGAGACCCTGCTGTCTCTGCTGCCTTTCTGTCAGTAAGTGGAAACAACACGTTGCGTTTGTGCGTCCGGGCGATAAACAAAAACCCATGAAATCACGTGAGCATATCCGGACCCGTTCAGGGTTCTTGAGACGGAAGCGGATTAAGTCGAAAAATAAACCAAAACCAACCCAAGTGGACGTTAGATTGCGTGAAAGAGAATCATGTTTTCACATAATTACCCCAGTCATGTGCTTCGGAAGGTGAATTATAGAGCCGTCTAATGGTGCGAATATTATTGTTGAAATGCCTGTCGAGGTTTGACAGTAGTTCCGTATCACTTCGGCGAAGAAACATTTTCAAAAAAGAAATTAGCCGCCGCAGCTGTCATGGTCGCGGTAGTTACACGATGCTAATCGGCGGGATTAATGTCACGGGAAATTCCAAATCCCTCTCCGACAAAGTTCTTTGTTTCCCCTTAGCGCGTCTTCAGACGCGAGCTTGAAAATTTAGACGGAGGGGAGAAAATGCGCCTCAGCGAGGCCACCCGCCCGACGACCGCTCGACGTCATATCTCATCAATATTCAAATCATTTCCTGCCGAGAGAGGCGGGGATGCGACCGGCCGCCGCGTCGATTCCTTTCCTTTTTACCGTCACCGAAGATTGGCCAAAGCCCCAACCTTCGCAAGGGCTTCGAATTCTATTGTTTCAATTTCCCTACGATAACATTGACCTTTTCTTTTTTCACGGGTTGAAGTTTTGATTTCAAAACGCGAGGTAATATTCCAAAGGCAGCACTCTGTAGATTTGAAGTGGACTGAAAAGGACCGGCGTGTAAAGCTGCAAAGTAAGAGGATTCTCTTGTTTAGGCTACCGCATGAGGCCCGGTAATGAAATATGGGTTTTTCAGATCCTCAAGTGGAAACAAAGTCTCTGCTGGAATTTGTTTGACAGCGTGATATACCGCGTTAGGCGTATTCATGAGATTTCGGCACTTCCTCGCGCAGCTCTGTCATTTCTCGAGAACGCTACATTCATAAATGGACGGTTGGCGATTGTTACGCGGTGATAAACGTAACGAGTAATAAAGACGGTTTCGCCAGCGGGGGGAGTTGCGCTGCGAAACCCGAGGTGCAGGCCTCACTGGACGTATGACCTACTAGATCCGGCCGCGTGTCGCGCCGAGTCCACCCCCAAAACATGTCTGCGTGTGATGAGATTCGATCGGAAGCGGCCACAGCGGCCGCCCGGAGCTCGGCTCTTCCACGCGCATATGCCAGGCTGCCAAGGCCGGTTGTGATCCACGCCGACGGCAGAATCCTTGTTGACTCGGTGGAAAAGCGGATGACATTTGATAAATCCAGATCAGCAAACCGTGATATTCCTGATTTGTGCGCGTGTGTGTGTGTGTGTGTGTGTTTAGCCTCATAACAACATTGCTCTGGGGCCTACCGGTGTTGTCATAACATGTGATCTTTGGCGAGGCGTTAATGCGGGAAGAGACAGGCGGTAAAGTGACGGCAGCGGTTGGCGATCCAAACTCCGGGCAAAATAACAACCAGGAACACATAAAGCAACAGAATGAGAATTTTTCCAGCTTGTAACTATTCTTGACAGACAAATGACAGTGTAACACGTGTGATTTAAGGAAACAATTACTTCTTCTGAATAACTTCTCAATACCACCGAAGTTTGGAATAATTTGCTGAATAATGCCATGAACAGCTTAAATGCTATTGGGAACATGTTCAAGTGTATTTTAATGATTAGAAATAATTACCCAAAGCAGTGTGTTATCACAAAATTATGTTTTGTTTTGTTTTTTCCATGAGGGTACATTGTTTAGTAGTCATAAAAATTGCAATATGTAATAATACAGGGTTATGATGTTATGTGAAATTAGCAGGTATTAGCTATCAAAAAGTCACGGTGTAACAACAATAGCTGAGGTCAACAATAAAAAAAAACAAACATAATTTTACTACATGGAGATGTTTAATCCCTAGATTAGAAAAATCATTGGAAAGTGATTTGGGCAGACAAACACTGAGCTGCTGAAACACAATGTTTTAATTTAGCCGCTTTCCAGAAAATCACACCGCATGCATGTAGACTGTAATAAGGACAAGATCACAGATAGACAGGGACTCGCTGTGTTTATTGCGCTGTTTAATTTGTAATAAATCACAACATTGCACAGGTGCATCCGTGACAATCATCTTGGCAATTTTATTCAAGTGTCAAATGGTTACACTGTTGGATGCGTTTCTTCTTTTTTCATATGCGTGAAGGAGGGTGGATAGAAGAATTAGAAAAATAGCAGGAAGGATTAGAATAAATTAGAATTAAAGAAAATTAAAAAAATAGAAATTCTAAAACATTTGAATCACAAAAATAGCAGGAGGAAGGTGGATAAAAGAATTAGAAAAGTAGCAGGAAAAATTGGAAAAACGTAGAATTGAAAACATTTTGAATTTAAAAATTGTAAAAAAAAAATATAATTAGAAAAGTAGCAGGACGGAGGGTGGATAGAAGAATTTGAAAAATAGCAGGAAGGATTAGAATAAATTAGAATTAAGGAAAATTAAAAAACAAAAATTCTAAAAAAATTGAATTACTAAAATAGCAGGAGGAGGGTGGATAAAAGCATTACATAAAATAGCAGGAAAGATTGGAAAAATGTAGAATTGAAAGTATTTTGAATTTAGAAATTGTAAAAAAAAAATTCAATCAGAAAAGCAGCAGGACGGAGGGTGGATTGAAGAATTAGATAAAATTTGAATTAAAAAAAAAAAGGAAAATTAAAAATTGTAAAAAAATACAATAAGAAAAATAGCAGGAAGGAGGGTGGATCAAAGAATTAGAAAAAAATTTGAATAAAAAGAATTTAAATTAAAAACGGTAAAAAAATATACAATTTGAAAAATAGCAGGAAGGAGGGTGGATAGAAGAATATAGAAAAATTGCATCCTCTGTCGATTGCAATGGAACACTGACGGACGCAAATCTGCCGCCCATTTGTATCCAAATTTCTCATCATGTGAGTTTCAGGTCTACCCGTCTAATTTTCATGGGGAGAATTAACATAATCTCTTGAAATGTTTGCGCCGAGCACACTTTGGGTGTCTGCCTCCATGTCTCTAGCTGTTTTCATTACTTCTCCGAGACCTCGGCGATACCAGCAGATGCTACTGCCTGCAGATTTAGTGACACAAAGGCTTTTTATTAATTTTTTTTCCCCTCTTCCTTTTCATGGGTGAGAAGATTCAGCGATGGGATGGCAGATGCGTTGCGGCGCAGTGAGAGTTAGAGGCCAAAAAAACGACAATAAGCTGCTTGAAAAGAAAGTAGAAGAGGAAGGACAGGGAGAAACTGCGAGGGTTCAGACAGGGGAAGAGCGAGGAGCTGCAGACGGATGGGAGTTCAACACCTCATATACAAGATATTTGTTGCCACGCGACCTCTTGGATGTCAAACTCTTTCCAGTCCGACATGAACGTAGACGTAGTTGTCATGTAGACGCAGCAGATGATGAGCTGGACGGGTCTCGAGACTTGCGAAGCTACTTGTAGGATCGGTTTTTAGCGGCGTTTCGGGGAAAAAGCGCGGGCAGAATACCAAGTTACTAAGTTCTGCCACCGACGCCGACAAGACTGGATTGTCGGGGGAGTTTTGGGGTTCCTCATCCAATCCAAAGGCACAAATTCCGGTTGAGCTTGTTGAGATAAGTCGCCCAAGATTGAAAACATTCAAATTTGCATTTCACAAAAGTATATACAGTATACCCTTGTTTTTCGCGGGGGTTACGTTCCAAAAAGAACCCGTGATAGGCAAAATCCATGAAGTAGAAACCTTTATTTTTTTTTTACAATTATTATACAATTAAATACTCTATTATACATTGAAAAGAAAGAACAAACCATTTTACAGGCTCAATCATTTGTTTCACAAATAAAAGTACTGTACTTTTGAAACTTTTTTTTCAACAAATAACTTCTATACTGTACTGTCAAATAATAATTTTAATCATCAATGTGAACAGAAGGCTTCAAATTGCGGAGATTAGCACCGCCCACCGCAACCTTATTGCTGCTGCGAAACTTATCGCTGCTGTCGTCCTTATGTTTTTTTCTTCCTTCTTTATGGAACGAACGGAAGATTCATTAATTCCGTAATGCCGACCTACAGCCGCATAGCTTTTACCTTCCCTTAGCATGTCCAGAAGTTTAACTTTATTGCGATAGATAGCATCTTCCGCTGCCTTTTGGGCCCTGCCGCAGGTGCTTTTGTCGCTCCAGAGCATTTCGTCAACATTATGGGTTTTAGAGAAACTCGAAATTGCAAGAGAATTTGCACGTACGTAATGTAAATTTGGCAAGCTGTTTACATATTAAACTGCAACGTTATTGACGCACAGGTAGAGAAGAAGCGGAGTGACTTTTTTTTAGCCAATCGGAATGCAGAACATAATGCACGATGCATATCCGTGAAGTAGCGAAACTGTGAAAAGTAAACCGCGTTATAGCGAGGGATCACTGTACCATAATTCTGCCACCTTTTCCACATGCTTTAACCATTACAGCTGCAACAATGATGCAGCTAATTTGTGGATTTTTTTAGGCTAATGAGTTTAATGCCGGCTAAATATTTAGCCTCGTCATATTGGACCAATAAAATTACAATTACGGCACCGAAGAAAACCACTTCCATGGTTTTAGTGCGCAGGAGGAAGACCAAGATTGTGATCAGCTGGAGGAGGACAAAGCAAATGGCTGGATGGGCTTTTCCTTGTGATATTTATTATTAATCTTTTGTATGTATTTCATTAAAAGTAAAACGAAATGTCTGTGTAAATATCTTATGTTACAACATGGACACCGACAACTTGTAAACAAGTACAGCCGATATATGTACATATATATTCATTTAGTTATTTATAGCTGTTGCAGCTTATATGTAGTTGCGCTCAATTGTCTGGAAATTATGGTATAATGGACTTTCTGCAGATTTTTAAAAACATTTCATTCTATAAAGAATCGGTTAAAGTTCTTTAGAAATGCTTCATCACTCATTAAACCTGAATCTTAACATTAATGTTTAATTCATCAACACAGTTCCAAATAGCTTATTTTTCATAAATGAGTTTATCCGTCATGTGTCTAATTTATAGCGTTGTCACACTTTTTGAATTATGGATTCGCCGTGTTTCTAAGCATTTTTAAAAGTTGTCGCTGGATAAATTTACATTCATGATTCAGAAAAGGGCAAGTGAATGACGCACAAACGATTTTTTGACGTACGTATCATGATTGAGACGTGCACTAATGCTGAGTGAGTGTGTTTGTAAATATTTAATATAGTCGCATTAATTCTGGTGTGTCCAGACGGTGAATAGGCATTGACTAGTTATTGAGCATTTTGCACAATCTCACTTCCAACTGAGGAAAAACAGGAAATTCCACTCTTGGATGTCGATCGTATGGATTACGGTCTCATCGCTATTGTTCTCGATTTATTCCGGGGCTTTATTGGGGAACGGTTGCGCTCATTAGCCAAAGGCACAAGAAGCAGGCAGGCCCCTCTAAAGGTGAGACCATGGAAACTATGTGAGTAAATGTTTTCTATCGTTTCAATTTATCATGTATTATAGTATTAATAAGAGTTTATGAAACATTCTTTTGAATACAATGACTTTGGTACATGTCTGTACAAATGTACTAGTATATCATTTACTTGAATATTCTTAATAGAAATACCGGTAAATATCAAATAGTTTTCACAGGGATGCAGTATTTCATTTTAAATTTCGATTGTATGTCATAAGGAACGTTATAAATATACTTTAGAATGAAAAGCTGGTCATTTATTGAAGGATTCAAGCATTCAAAACATTTAGTGTCATTACAAAGAGTGCTATGAAATTTAGGGATAAAAAACAGACACAAACAACCCTAAAAGGCAGGACACAACACAACAATACAATGACAGCAGCATCTTGGGGTTAGAAGACAGAAAAAATATGACCAAAAATATGATTCAAATAACACAGGATGACATGTTATATTCCGTGTGTTTGGCATGCAGGAAACATGGCAAATAATGGGTGGTAAGTTGAATTTTTGAGCTGTTTGGTGTTTGCTGGGATGCGGGATTCACACAGAAAGGTGCCGCCGTTAGAATTTAACCGGCAACCTTTGTCCCATATGGCGAAAGTGCGAACCTCCATGCCGCCGGGTAAATTAAAAAAATGTTTAAAACCAAGATTATTTGTTAGGGTATGTATCTTCTGCCAGACAACAGTTGTAGTAGGGGGTGTGTTAAGCTTTGTACAAACCTTTTGAAAATTCGCTTTTCTTTTCTTTTGTTTTTTTTCAAAGCAGTATTAAATTATAAACCCTCCAAATCAGAGGCAGTTGTTGGTTAGTTAACTAAATAAGAAAAGTCTCTATAGGAAACAAATGTTTGGTGTTGATCACCATAACTACAAAATAATTAATACTTAATAATTATCAATTATAACATTTCTAATTATAATTAATTTTAATAATTATAATTCTGCATAGATTTTCCTTTTTTACTAATTATCCCAAAATAATTTTCTCAAACATCTGGGATAATTAACTCTGTTATAGAAAAAGGGGGATTTTTTTTTTCCGAACTGACTAATTATACCTCTATATTTGGAAAACTTCTCACTTTAGTGTCCACGGAAATAATTGACCCAGCTGCAAACAGTTTCCTGCAACCAAATACATTTAACAACATGATGACAAAACTGCTAATGTTCTGGTGGTGATGCAAATCAGAGAGAAGTTATGAACTTTAAAAGAGAAAAAAAAAAAAAAGATATCTGGGAGTGTGTTTGCTAAATGTTTTAAAGTCACGCTAGAAATAAGAAATAGTTTTCGCCAGAGCCCCCTTTCCCAGTATGATGGCATTCCCTCACAAATTGAAAATAGTATCCGGCTAGCTGCGACGTTACTGGAGAAGCTGCAGTGTTGCATAAGTTATGAACTTTAGGGGAAATAAAATTTCTTTCCTCACGTGATTGAGTGTACAAACAAAATTGGGACATAAATAGCATCTGGTAAGCCACGATGCTGCTACTGACGCTGCAAGCGATACTGCTAGCTAAAGCACAATGCTGCAGAAGTTAAGAACCTAAAAAGAAATAAAAATTAGATATCTGGGAGGGCTTCTTCCGAGTGTGTTTGTTAAAAGCATTTTGAAGTCAAACTAGAATTGTTTTCGCTGTGGCTCGCTTTTTGAAACCGAGCCCCGGATTTCCTGGCGTGATGGAGTGCACAAACAAATTGGGACGTAAATGTGGTTAATTGCAAGACTATCAGCGACGCTGCTAGTCATGCTGTTAGCGATGCTGCTAGCGATGCTGTTAGCGACGTTTCTAGCAAGACTGTGATGGAAAGAAAATAAAAAAATACATATCTGGGAGGGTATTTTCCGAGTGTGTCTACCAAATGCGTTTTGGAGTCACTCTAGAATTTTTAATTTTACTCAGAGAAACCGAGCCCTGAATTTCCTGGCGTGATGGCGCGCACGTTTGTATGAAAATATCATCTGCTTAGCTGCGATGCTGCTAGCAAAGCCGCAACGGTGCTAGCATTTGCTAGCTTGCCGCCAAAGCCAACATTTTGGGGGGAGTTCTTTTTTTTTTTTTTTAGTTTACTGTTCCCTGGAAATATGATGTTGATGATTTCAAGCCCCGGGTAACATATCTTCTAAAAAGAACATTGTCATTGACCTCCATTTTGGTTCGAAATGTGTCGCCGTGTTGTTGATTACGGGCACATTGATCTTAGCACCCGCGTACCCGCGCTCCTTCTGGTTTTTACTTTTGCTCTCCCTCCCACTCGCCTGGAAGTCCACGTGGTTGCACCTCTCCACAGATTTGCCACCACTTAGTATGCCGCGCCACCCCAAAGCATCTACGGTTTACTCGGAGCAGGAAGTGCACACAAGGTCCGGGTTGTGACCTGCTGCCTCCAGGCTGGAGGGAGAGTTGGAAAAAAAATAGTGCCATGGACCTTTGTTTCATTGTGAGGCGATTGGACTTCAGAATTAGGATGTAACCTTTTACCGCGCTGGCCTGAATTTTTGGCATATTTTGTGTGTCGGCCTGTGTGTACGTGCGCGGGTGTGTGTATGGCGACCATAGAGGGAATAGTTTATTCACCAGCCTGTACTGCTTACTGCCTCCAACCCTTTCCTGTCAGACGATGATCTCGATGCACGCTTGTGTTTGCGCACCTGCTTGCTCTAATTTCCCCCCCAGTCAAATGATTAACGTTCCTACAGTGTCTGGGAAACTCGTTCTCCTAGACAATTCGATATCACGTCCATAGGAGGGACGGACACAGGCAGGGAACCTTAGAAATTATCTTTTAAGCCTAATAAATTTGACACATTTAGCCGCTTCGCCCAGTTTGACGGGAATAATAGAGATGTCGTGCAATTCCGGCACCGCACGCCAGTCCCCCGTATTCAATATCCTTCTTTTTTTTTTTTTTCTTTTTTTTCCCCGTTCAAGCCCTCGTTGCATTACATCCCTTACCGATGCAAATTGCGTGACCGCTTGATTGAGCGGTCGGTCCCGGAGACGTGGAAGAATTGCTATTTTGGAAATGTTTAACCGTCTTCTCGGTTTTAACATCGTTTTAACAAAGTTCTTCCATGTTGTTTGGTCACACGGCCCGCTGAGGCAACATGATTTTGAGAATTGGGACCGGAGCCTGACCCACATATGGGCTTCCAAGACCAGTATTTCAGTATTTAGGAAAAAAAAAAAGTATACATATATAAATGAGCTGTATCTGTCTGCACTTTACACTTTGTTTGTTTGTTTGTTTGTTAGAAGTTTATTAGGACAGTGTACAAACACATTAAGCACAGAGGCAGAGACGTTTGTACCAGATTATAGCTCATAGCTAATTTCCATCTGTAGTCTTTTAATGTTTCATTGTTTGTTTATTGTGCACTTTACTGTTGATGTAAAAAACTATGTCTATGTGCTCTATTTTTTTGTTACTTTCATGTCCTGTCATGAGAGTTACAAGCGTCTTCTTGATTCCTCTGTAAGTCTAGTACATGTAGAGAAATTGACAATAAAGATGACTGACTTATGTTAAGAGATTTACAGGTGATACTTTTGAACTGACATCAGTCTCGCCTCAGAAAGATGTCAGAGATTATGTTTGAAATTCAACCTTGGATTTTTTAACACAGACAAAATTGGGATTTCAGAAAGAAGTTAGTGTTATAATGTCGAGTGGATGTTAATGTTTCATTTCATTTCATTTATTGGTTTATTAGGACAGTGTACAATTACATTAAGCATAGCGGCAGAGATGTTTGTACCAGATTGTAGCTCATTGCTAATTTCCATCTGTAGTCCTGGGAAGACAATACAAATGTAAAACTCTACCAATAGACAAATGTTACGACACGGGCCAGTGGTTGGGTAACAAAGAACAGGTCGTCATCAGCAGCAAAATGAAATGACATTTTATTGACTCGCCAAGTGACTCTGCAAACTGTTAATTCTGCTTTTGAACGAAAACGCCGAACGCAGCAAACAGAGCAGTACTGTCCTTGGGGAGCGCTGTTGCACAGTAAGCTCCAGCGCAACAGGTGAAATGAACAGAGAAGAAAAAAGACAACATGGCAATTTGAGAAGAATTCCCCGTCCCCCACGCCGAACATGGGTTGAACGGCTGAACTCTGAATTCTGAACTCTGCACTGGAGGGGTTGCATAACAACCACAGCAACATAAAGGAAATATAGGAAGTATGCCTGGCAACAACATTAGGAGCAGACGTACCTGTTTACGTCAAGCATATGAGAGCCTACCGGCCGATCGAATCGCCCTTAACGATAATAAAACAGCTCAGCAGTGTACAACCGGGAGGAAAAAAAAAAAACAACCTGAAATAGTACAGAATTACCAATTTGAAGTCAAGGATTCTGTTGGCTCATGTTTCTGCTTCCTGTATGTTCCTGAACAGACCCTGCCAATGTGACCCAAACAACAGGAGTTCTTTCCTATTATTAACTGTTGATTGTTGAAAAAACACTCGAATGGCTATTACTGAGACGTGGGAGGTAGCATTTCGCAACGACATGCTTCAGGAGTCGCACAAAGAAACCCAAAGCGCCTCTGAAAACAGGAAAGGCCTCGATTTCAGGCGCTCTCTGCTTTTTAGCCCCCTCCGTCTGCAATTACGAGAGTCTCTCATTCCTCATTCATCCCCTCTGTTATGTAAGGTAATGAGACGAAGGTGTCAGGGGTTCGCGTGTCACGGAGACGGTCTTAACGGGATCCGGGGAGGTTATTTCATCGAGTGGCCGGGATCGTTCTCTCCCGAGAAACAGGAGCTCTGGACGTCATCGGGAGATTGGAAATTAATGAGGTTTGACCCTGGGTGTCAATCATAATAACATCCGATGGCGAAAAAAGCGCCTGGATTCGGATTTAAGTAACAACGTGGCGACATGTGGGGGGAAAAAAAAGCCAGAGGTTCTGAAAACAGTCGAAAGAAAATCTGAATTTATTCACGTCTTGGGGCTGGTAATCCGTTCGGAGAGGAGTCTGTGTTACAGACAGACACCGGTCGTTTGAGGACCAGGTCAGTCCAGGCCGAAGCTCGCGTCGCTCATCAGCAGAGGTTTGCACTCAGAATGCGATTCTAGTTTGTCACTCGGAGGCGACGTAAAGGCCGTCACTAAGATCTCTGAGCTTCAGCACCTAAGCGCTCCTTGAGTGCCCGTCGGCTCGGGACGCGATCTCCTCCCGACCGAGGATCGGTTTCATTTCATGGTCGGTCTCAGGCTCGGGACGGACATTAGTCTCATTGGAAAAAGCTGATTTGACTTCCCTTAAAATGGATGAACGTCACACGGCCTTAAAGTCCGAGATGCTTTTTTAAGGTCATTTAAACTCCTCTTTTCTTTTCATTTTCATCATTTTTTTTTACTTACAAAGTGACCGCGATCAGTCCAACTTCTGAGATGTAGAATCTGAATCCTATTACCTGTGAAAGTTTGCAGGGTTTGACAGGTGAAGCCGCGGGAGGAAAGGTGACTTTAGAAATAAAGATTTAATAATCCTCTGTTCATGAAATCTCTTTTATTTCCCGCTTTGACCAACATCAAGGTTTCATTGACATGGAGTCCCGTGGCAGAAGGGAGGGGATTCATTTAGGTGTCCAACCGTAGTATCCCCAGTTTGTTTGATTAAAAACAAAACTGTAAGAAAGGTCAGCAGATGGTCAATTTAAGGCATTGGCTTTTTCTTCTTATCCTCTGTTGTTTCACCCAGAGACGCACCCCAAAACCAAGAGGGCGGAGCCAAGACGCCTCGCTCCAAAACGGCATCCCGCTTCCCTAGACTGGGTCGCAACCGCAACCAGGAGGCCAGACCTGAACCCCAGAGCGGCGATCTTTAAATCCTCTGTGTTATGAATCACGGGGCGAGGACGGCGGCGCTTTCAGGGGTCTGAGGAACTCTTATCGGACCTTCGCAGCCTTCACGGCGAAAAGGAAAACAAAACAAACTTCAGCCAAGTAGACGAAGGTCCGAGAGAAGGCGGATCAGCGGATGACGGACGCCGGAAAAGCTCCCACCTCCCTCCTGTGGACGGACCAAGTCGTACAGCACCTTTTACCTCACCGAGATCCTCTAGGACTGTCTCACCTGGTGCACAATGAGATGTTGCAAAAGTGTTTTATTTCTTACTACGCTCATTTTTTTTATTTGTAGTGGAAGTGTATTACGGTCACAGTGCCTGCAGTGTTTTGTAGCTGCTTTTCCTGCTTCTGGGATGGACGGAGGGTGAGGGGTCGGGATGTTAGACTTGTTTGTTTTTAGCTAATGTGTCAGCGCTAACAGTGCCGTTCCACTTCCGATAACAGCGACGCCACTGCGAACCACCACCATCTACATCTGCTCCTTTAGCTTTTATGGCTACTCCGGATTATAATCTAGCAAGAGCGGATAGACAGAATGGCGCTCATGTTGTAGGATTGGGGTTAAACACCACTGTAACCTAAGCTAGCTACTTAAGTTACTATTATAATATCTTAACTAAGTTTCAAACACCTGCCGAGGTTAATAGTAGAAGATTTCGAGAAGATGTAAAAGTTCATAGGAAGGGTTCCCTTTTTTACGCCATCGGCCCGTTTGGGTGGGATTACCCCTCGCTTACATGTGTAACTAATGTTTGCTTGCAGGGATTTAACGCAGCGTTACATTGCAATTGAATGTTTTTAGCGTTGACTAAACACTCGAAGAGAAGCCTGCTTGTTAAGAGTGCAAGGCAAAAGACTCAAGTGTGTGTAAAACAGAAGCTCATGCATATGTAGGATTTACCCCAGAGTCGTCAGAAACTCTGGTCAAACGAGGAGGGATCGCGTTTGAAGGATTTTCCGGGGAAACTTGAATCAAAGGGTCGGCTCAATAGTGGTAAACACTGCTCACCGTCTACCAGGGGTAGTGAATAAACAGGACGTGTGGGTTTTTAATTAAGTTTTTGTTGCTGTACGGGAAACGACCCCCGCATACGTCCCGTCTCCTTTTTTTTTTTTTTGCAGTGCGGCGAGACGATCCGCGCGGGGCCAGATCATGGTGTTTTTTTTTTTTTTTTTTCTTTTTTCTATTAAGACTTCCTTTCACAGGGCTGGCAATTAAATCAGACTCCACAGAAGAGGCGAAAGTGCAAGCGGCCGAGCTCACTAAACATCACATTTTTTTTAAGACTTTTTGTTTGTTTGTTTCTTTAATGGCACTCTGCTGCACGCTAGCTGGAAAATACAATGTACCTTAAACAACGGATTGTATCTTTTTGCTGCGAAGGCAGTGAAGCGGCGTCTTGGCTGTGTTTTTAGGTGTAGCCCTGCCTTACAGTATATGCACTAGAAACATGTCGTTACCCGAATCCCGTTCTTTATCGGAGGCGGGACGCGTGCTCAAGGATTCGCCATCGTAACAATAAAAGTAGCCTTTTTTAACAGGCATTTCTTATACACTGCAGGACCACTACTCTGTGCAAACACTCCTGCTGTTTGTGCGCCGTGCAACGCACCTAAGAGACCCCCCCCCACCCCACCCCACCCGCTGGCAACTTGAAGAACAAATCCGGTTTTATTCTCCGTCTTTTATAGTTGACGGATCGCGTGAAAAGAGCAAAAAATTAGCCATGAATTGACCCCACTGTGTCATCGGCGTAGCGGAGCCACGGGGATTTAACTTCTGAGTCATGACAGATTTCTGTCAGTGGGATTCCACGCTCGAGATCAGTGTTTATCCGAAAAGAGGGGGGAGAGGAGAGGGCAGATGTCTGGGACGCAGCGAGCCCCGGCAGCCAGGAAACTGCGAGATTCAAAACTAGCCACAGCCGGCAAGTGTTTTTTTTTTTTTTTTCTCACGGCTTCATAATTGAATGAGAACGAAAGCGACAGTGGGAGTTTTCGAGGGCCGCCTCGTATTCGAGTCGAATGATGCCGGGAAAAAAAAAAAAAACAAAAAAAAAAGCAAAAGGCGGAATGTGATATTTCAACCGGCTTAGCCAAAAAAGTGGATTGATTGATGGAAACAGGCGAACACCTGCAGGCATGAATGGCAGCGGCAGGGGAAGGACTGATCCTGACTGATGTCTGTCCTCATCACTCTCGCGTTTGAAACCTCCCTCAGAGTTTCCATGTCGGAGAATATTATTTAAGCCTCTTGTTCTTTTTTTTTTTTTTTTTTTTTTTTTTTGGATTTCTCTCCTCATCTCCACATTTGGGGGTGACTTATTTCTGTCTCTGCTCATGCCACAATATGTAGTTCAATTAAAAAAAAAAATGAAAGTCAGCACTGAATATTAATGTTCCGCCTCCTGTTAATACGTTGCTATTTAGTCA
This sequence comes from Fistularia commersonii, assembly GCF_037954325.1. Lineage (NCBI taxonomy): Eukaryota > Metazoa > Chordata > Actinopteri > Syngnathiformes > Fistulariidae > Fistularia > Fistularia commersonii. The sequence continues at coordinate 6,470,866 of NC_141316.1, forward strand.
TCATTAACATATTTCTCATGGCCAAACTCTACATACACTTATCCCCAATAATCTTTTAATATCTGTTAATTGATAACCAATAAAGAAGATTGACTCAAACTGCTTATACACATGTTTTAACCTCATTTGTCACATCCAAACACAGAAATGCTACTTTTTTTTTTCCTATCTCAACAAGCGGTTACCAGAAAGTCACTGAGGAGAAGCATCTTTATAAAAGAGCTTTAGCAGGTGTATTGTATTATATTATACCACATATAAGTTATAACATGTAATAAGCACGTGAATAAGTGCTTCGTAACGACTAATATGTAACCAATAACAAGCAATATCCCTGTTAGTAAAATGCGGTTGATGGTAAACAAGCTACTTGATGAATGGGTGGATTATTTGGAGAAAAGGTGAAATAAGGATCAAATCGCCACACATTTCCACCCTGCAGTTTGTTGAGTGGCTGACTTTGGAATAATCAACGGTTGATCTTCCTTCCCAGTGAGCCTGGGTTCATAACTAATATCTAGCTAATATCGTTCGGTGTTTATTCGTTCCGTGCGTTTGCTCCCGAAGATTCGAAGCGCGAATTCATCGGCGGCGGATCGTCGTTGGCGGGCGTTTGAAGTTGAAGTGCAGGGGAGGCGACGACGATGGCGGCGGCAGGGGAGTCACATGACGTCCCATCTAAGAAAGGAAATCATTTAGTTAATTTTCACTTGCTTTTTTTCTCCAAATGGTTTCTTCCTCTTCTTTCACCCCTTTGTCAACATCATTCAAAGAAATTCTGCATTCGATTGAAATAATGGCAACAAAGCCCCCCCCAAACCAGCGAAAACAGCATGCAAGTATATCAAATATTGTCATAATATGCCGGAGGTTAGCGCTTGGCCTTGCAGTAACCAGGACTGTTGAGCCGCATTTTGTAATAACAGTGCATTTTGTAATAAACGTCCAAAATGTAATAACTTTTTCATTTCATTTTGTAATAAAGCCGCATTTTGTAATAAAGCCGCATTTTGTAATAAACTGCCCCAACGCATTTTGTAATAAATTTTGCTGCATTATGTAATAAGTTATTACATATTGAGAAGATTATTACAAAATGCACTTGCAACTTTTTTATTCTCGAGGAAATGTAATAACATGGTGCATTATGTAATAACAATTCTAAAGCATAAGTTTGTTAATTGTATTTTATTTTACTTAAAAGTATTTGTAAAAGCTGGGCCTATTAATTAGTATCACTGTATTAGCCTAGTAGCAGTACTTAGCAATTACTATCAGTACACTATTCAAAGGTTGCATTAACAGAGAATATTCTATAAATTCCATGTTATTACATTTCCTAGAGAATAAAAAAGTTGCAAGTGCATTTTGTAATAATCTTCTCAAAATGTAATAACTTATTACATAATGCGGCAAAATTCATTACAAAATGCGTCGGGGCAGTTTATTACAAAATGCGGCTTTATTACAAAATGAAATGAAAAAGTTATCACAAAATGCGTCTCAACAAGGACACTGATTGGTTCTGATAGGGAGCCTTTCCTGTGTGATTCTCCATGGAGGAGGACTTTGAGGACTTTGGTTTCCTCCCACCGTCCAAAAACATGTCGGAGTTACATCGTAGACCCTCCATTGTGCAAAGAGTGAGAATGATTGGTGAAATGGTTGGTCCCCAACTTTTTTTGTACAAGGGACCTATTTTCATGAAATTGTTTTTGCCGACCGGTTAGAGGTATGGAGGGTTCAAATAATTAAAACTTTTGTCGGTTCACAGTATTTAATCCCAAATACAACAATTAAACTTCATATTAGGCAGTTACAATATAGTAAAGTGAAGGGGAAAACCTTGGTTTTTGCCAAATAAGATCCGGAAGATCTAATGAAATAACTACCATTTGTACCAAGAAAGATGGGGTTTGGGACCCCGGATATATGATATTAATGAAAGGGTGAATGTTTGTGTGTCTCTACATGTGACCCTGTGATCCAGAGACTTGTAAACTATCAGTTCAACTAGTTTGATTTCTGAGAAGGTTCAGGAACTCCTAAAGATGTGGCCCCAGCAGATCATCATCATTAATTATTTGTATTTTAGTTTGGCCCTTTATATTTCCCTCACTTGTCAATCAACCATTCAAACTCCCCAAGTTTTCAACCCCGATCAACAAATGGTTTTAAACTCAAAATGCGTAGCGGTTGCTTTGAATCGATCGAACGCATCGACATTTCCCGTCCGTCTCGTCCAAATAAAGCACGAATGAAACATTTCGCCACCTTGAAGCCGCCGGTCAGAGAGAGGTCGAGGGGAAGCGTGATCACGCCGCAGAGATATTCTCTTCACCGTGTGTCGTGGGCGTTCTACGTTCACACTGAGGAGGACCCCAACGATAAAGAGCTACGTATTTATCTATGGATAAAGGCAAAAGTTCATTAGGCAACTCTGCTGTACGGATGAATGCATGTTCATGTGTGTGTGTAGGCATTTGCAAGGACACGACCACGTGAACGCTCGCGTCTACGAGCCGGACGCACGAAGGCGTATGTCTTCGGAGCCTCCGCGGCTTCTTCTGCGTCCGTCCGCGTTTTTCAATCCCCGCCGCCTCGCTAAGCTCTCCGAGCTTATATTTGAAGCGCCCCGGCTCTTTTGTGTGAGCCGACGTTTGTTGTGCTTTGGCTCTTTGCTGCAGCGGGTCAGCAGAGAGAGGAAGTGGTGAGGAGCCACACAACACTCATTGTCCATTGACCAGAAAATTGGTTACAAGCCCCTGTTTTGGGAGCAGGACAGCTGCTTCTGGCAGCCATGGATTTTATATCCAAAAACCGGCTGCATGTGACCCCCCCCCCCCGCACACACACACACACACACACACACAAACATCTGTTCCATTGTTTTTAAAGCAACCGAACTGAGCCGGATGGAGTAGCCTGTGCACTCATTGGGGTTTAAAAATCAATTTTCTAGATTGTAAGTTATTTCTTGATAATTTCCAGCAATTTTGCAGAGATTTTTAATGATTTCATTGTTATGTATTAAAATAATGTAAATTATGTAATGTATAGATACATTTTTTATTGTATTTATTATTCTAGCTCCTTTCTTTCCAAAAATATTTTTTCCACGTATTCCAATTAACTTAAGATGGACATCTCAAAAAAAATAAAACGAACACTAAAATAGCACATCCTAGATATTAATGAATAAAATATTTTTATTAAACACTTTGTTTTTTACATAGTTGAAAGTGCTGACAACGAAATCACACCAAAATGATCAATGGAAATCACACTCAAAATGAAAGTGAGAAAACACACTACAGGCGGATCCGACGTCAACGTAACGTCCTTGAAACAAATCAAAATGAATCAGTGTTGCTTCCTAAGTGGATTCCACACAAGTGTGATTGACTTGGAGTTACATTGTGTTGTTTTATGTGTTCCCTTTATTTTTTTGAGATGTATATTTGCAGCTCAACTACCTCTACCGCACTTTCCGCTTTCAGCTGCGCGAATTGAAATTTCCCTTTTGTGGGACAATTAAAGGTGCATTCTAATCTAATCATTCTAATCTAGCCTGAATTCTGTTTACCTCCCTATCTCACGAAGAAAGAGGTGACCCGCCGCGTCTTGTCGAGGCGTTATACCGTCCGACGACCCGGCGATGAATAGATTTGCAGGCTGGCGATCATCCCTTTGCACCTTCTCGCCGTCCAGCTTTTCTCCTTGAACACGCCGGAGTCCGTCCGCTGGAAAGGGCCGCGCGTCATTACCCCGCTCTCGCCTTTGTGTGAGGAACATGAAGGACGAGCGGGATCTGGTTTAAACAAGGTCACTGTATAAACAGCCCTCGTATCTTAAGAGCGCACGAGGCGTTCGCTCATTATAACGATAAGGAAACACCGCGGCGCCCGGTGGACCAGGGGCCCTATTAGAAAGACGGATTAGCCCGAGATTTATATTTATGCTTACAAGTCAGACAACAGCCGGTGTTCCTCAGCGGACCGGAGTCTGGCGGGACTCCGCTCGGTCCGGAGTGCTCGTTGCCGTGGCGGCGGCCTTCGGCGGCGCCGAAGGTACGCAACAATGCCGTTTGTGAAAGCTAAAAAGATCCGAGGTGTTGTGAGTTACGATATTTCCTCCAGATTGGAAACACGTGTGTTAAAGTTGTATGAACCCCGGCACGGCTCTGTCATATATATCCGGAACACGTGTTCCATATTTGTTTCATATTCCTTGGTGTTTCTCAGGGATGCAACTTGACCCTGACTTGCCTATTAGGCGTATACACTCGTGATTATTGTTTTGCGGTGCTGATTGCCGGGCTTTAGGGGCACGACGGAACGCTCGCAACCTCCACCTACGACGCCCGGGACGCCTTTTGATGTGTTTTTATTTGCATCGAACATGTGATTTTGTGGGCGGCGCAGCAGCGCTGAGGTCAGCGCGTCCGCCTCGCAGCAAACAGGTCACCGGTTGGATCCCAACTGTATGGAGTTTCCTGCATGGAGACTCTGAAGAAGAACGGTTGTATGTCTGGAAGTGTCCCTGCGATCGATTGGTTACTGGACCCGAGGGAACCCTGCCTCTCGGCCAATGACGGCCGAGAAAAGGCTCCCGGGACCCACAGGCGGTAAAGACAATGAATGAATGTGATTTTACCGTGGCTTCTTGTGTTGAATGGAAACTGATGAGGAACCTCAGTGGCTTGTTTAACGCATAAACCCAAGTTCCATCATATGTAGCATCATTAATACAGCAGAACCTGGGCGTACGAACGCCCCGAATCACGACCACATTGCCCGACGGACAGAGTGTCCCATCAAATGTTAAATCAAGCTGAGAACAAGCTTTGGTGCACCAACACATAAATAAACACTCGCGGGCTTTCCGCGTCGTAGCATAGCAGCATAGTAGCGTAGTAGCATAGTAGCAGTCATGTGTGGTATTCTGTGTTGTTTACATAAATTTCCTCTTGTTGTAATATTTTTTTTGTGCTTCTTCAGTGAGTTAGCCCTCACTATGCCCCCCATCTCCCCCCAAAAAGTTGCTAGTGCTAGTGCTGTAGGGATTGGCAACCTTTACCACTCAAAGAGCCATTGGGACCATTTTAAACACAGTAAAATAAACAATGGGAGCCACACAACACTCTTGAAATTTAAAATGAATAAACACGCCATATAATGTAAATTTTTTGCCGGTATGCTATGTATAAACAAAACGTGTTGGATTTTTTGTGTTGCAGAAAAAACAAAATTACAGTTCTGCATGCACCAAAACATTTTGAACTCCGAAAAAAGACATTGGGTTGAAGGTTACTTTTAAACGAAATATTCTTGTATTTCTGAAAACATAAAGGCGGATATAAATTGTCCACCGGCAGCCGACCAAAAATGCCATCCGCTCTCTGTGTGTTTGCGCGTGGAGACGCTTATTAAGAGCGACAAAAATACTTGAATACATTTTGTTAAGATGTTACAAGATTGACATAATCTTCAAATTTTAAATGACATTTGAAAAGTGATCGAACTAAAATAAAATCTTAACATTTTCATTAAATATTCGTTAATTATTTTCAAAAGCCACAGGATCAGAGAGCCACTGGTTGTCGACCCCTGGGCTAGCGGTACTAAGAAGTATCACAGTTGCTCGAAACAAGAAAATACTAGCTAAAAATGAGACAATCCTGAGGTACAAAAATGCGCTAAAGACGGCTGATGCGGCTAAAGGGGTGGCCATGTTAACAAAGTTAAGTCTTAGAAAATGAAAATTAATTCAGAGTCAAAGAACAAACTGAATTCCTGAGGCGAGGTTCTACAGTTTATTATCGGCTGATTTAAAAAAAAAGGCAGAAACCAGAAAGGTGGAGTTCTTCCACGCTTTGAACAAGACCTCGTTACAATATCACACGCCGTTGCTTCATCAACACTCCATTTCCACCTTCCATCTGACACTTTCACCCTGGAGGAGGATCCGGCGTTCCCGACGAAGTCGCCGGAGAGACGGCGCCAGCACGCGCTGCCTGAGCTTGACATCGCTTTAACTTCACACCGTGTCATACGGCGTGAAGAAAGAAAGGCAAATAAGAAAAAAAGTCCTCCATGAATAAATGGTTTTTAGATTTTCAAGTAATTTCTACTTTCCGGGGAACTTAGATCATTAGAATCAGAATCGCCGAATGGGTTTTTTTTATTATTCCCCTGCCATTCTAAAACTCAGTTAATTGGACATGACATTTTAATGACCTATTTGCTTTAATTTAAATATACATGACTTAATTTAATTGGCACATTGTGGTTTTGCGGCTGACCTCACCGCACATGTGTGACACCCGTCATAGCCAGCGGGTCACGCAGAGGTCAGCCGAGGGTCGTGAAGAGGTCAAGCTCAGGTCCCGCGTTCAAAGATTGAAAACGCAGGATCCTCCTCCCGTCCCGCCGTCCCCGTCTGGCGTGTCTGACGACCCGCCACCTCTGCTCTCCCCCGCCGACATCACTCCCGACGGCGCCGTCCTTTCTCTTGTGTCATCCGAGTTCAGATCAACCCGTCGCTCTCGGCTCGAAGGCCGAGGCCGACGAACCAGCCAGGCCCCGTCTCACTCGACTCACCGGTCTTGATAACCTTGGTTTGCAAACTGATCGCGAACAAATTGTCCTACGATCAATCTTTGAATCGAGCAGCAAACAAGTAGCATTGTAGCGTGCTAGCATAGTGGCGGTCATACATTGTAATCTGTGGTTTACATTGTTCATCATTGAATCCCCCTGTTTTTTTTTTCTTTTAAGTAAGATAGCCCTCATTATGGCTCCCCAAAAAGTTATGAGTGCTAGCGGTGTTAAGAGGAAGTTAAGAATTACAGTTGATCTGGAGATGGACATAATAGCTAAATGTTAGCGGTGTTCTCACGCTCGTACTGCGTAGCGCTCTGCATTACTCACATTGTTGTTCTCCTGTTGTATCACTTCTTTTGCACTGCTTTAGTAAGTAAGCTCTCATTATGGCCCCATAATTGTTGCTAGTGGTATCAAGAAGTCGATCTGAACAAGGAAATAATAGAGAGCTTTGTTACAGATATTGCCAATTGCTGCAACACGGCTAAGTCAACCATCTGTACAATTCTCAAAAACACGTTTGCAGAGCAAAGCTCTCAAATCTTAGAAGAAGTAGAAAAGAGATGGTTAGCATGAATGAATGAATGAATGAAAGAGATAGCGTTAGCTATGTGAGAAGGCTTTCCTTTTGCTCGCTGATTCAGTGAAGGAAATGCCCAGCACTAGTCTTGGAAAGAAAAGAAAGAGCACCAGAATTAATTAAGGTTAATAGGTTAGTAAATTAATCAATTAAGGTTATCTTTAATACCCTAGTTTTTAATACTTTTTTTTTAATATCTCACAGTGTGCTTTTGGAGAATGACTCAATGGGATTTACGTCGATTCAAACGGGAAACATTGATTCGGTTCACAAATATTTGAGTTTGCGAACTGAGTCAAAAAATTAATTCCATTTGTAATTAGAGGTTGGTTTTGGGTTCTCACCGGCAGGAAGGGACAGTGGAAGGGACCAATGTCGGGGCTGGTGCATTTACGCTTCTTACTCAAAAACAAACGCTGCAAAGAGGAGGGGAATAATAGGACACAGACAACACGGAAAGGGAAGTTGTTTCAGCATTTATGTTATTCATGGTGAGATTAATAATGCCGGACTATCACCTGGGATGTTATTATTTCCTCCCTTTGCCGTGTGAAGAGCCCTGTCATTAGCTAACTTTGTACTTGTTTTGCTCTTCTGTTCCGAAGGACCAGAAGAGACCAGTTCGTCGGGCTATTTTAGCACAATTATGTCCATTTTCTCGACAGTCGCAAGAAAACCGCTGACCGTGATAGTTAAAAATGCCGCCCCGCAAGACACATCTGGTAATGGGCGGGGCTTACGAGTCATACCATAGAACTGTAGGTAGATCCTGCTAACAGAGCTGAATTGTCCATGGTCACTGGTTCCTCAGCCGTCTGCATGCACAGAGAAACTGCCTCGTCCCCCAAAAGGTTGTACGAATCGCAAAAAGTTCCTACGATGCGAAAGTTGCTAATAACAGCTAACGAAAATCAGTTAAAATTACAATATCTATCGCGTCTTTCCATTAACATTCCTTGTTTTAACTTTGAAAGCCTTTAGTGCAGTTAAAGTTTACACCGCTCGCTGTGACGTCAGCGAGGCAGCCGGAGTCGACAGCTTGGACAGACGTCCGAAAGCGAGAGGCAACTTCACCTCGTTTCGTTATCCTCCCGTCCGCCGCTGCCACCAAGTATGAAAGATATCCGGCCAACGTTTTGAAGTTTGCATAAGAATCTCGCCGTGCGTGTCCACGGTCCGTTTGGACGGTTTGATGTTACTTCTGTGAAGATGCCGATTCTCAAGCTCCCTTCGAAAGTCTTCGCCATCGCCGAGGGCTCTGTTGTCGTTTACGCTCTCCTCGCCTCTTCATCAGTTGGAGTTTAAGCCGCGCTCGCAGGTGTTCTCATCAAGCTTCTTGCTTGATCAAAAAGAAGCTGCAGGCTATTGTGAGAGTCCGCGATAGCTTCGGAGGCAGGCGGAGCGCACTGCGGTATCTGGCGGAGACGTCGTGAGGTGAAGGTCAGATGACGGGACGGGAGGTCCAGGGGAAACGTCTCGAATCGAGAGCTCGAGAGCAAGATGCGGCTTTCCGTGGCGGATGAGCGGCAAGCCGGCGCCGGGTCACATGCAAATTTGTTTCACGCCTCTTTTCACCGCTAATTTGTGGTAATCAGCAAATCTACCGCAGTAAATTGTTTCCATATCAAGACGCCGGTAAACAGCTTACCGATAACACATGCTCACGATGTGTTTCCCATGTTCTGCAGATTGAGGGCACAGTCATTAACATAATCCATCGCACCTTATCTTTAGATAAGATTCAACTTCTGATCCACTGTTGTTGGCAGATCATGTGAACTTTATTGGTCGTGGCGGGGGAGTCGATCGGGAAATGCTCGACGGGAAATGATCAATTCCACAATGAGGTGAATCGGCGGCAGAGCAGCGGCGGGGGGGCGAGGGGCGAGCTCAAGACTGATCCTCTACAGAAAGAATGACCGGTCGACCAAAAAGTCCTGTGCGAGGAAGCGAAACACCGCTTGGCATCGAGGGAAACGCAGCGCGCTGAGTCACATCTGGATCGTGATTGGAAATCTGCTCTCCTGCCGTGAGTAAGAGGTCGTGTGGGACGACATAATTACGGCCTTAATCACGAGGAGCGAGGTTTCACGGCCCTCGCTGAACCTTAGCAGAGGCCGGGAAGGGGGGGTTCGGCCACAGAAACCCAACTAATGTCCGATGGAAAAGTCGTGACTGAGCTTTATTCTATCCCCCTCCTGACGTCTCCAGCTGCTCTCTGGGATTTATTGTAGTATTTGTAGCAGTGGCACTGTTTTTTGGAGGATCTCGGTCATCCGGGTCATGGTGAATTCTTGTCGAAATCTTCTTGTCACATCAGCTGGACTTGAATTTCTTCACTTGAAGATGTTTCACCCCCTCATACTCGAGGCTTCTTCAGTCCTAATGGCTCGTGGGGAGTTTCAACATATAAGTGCCAGGGTTTTGGGCGGGTCTAGCCTAGGATGGCTTGTTATGCAAATGGAGCTCAATTGGCAGAAACTAGGCATAAGGTGGTTGCTATGCTAATGGAGGTGTTGTTAGGTGGGAACAGAGGAGCAACTTTTGGGGATCTACCTGGATCAGAGTGGGGAAAAGGTGAAGCCAAACTTCTCAGAATGCAAAACAAAGGAGTGAAACCTGCTGGACCACATGGACTGAGTGGTGGCGGATCTTTCCAGATTGTTTGGAGGGTGCAGATGGGCTTGGTTTGGTCCTTGTGTGTAAATCTTGTTAAATCTTGTCCCCTCTCTATCTTTTGACAAAGATGGCTACTTCGACACCTCTCTCAAACCATCTGTCTCCACCGGACAGAATCCGGACATCGCTGTCTTCAAAGAAACGGCCCTTGTCCTTCCAGTGTAGGTGGACTGCAAGAGTCCCGTCCCGAGGTGTTGGCCGTCCTCCGTTGGGCCTTCCGTTTGTGTCGACAAGATGATTTTGACAAGAACTCAGCGGTCGGGCTATCGCGCGCAACTCAGAAATAGCAGAACACGGCAAAGACGCTACCCTTCCTTGGCCCCAAAGCCAAGCGGAGTCAGGTTTCAGTGTGCCGCCTGGAAACGAGCATCCGAGTGCACGGCGGGGCTGGAACGGGAGGGATGGAAGTGGAGGAAGAATGAGATCAAGTGAGGGAGGAGGTGAGAGGGTGGACTGGAGGAGAAATTAAGTCGGTGAGACTGGAAGGGAAGGGACGGAGAGGAGCTTCTGCCTCCCCTCCTCTTCAGCGATGGAGACGGGATCCGAAGTGGCTGCTGTCCCTGGAGACGTCCGAGCCGATTCATCTCGCGAACGCCGAGCGAAGGTCGACCTCGTTTGTTCCCCCGGAGAGACGAGCGGGTCCTTCGCGTGAGGGAGGAGATGTCAAGGTCTTGTCGGTTTTCCCGGTATGAGTAGAAACGTGCACTGGGAAGCTGACGGACGATGATATGTTTCCCTGTCCGGCGAGTGATTCTGGTGAACGACCTTCATCTCGGCGAGGACGGATCGCTCGGCCAAGTTCTTGCACAGCTGCGCGAGGCCGTCGGTTCGAAACCTGCGTCGCATCACATTACCGATGCACAGAATAAGGCAACTCGTCTTACAGAACCTCCCGGTTGCGGAGGACATCATGCCTTCGTGGTCGGGAGAAGTGTACGGGTCAGGTCAAGCTGAGGGTGACGGAAAGGTAGGAATAGATACTTGCAGAGTAGACGGCAAAAACATGTAAGAAAGCGGGTTAAAAGTCATAGCGGGAATAAACTTGGAAGGCGATAGGATACTACGGTGGGAAGATGTGGGGTGGATCTTGAGATGAGGATAATATGCTGACTACGGATGTTGGCTAACTCGTGAGGGGACAGGACGGGACCATCGGAAAGAATCCCACATAAGGTGAAGGACAAAGAAGGGACCAATCAGGAGACGACAGCAAGGAGACGGTCCTTAGAGGATATCTGGAGTCAGAACGAAGTGAAGAACTGTCGATCTTACGAACTGACCCGCATGCTGCTTCGGGGACCGAAGACTGACCCGGGTCCTGGAGCTTCTCAACAACCACTGAGCCTGTATATATATATATATATACACTGCTCAAAAAAATAAAGGGAACACTTAAAAAACACATCCTAGATCTAAGTGAATGAAATATTCTTATGAAATACTTTGCTCTTTACACAGTTGAACGTGCTGACAACCAAATCACACAAAAATGTTCAATGGAAATCAATTGTATCAACCCACGGAGGTCTGGATAAGAATCACACTCAAAATTAAAGTGTAAAAACAAACTCCAGGCTGATCCAACTTTGATGTAATGTCCTTAAAACAAGTCAAAATGAATCTGTGTTGCTTCCTGAGTGGACACTATGATTTCACAGAAGTGTGATTGACTTGGAGTTACATTGTGTTGTTCAAGTGTTCCCTTTATTTTTTTGAGCAGTATATATATATTTTGTTGTGTTTTGTGTGATGCTTGGAGAGGAATGAGTTAGGAAATGCAACTGCTCAGGTTATTGAATGCACAGGAGGACTGAGTGAAGGACGCCGGACTCCGACTCAGTCCACGGATGAGATGCTAATTCAGGGACGGGAACTCCCTTGAAATGATGGTGGCAGAAGTTCTGAAGGTCCGGGTACTTTTGACCCGAGGAAAGTCTCTTGACTCTGGTTTGAGTTTTAAGAAACGGATGTTCGAGACAGGTGTCGACCCACTAGCCTTCAGATCGAAGTTCCCCTCCTTCGGTCGCCGTCCAGCCTGGAATAACTGGAGCGTAGCCGGTCGGCTTCCCCGCTTCCCCGCTCTAAGTGGCGTGCATTAGGCCCGGCTCCAGCCCGACTCACTACTAGCGGGAGGCATTTGTTCCCTTAAGTCCCATTTGTCACCTTAAGTCAATCCTGCTTTATTTTATTTGGCCTTGTATCCGTCCCACATGGCAGATTGCAAAAAAGAAAAAAAAAAACTCAACTCAGTAGTCGGTCTGATTGCATTTGGGCGTAAATTAGCCGTCTGAAACGCTGCCAGCGCTGCGACTGAGCCGTAGGCGTAGCCAAACTACACCAGATGAACCGCAAATGGGCCCGTTATGGTGCAACACCAACCAACACATTGTTTCTGGTGTCCGGATAAGAATTATACATCGCTCCATCCAACACTTAGTTTAGGAGACCGGATCGCCGAAAATGGGCTCGTGGGCTTGTGTCGGCTCGGGGACCCAAGGTCGGACATTTCTACTCGAGCCAAAAGTTTCTGGTGGAACAGATTTCCTCCATGTTAGGAGGAAAAATGATTGGAATTCACCAACCAGTCCCTGAGAAATGCCTCATTTGTTGCCCATATATTCATTTTCATGTCTAATACCGACGTCCGACTCACCTCCGAATATCTTGAAAACCGGTGTCGGTTTTTTAAGTCGAGAGAACGAGGCGATATGGAACAATTAAAGATGAAAGTTTACAAGCTCAGAGATGAAACGTACAATTTTTGCCACCTCTTTTTTTAACTCATCTGAGGGTAAATTTGGGGTCGGCGTTATCGGACGCTTGAAGATCAGAGCGGCCGGGTTGAACTTTATCCTCAGCTCAGCAGGATTCCGCAGACGTTGTAACAGGTTGGAAGACCAAACCTGCCGGCGGCGGCCAACGGGTAAGGCTGTGGGACCTGATAAAATCCCGGTTATGGTCTGTAAACATGTGTAAGTGCAGAATTTCGGGCATTTCAATATCCTACCACCCTCAAAATGTTTTTTTTCCTGTTCTCGTCGGCTTCCACTCCTCCGAAGGACATATGCACTGACCGTTTGTAGAAAATTGCGATCCAGGCTGGAATTGTAAACAATGTTGTCGTCCATGTCTTTATCTCTATTTTCTGCATTTTACGTCCTTTTGTTCAACCTGGGTGATGGCTTTCTATAAACAGGAATTAATTCATTTGATTAAAAATGAATGGAAAAAAAAGGAAAAAAAATGTGAAAAATAATAATTTATATAATATATATATATATATAATAATCATAATAAAAAAAACTAAAAAAAAAAAAAAAAAACTTCTCAAAGGTCAGATTAGTTGTTTGTCAGCCTTCTTGATTTAAATGTCGGTGCCAACCTCTCGCACACAAAACTGGGATTGTCTTCACGCGAATAGATTTCAACGCGCCGATCGAATTTTGCCAGTTTTCTCTCAGAACCAGCGTTTCCACGGAAGGTGGCAGCTCCCCTCCTCCTCCTCGCGCTCCATAAATATGAAAAAACCCACATCAGTCGATTTTTTCCGCTCCGCGTCCAACGTGATCTCGTCCCCGAAGACGGCGCTCGCGGAGCCGTTGGCGTGACTTCGGCCTCCACCTGCTGCCCACTTCACATCCCACCGCGTTCGCTCGGTGAAGACTCTCTCGGGAGCCTCCTCGCAACAGATCGGCCGAAACCTGCATCTGCAAGGGCCTTTATTTCACCCGATCTCTGTGGATTCTCTCCCCTGGATGTGGATCTCAGTGACCCGCAGCCGGAGATTTATTCAGCCGAGCTTTGTGCTCAAAAGCCTTTAGTACCCATTTAGAGATTTTAACGCTGATCCCTTTTTTAAATGCAGCCTTTCTCGTGACACAATTAAAATGTGCTCGATGACATTTTTAAAATATCTTAAAAAGATATATAACATATTTATTTGTAATACACATGTATGTTAAATATATGTATTTGCATTTTATATATATGTTTATACATTTTTATTACATTTCTTCAAAGAAAATCAGTGGGAAAATTATTTATTATTATTATTATTGTCAAATTATTAATATTGATAATTATTAATTATGAAAAAGATATATATCATATTTATTTGTAATACATATCCATGTTGAAGATATGTATTCACATTTTATATACATATTTATATATGTACATATATTAAATTTATTCAAAGAAAATTGGAAGGGAAATTATTTATTATTATTGAATTATAAATATTAATAATTATCATATTATGAAAAAGATATATATCATATTAGTTGTAATACATATCTATGTTGAATATATGTCTTGAGATTTTATATATATGTATATATATGAATACATACATATATATATGTACATATAATGTCTTAATGAAATTAGAAGGAAAATTATTTCTCACCTTTTTTATTTTCATGTTTTGGGGAAAAATGTCAAATGAATATCCCATCAGATAAGACATTATCGTATTAGTGACAATAAAACAATTATTAATTATGGTTAATCAGGATCAAAATTAACTATTTTTCCCCAAGGGGCAATTGGGGGGTCACACGGGGTAGCAGCATCAAATTAAAAAACATGAGGGGAGCCACTCGAGCCATTTCTCTGCTTAGCATGTCATCCTCGATGGCGTTGAGTCACAAGGATTCCACCTGTGACTCACATCTCTCGCTTTTTTCAGACGTTCACTATGTACTTTTGATTTGGGTTCTAACCGCGATGTGGAAATGAGACGGGCGAAAGTTCACAAACGTAGACATTCATTCATTTGTTTTCTATATCGCTCATCCCGCATTCGGGGTCATGCAGATGTCATCGGTTGTGGTGATGTGACCTGTTTACCTGATTGGTCCGACAGGGATCTGTGTCTTCGTGCGTCACACACACACACACACACACACGTGTCAGGCAGAACAAATAAATGCTCTTCCACAAGAAGGTAGTGAATTAAGCTGTGCTTTTACCGTCTTTTTTTTTCACATCTGTTGTTATCATTCCATTCTCATCCTTTTTATTTTTATGCTTGTTGTCGTTCTGCGATCTGTTGCTGTCCTTTGCGATTGTCTTTGTTCTTTTAATCGTCTCTTCTATTTATAATCATATTTATTGATATTGTTATTGTTGCGCTGCTGTGACAAAATGAATTTCCCCCATCGGGATCAATCAAGTAGTATCTTAATTTTAATCTTAGTGATGCTTCGAGTGAGGCAACGGCAGTGATATGCAATGGATAAATATTTTAAAAGAAAAAGTACTCAAATAGTACTTTTTTTTTTTTTGGCTGTTTTTAAAATTTTGCTATCATAGCAGAAGGAGAGAGGGATGAGGGGTCGGCCGGTTATTTCGGCGCAGGCCAAGGCGGTGCGCTCCAGGCGATTCCTGTCGTGTCGGCTGACGGAAAGGAACCAGCAGGGGAAGGAGAAGGTCGTCGCGTTCTCAATGAAGGCGTAACAAAACGCGTTCCGGATTGTGCCGCTAACCTCAAATGACCTCAGCTTTTTGAGCAGGTACTGCCACTGCTGACATTTTCTTTTTTGGAGAACCTCAGGAGGTTGTCAGAGACAGTGGTCAGATATCTGTATTCCTTCACCGTTTCTACTGGCTCCCCCCCGTATGCCGGAGAACGTGATGACCCACTTCTGACAGGAAGTTTCGCACCAGAGCGCCGAGTCCTAGAGGGCCGAACCGAGGTGGAGCGAGGGACCGGACAATAGGGACAGGAGGACGGAGTGTCCATACGGTTAATTCTTGTCAAAATCTACTTGTTGTGGCAACCGGACTCGAATACATCACTTAACCACTGAACTCTCAGAAATGGGGAAAAGTTGTATGTCTCTACATCAGTGTTTCCCCACCTTTTTTGAGACGCGGCACATATTTTCAGAAAAAACAGACGGCAAACCACCAAATAAACATGTCAAAAACGTATTTAATGAAACAGAATGAAACTGTAGTTTTGGGCTATTTCTTCAGGCAGGTAGTGTTCTTGTCTCTGCTGCGGCGTGTCGCTGTTTGGATTTAGAGATGAGTTCAGCAACTTTGTCGCTAGCTTTCAGAGCTTTCTTACTCGTCTTGGTGGTTTTCTTCAACAACGCTGCCTGTTTCCTCAGTCTGTTTACGCAGAGGAACAAAATAGTCTTATCTTGAAGTGAAGGATGTTTAGTTTGGAGATGGCGTTTAAGTTTGCTTGGATCCATGGCACTGTTGGACAGCTTTTCCCTGCACACCAAACCGGAGTCGGCTCGGTTGGTTCCCCAGTCAGAGCGAATTCAAACGCAATCTAACTTTCATTGTATTGTCTTGAGCTCACCTTTTTTATTTACTTCTGACCAATACTCATACTTGGGCCTTTGTTTGGGTCAGAATTTTCTTCAGAACTAGAGGGTTATGATTGAGTACTTTTTCTTTTAAAATATTTATCCATTGCATATCACTGCCGTTGCCTCACTCGAAGCATCACTAAGATTAAAATTAAGATAATACTTGATTGATCCCAAGGGGGGAAATTCATTTTGTCACAGCAACGCAACAATAACAATATCAATAAATATGATTATAAATAAAAGAGACGATTAAAAGGACAAAGACAATCGCAAAGGACAGCAACAGATAGCAGAATGACAACAAGCATAAAAATAAAAAGGATGAGAATGGAATGATAACAACAGATGTGAAAAAAAAAAGACGGTAAAAACACAGCTTAATTCACTACCTTCTTGTGGAAGAGCATTTATTTGTTCTGCCCGATACGTGTGTGTGTGTGTGTGTGTGTGTGCATGCACACATAGACGCACAAAGACACAAATCCCTGTCGGACCAATCAGGTAAACAGGTCACATCACCACAACCGATGACATCTGCATGACCCCGAATGCGGGATGAGCGATATAGAAAACGAATGAATGTCTGCGTTTGTGAACTTTCGCCCGTCTCATTTCTACATCGCGGTTAGAACCCAAATCAAAAGTACATAGTGAACGTCTGAAAAAAGCGAGAGATGTGAGTCACAGGTGGAATCCTTGTGACTCAACGCCATCAAGGATGACATGCTAAGCAGAGAAATGTCACACTCGTGCTGCGGATTCTCTGCTCGCCCACTCCAGGCTTCCCTCACACACTCCGTCTTCGGTTCACGCGCGCGTGTGTTTCATTTCGCCCTCGCACGTACAGTATCTAGCCGGGCGCATTTGTTTGTTATCTCAGCTGTGTGTGTCGCTACAAGCGGGGGGATTGTGCTGTTTGAACATGTGGACCAGAGGTGTGTGTGTGTGTGTGTGTGTGTATTTGTACGCGTGATTATCATGTTGCTTGCAAGAATTTCATTTTACGCCGGCGAGCTGTTGCCGCTTCCAGACGGTGCGATGGCACCCGGCAATCGTTTTTTTTTTTTTTTTTTTTTTTTTTACAGGCTGTTTTGCATAACAGGTGGTATTTTTACACGTGCAGGTGATAGAACATCCAGCTTCACTCAATACATCACATTATGTCAGGATAGAACTCATTAACCATCACCAAACTTCTGTAAGGCCCCTGCAGAACGCTGGGCTGAGCAGACCTCTCATCGCCATGGTAGTAAAAACCCAAAAGCTGCGACTGAGCAATTTCTGACATGGAGCTAATGATGATTAACAGCTAACTGGCAATTTACAATATACTACCGAGCACGTGCTGGCATCTGTGACCCGATTATAAACGCCACTCTGTCAAAGTTTCTCCTCTTCTGCAGCTGGATAGAGTAACGCCGAACGCTCGAGAAATCCAATTTGAAGAATTTAGCACCGGACCGAACCTTTCAGCGGGAATAAACAAGCTAATGTATGATAACCGATAGCAGATAGATGTTCAGAGTTTTGCTCGATAGTACTTGTGCATGCGGCCCTCTGATCCCTGTGGCGGTATTTAATTAAAATGTATTTTATTTTAGTTTGTACATTTTTAAAATTGAAGTTTAAATTTTAAGATTACGGCAATCTTGTAACATCGAAATAAATCGTGTTTGAATATTTTTGTCGCTGCGCGGGCCAGTAAAAGGATGACGACACACAGAGAGATTGCAGCCAGCGGATAATTTAAGTTTTGCTTTTTTGTTTTTTATTTTAAATACAAGAAGGACTCAAATAGACAATGTGACATTTTGTTCAAATGTAACCTTCAACCCAACATCCTTTTTTCAGAGTTCAAAATGTTTTGTTGCATGCATGCAAAAATGCAATTCCATTTTTCCTGCAACACAAAAAATGCAACCCATATTTTGTATATCCATAACATAAAGGCAAAAAAAAATGTTATATGCAGTTTTAATGATTATTATTTATTATTTATTATTATTTATTTCAAAAGGGTTGTGTGGCTCCTGGTTTTAATTTACGGTTGGGAAAACGGTCCAAATGTCTCTTTGGGCAGTAAAGGTTGCCGACCCCTGGGCTCGGAGGAGCTCAAGGATTGAACCGGGAATGTTCGTTTCCATGGCAACCAAACCACCTGAGCCACGGCGCCCTGGTTCCTTGTATTTGTCCAGAAATGCCCCGAATATCCGTCGACGTGCAAAACGAAGGCACCGAGGTTCGAAGGCCGAGTTTTTGGTTGATTATGGATGAGAGGCCGTGGCGACGACGGTATCGGGCCGAGCTCGGCAGCTTCTTCTCCTCTGCTCACTCGTGCCGTTGGTAGCGGGGGTATTTACATGCAGCCCGGGGCGGAGTGGGTCTGCCCTGGACCGCTGCACATTTGATCTCCCAACACGGCGCTGGGGGATTACATCTCCGGCGGCAGGGGCCGTCGCTCCAAAACGGATCATACGCTGGAGCCGCAAGGACACGATCAATTTGTTCGACACCGACCATCTGATGAACTACGGGAACCCGACCCTCCGAGCAATTATCGCCCCGTCACGGAGGAAATCTGACAGAAGTCACGCACACATCCAGATGGAGCTCCTTCATTCAGGCAGAGGGTCGGAATATAACAACAAGCTCCGTCAACTTCTCCATTTGTCAAATTTAAACTTTCAAATACTTCCAAGGGGGTTGAAAAAATGACAATCCAAAGACTTTCGGACGGCCTTTATTCTAAAAATCCTATCCAGCGGTTTAAAAGCTGCCTTAAACGTATGTCACAAATGCACACATGATGATTAGCTTTATAATCTGATCGTCAAAACAGAGTTTTTGGATGTTCTCAGTCATCCTGGTCATGGTGAAGTCAAAGAAGCTCGTCGCACAGTTTTATTATACAATCTTTTTTATTATGAATAGAATGTGCCTTAAATAGTCCAAAGAAGGGGACATTTCTGGTCACAAAGCAGAAAGTGGACGCAGTCATGGTAGTTAATTAATAATTATTATTAAGAATTATATTATTAATCTGAATTATACATGATTTTTTATATTTTTTCATTCAATGTTTCATTTATTTTTTCATTATTTATTAATCACAATATTTCCATTATCTCATTTAAATGGTTGTCTCCGTATTTTATGATGTTTTCGTGCATTTACGACAAATCTGTTTGCAGTAATTTAGTTTTCTTTCCATGCTTGAAAGGTAAATAACCACCCGCTGGTTTTTTAACCCTTCTCGCTCTGCTGTCGTTTTTTGTCCAAGGCTGCACTTTCGCACCGGTTGCCGATCAGACGTCTTCTACCCCAAAAAAAAAGAGAAATACCGAAATCCCTCGCCGTCCTTGTACTTGTTTTGCTCGTTTCTGCGCTTTCCAGGAAGAGTCGTTCCCGACCGAGACCATCAATCCTCTCTCTTCCACATGATTTAACGAGTCGGTCGCGGCGAACTCGGAGAAGGTGACTCGTTTTATTTATTACGACCCGGGCGAAGTAAGGTCTCTCAGACGATTCGATTCTGGTTTGGGATTCTTTTCCTCTCGCCGCCTTCGCCTGATGCCATTTTCAGGACTGCAGCATTTAATGCTTTTAAAGGTTCTGTTAAAGCCACCCATGCTTTTTAATATAAACCCCCCTAGTTAAAAGGCTTATGCTGACTATTTATGTTGGGTTTTTGCAGATTTTAGTTTGACGTCCTCCACAAGCTTGATGTTTTCAGAGATTCATGCGGCGCAGACGGGAGATCTCCAAGTATCCGCTGGTATATTTATCGCGGGATATCCGTAGGATTCGCAAGGACAATCGGGTCAGCCTGCGGAATATCACTTCCAACCCAAACTCAATAAGTTGTGGAATGAATTTATCAACATGCTTTGAGACTGAACTTATCAGGGCAGGAATATATTTGTATAAATTTAATCAACTGTGTATTTTGCATTTGCAGGGTGTTCATATTGGCCGTGCAACCGCTGGTGCTTTAATATTTGAACGCCTGTATCTGAGGTTAGAGATGGTTTTGTGTGATGGTGCCTCATAAATAGGCTGTTTAAGCTAAAAAATAAAAGAATAATACAAGATGCAAATATAGATAAGGATACCAATGCATTGGATGCAGTGTCTAAATTTATATTTAAACAGAAAGATAGGCGGGTAAATGGAAACGCACATATGCTGAATAAATAGCATTTTAATTTCACAAAGCGTGCAGCGTGGAATCATATCTTCATATGGGCTCGCAGAATTAGCATAAATTTTCAAATCGGAAAATCAAGAAATCTCCACCGCCATCTGTGAAAGTCTGCTCCGAGGCAATTTTATCCTTTCGCTTGTTTAAAAGATTAAAAAGGTTAAAAAGAATTGCCGTTTGATTGATCGAAGCGGCTCCCGTCACTCCCTCGGCGACGAGATGAAGCATCCAACAGGTGGAGCTTCGACGCCCATAAATCTATGGATCTTTAACAGGAAAATCTATATCTGGTGTATGAGCGTGTACGAGTGTGTATGTCTATGTGTGTGTGTGTGTGTGTGTGTGTGTGTGTGTGTCTGTGTGTGTTAAACCCTCCCTGTATGCTCATAAGATAGGCTTCAGGAAGATGTTTGAGTCAATATAGAGCTGAAGGCTGCTGTGTGTAAACATATGCAGAATATATATTTTTAGAAGATTTAAACATATTGAAATAATAACATGAGCAAATAGCTAAAGAATTCACTCCAAAAATGCGAACTGAAGCAATAAGAGTTTATTTTTAGCAAACTCGACCTGGTGTTTGGCTCAGAGTAGTAGGAACAGCAACACGCCGCACTGAGTGGATTTTATATAGATTCCAGCTCTGTAGCCCCAAAACGACACACACACACACACACACACACACACACACACACACACACAGGGCTGCACAGTTCAGGGACATCACGGTCAAGCACCGAGACGTTATGATGGGGAAATCTTTTTCTATACATCAGAAGCTGTGTGTGTGTGTGTGTGTATGTGTGTGTGTGTGTGTGTGTGTGTGTGTGTGTGTGAGAGTTTGTGTGTGTGTACCTGTGTTTGCGTGCCGAGCATATGCATCCGAGTGAGATTTCCATCACCGGCACACACAGGCGTCTACGTTAGAAGTCCATTTTTAAAGTACATCTAATGCATTTGCTGTGTTGCAGGCAACTTTTCACTCATACTGTACAAAGTTGTGTACACAAAACACAAGGCAGGCATCAACACACACACTCCACTCACGTATTTCAAGAGGCACGCACACCTACGCGGGGCTCAGCCCACGCAGCGCCAGCAGAGCTGGAACCTCTCTGCCCATCTGTGTCGGCCTCCCTCAACTCATTACAGTGGAGCTACAGTGCGGCGTGTCCGGGGACTCCGCGATGCGATGTTTATCTGCCGAGCACAGAGACAGATTGAATATGTAAAGCCAGCGGCGAGAAGAATCCCATCTCGCTGATTGCTTTAGACCAGCTGAGAGTCTGAGATGGGCTCTTTATTGCTCTATCTCGCCGCGGCTTAGCGGGACAGTTGCAGGGAGGCGTGAACGCCGGGAGACGGGTCGCGTGTCGGTACTGGCTGTGATTCATATGCATGACACCGATTATGCTAATACTTTACCCGTGATGTTAATACACGGAAAATATATTTATATGCAATTTTTTTTTCACATCAAAAATTGCTGTGTTGCTGAACTGTAGGATCTCTTGTCAGAACAAGCGGGAATGGTAATTGTTTCGACAACAATTGTCCGCCACTGGCAGGCTTTCTGTCTGGAAACTATATCAGACCCTCAAGATACGAATTTAATGCGAAGTGGGTTGTTTGTTGATTTTTTTGTGTTTTTTTTTTATCTTAAATGAATTTTCCCCATTTAAAATAACAGGAAAGAAATTGATTTGTTCCAAAACTCAAAATGACACATGTTGTGGATGCATTGCGATGACATTCATGTGTGATATCGCTCACACGTACATCACGTCGCAATTATTTCCTGCTTAATTTCCATAGAAAGCATCTTCTTTCTGGGTTCACCGCTCCCCTTACCGCTTGCTTTCTTCGGGCCTATGATGGTTATTGTTATATATATGTTATATATGAATTAAAAAAATACACAAAATAAGCACAAAGATATAAACTAAATGAGTTCTTTAATTATAATGAATTAAAATGATCTCACACAAGAGATGGGAACATGACACGAAAAACGCATACTGTTCGAACTTCCCGGACGAAGTGGCCAATTCAGAAGACATATTTGAGTTTCGAATTTGGATTTTCTCACTCTCGTATGCGTATCATGACATTTTTTTTTTTTGCATTTCAAGGATAAAATTTGCTCGAATCGCATCTTCGTATCTTAAAAAAAAAAAAAAATCTTATGCAAATCAAATGCAATTATTTGCATTTTTTTGGGTTCCTTCGGGTTCTCCAAAAACACGCAGGGGGTTCGTTTGAACCCCTAAATTGCCCAGACGTATGAATAAGAGCGTGAACTATTTTTCTATATGACGCGTAAATGGTAGAGTGAATATTTGCATGTCTCGATATGAAGCTCTGTGATTGACTGGCGACCGATCCAAGGTGAAACTGCCTCTCAACCAATCACAGCTCAGATAGGCTCCCCTCCCCGTGACCATGACGCGGTCTGGAAAATGAATGGATGTGGATGCTGAATAGAAATACATAATAATGAAAGTTTTTTTTGTTTATAGGTTTTACATGACAGTCAGAAATGTACATATTTTGTATTTGATATTTTGTGGGGTTCAGACTTCCTCTGGCAAACACATAGTACAAGATTTCAGTTGCTTTGCTGTTGCCGATGTGTGGTGGGGTAACATTAAAACAGGTCCCGGTCTTTTTATTTTTACTTCCACGTCGGTCATTATGACATTTTTTTGTGGTCTTTCAAAATGATGTTTTTTTTCGCTCGCGACAAGCAAGTTTGAATCCAAAATCGAACACGAGGCAGGTGACTGCAAAATAAGGTCGACCCTTTTCACAAGTCACAGTGACATTTCATTGCACGGTAAACACAGGTGTAAAAAAAAAAACATTAATTGTGTCCGTGTCCCAAGGATAAACAGGGCACTGACATTATGCATGCAGCCTGAATGGAGTGTCTGCAGCACTAAATACAATGGGGCATTAATTAATTACCTTTATTCGACCCGTGTTTACCCCGATGTAACACGGGAACATGGGTGGCATAAAAAAAAAAAAAAAAAGGGCTTCGGCAGAGGTCATAGCGAAGAAAAAATCCAGCCCGTCCGCCCGGAGTTTGGTTTACGGTGCTGTTGGAAAGCAGAGTTCACCTTCAACGATGTTGCGACGACATGTTTTCATCAGCATAAAGCGTTTGAAGCCGCAACCTTAAGAGACGGCGGCCTTAGAGGGAAAATAAGTCAATGGAGGCTCAATGAATGTGCACCTCTATCTCCAGGGGTCTGGCTCGTGACGTCCATTTCAGCATATCGGACTCCCGTTAATAGCGCCTGTTTAAATCCATTCGATATCTGTTTGACTTATCCTGCACGCGGTGTCGTCGGGGGAGGATGGGTTGCGCCAGCTGACTTTGGCGGAGAGGCGGAGTTCACCTTGGTTCTGTCACCCGCCGCTCAGACGGCTTCGTACGGAGACGCGCGAGAAATCCAGAATTACATCGCATTTACATTACAATCATTCGGCGGACGCTTTTATCCGAAGCGACTTACGAAAAGTGCAATTCGATCGCCGAAGATCCGAAGCAGCAATAGTCGGAAGTCAGAAGTGACAACTCGACCAAATAGCTGTCTCAGAACCATATACATACAAACATTATTTTTTTTTTTTTATGTTTGTTTTTGTTTTCCCGGGGGGGGGGTTGGAGGCTAAGAGCGATTATTAGGGTAGTGCTTGGCGAAGAGGTATGTTTTCAGCTCACGGCGAAAGATGGGCAGCGACCCGGCTGTTCGGACCTTTTTCGGGAGTTCGCTTATCACTGACGAGCCGAGACCGAGAAGAGCCGAGACCGGTTCGATCGGGGGCCGGGGGCTCCGGACGGGACGGGTAGGGACATGTGGTTCGACCGTATCCTGTCCCGTTCACCGGGGTCTTGAACTTGATGCGGGCGGCTACCGGGAGCCGGTGAAGGGACATAACCGGAGAACCAGGAAGGAGCCGGCGACGACTCGCAAAGAAACGGCCTCGCTGTCACGTGAAAGCGTGAAGCTTCGCTCCCCATCGGGACGCCTAAACTCATTATATACAGTTACTATCACATTTTCCCACCTGCACCTGCTGTTTATATCCCATGACATTTAAGGGCACCGGCTTATTTACTCCGTATTCCGTAGGTGGGTCTTTGACTGATAAGGCTCATTTTCATATTTGCGGCGCTTCTCAGGCTCTGACAACTAATATTGGGAATGTCAGCGAGCGGGTCTTTTCACGTCAAGCTCCACGCGACATTTCAAATGAGATGGGGGTCTGAGGAGCGGCATCCTTTAGTGGTACAGGATTCATATTTATGTCGCATTTCCCCCGAGTTGATCAGAGGACGCCTCATGTATTCGTCTCACTTTTACATCCACAGCTGGAGGTGCAGGAAATCAGCCAAAACTGTTGGATACACGGGCAATATATTAATATATTGAACTATTTTTCTTCTTCATTAACACCTGTCAATCATCCCGTGCTCCTGCTTCCAGCAGGGCATCCGGTCAGATGCGACGTCGAAACTTTCATTGCGATCATCTTAATTCCCTCGTCTCGTCCCCGTGGGATTCGGACGATCCTTCGCGGCGCCGTTTCTACCCGCGGGCCACTTTTGTGCTCCTCTCAAAGCGCCAACCGAAATTGCGTGGGTCCGGTCGGATGTGAGGGATTTGAATTAAATCCCTCTCGCAACCGCACCGACGTCAAATACACTGCTCAAAAAAATAAAGGGAACACTTAAAAAAACACATCCTAGATCTAAATGAATGAAATATTCTTATGAAATACTTTGCTCTTTACACAGTTGAATGTGCTGACAACAAAATCACACAAAAATGATCAATGGAAATCAATTGTATCAACCCACGGAGGTCTGGATAAGAATCACACTCAAAATTAAAGTGTAAAAACAAACTCCAGGCTGATCCAACTTTGATGTAATGTCCTTAAAACAAGTCAAAATGAATCTGTGTTGCTTCCTTAGTGGACACTATGATTTCACACAAGTGTGATTGACTTGGAGTTACATTGTGTTGTTCAAGTGTTCCCTTTATTTTTTTGAGCAGTATATTTCATTTGGCCGGGAAATGCATCACAACCAGGACGCTAAAAGAAGCTCTCACTTTTCTTTTTGCCGGTACTTGAAAGCTCTGGTTTTTCGTTTCACCTCAGAACCTTCCTCCCGCCGACCTCAGATCCTCCCACGTGAATTTGGCAGCTGAACTATCCTTATTCTTTTTTTTTTTTTTTCTTCCTTTTTATTACTCCGTGCCGACCGCTGTTTCACGCGGAGCCTCGATCTCGTCCTCCGAAGCTGCGAGTTCCTTCGGAGTTGTGGTGGCTCTGGTGTCGGGCCTGCCTCCGTCATACGTGACAATCCGCTCCAGGCGCTTTTAACCGCTGCTTCCTTTTCTGTCTTTGTCTTAATGAGGGAAGTGGAGCTTCTCCTGACATTTTCTTCCTTCTTCCTTCCAGAATAGCGATTCTTGGTCTCCTTTGCAGGGATTTTTTGGGATTGTTGTCTTCAAGTGCCAAGGGTCAAGATTTAAGATACCTGGAGAAACTTTGTAACATGCTGACTATCTCCAGTTTAACTTTTGCGTTAGTCGTGGCATGCTCTTAGAACAGGGGTGTAACACCAACTCCCAAATTTTTCTTTTTAGTGTAAAGGAGGTAAACAGGTGAATTATAAAAAAAAAAAAACGCAATGAACTGTTCGTTTAAAAAAATTACATGACGAATTAATATTAAAAATTAAAATAAAAAAGAATTGATGAAATTACACCCTAAAAATATTGTTGAGTTAAAAGAGAAAATCTGGTCACCGTGGGAAAATGTGTCACTAAAATTTATTATAAAATTGATTGTTAGCATGTATAAGAGAAGGTGTAATGTTTACAAGGCTATGGTGGATATTCCTGTTATTAAATAAATCTTTTTAATTTTCCCCTTTTTTTTTTTTTGCTATAGTTTTTGTGTTTTAATAAGAAAAGAAAAGATTGTTTTAACAATGTCACCAGACGTTTTTTCATCAAAAAATCATTTTGTTTTCTAATTTTGAAGCAAAAAATACATTTCAAAATTACTTTTTCATTTTTTCCTCGCCCGTGTTTTTTATGAATCCCACTGTATAAAATCCCCAGATGCACAAAGATTAATTTCAGGCAGGGGGCCACAAAATATTGTTCCGAGGGCCGCAAGTCTGAGACCCCTGTCTTAAAACACTTTTACACATTGTTATATATTCTATATTTTTGGTGAATACATGGGTAGACAGATGTTGGAAGACCTAAGAGAAGATGGACGTGGTGAGAGAGGATGTGAAGTTGGTTTCAGGGTACGGAGAATAGGGTTGGATGGAGACGGTTGATTCGCCCAAAGGAAAAGAAGAAGTTATATCTTCTATATTTATTATAATAAGTACCCTATTTTTCGCACTATAAGACGCACTTAAAATCCTTAAAAATCGTCCGTGCGCTTTATAATCTGGTACACCTTATGTATGAATTATTGTTGCGCTTACTGACCTCCAACCGATTTTATGCGGCACTGTGCGCTCAAAAATCCGTCAAAAAGTTTTCGTGCAACTTTGTCAAGCGACAAAACCGCTCGGCTTGACTGATTGTCGGACCGTTCCCGCCCGACACGTGGACGTTTACTAAAGTTGGTCCTTGGTCGGGTTAGATAACTAATTATGTCGTGCTGGAATACAACGTTGTTCCAACCTCACACTAAAACATTAAAAAAACACATTGGAAAAAAAAAAAAATAAGAGACCAGTACGTAGTTACCTCCACTTTGTAATACCGGTAGGTACTGCACGCTATGTGGTGAAGAGAATTACTGAATGAAGAGATGAATGGGTGATGTTGCTGCTGACTGAGAGAAGGCTTGCAAAGTCTCTCACATACGAGGCGAATACTTTCCTCGAGCGAATTTGTTTGTATCAGCAAAAGAGCCGAGCCGAGTGAGACGTTTATGCCGCGGTTGCCGTCCGGCGGGACGTCTGCACTCGCAAATTTGATCCCTAATTAGATGCGGAAAACTCCTGAAATCCTGCTTCTCTGCCCCTTGTTCTCATTACGCAGTCCGGTATTTTTGTCACACACACACACACGCCAGGCATACGGCTAAAACACAAGCACAAAAACAAAGGTCAAACAACCTATGAACGCAACCAGCTGCATTATTTTATACTTTAAATGATAAAGCTCGGTGCAGTTTTCATTTTAGGTAAACACTGAATGCAAACACGCGCAGGGGAAGCTCCCATTGTAATGATTTTTAATTATTTTATATATTTTTCAGAATCCTATTTCTAGAGCGAGGAAGCATGAGCGTTGGCTTCCCCTGCCGCTGAAGTACAGTCAACAGCAGCACGCGGTGATTAATTAGAGATTTGTCTCGACGAGGGGAGGTTTCGGAGGCAGAGGGATAAAGCAGGCAAATCTGCCGGCCTAATTAGGGGAATTTAATTTCTCTCAGGCTCACATTGACTCAGACCTTGATGAGGCATTTTTTGGGGAGAGACGAGGAGTCGGGGGAGGAGAGGGGGGCTGCTCCCGCTTGTCTGTGATGCTACATGAGCTAATAGAAGGGGTGCTGGAGAGAGAATGCCAAAAGGGAAGTCTGCAAAAATCATGTCGTGCACATCGGAGCTCATCAAACGTGCTCCCGCGACCATGTTTTTCCATTTGGAGTCACGCGGGCGAGAAAGTTGGAAAGTTTTACGAGTTGCGAGAGCCTCTTTCTTTCCTCTGGACACGACGATCTCATTAAAACTTGATTTTGGACACAGAAAAACATCTGATTTGTTTCTGTGAGATCGCGGAGATAAGTGAGGAGGCCGACAGAAAGTCTAGGCTTTTATGGCGCTTTTATGCAATTTCGAGGTTTTCTAGTAGTTCCCCGTTTTTCATTAGTCTTCATTTCCACACTCGAATCCGCCATCTGGAGTTTTATCCGAGCCACTCAGAACCATGAAGACATTTGATTGCCTACACTCTGGATCAGTCACTTCTCAGTGAAGGCACCTCAGACGTGCTAGAAAGTTTTAATTTAGTTCAATAAAGTAAATCTTATCTTATCTTATCTTATCTTATCTTATCTTATCTTATCTTATCTTATCTTATCTTATCTCGTCCTGTCCCGTCCCATCCCTTTCCATCTTGTCCCGTCCCATCCTGTCTTTTTGTATCTTATCTTATCTTATCTTATCTTATCTTATCTTATCTTATCTTGTCTTGTCTTGTCTTGTCTTGTTTTATCTTATCTTATCTTATCTTATCTTATCTTATCTTATCTTATCTTGAGAATGAGAATGAGTACAACTTTATTTATCTCGAAGGAAATTGTTGTGCCAGAGTTTCAAGCAAAAACATAACAGTAATAGATGATAATAGGAAGGAGGAAGAATAAGAAATACAATGAAATATAAATTGTCTTAGCTGTTTTAAGGTCTTAACTACAAAGATTTGAAGATTCCCTGCGGCTGAGGGAAGAGGAATTAAAAAGTCTGATAGCCTCAGGTAGGAAAGACCTCCTGTGGCGTTCAGTGGAGCTCCTTGGTGGTATCAGTCTACGACCAATCTTATCTTATCTTATCTTATCTTATCTTATCTTATCTTATCTTATCTTATCTTATCTTATCTTATCTTATCTTGTCTTGTCTTGTCTTGTCTTGTCTTGTCTTGTCTTATCTTATTTCTTCTAGTTGTTGGGTTTGCTTTGTATTTGATACCTTAGAGTCAACCATACAATTCTCATCCATCCATCCATCCATCCATCCATCCATCCATCCATCCATCCATCCATCATACTGTTTATCTTGCAGTTGTGTTAGCTGGGGGGTTGAACAATTGCCAACCGCCATTATTTTCTCAATTATTAGATATTTGCCACATGGATTTGTTTGCCTTCTCTTAAATGCAGCAAAGCTGAAGGTGTTTCTCATCCAAACAATTCAATTCTGAAAAACCCTGCAGGAACTCAAAAAAAAAACAAAAAAAAAAAAAGACAGCTCTTTCACTCGAGATGATCCACATGCTTTTTCAGGTGAATTATTCTGAGCAGACGGCCCATAATCTCAGTAGCAATTTGTCGCTATGTTGTTTTTTTTAACATTTAAATCCACAAGTTTTAGTCCTAAAAGTTACTTTTTAGAACACAAATACAACTACAAGCAGTATTTCCGAGTTGTATTAACCTCCAAAAATAAAAAACATTGTCGGTATGCATACATTGGATATATACGCACACATGGATCAACCACATTAAAACATTGATTTCCACAGTGAATCTATTTTGACCGACGCACAAACTTTGGTTTACTTTGCCCGTCAGTGAGAAGTGATGACTTGTCCTCGGGATGGTACTCCTGCCGATCGTATCGCCGAGCCTCAAGCTAAAGTGAATTAGGATTAGGGAAACAAGCGGGCCCTAAACCAGCAGGAGACAATCCCCCAAGTCACACGGCTCTCTGTCGGGGAAGATGGATACTGATTAGAGTGGAAACAAATGGTTTGTTTATTGAATTAGGTGCTTTGGTGATGGGCGGACCAGGCAGAGATGGAGAGAGGAATATCTGCAGTGTCTGGACGAGATGATAGAGGAGCCTATTTCCGAGGAGGGGAGCCTAGTTTGTCTGTATTTAAATGTCAGCTCGGGATGAAACGGCGACGTGGCGCGGCTCATCTGAGCCGGCAGGATAGCAGCTGGGCTCTCCTGTCTCCTTTTAGCAAGGAAAACAAACTCGTAGCGCGGCATCTAAATACTGTAATTAGTGAAGATCCATAAACAGACCTGACCCTGTTCTGCACATCTGTAAAGATGAGTCACGCAGAGCGTTAGGAGGCGCTAAAATGAAGCGATGAGTCCATATATGGCTCCCAGAGGGGCTCTTCAAGGGAATCTCCAAGTAGAATGCGCTAATATTCTCCTCGAAAGGCCACCGGCCTTCAGTGGGCAGTGGTAAGGTAACCCATCATTGCTCTCGCTTTGTGTTTCTTGCTGTCACACACACACACACACACACCGGCATCCACACACACATATGCACAACCCTAATGTGTTCTCGGCCTAATAGCTCTTTCATTAGTGCCAATCCAAAGACGAATGGATTCAATAAGCAGCCCGAATCTATCTGTCTGTTTGGGTTTAGAAAAACCCGGCTCCCCAACTTCCCCGCTCGGCATTTATATACCATGAGAGGCAAGAAGATAGATGTGTAAGTGGACCAAATTGACAAGGGATTGACAGAGCAGACCATAATGGCCGGACAAAGAAGGGGGGCGTTGTATGTCAAGATGCTGTTGGGTCCTGTTCAACAGGGATATCGACAGAACCATTATGGGAGGTAAAACGAACAGGTTTGTACATTTCCCGGCTAATGAATGATAGTGAACGTTGTTTGGTTAGTGCAGGATAATTGTGACAGTGGAATAACAAGGAACCGTGTTGCTTTCCAGCCCTACACGGCTGAGGAAAGCCGCGTGAGTATTTCTGTGCTGACACTAATGGGGCACTGACTTTCACCGCTTTTTTTCTTTACCCGCCCCCAGATGCATGTATCGTGGCGATAACAAAAGGGTATCATTAAAGTGAAACTTCAAAATGCTTAGTCAGGATGTTGTTTTGCTCTCTATTACCATGGGAACCACTTGAGAATGATGTAATATGACGTTGGAGATGCGGCTAACTCAAATACCGGTAGGGATGCTGCTGTTTTGCACATGATTCTGGATGGCATACATGTTCAGTGCCGCGTTTTGACAGAGGGTCAGATTGTACCTGCGGGTCGTAATGTCAAGCAAAGTCAGCGGGACGTGATTTTTCTCGTCGTGATGAACAGTTGGGATACTATTAAAAAGGTGTCTGTCGGAGAAATGAGCGTTTGCCAGTGAAATACAAGAGTTCAGCAGTGTGTTACTGTGACTCCCCGGTGACTGCGATGCCTGGCGAGGCAGGTCGGTCAGTTGTGAGCAGAGGATAAATGCTGTGGTGATGATGACGACTTCTGCTTTTCCATTGGGCTTTTCCCCTCAACCTTCTCTATCTAACCCTATTCTCTGTATCCTCCTCTCTCACACCAACCAACTTCATATCATCTCTTACTACGTCCATAAATCTTCTCTTTGTTTTTCCTCTAGACCTCCTGCCTGGCAGCTCCAATTCCAGCATCTGTCTACCAATATATTTACTATCCATCCCCTTGTACATGACCCAACCATCTCTGTCTGGATTCTCTGACCTTCTCCTCAAAACATCTAACACGTGCCGTCCCTCTGATGGACTCATTCCTGATCCTATCCATCCTGGTCACTCCCAAGGAGAACCTCAGCATCTTCATCTCTGCGACCTCCTGCACTGTCTCCTGTCTTTTCGTCATTGTAACTGTTTCTAGTCCATACAGCATTCCTTTAAAAGCTCACAAAAGGAAAGGTCTTCTACCTTATAGTACCCCTGACTCTTTTCTCCACCCATTCCAACCTGCTTGAACCGGTTTCACACTCTCCATTGCTCTGGACTGTTGACCCGAAGTACTTGAAATCCTCCAACATCTTGATCTCCACTCCCTGTAGCCTCACTGTTCCACCCGGGTTCCTCTCGTTCACAACCATATATTCTGACCAACCTTCATTCCTTTCATTTCCTTTTCTCTAGATTTTCCTCACGTGTTTCCTGTTCTCACGACAGATCACAGTGTCGTCTGCAAACGGGAATAGATGATGACAGTAGTCATTTTAAACCCCAATTCCATATCATTTATCAGGAGCCTCAAGATAAAAAAAGCCTTTTTTCTATCAAATTATTTTTTCTGTGATTCCCTCCCTGATCAGAGCTCGTCTTATTCTTTGTTTGTTTTCTGCCATTCGTGTTCTTGGCGGTTATTATATCAGCACTTGTGTAGTCTTTATTGCCAAGTGTGGGTTGAATGTGATGGTATTACAGCTGTTTGGTTGTTTTTATAATCGAATGATAATCATTGTAATAAACAGCCATCTGTTTCTGGTTTCTCTTTATTTTGGCTTTGAGGAAGAAACACCTCATGTACAGCATCTAATCAAGTCTGGTCAGATTTTATTTGTATTTAAGTGTCTGATGACCCTTTCCACATCGACCAAATCTGGACCGCACTCTTTAAAATGATCTACAGATATCCAACGTTGACTCACTTTCTTTTACCGGTGCAGAAACCTTGGACAGATCCCTGCTCAATGTGTGCGGCCTTCTGCCTCGACCGGGTGGCTTCGCAAAGAACGCTATTAAGAGGGACAGAAATAAAAACTAAGAGTGTGATAGAGACGGGCGGGATATTAGGGTTGGGAGAGGCGGCGCAAATTAAATCTCACCTTTAGTAATGGTAGCGCTAACAGTTACATGCTAATGGATGAAATTATACAATAAAACAATTAAAACAAAATATTCTTCACGTCACGCCCTAACTCTGCTGTCTTTCTCATCAAGCCTGCACACATCCTGCCTATTTTTGTTTCTTTATTTCATTCTTGTCATCGTTATCGTCACTCTATTTATATTGTTGTTTAGTTCAGGATGTGTATTTTTCACCCTATTCCTTTTTGTTGTCCATTCTTACCCCTGATGTTGTTGTTTTTGTTGTTTTTTATTGTTGTTGCTGTCAACCAATTTGTGGATGTCTTACTATCTTCTATCTCCTGATTTATATTGATATTCATATTTAATTCACTTTTTTATTTTTTGAAATCATAATTGTTACGCTGCTGTCACAAAGGAATTTCCCCTATGGCGATCAATAAATTTGATTTTATTTTAAAAGAAATAATGCTGGCGGAAGCCTGGAAGGTTAATATCATTCAGGGACATAAAAAGCCGACGGGACAGAGATGCATGATGGGATATTTCCCCGCAGAGTAAGCCTATGGCAGCATCACTAGCAGCTGGTGGGCTTTTCTCAATAAGTTTAAAGCGAATATAAAGTTTGTCGAGTTGAATTAAAAGTTTTGGTCTTAATTATTAACGCAAAAAAAGAAAAAAAAAATGAATGGAAAATTCACTTCCTAAACAAGAACTGGAAAACAACAACCTCTCTTCTATTTATCTGCTCCTGTCTTTTTATTTTCAACAATGTGAGCAACCTTTGACTCTGCAGACATCTTACCAGCAAGAAAACATGAAAACCCGTTTATTTTATGTTATCCATATATATATATACACACACACACATATGTATATACACACATGCGGCCCTTCGCCGGTGAGCACCGAGTGCGAGCGCGGGTTCCGGCATCACATTCGCAACGCACATTAATGAAGCGTGCACGCGGAAACTCTAATTGAGTCTCGAATTCTAATTTCCCAGCGATGCCCTTTTTTTGAACAGGGGTCAAGGCTCCTTCGCTAATTTGTTTGCCTGCCAAAGCAGATGGGGGGGGGGGTGGAGGACGTTCTGGCAGGCACAAAAACCAAAATGTAAAAATATAGAGCCTGACAGGTGGCGGTAGATGATGTCCGGGATCCGTGTGTTGTGATCCGGTGTCTGCTATTGTTGAACACGCGTGTGTTGCGGTTCATTAAAGACACGCTAACTGCCTGTTTCATGTCTAAATGCTGTTTTGGAGACTTTTCTCTCGACAGAGAGGGAAAACAGCGGAGGACACAATTGTGTGTATCTGTGGTGTTGTGGGTTGGATGGTGGGTGGCAGTGTGGGAGGGGTATGATTGTGTGTGTGTGTGTGTGTGTGTGTGTGTGTGTGTGTGTGTGTGTGTGTGTGTGTGTGTGGGTAGTTCAGATGATGGTAGCTTTCTGATTAACAATGCTCGCTTTGAAATGCTGGAATAAGATACCCCTCTCCTCTGTGTGTGTGTGAACGAGCCACTCTTTCTGTGTGCTTATGATGTGACAGGACATGAACAAAAGGATTTGGTGAGCATTAGTCAAGGATTAGACGTCTATTTTAATATCTTTTGTCGAGTCGAACGTGTTCCGCCGTGCCCAGAACGAAGTGGGCCAAGCCGTGCCGCATTCCGGATCGTCCGCAACCGACGCCGTGTCGGAGTCGAAAATCAAACAAATGTATTCTGGGTGAAAACACTGAAGTTGACAAATTTTTTTCTCCGTCCTGCCGCTCGTAGGCTCTCCGAGCAACTGTTTTGGATCCTTCGAAAACCCTCGGCCCCCTTTCGAGGGTCCTGTTTCCGTAGAAACAGGCTCCGCATGCGTATCCGTGGCCAAATCCAGACCTGTTGCGTTTTTGCGACGTTAAAGGAAGACGTTCGCTCCAGCCGGAATCCACCCCCGTGCCGCGCGGATACCGGACGAACAGACACACACGGCCTGTTTGTGTGAGACAAACGAATCTTTTGGTCGATTCTTTTGGTCCATCCTTCCCCGTCATCGTGCGGTTGGTAACAACATCTCTCTTCCTGCCAGTTAACAGTTAACTGAGCGCCGTGGGCCGCGTCTCCCTCCCCCAACCCCTCTGTCTCCTTATTCTCACTCAAATCTCAACGGGGAATCGCTGTGTGAACTCGCCTCGCTCAGTTTGCTTGCGGGACCAATCGGTCCGCCCACCGCCTCATTCATCCCGCCCTTTATCTCCTTGAAAACTTTGCCCGTTTTCTAATCTCATCGCCCCCCCTCCGGGTTCCGCTCGTGTCGTCGGCCTCCCCGCCCGGATCGTCCGCGTGCCCCTCCTCCGTCCCGCCCACCCGCCGTCTCGCGCCATCATCCGTCACCTGTATCTCCCGCGGATGA
Organism: Fistularia commersonii; assembly: GCF_037954325.1. Lineage (NCBI taxonomy): Eukaryota > Metazoa > Chordata > Actinopteri > Syngnathiformes > Fistulariidae > Fistularia > Fistularia commersonii. The sequence continues at coordinate 6,506,000 of NC_141316.1, forward strand.
TAACATCTGTCCGTCCGTTGATGAATCAGCCGGCCCGCCGTGGATCAAAGTGCGGAAAAGCTCTCAGATACGGGCGGCTATCGCTGTCATCCGTCCACCTGTCAAAGCCAACGTTCCCGCCACGTCCTCCTCCCCTGTCTCCTCCTCTTCACTGCCCTTGGTGAAAGACACAAAAGTCAGTCAGACAGAGAAAGTGCGAGCGTCCGGGCCGCTCCGCCAGACTCGACAACAGTTTCAAACGCCGGGCTGTCAGGATGCTCAACTCTCTTCCCACTATGCCGCTCCCTACATTCCACCCGGAGATGCTGAACTCTCTCTCACTTCATTGTTCACCCCCCCCCCCCCCCCCCCACACACACACACACACACTCTACTGGGCTCTGGTAACATATTAAAACATGACCACTTTTTTTGCACTACTGCTACTTTGCACTGTGAAAAGCATCATGCTGTCCATATTCCATTATGGTGCTGCTTACTGACCTTTGCACTAAACTGTACGAAAAAAAAAAAAAAACAACTGCCGCTACTCTCTCATACTGTCTGTATTTGCGTGCACTTTATACTTCATAGTTGAATGTTTACTGTACTATAAAGTGCACTTTACTGTTAATTTGCACTCCATCCATCTTCTGCTGTTTATCCTGCACTCAAAGTCACGGTGGATGCCGGAGTATCCCGGCTGTCATCGGGCGAGAGGCGGGGTAAACCCTGGTAAACCCTGGACTGGACTACGTATACATTTACTCAATTTTCTTCCAATTAGTCCGCTGCATGTTTTTGGATTGTGGGAAGAACTTGGAGAAAAACCCGCGCAGACATGGGAGAACATGCAAACTCCACACAGAAAGGTCCCCGAAATCGAACTGGAACCGGGGTCCTTCATGCAGTGAGGCTGAAGCACTCACCACAGCGCCACTGTGCCACCCTAATTTGCACTCTATTATTATTATTATTATTTTAATAACTTCATGTCACGGTGGGATTGTGAGAATTGTCATCTCAATCCCTCTGGATGTCCAGTACTTCTTTTTCTCCTTTCGGCTTTTCCCTTCAGGCGTCGCCACAGCGAACTCTCCATCCTAACCTTATTCTCTGTATCCTCCTCTCTCACACCAACTAACTTCATATCCTCTCTCACTACATCCATATATTCAGACTAACCTTCATTCCTCTCCTTTCCAGAACATACCTCCACCTCTCTAGATTTTCCTCCACCTGTTCCCTGCTCTCATGACAGATCACAACGTCGTCCGCAAACTCGTATTGTATTGATGACAAATCCTGACTGGATACAAAGGATTCCATATCATTTTGATTCAATTATGTTATTAAGAAACAGTAAACTGTATTTATTATGGACGCCGCCCCCTTCTTGTCTGAAAGGATGTGATATTTCATCAGTTCCTGGATTAATTCATGTTCTCCCCGTGTCTGCCTGGGGTTCCTTGAGATTTTCTCCGTGAAATCCGAAACAAATGCAGAAGGATCATCGGAGACACAAATTTTGCGCATGCAGGTTGAATTAGTTGTATGTTTCTACGTGTTGCCCGGCTACGGGTGCGGGTCGAATCCTGCCTGGCACTCGGGGGGGTCGGGCTCCGGCAACCCCGAGTGCAGGTATAGATAATGCATGAATGAATGATTGAATATTTCATCCGTTGTAGGAAATAACATTGCATCATGTGAAGTTATCATTATAAATAAATGCTACTATCTAAACATTGATTTGCCCTGAATCAATAACCTTGACGTGGAGTTTTTAAACTCATCAGAGGATGATTATAGTTTTATATCACGCCCAGTTTTAAAGCTACAAGTCAGCGCTATGAGAGAACATTATGACATAATGATGTTTAGATTAAGACATTAATTCATCCAGTGACATTAACTATATATATTGAAATAAAGACGATATTTCCCCCCCCCTTTTTTTTTTTTTTTTCCAGAGGAAAAAAATTCTCAAGGGGTTGGTAATCTGTGTGGTTTGGCATCCGGGTTGGTGCTTTGCCACAAAAGGTTAAACGCCGCCTTCCCCGTGCACACGAAAGGATTCCTCAGGAGTGGTCTTTCAGGAACGTTGCCATTGTCTGTTTGAATCCATTTAGAGCCGCTGCAGGTTAAAAGGGAGCGGTTAAATAAAATACTTTTTCCAGCTTAGCGAGGATAAAACCCCCAAATTCACTGGACTATCAAAACAGATTTCCACCGAGTGTATAATTCAGTTAATTCTGGAATAAACCCACTGGCTCTGCGTTATGTGTGCTTGAGGAAATACTCAGACAGTCATTATCACTGTTGGATATTGAAGAAGCTTGTCTTTGAATAGTCTGTTTTTAGCATCCCAACTTCTAATTATCCCATATCTGTTTTACCAATAAGATGGAAATTGAAGCGCGTTTGACGTTGTTTTCTGGGTTCATTTTATTCAGACATGTTGGTCTCATGTGAACTCATGTATTAATATGCATTCTTTGTGTCTTCCTGTCTTTCCTGGCTTCATGTTGGCCAAACGTGTACCTGTTCCTTAGTGTTTTTTAAGCAAACTTTGTATTTTAGTGTTGTGTGTGACGTCCCCTGTTGCAGGGGTCGGCAACCTTCACCGCTCAAAGAGCCGTTTGGACCCGTTTCCCCACAGTAGAGAAAGGAAATACTGGGAGCGACACAATCCTTTTGAAATTTGAAATGAGTTTGCATGGTATACAATGTTATTATATTTTTTTTCATTTTTTTTTTCATTGCCTTTATCCTTAATACAAAATATGTGTTGTATTTTTTTGAATCAATGAACAAAATTACAAAATTACATTTTGCAACAAAACATGATGAACTCCAAAAAAAAAGACATTGGGTTGAAGGTTTTTGTATTTATCATGTATTTAAGTTCATCTTGTATTTATGAAAAAAAAAGACTTAAAATCTCCACCAGCAGCAAAACACTCTGAGTGTGCTGTCATCCTTTTACTGGCGCGTGCAGTCGTTTATTTAGAGCAATAAACATTTTTACAAGAATCATCAGAATCTTCAAATTAATATTTTAAAAATGAACAAAAATAAATACATTTTAATTAAATACTGGTTAATTATTTTCAAAATCCACAGGGAGCTGCATCAGAGGGATTAGAGAGCCGCATGTTGCCGACCCCTTCCCTATTGTCATATTCTTTTTTTTTTCCTTTTAAGTAGTCGTTAGCGATTGAGAAACTGAATGCTTGCGAGTGCAGGATAAGCGGTAAACGTACGGCCCGCGGGCCAGCACCGGCCCGCCACATGGTCTAATTCAGCCTATGGAATAAATCTACAATTTGAAAAAAAACACACTTTTAAAAAAAAAAATGCAGTTCCTATATTATCTGCCAGAGGCGTGCAGTTTTAGTCAGTGTTAGCAACATGGCACAACACTATCTGACTCAGAACTTACAGCAGATGGCAGCTTTGTGGCTTTCGATTCTGTAAATATATTTTTACTTATTACTTGAAATTTTCTGTTGGTCCCGACACCCTGTTGTCAAAAAAGAGAAAAGTTGACACTAAGTGTCTGGGTTTCCTAGAAAAATGGATCCACTTCTTATTTGTTTGTTGGAGTTAATGAGAAACCTATTTGCTTGGTGTGGATGCAGCAAGTTTCGGTGCCACTATGAGATTCGCTATAGCGGAAAATACAACAAAATGCACAGGGAACTGAGAAGAAATAACAAAGGCATGGTGTTGTTGAAAGTGCACTTACTTTTCTTCATGAATCTCAGCTCATTCGTCATTTTTTAAAGGAACAGTTGTCATTACACATCTGGATTTTTATAATTTACCTGTTCTTCTTCACACTAAAATAAAGGAAAAATTTGGACTTAGTATTACTTCTAGGTAATGACACAACGATTTTACTGGTCCGGCTCCCTTGACATTAAATTAGGCCATATGTGGCCCCTGAACTAAAATGAGTTTGACACCCCTGGTCTAGATAATGAATGAATGAATGAATGAATGAATGAATCATTTTCTTATATTCACATGTTCCCCAAAGACTTTTCAAAACTATCAGCTCAACTAGTCAATTTCTGATAAATGGTAAGGTCCACATCCACCAGTAACTATAGCCGACGCTGAGCTTATGCCGTCTTTGTAACCGTTCTTCATATTTTAGTTTTATCATTTATTTCACCTCTTGCCAGATCTGCAGTTGCCAGGTTGTTTTTTTTTTTTTTTTAGTTCACTGAATAAATCAGCCATTTTTTCTTGTCAGCAGGGTCGTGAATTTCAGATCACCTGTCTTGAGAAATGTGACAGAAGCAAGATTCACTCGGGGATTCAATTCATTAGCAAATTAGATTCAATATATTAAAAATATATTCAGGGCTCAAGGATAATATCCGGCTCTTGGTTGCGGTCTAAGTATACGTGGGGAACATTACAATCGCTTCGTTCTTCTCCCGGTCAGAATGAAGAGTTGAATAGGATTCTCGACCAGACTGAAAGAGATTTGGCAATGAACGGCATCGACTGTCTGTGAATGTCAAAAACTCCGGAGGAGCTCTGGAAGTGGGTCAAAGTCAGAGACATTGTTGCGTAATGCGAATTCAAATTAATTGGCCCCGTTAAGATTTTAGCGGCCAGCGACCGGCGACACGGGCAGGTTGGAGGACATACGCATGACCGGGAAAGGTGTTGTAATTTCTCCAATGCAAGCAGAGCGTGACCATATTGGCGCTATTGTCGCAAGTAATAGATTACTGAGATAAGATGTATATTAATGATCCCATGCGTGGGAAATTGTTTAGAAGCAGCAAGACGTGCGAGGACAAGCTAGCTAAAAATACAAGTAAAAAAGTAAATAAACTCCGTAAGTATAATCATAATCTGAAAAAAAATCTCTCCATATTTACCAATATACAGGAATTAATAATGAGCCAAGTGGCAATATATAGATATGTAACTATCGTGTGAGGTTACTTGCTTCAAATACAGTAATCTGATTACTCTGATTTTCCAACTTTGACCAGGGACTGATGAGTGGCTGGTCTATGGCTTTTCCCCGCTGAAGAACATCAAGTGTTGGAGTGATCACTTGTTTCCATGGCGACGCCTGATCACGTTCGTGGCATTGAGAAAGGGGAAAACGATATCGATATATAATTCTCCAGGTTTATCTGGACATCTTTGGAAATTTGAACACTTTTATTTTCAGACTGCAATCCGCTGTAAATCAGCAAGGCCCGGTTTCATAGATGGATATCGGTTAATTCAGAGAAACGCGATGGAGAACAGCATCCCCGTATGGAAAATCAGGGTTTTTATGCGATTTGGGATATAATGTCTAGACAGAGTATTTGTCTCCAGGGGCGCAGCGCTTTTGGCTGAGCTGAGAAATATGTATTCAGGTGGAAAAGAAAGTCCTCCACTTGGCAGTAAGAGAGGTTTTAGGCTGCGTGACAATTAGACTAATGACGGATGAGAGCGGGCTCAGTGACTGCCGCGGCGTTCGATTGTTGTGGGATTGACGAAGAGAAGAGGCAGGGTGAAGATGGCGGGGGGGGATTTGATGGCGAGGGCGTCGGGCCGCCGCAAAGCTCCCGCTCCAGTCAGGTGTTGCCAAACGGAGCGGAACGGTTGGCCGATAGAGCGAGGGATCTTTTTTTTGGGCGTGTTTGACCGACGTTAAACCCAGTTAGAAGAAGTAATAGCGAAAATTTTCAGAGCGATGCCGTAATTCACGGTGCGTTTAAACCCCCGAGTCACGTTTGAATCGTCGGCTCTTCCCTCGCTCGCGACGAGCAGATGGCTGATTTCTGAGGGTTGAGGTTTGACGAGGTGATAATTTATTTTTTCATTAAAAACACGGCGAAATGAATTGATCACATTTTTTTGCTCCGAGCAGCTGCTTTAAGCGAGAAAAGTTAATCGGGCCTGTGTTGAAAATATTTGATATTTCTTTGGAAAATCACACAAACATCTACTCTCTTGGGCTGTTTCCCTCAGGGGTCGTCGCAGCCAATCATCTGCCTCCGTCACTCCTTCATTTCCTGTTTCACTCATCTTACAAATGTCCTCTTTGGTCCTCCTCTTGGCCTCCTCCAACTTCAGCATCCTTCTCCGCAGGTCTTCACTTCCTTTGTCCGTGTCCAAACCATCTCTCTGGGCAGTAACCCCAGAACATCTAGCATGTGCTGTCCCTCCGATAGACCGTCTTTTCTTCGGTGACTGTAAGCCTCCATTCCTGTCCTTTCCATGACAACACCTCCATCTCTCAAGATTTTTCTCCACCTGCTCCCTGCTCTCACTGCAGATCACAGAGTCATCTGCAAGCATCACGATCCATGGAGTTTCCTGTTTAACCTCACGTGTCAGCCTGTCCATCAACATTGTAAACCATGGGGCTCAGATCTGATCCCTGATGGACCTTGAACTCCCCTATCACACCTACATCACACCTCACCACTGTATCACACCAGTCATACATGTCCTGCACCCCCCTAACATACTTCCCTAATACTTACACTCAATATGGCTGTATTTATTTCACGAAACTAACAGGTGGTTATTTTAGCAAGCCTCCTGTTTCTTGTATCATAACATCATCAATCAGTTTCATTAACTTTTTTTTCACGTTTCAAAACTTTCAGCGGATTGATATCTCTTATGGTAGCCCATGATTCATTATAATATCATCTCTGTTTTTTCAAGATAAGACATTAACATAATTCAAGTGCATGTATCCAGGCATTTCCTCTGAGATGTCATTTAAGCAAAACCAATTAATATAATTGTTCAGTTTGGTTAAAAGGCTTATAGAAGTAAATTGCGATTCCATGTAGGTGAGGTTGAGAGGTCCCGTCCTTCACAGTCTGCTGTTTGTATGCAGCCGTCGCTAGTTAGCGTTGTCACCGCAGCCACAAGAGCAGATCACCCGAATTGAATTAGCCGTGGCGCTGGAGCCGGACACGGGCAGACCCTCAGCTGGGAATTCTAGATTCGATTTTCAAAATGTCCTCAAGTCGTCAACGGCGTTGCGGATTCCAGCTCTCCGGTCTGCACTTGTAAATGTCAAAATGTAGTTGACGACGTGTCCCGTGGAAGGTTTCTTCAGATTTCCGCCGGGGAAGACAAACACCATTGAGCCGCTCGCAAATAACATCACAATCAATCATGCTCTAATTCTGAATTTTGATCAGTCAAACTTAGTGACAGTTAGTCTTATTTTGTCCTTCAGAGAGAAGAAACAGCATCGGGTGAATTTACGGCGGAAGTTGTGGATAGATAACATGGCTCCCAACATTGACTTAGAATATTTCTTGCATTAAATAACGATTTGATGCCAGGGGTTGCAGACATTAATCACGGCTCTGTCCGATCAGGAACCGCTTTTGTTTTTACCCTGGTGATTTACTGTAAAGTGGTTCGCGAAGACATGGACAAATGATGCTGTCCTTCCAAAAGGGCGCCAGATAAGGGGAGATGAGCGTCGTTCTGTTGGGAAATTAAAACTTGAATGTTACATAATTCAACGATTTAGCCGTTCTTACTAAAAGTAATACATTCTTCTGGACGATTTGGAGGTTACAAAACTAGGAGCTGACTTTATATGAGAGGTGCAGTGACAGGTGGAGTAGTGCTGTTTTCTCCAGTTACTATCCTCCTTTTAGACATGGCCGCTTCAGGATTCTCTAAAACAAGATTCTCTAGTTGCCACAAGATCGTCCACATTCATCATCCTGTCGCTTTATTTGTTGGAAGCCGAACGGGTCATTTACAAGTCTGACGCGCACCGGAGAAATTCATTATTGAAGGTAGAATTCCGCACTTGCGGCCGTTTCAAAATTTCCTCTCTGAAATTAAAACTAAGAATTTACTAGCTAGGATATTGACACGTCACCCGTTATTCAATATAAATATAATTATACAGTGACCCCTTGAGATACGAATTTAATTCTTCCCAGAATTGGGTATGCATTTTGATTTTTTCATATCTTAAATGAATTTTCCCCATGTAAAATAACAGAAAACAAATGAGTTCTTCCCAATGTTATTGTATCGCCAGCGATCTCTTTCTTCTTCACCTACATCAGGGGCAATTTTTCCACGTCATTGTGTATAGATGTTCATTTTTGCGACATAATAGCGATGCCCTTGGAAGGCTTCATCGCCTTTATGGATTTCTTTTGCTTTCAGATGCTACATATCATGGATCCAGCGCGATAGCGGTCACATGTTCATGCTTTGCTATTATTTCCATAGAAAGCATCTTCTTTCTGCGTTCACCGCTTGCCTTACCACTTCCTTTCGTAGGTTCCTGTGATGATTATTAGGAAAAAAGTACACAAAATAAGTACAAAGTTATAAAATGATGCCACATAAGTGATAGGAGCACGACACGCGGACTGTACGAACTACTCGGAGGAAGTGGCCGAGGGATGCTGGAAGATGCCGCGGCGTCATGAAGTGTATTCGAGTTGCGGGAGCTGGCTTACCGCATACCGCGCAAATTTCAAATTTAGATTTTCCCGCTCTCGTAGTTGTATCGTGATTTTTTTTTTCCATATTTCAAGGATAAAATTTGCTGGAATCAAAAAAAAATCATCAAGATAGAACTGTATATCATATTTATTTTATTTGGACTGAGCACAGGGAGCAATACGCCGTCTCGCCGTGTGACGTCCGATCCCTGAAAACAAAATCATAATCAATCAGTCGCCTTGTGTGACAATCAGCGGCGGCGGCGGCGGCGCTATGTTGTTTGTCCTCTCCCAGAGCCGCCGCGTCTGTGAGACAGCTGTTCAAACGAACCGTGACGGGAGGGGGAGTTCGCAGCATCAACAATGGGACTGTTGATTTTTTCGAGAGGTGAATTATCAGCGCCTCGCGTTTGCCAATTAAAGCGACCCGTCTCTCGCTGACGAATCGGTGAAAGTACGATTCCCAAGGTCAATGTGTTTCGGCACACGTTCGACGTCTATAGCGCTCGTCGTGTTATCATTCACACCTCGGGACGAGTCAAAGTCGTCAATTACGACGCTATGGAATCTGCCGAGTCTTCAATTAACCCACCGTTTCTAGACCGGCGAGAGAACCGGCACAGGAGAACCTACCAGCTCCTTGCTGAAACTCCCTCGGGCCTCTGGAATTGAATTCTGGACCTTCCCGCCGCTAGTAGGTGCCGCGGCGGCCTATTTCGTGGTTATTGAGCTAATTTTGTCCCCGTTTGAACCCGCGTGTTCTCCTCCGACCGCGAAAACGTGATATCCCGCCAGCTCGTCGAGAAAGGGCTCTCGGAAAGATCGACTTTTTTTTTTTTTTTTGAGGTATTTAAAGGTGAAACTCGAGGTCTAATTTGCTTAGCGGAGGATGAGCTGCCCTCCGAATGTCGACCGAAATTCCCAACACTGAGAAAAAAAAAAAAAAAAAAAAGAACTTTCTCCTAACTTTATTGGCAGGGAAAATAATTACATCAATTTTAAGCTTGATGGGAATAAGGCTCTGTTAAATTAAATCACGCTGAACACATCAGAGGAAATACTCATGAGATGCAGTGAGTCGGTGTGTGCAGCCAAGAAAGGAGCGTAGAACCGAATAAGCCGAACCGGATGGCTGTGAGTTGGAGTTTACATTAATATCCTCAGAAGAGTGAATTCTTTGAATAGATCATAAAGCGGCGGATGCTCAGTCAGTGGCAGTGCTAATATTTTCCACTTCCAACCCCAGCCTTCCTCTGCGCTTCGCTCTCTCTGGGGTCTCTTCCTTCCATACCTGGGCCTCCCTGCAGGAGACATTCAAGAGAAAATATTGCCAGAAGTTTCCATCTCTAAACTTTTTTTTTTTTTTGTCCACTTCTTGCATTATTGAAAAGAGAAGTTGAAAACTCTGCATTCGGATACTTTCCGCACACGCGCCGGTACGGGAAGAGGCGTCGTCGGCGAGTGAGCGGGAAAAAGCGCGTTGGGTAACCGTCACGTTTTTGTTTTTTTTTCTTTCGGTTTCGCCACCAGCCGCACCCCGGAGCTCGGCTTTGGGATTAAAAAAGCCACAGATATTTAAGATGATTATATCCCGACGCCCCCGAGCTTTCGGTCGTTCCAGAAAATGTTTTTTTTGAAGCCCGTAGATGTCGGAGGCACTGGGTTTTGTGTCTATATCCGGATAAAATTGATTAAACTCCCGGTTGGACGAGAAGGAAGTGCAGGACAGGGGGGGTCGGCAGAAATAGAGCGGGATAGCGGAGCGTGCAGCGTCTCCCACCGTCACCCAGAACCGGATTCACGTTTGCAACAGCGTCGTTTCTTCTGTCGGCCGAGTGACCTTTTTACCGGGCCAATAATCGATGCGCCGCTTCCTCTTTCTCCCCCCATGGATTATAAAAGTGACCAAAATCCGAAAGTGGCTGCATGATGTGATGGAAGACCGAAAGTCCAATCATCAGCCAGTTAAAAGAAATAAATAAAATCACATTAAAAGTTTGGCACTGTCTGTTGGGCTCGGCCCGGCTTGGGTGGCGTTTGGTATTTGTGCGCTGCAAAATGCGCTCATCATAGCCGTTAATCCCGACTTTGTCATTTTGATTAAAACATTTTTTTATTCCTTTTTTTTTTTTTTTTAGGTTAAATTGTTTTATATATTGTGCTCCTGACGCTGATCAGTTTGAATGTCTTATTACTTATTGATTTGATTTAATTTTATTTTTCAGTATCAAATGGTTCAGTCGGTGAGAACATTTTTATAGTTAAAATAAGGATTTTATTCTTTTAAATTTCAGGCAAATTGATGCACTTTAAATCTTATCTGTTACAGACTAAATGTTACAGTGTTAATAAAGTTATTCTTTGTTGCAAGTGGATCTATATTTCTTTCTTTTTTCTTTTCTTTTCTTTTCTTTTCTTTTCTTTTCTTTTCTTTTCTTTTCTTTTCTTTTCTTGTAAATAAGGATAGGATGTTATGCAGAGATGTACTTTTAACAATTTCATAGACAAATTAGACTATTTATAGTTGGTGCAGAGAGTGTTTTCTTTTTCCTAGAGGGGGCGTAACAGAAAATAATTGAGCAGACCTTGTTTACCTGTATTCCGGAAGGTCAGTGTTCCTCTTCAGTTCCTCCCGTCAGGTCGTGTCTCGGGCTTACAACTTTTCTTCTTGCTGAACATATTTTTTTAGATTAAAAAAAAAAAAAAAAAAATCATCTTTACACTTTAAAGTTCATCTTTACTTTTCCATCTTTGGGAGCCAACAAAAAAATAAAACAGTCACTGAGGGCTACTTGCTGTAGAATAAAATAACCAAAGTTAATATAATACGTATGGATAATTAGACATGATTAGCATATTCTTTTATTTGGTTGTAAAGATGAAATTAGGGTTGGCAGCTTTTTAGCCCCGAAGAAATGAGGAGCGACTGAAAGCGGGTGAAGGGAAACCGAAACCTTCGGATTTTTTTCCACTGCTGCGTTTGCGCTGCAGTTACCGAGATCCCGGAAAACCTTTTGACAGACGGGCCGAGGGGGCGCCTCATCAAACTTTTATCGGGTGTTACACCGCTTGTGTCCGATCTATGTGTTTTGCGTTATCACCCCTGCTTTTCAGAGCGCCGATCGGTATTTGAGAAAGCGTAGAAGCGGTCAAGAAACCTTTAATAGCAGAAACAGTACCGACACAAGTAGAAGAGGAAGCGTGGCGTTTGGTGAGGTGTCAGAGGTAAATGTTTGATAAGAAGCGGTGAATAATAACTCGCGAATTGCTGCTTTTCGCCCACTCGCCTTTCCAGCTTGCGCCGTTCATGCTTAGAATCTCACCGATTGCTTTCTAGAGAGCTGCTTTTAACTAGATCCCTTGAAAAAGGGTAATCATGACCTGACTGCACCGTTCAAAACCCTGACCGAGTCCATCACACCGCCAATGGTGCCTTTCAGAGATTACTGTCTTCGCACAGCGTTAGCGCAGTTCCGAACCCAAAATTGGACTCCTCGTCTTGTTTATTTCCAAGGGAGGATGCGAACTTGTATGCTCAGCAGTTCCGTTAATGTTCATGAAAGAGAAGTTAAGAGCTAACGTTGGGTCTCACAATCAAAGACGACCAAGTCCCAGAACCGTAGACTCATCTGACCCATTTTGGCTTGGTGTTGTACATTCACTTCCCTAATTGCCCACCTGTGGGTGTCCTAATTGGCTTAGTGCACGGGTTTTAATCAGGGAGAGTACCGGCATCAAGACCCCGGGACATCCGTCGCAGAGTCAATATGGGGCAAGGATGCCCCGGATGAGGGTGACAGGACGACAGAGTGGGCGAAGCAGCGGACTTAGACCGTTCGGTTAATGAAAACAAAGTATGCGTGGCATCCCGAGCCACCTCGCACACACAGGAATGTACTTAATGATGCGAATTAAAGCTGAGTTTTATTAAGGAATCTGTAGAAGGCCATTAGCTACGCCTTTGATTTATTCAACTGGGACTGAAGCAGCACAATAAATATGGAAATAACCGCTGGCCTTTTCAGACCACAGCTCAGGGGAAAACCTCAGGCGGGAAAAAAATTTGGGATCCAGGGGTTGAGTTTAATCTTGTTTTTTCGGATAGCCTCGCGGAGGCTAGTTACAGATTCCTCTCCATGGGGGGAATAATCATTGACGGTGAAAGGCGCAAGTCAATTCAGTTTGCTCCAGTCACTTCTGTAAACATACATAAGCTCCTTTCATGCAAATGCCCTGGACTTGAAATTACCTCGGCTTTACTTGGGTGGGTTGATCAAATGTTGGCGTAAGTCAGAATGGACAACAAATACTCTTTAATCATTTGGCTTGCCAGTGCTTAGTTATTATAGCGGGACTCCCTCCAGGGAATTCACAACGTGTATGGGTTTCTTGATGTGTTTACCAAGTGACTGAAGTAACACAAGGGCATTCGCAGCGAAAGGAACATCATCAATACAGGAAATGAATGAGGTGTAATGTAGGATGATGGAAATAGTTGGTCAAAAATCCAGGCGCTTTTGGTTCGAGTCGATGTAATCAAAATATCGTGTGCTGTAGAGCAGGGAAAATCTAGGTATGTTCTGGAAGAGCAGAGAAGAGGAATGAAGGTTAGTTGGAGACAGAATATATTTGTGAGTGAATGAGAGGAACTCGGGTGGAACGTTGAGGCTACAGGGACCGGAGATCAAGAAGTCGGAGGATTTCATGTCCAGTAATTTCCGGACTGTAAGAAGCTACTTTTTTCACAGGCTTTGAACACTGCGACTTAAACAACGATGCGGCTACTTTATGGATTTTTTTAAGCTTACGAGCTTCACGCCACCAAAACATTCGTCACAAACGTCGTCACATCGGACCAATGAAATTACGGTGAAACGCTGAGGCTGTTCAGTTCCGCCACTGAAGAAGACCACTTTAATGGTTTTAGATAGCAATCAGCTGGAGTAGGACAAAGCAGGGATGGATGGATTGACTTTTCCTTGTATTATTTATTATCATTATCATTTTCCAGTACACATTTGTGGTATGTATCTAATTAAAAGTGAAAAAAAAACAAAAAACATGTGTAACATCTTTCTGTGTAAATATCTCATGTTACAACATGGACACCTGCAGCTTATGGACAGGTTCAGCCTCTATATGTACACATTTATTTTGTTTACATACAGCTTATATTCAGGCTGTATTCAGGTGCGCTCAGTAGTCCAGAAAATATGGCACAAATGGGTTCAAGCAGGTTGGAATGGGTGGTGAAAAGTGTCAGGAGTGCTATGAGATAGAAGACTATCAGCCAGAAAGAAAGGAAAGGTGTACAAGACAGTAGTGAGACCGACCATGCTGTATGGTCTAGAAACAGTGACTACTATTTATGTGTTGTGCTTTTATGATATGCTCGGAATGATAACACGGAGCTTTGTGATATTCTGCTTTATTGCTGCAGGAACTTTTTGAACTCCCGCCTAAGACATCAGGTCTAGTATATGCCCACACCAGCATCATGACGCAAGCAGTATGTGGAAACATTAGCATCCCTCCAGTTTACTGGCGTTATCCAAATATGTATCTGAATACAGGTGGGTTCGCTGTGGTGACCAATGAAGGGAAAAGCCCGAAGGCAAAAAAAGGCAAGAAGGAGTGCGCCGTGGAGCAGGAGTTGTATGCTACTATGCTACTTACCCGACCAATGGGAAGACAGGCTTGGGCCAGGCCTGACTTGCAGCACAGTGACTGGTGTTTCTCTTAGAAAGGAGTCATACACACACCTTACACACAACCCATGCTAAATGGGACTCGCTAGGCTTCCGGGGTCTCAGCACAGGGAGTTACTTTTTCTCTCTGCCCAGTGAGGTGATTGTAAAAAAATATTCCACTTTTTGAGATGTGGAGTAAAGGTCAAGTGAGTTATGGTTTGCTGCCAATGAAGAAGAGTTATGTCGGCCCTCCTTCCAAACCGCCGGCTATGAATGTGGAATATTTCGATAAATGGTGGTCAGTATGATATAACGGTGCCGTAATAAAGCCCTTCTCAAAACTGATCATGGTATCATGAAATCCCGCCTGATACATCATCAGTGACACTGTGGCTATTAAGCGAATCCACAGCTTGGCGGGTAGAACGGATGTGTTCGGTAATCGGACGGTTGCCTGTTCGATGGTCCTTGACCGAAATAATGAAGCCGTGATTGCTCTTGATTAGCTCTTCGGCACCTTGCACGGCGACCTCGGCCTTCACGGTGTGGCTTTGTGTCAATGAGGCGTCGGTAGAAAAGGTAGGCTTCAGCCAAGCGTGCAGTATGAATGAAAAATGAACAAATGAATGATTGGATCTGTAATCCTTTGTGTATACAGCTTTTGCGATGTAACTGTATCACTGATTTATTGTCATTGATTTTTTGCTTTTTTACGGAATTTTATATCTTGGATGTTTTGCTATACAATTGGTTTTTGTGGTTTAAATGTATTTTTTTATATTTATTTATTTATTTATATTTATATTTTATTTATATATGTAATTCATATATATATATATATATATATATATATATGATATCGAGCATTTTCTGGGCATGCATTCAGCATCTTGCCCTGTCCTTTTAACATCGACTTGAAACGTTACTCTCTGATAAGAGTATAGGAAGTGCTTGGGAAATGTTGGGAATAAGAACATGGGGATGGTCATAAAGCTTTAAAATATATATAATTAATAATAAAACAAAAATATTATTGCTACTTCCCAGATTTCTGTTTGTCACGGCAGTTTCCGCCACGTAAACCCCACTGACAAAGAGGGCCAACTATTTGCTCAACATCACTTGCGTAGAGTTACCCTGGGTTCCTATTAGCGTTAGCAAGGTGGCTAACAAATCTGCCTTGCATGTGGTGGTGGTGAGGTCTGGATCTGCTCCATCTCAACAAACCAGTGCCTAGCGGTGAGGTTCAGGGCCGGCGAGGCGATATTTACAATTGTAAGAACTGGAAAGAATTTCTTGTTCCTGATAGTCTGTTTTTTTATAAAACTGAAAACAATTTGTGGCCTTTTCTTTATTTCTGCATGAAGTCCATGCGTACATGTAAAAGTCCTCCTTGTTTTCTTTCATTTATCTTATTCATTTTATCCTACATTGCTTTTGAACGGGCAGCAGTCGTTAGCAGCTGCCAACTCGCATATGACCCCTTCATGTGAGGCACAGTATTATCTGCCTCACCTCATGACTTTTCTCTATGGTTTATTTTCCGGTCAGTGAGAATAATTGCATCACGCACTTCCACTAAAGACATTACACAGCTTGTAGAGGGTCGTGGTGTATATAATAGGATAATAAATCTTTCTACAAACATTCTATAGGTGACATGCTGAGGAACAGAAATGAGCATGTGCCACGCACCCCAGTTTGTGAGGGACTGTGTGCACAAAGGTGAGCTCGGCTGCTGTACCTTGGCTTGTATTTGATCAGGAAATGATCAACAAATTCTCCACAAATTCTGTGATTTGTACTTGAGAAGATTTTAAAAAGATTGGAATCATACAGAAAATACAACTATGAATCAGGACAGTGGAAAAATGTTAATATTTATCATACGTTATCTTTGTTATCATTGCAGGTGAGGCTCTGCCTCACCTGCCTCCCCTGACGGCACATCACTAAAACAAATGCGTCAGCCATTCGAGTGATGAGATAATGCACACATTGGCGCTTGAAACAAAAACACGCACTGTGATTGACATGTAATATTTTATTTTGCACACTTATAACTAAATACGTCAAGGTCTCGGTCAAACTGGATAGAAAATGCGGTGTGGATGGTGATCAGCTGATGCAAGCAAGAACGTCCGACTCTGCTGTGATTTAAGGCGACAGAGAAGGTGACTCTCACATTGCATGTAATTTACATTTCACCATACATTCGAAGTGCATAAGGTTCTTTCTTTATTATATGCCCGAATATATTTCTCGAAGCCCCAGTAACCCTTGTACTTTACCCTTTTTTTTTACAAGAATTTAATCTTGTTAATTTGTTGCCGGGTAGCGACAGATAGACGGGTTTGAGAAAACGACGTCCATTAAAATCCGATCGACCTTGAGCCGCGGTGGTCAGGGCCATTATTGAGAAAGTCTTCACGCTTGTATTGTGGATTATTGGGTTTTTGGTGAGATTTACAGAAATAAAACATAGAATTACAAAGCGTATCGCCGCGGCTGCTGTTCTTGAGGTGGGCTAAGACGCTCTCGGTATGGTTCTGTCGTTGCGGGGTGAGATCCCTGCTCCGGCAAAACGCTCAGGAGTGTCATCGTCGTTGTCATGATGTCGAGAAGCCCAAATGAGATGAGATGCTTGAGGCTCTCCGGCAGCCGGCCGGAAACTGAAACAATTCATTAGTTGAGATGGGAACCGTTTTCAAAAAGATCACTCAGCTACCTTGGGTCTACCATGACCTGGATGACTGAAGAACGTACCAACTAGGAAAAGTGTCCCTGGCAGCAATGTAGCTGCTTTACCACTTCATCCTCTATAGTCATACATCCCCGTGACAGATCTCATCACCGAGAGGGTGGGAGACAAGCTCTTCCTTTGTCTCCAGCAAACCAGATAACTGCTTGCCACTGTGCGTGAACCGCTGCACTTTGGCTCCTCATCTTCAAAGGGACTCTTTTCAAAAGACGGCTTCTCTCTCCAAGTTCGACGTCACGTCGAGATAGCGGGGCTGTGCTCCGTGCAGTTTCACACCTCCTGATATGTTAGCATCAACAGTGAGATGGCCAGAATTTGGAGGTTGGCTAATGAAGCAGAGCTTGAGTGACACACACACACACACACACACACACACACACACACACACACACACACACACACTTGGTGTCTCAATCAACTGATTGTATTAGTAGAACCTGTAATATAGATAACAATACAATAATCAAAAAAATATGAATGATAACAGTCGGCGTCATTACATAATAATGATATATAAAATAACAATATAATGTTATAATAATGATAATAATGGTATTATTTATGATTAATTATAAGTTGTTAATATTTTTTTGCCATGGACTTATTATACTACTATTACTAATGATAACAATAATGGGAATGATAATATTCATGATAAAACATAATATTGATACTAATTACAAATGTCATAATTGCAATTACAAAATTACAAATTGTATCAATTTCCAAAATGTAATAATAATAATAATAATAATAACAATAATAATAATAATAATAATAATAATAATAATAATAATAATAATAATAATAACCACAACAGCAACAACAACAACAAAATGGGAAGATAATGATGATGAGAACAATAATGATCATAATAATAATTTGTTATTGTTATTATTATAGCAATACAACCTATTATAATAATGCTGGGGTTTATTATTATTATCAAGATTATTGTTGTTGTTTTCCATTTGGCGACATCATGGCTCAGCGGTTTGGGCCACTGTGTCACACCAATAATATTACTGCTTCCCTTGCGGACGGCTCTCCCTCTGTGGAGTTTGCATGTTCTCCCCGTCTCTCTGGGATTCCTCCAGGTTCTCCGATTTCCCCCCGCTGTCCGAAAGCATGCAGTATGTTCACTGAAAACCCTAAATTTTGCGAGAGGTGCGAATGAGAGAGCGAATGGTTTTATGCCAACCAAACCAGGGGGAACCACCTCCTCTCACCCAATGACAGCCAGGATAGGCTTCGGCCCTCCAGTGACCGCAGGATATACAGAATTGATAACCAACGAATGAATGCATGAATACATGAATAAATTCATTAATGAATGTATGTGGTTATCGTATCAAACAAAGAGGCGTTCCACGGAACGTGCACGTAGAGGGGAAAGTAGGCCTCTCGGGCAAGACATGGCGGTTCACGTCTCTGGCGGCTCTAATTAGCCTAAAAAAAATAAGGCCGGTCGAGCGTCAGTCACTTGTGAGCCTCTCGTCAGGAAGAGGTTGTCATGTTGCTCCAAGTCAAGGAAAATTCCGTTGATAGCTGACTATGTCTTTGTTTTGGATGACGGCGGTAGAAAGTTTAGAAAGTGTGAACTCACTTACTCATCTGATTTAAAAAAAAAAAAAAAACCCACACAGACACACACAGCGCTAAACAGCGCTCGCATAACCATTGCGTAATCTCGCTGAGGGGGTCTTGGCTGATGAACAAGTGTTGCTCCTCAAGCTTCCTGTCATGAAGCTCTGGAGAATTGTTTTTTTTTTGTCTCATCATTCTCATGCATTGCATAAGAAGCATTCCACGCCATATCTGATATCGGACTCCGCGCGTCGTCTTGTTTATCTTCCAATTTTTTCCTGCTTTCTATGCTCTAATCCCGGGGAGCACGCGCTCCCTGCAGCTATTTGCATCACGTATGGGCCTCGCTTCATGTCGGCCTGGCCTGCAGAGGATTGTCTCAACTTCCTCAACGCTCTTCGCCATATTGCCGAATGAATTCAAACCCGTGCAAGTTGCTCATGCGCTGCAACCCTATTAACTCTCTCCGAGACGCATCCGCACGATGACAAAGCTCGCGTACGCACAACTTTTCCCTCCTTTTGCCCCCTGAGGAAATCTAAATAACAATTCTGTATGTAATCACGCCAGTATTGTCAATACACACCGGAGCCAGAACAGAACGTCCTGCGGGACTGCTGCTGCACACACACACACACACACACATACACACACACAAACACACACACTTCAAAGCCTCCATGCAGAGATTGGCATCCATGTATCCTATACATGTCTATCGCATACATTAGTTTGGATCCAGATGCTCCCCAGCGAGCTTCCTGCAGGGCTAAACCTTAATAATCTGATGAATCCTGCATGATTAGGCGGCTTCGCAGTTTTCCGTAGGATCAAGCCATGTTTTTTTTTGATCAAGATCACGCGGCTCCGGCGTGGAGGGTGAACTTGTTCCTCCCTGTTCATGGGAACACCCTCTCTCTCAAATTACCTGATAGAGAGAAAGGGGGAGATAATGAGAACCAAAAATAAATTGTGGCATTTATATTCTCATGATCAGAATGGCATTTTACTTCATCAGACAGGCGACTTCAAAGAACTGAAACCCAGTGTAGCCCGACTGGTGTCCGTGCATGCACGCACACAAACACACACACGGACTAACAAATGGATTAAATGTTGGACCACAGTGTCAAAAACAAACAATACACATGTAACTTTAAAGAGGCTGAGGCATATGTACAAAGAGCGGCTCCATAACCCTGAGCTTAGCGCAGATAACAGATGGAATTTACCTGCGATGCGCTGTCAGCGCGTGTTTACATATTCTGCATATGCAAACGCCACATGGCTCTATAAAGCCACCACTAGCTCCCAGAATGGGAATGGTTCCAGCTGTTGCCCTTGGCTACAGTTTTATATGTATGTGCGTGTGTGTGTGTGTGTGTGTGTGTGCATCTGAGAGTGTGCGAAGCGCATAAATGTGTTAAAGAGCCATATCTATCTCTGGAACACCTGTGATCCACTCTTTTTTATCCCATTCCTTTTTGCCCATTGAAGGGGCTTGAAATAAATACAGAGGATAATCCATTTCTGCACAAAGTTTCAATCTTCTCTGCAGACCTCTGCAGCCCGAGAGCTGGCAGGCAGCCCTCGCAGTGCACCTAAATTGTGTAGATTAATTGAAGATAGCGTTATCAATAAGATCATTGGGTAAAATGAAGTTCTGATTTGACTGCAGCGGTCAGCACAAAGTATTATTCTTTGTATTCACTTTCGTAGGAGGAGAGAACAGTGCATTAGTAAGATTATGCGCTCAGACAGACAAGAACTTTACAACCATCTAAAGTTCTTAGTTGGGATTTAGCATTTGCAAATCTGTCACACCATATTTATAGATTCCCGCACACATAGCAGAAGACGAAGTAAGGTTCTTACTATCTGTCTGTCTGTTGGTTTTATCAGACAATGCTAAATGAGCTCATTAGTAAACACTAATTTCAGGAGCTGATTTAAATCAGTGCGTTTCAACAATCTCTCTTTGTTTATGTCTAATTTATGAAACGTGTGTATTATTAAAAAAAGACACCCAACGTGCAGACGATGGCCAAGTTAATGATGTTGTATCACAGACAAGCGCAGTTGTTTCCCATATTTCAGGTGACGCGAGCAGCAACATGTCACCAGAGCAGGAAACATTAGGCTACATGGGGTTAGCCTGGTCGAGGCAGATGGCCGCCATCCCGGTTCCACTTGAGGTGTATTTAAAGCGATCACAGGCTATCAGGATGTTAATTTCCAATTTGATCAGCGACATAAAACGATAATAAAATCTCTCAACATATCTTAGTTTGTATACATTTTTAAAACCACCCGTCACTCATTGGCCGCCATTGTTGTTTACGTCGCAATGCCGTCCGCGTAGTGACGTCATGAGGTCGCTCTAGGCTCGGTCCCGTTTAGTTTACCCTACAGTGCAAAAACGTGATCTGCGCAGAGAGACGTGAGCGAGGAGGATAACGCTGAAGACGGAAGTCAAAATGATCTTCAAAAAGCAAAGATGTGAAAAGGCAAATGGCGACAAAAGCTGCTGGTGTGCGGCAACTGCGTTGCTATGCCAACAGAGGTGACGAGCATCTATTGTTGGAGGACCACCCATGATTGTGCCCGTTTTTCCCGCATCAGATTGTACTTCTGCAATAGCCGGTTGTGGAAAATGCAGGAGAACATCCAGCATCTCTTGCCTGTGGCTTTTCTTCACGCGGGCTGCACTCATTTTCTTGAGGACCTTTTGTATGCTTGTGAAAGAAAATTAGACACAGCGTTTTTCTTTAGTGTCCATTTAAAACCAGCAGCACCCGTTAGCTCTTTCGGCAGCTTAGCTCGGCTAAATGCGTCAAATGCGTCCGAAGAGAAGCGGCTAGCTTCACTCCCTTTTCTCACTTCGGACCGAAAATTGTACTCAAAAGCTGCAAAATATGACTTTATTTCCGAATATAATCATACCACACTGTGCAATTTAACAGTAGCGTAAAACAAAGTTAGCCCATAAACGTCAACACAGCATCAGACAAAAATTACAATCATAAAAATGCGATTTTTGAAGAATAATACTTGTACTTTTTTAACAATACAGTCGAGTATAAGATAAACAGTAAAGCATATTTGTGCCAGTGGTCCACCATGACGGGGTTCCCTTTACAGGGGATTCCGATCAAAGTTTTGTGGAAGCACAAGGGTGTTCGTCTCATTTACTAAAACCCGCTCTGAGAATTTCTGTGAATACCGTCTTTGCGTTGAGTGGACAAAGGAGGTGACATGTTAAATTAGCTTGCGGCGTCTTCTTAAATCTTGTGAGTTTTGCCTCGCGTGGTTTGAATATTAAAACCAGGGAACTCTACGGAGAAATATCACTACTTCAGCCGTTATTAGATCAAAGTGCATATATCCTGTTTTTATGTCCATGAGCAGTTTATAGTCACTGAGAAGATGATTAAAAGGTCAAAAGGTTACTTAATCGCTGAACTAAAATCTGGAGACATTGTTGCACAATGTGACTCAATGCTATATACTAAATTTTCTCCATTTTGGGATCCAAGGCATTCATTATCTTTGTCATCAATATCATCCAGATCAAGATCACGATCAAAGCTCGCGTGTTTCGTCTTCATCTGTATCCTATTTATCTCCATCGGATTCGGGATCGTAAACACCACATTTGTCTCCTTCTGATCCTCCATCTCTTTCTTGCTCTTCCTGATCTTTGTCTCCGTCTAGGACGGCGTGTCTTTATTTCTTTATTTTTTATTTCATAATTGTCTTATCAAGAGCGCCTGCTGTCAAAGTCATCCTTTATCCTGCGGTTCAAAGCTGCCATCAGTGACTGAAAGCCGGCGACTGATGTTTTTTTTTTTTTTGGGCCCTCGCTGAATTCAAACCCCCTCATGGTGTTTGGAGAAAAGTGTCTGACGGCAACAACGCAAAGCACTCCAGTAATTGCGCCCAATTTCATCATGCGCTTGCTTTGTTGGTGTCGGTCGCTGTGCTCTTGCAGATAGATTTTAACGGCTGAAATGAGAATCTCCTGACTGACTGGTTATGGATGCGCGGCCGAGCTGTCGATAAACCCCGGGGGCCGGTGTCGCCGTCGCCCGGAGACGCCGATCGCGTTCTCGCGATGTACCCAAACAGCGGTCCCGCTTTTACCCAACGATATTTTCCTCCGGGAGAACAGGAGCTTAATTGCATGGAGCCGCCACCATATTTCACCGAGTGTTTCTCTGAATTCGCGGCGCCGTCGATCCGGGCAATAAAGACCGTCGGAGCATAATCAATCAGAAAACGGTCATCTTTATCAATATGAGACATTTAAGTAATTACAGCAGTGAGTGCTGTCAAGGCTGACACTTCCCAAGGTTGCCATTTTCCTCTGCTATCAGTGCAGTAAGACTTTTTCTTTTGCTTTCAATGTGCGTATTCATATGCAGTGCTCCTATAACAATATGAATTAGATCATTTTAAATACCTTTTCGTGTTTCACCTTTTTTTCTATCATGTCAAAACAGTACATCCTTTTCTGCTCATGCAAAGGGATTATCATTAGATAAAGCTCTTGAACTTTGACATGCAAAAGCACAAAAACACGCTGCCGGTGTACAAAAGTGTAGAATTAAAGGGGAGCTACTAATGAGACTTAAACTATTGAGATATATATTTATATCGGTTGAGGTAAGCAGGACTTTTCACCGTTTTACCTGCCGCGTTTAAACCCATCAGCTTTTTTTTTTTCTCAATATTTTACCTTCATTGAATGAACGCGGCAGCCACAAAATTACAGCTCATCTCAGAGACCGTCAATTATCTTCTAAATTACATCCTATATTAACAAATTACAGAGGCTCAGCAGCTAGCAATGAACCGCCACAGGGATTGCGGTGATGTATTTTTTTCTTTTTTTCCCAGCAGAGACAACATATAGTGACCGCAGCACAGATAAAAATGCCGTTAATAAACATCCCGCCTTCTCTTCTTAGCAGGGTGAGGTCTAAAGCAAGCTATAGATGTCTTTTTAAACAAAAAATGTGGACATCTGTGGACATTTGCGGCATCGAGCTAACTCGTGATTTTTCAGACCTTCAAATGAGAATCCTCAAATTTGGCACAGTGTTGTTCGTATGCCCTGCTTTTTCCAACAAAATGGTAAAAACGGCTGCATCCTTGAACGTAACGGACACAATATGTGCGGAAGCGACGGCCAGAAGCAGACAAACCCTCTGTTTCAACCTGACATCTCAATGGTTGGAGCAAAGTAAAATAGCCTTTTTCACTTGGCAATGACTCAGGACTAATGACCGCTCCTGAATATAAGCTGCACTGGCTTGAAGTAAATAAATGTGTGCTTATAGACCGCAATTCTCCATGAGCCTTGTCTATATGTCCACGTTGTAACATGAGATATCTAAGTTTTTTTAACTTTTTAATCAAATACAAACCAGCAACCTCCTCAAAACATATATTGGAAATGTTGTTTTTCCAAACAGTGCCTGTAACACGGCTTATAAAAAAGATTAATAATAAATAACAAGGAAAAGTCCATCCATTATCTATTCCCGATTTGTCCTACTCCAGCTGATCGCTATCTTGGTCTTCCTCCTGCGCCCTAAAACTATTAAAGTTCAGTGTCGGAACTGAACGGTCACAGAATTTCTAAATGTTTTGGCTGTATGAAGCTCATTAGTCCCCCCCAAAAAAATCCACAAATTAGGCGCATTGTTGTTTAATCAGCAGTGTTTAAAGAGTGTGAAAAAAGCAGCGGCTTATAATCCGGAAATTTGCACGTGTCGAAAACAAATGGCACGATTTATATTATTCCTATTATGTTGGTACAACCGGACATTTCCAATGCAAAGCACAGTGCTTGGGCTTTTCAGCACCACGGACAGCTCCCATCAACCTCTCACAGGCCTTTTAAAAGTGGGCCACATCATTAAAATGATAGCATACTCAGCAATAAATAACCAAAATATCATGTCTTTCCTCTGTTGGACGTGAGGAAAATCTTAGAATTTAATGAACAATCCTTTTACAAAACATTTCATGAAACACCTCATAATTCCTTAGACAAACGTGTCGTTTCCTTTTATCATTTACATGTGGGCATTGCAACTGATCCCACTGATCGTACAAAGGCACAAAAGAAGTCATTGGTATTGAAAAATATAGTAATGCACTTAAAGATTAAATGAGACTTATAAAGAAAGGGATTTTTAAACAATTTGCACATGTGCATATAAAATCTAAATTGAATCCCTGCCTACACCTTACAAACTAAAGAGTGCTATTAAATGTGTAAGGATGAGAGTATTCACCTATCCTGTAAATGTGTAAACTTCATACCAGAAACATGCATACATATACAGTACATACTGAAAATGTATGGAGTTGCATGAACAGTAGAATTCCACCATACTCTTTTGTAGTGAAGCTGGTGACTAACATTAAATTGCACATTTTCGCAAGCAATTAGCTAGCTGGCTTTTACCGCTGCTTCACTGATTTCTCGGCTATCGCTGAAAGTGGACCGCTGTTTCCTCAGACCGGCCAGCAATTGGTTGATCTTACCTCTTCTCAGTTGTCTTTGCAAGCTGTCATATATATTGCTGTGAGGAGTTTCGTAGTGGCGCCGAGTATTATACTCCTTAGATACCGAAGCTTGTTGCAAACACACCAAGCACAAAGGTTTCCCGTGCATCTCTGTAAATAAATAGGACGTAGTCCAATTTTCTTGGAAAATTCTACACTCTTTATCTACTTTTCTCTGTTTTGATAACAACATTTCGGCTAATGAGGGAGTAGCGGGGAGGTAGAGTACAGGGTAGAAACAACATCGTAACAAGCAGCAGATGGTGGATTGATAACGTCTGCTGATTGGTCCGTCTCGGTGATGCGGCTTGTCTTCTTCTCTGACCAAAATAAGAAATTTCTTGAATTGCATTTGATGAAAAAAATTAAATCCTTGTCTTTTATGCATCTTTTCACTTTCAAATTATCCTGCGGGCGTGATCGAACCTCCCTGCGGGCCGTATGTTTGACACCCCTGATCTAAGGCATCCAGTATCTCAGACACTCGCAGAGTCGACGCGAACGGGATGTTACTTCCCATTTTTTTCTTTCCCATCTGTTATTTTAGGCGTAAGATCGATACGATGCGGCTCCAAAAGTCAGGGCAAAACCTCCTGGCTCTGAACTCTTGATTGGGTAATACCCTTTTACTCTGCAGATGGCAAGGCTCGGCTCCTGAGCCGGTTATGGACGGGTTCGGTGAATAAATGTGTCGGAATGTGGCAGGTTTGTATTTTGAGTTGCCGTTTCCATCCATCATCTGCCGCTTATCCTGCACTCGGGATTTTGCAGCTTATTCCAGCCGTCATCGGGCGAGAGGCGAGGAACACCCCGGACTGGTCGCCAGTCAATCGCAGCGACGCATATACAGACAGACGACGACTCACAAGCTCATTTCGGGTTATTTTCCCATTTTTTACCAATTAACCTATTGCATATTTTTCGGACTGTGGGCGGAAACCGGAGGAAACCCATGCAGACATGGGGAGGACATGCCAACTCCACACAGAGAGGCCTCTTGATAGGAATCGAACCGGGGTCCTTCGTGCTGCGAGGCCGATGCATACGGCTGAAACACATGCGCAAAAACAAAGGTTGAATAACCGGTGGAAGTGATAACTGCATTATTTTAATCTTAAGATCAGGGTCTCAGACTCGCGGCCCTCGGAACGATGTTTTGTGGCCCCATGCCTGAAATCAAATCTTTGAGTTAGTGCGGCCCGCACTTTTTTTCTCACATGCATCTGGGGGTTTTATACAGTGGGTTTAAAGAAACGGGCGAGGAAAAAATGAAGAAGTAACTTTGCAATGTATTTTTTGCTTCCAAATCTGAAAACCAAATGATTTTTGATGAAAAAACGTCTGGTGACATTGTTAAAATGATCTTTTCTTTTCTCATTTCTATAAAAACTACAAAAAAAAAGAAAGTAAAAAAAACAAACAAAAAAAAAAACAAAATTAAAAAGATTTATTTAATAACCAGAATATCCACCATTAGCCTTGTAAACATTATACCTCCTCCTATGCATGCTAACAAACAATTTTCTTATAAATTTTAGTGGCACATTTTCCCACAGTGACAAAATTTTCTCTTTTAACTCAACAATATTTTTAGGGTGCAATTTCATCAATTCTTTTTTTTAATATGAATTTTTAATATTAATTCGTCATGTATTTTTTAGAAGAACGGTTCGTCAAATATATATATTTTTTTAATTTACCCGTTTTCCTCCCTTACACTTAAACAAAGGAAAACTTTGGGCTTTGTGTTACTTTTAGGTAATGATTTTACTAAGTGGCCCCTGGACCAAAATGAGTTTGAGACCCCTGCTTTAGATAGTATATCTCGGCAGTGTTTTCCTTCTAGGTAAATTCTGAATACTGCTACGCCACCGTGCCGGCCAAGATATCATTTTAATTTGGTAAATATATCTGACTCCGTATTTTAACACCGGAGATGTTAAAAAATGCAACATAGTGTTATTGAAACCGCGCTCAACATCCTGTCCTCCTTAAAATTGGCATTTCAGTGGGACTAACTTTTCCTTGAAATGAATAGAAAACCAAACTTGTGCAGCTGAACTGCATTTTCAGACATTTCTACAGTCAAATCCAAACACCGGACGATTTTTTTCTTACCGGTCAAACGGTAAATGAGCGAGGTGTGTATGAGCTCATTGCATTCAGCGCGATACCTGATTTCTCTCTGTAAAAAATGGAGGTCCTTGGCCTGCATCTCATTAAAAAAGCGTGATCACATTCATTTTTGCACGTTCTTTCCCAACATGGGAAGGTACCTCCGCCGCAGAGGAAGGTTGGACGACTGCACGTATCCTCCAGACTTTGCTGGAATGATTCAACCGTGTCTGCTGTAGGTGTCACAGCCAACCTGCTGGTGTCAGGCGGGTTACATTTCACAGGTTAACCTGATAACCTGCCAACAACCCTCTCAGGGTTTGCTGTCACGTTCAATTATCCCACCCGAGCCTGTGTGTTTCTGTGTGAAAGAGAAGATTCGAGGGAGGTTGCCGTGCCGAAACGGAAAGAAAACCCGTGGCTTTTTGTCACCGGCCGACTGTTTTGTTGATTTCTCCGCATACGTGCAGGAAAATTTGCACGCGCAGGCCGGGACACGCAACCGCGAGCCCGCTTGAGGCTCATCCCGGCGGTGCCAAAAAAGGCTGTCAGAGAGTTAATGCGATTTCCGCCGGTGCATTTGAAGTCGGTCTTGTCAACCTCGTCACGTCCCGATTCATCATCATTCAGCCGTACGTTTAACCCGCGCCGGTTTATGAAAGGCAACTTTCTCGTGTCACATCCGCTGTATCACAAAGTTACATGGGGGAGCGTGATCAGGGGCGCTTTTGATAGCCTGTGACAGTGAAGGATGTGCACTTGACGGAACAACCCGAGGCCGATGACGCGGAATCCTTTCCGGGCCCTTCACCGTCGAGCGACCGGTCACGCGCATTTCGCCGTATATCATTCAAGATTTCTGCTCGGGTTTTCCTCCGGGTTTCCCCCCCCGGCGGTTCAAAAACATGCAGCGGGTTCATCAGACCCCGGTTTCTTGCTGTTGACGGGCGGCAAAAGTGTGCCGTCAAGGAAAAAGGGAGCAGCCAATTTCTGTCAGTGTTTTGTTGTCTATTCTCACCCTGCGTTTTTTTTTTTGTTTGTTTTTTTTTTTTTCCACTCTGTTGTCTTTTCTTATCCTTGATGTGGTTATTGTTGTTCCTTCTGCTTTCTACTTATTTGTGGATGTCTTTTGCTATCTTTTAATAGTCTTCTAATTCTCTCACTGTTTATTTATATATTCATATCTATTGATACTATAACTGCTATGCTGCTGATAAAAGAAGTTCGCCATTGGGGATCAATAAAATTTATCTTATCTTATCTTATCTTATCTTATCTTGTCTTATCTTATCTTATCTTATCTTATCTTATCTTATCTTATCTTATCTTATCTTATCTTATCTTATCTTATCTTATCTTAATCTAACTTGTCATGGGGTTGATGGAGACTGCCTTAATCAAGCCGCTTCAGTTCAATCCCTTTTACGTAATTAAAATGTGTTATATCTCGATATCTTTGGTGACAGGCTGCTGTTTAAGTATTGTTGAAATGTCCGTTTAATACTTGATACTTCAATTCTTCATAATGCTTCAATACTTTTATGTCGTTTGTGTTTGCCCATTATATGTTCCCCCTTTCATGTAATAATGGTGCTGACCGCCTCCTACATGTAGGTCCTTCTACTTGTATGTTGAGGTGAGACGGTTTGTTTAGATTTTGCCTGGTGCGTTTGTCCTTGCTAGTATTTGTTCTCTTCTTGCATCGGAGACTGATCGAGTTATTTTCGAGTTTGTTTAAGGAATATGGTGACAGTTTGGGTTTCTGGTAATGAAAACAGCTTACAGGAATCTCTCCTCTGCCTCTGCATTTTTTTACGCGTTCCACCATCACCTAGCGTTGTCCGCTCGCCCGTCCCGTCACATTGAAGGCGCTTGGCTTTTTCGTTGGGTCCCTTCCTGTTGATGCGCCCATCCGGTAGCAAAAGGGTGCCGTCAAGGAAAAAGGGAGCATTTATTGTGCTCCGGACGGTCTAACCTGTTGCGAGTTATGAGGACGATGGAGACGACCCAGATTCAGCCGCCTCTGTTCAATCCCTTTACGCATCATTGTGATGTGTTACATTTTAACATCCTTGCTGACAGGCTGCTGTTTAAGTAGTAGTCGTTGTATGCCCATCTAGTCCCGGGGTCAGCGACCCGTGGCTCCGGAGTTTTCCCCCAAGCTGAAAAACCATTTTGTATGGATTTATCTGTTGCCTCTGCGTTTTCGGTCAGATCCACCGACTCCTAGTCACAGCCTCCATACGTCGCCCAGTGCCCGTTGGCAGCCGGGATCGACTCCAGCCCTCCCGCGACCCTCCCTGTCAGATAAATGGAATAGCTAATGAGTGAATCATTTTTCCAATAAGTTGCCGGCAAGGAAGAAAATGACCCCATCTAGGCTTAGGATCCCGTGCAGAATCACTCGTCAACATCCTCGTAAGAATAAGACGTGTGTTTTTGGTCCCGGGACATTAAACCTTGAAGCAAGGCGAGTTACGAAAATAGATACTCGGCGAAGAGTAATTTTATGCCACTAACTCGGCAGTTTTGTGTGTGATTTTTTTTTTTTTTTTCTCTGTTGTCACTCTCCTTGTGATGTTCTTAGCTCTACCGGCTAATTAGATGCTAATCAAATTCATAGAAAGTTTTGGGAAAGCATGTTTGGACACCCTAATCACAGCCCGTCTGCACAAGATCTTTGGAAATCTCATGCATTTTTATCACAGTCAATGTGAAGGTACATCACCATTTTGGATCAGACAGTTGGAAAATTGCACATTTTTGCATTTCTGCTCACAATTAAGTCATGCCAACGAAGATGCAGATGAGATCGGTTCAAGGCAGGTGATGATTATGCAGAACGAGCACGACAGTAATGGAATCAGGAACACGAATGTCAGGCCCGAATTTCTGCTAAGCGCCTTACGTGTCATCAAAAATCGAGGCGTTCTGTTTCCGTGAACCAGTGACGTACTCAGGGGAGGCAGGAGAGGCCGTGCCTCACTTGCCAATCTTAGAAAGAAAAAATTGTAAAATGAAAAAAAGAATTAATTATTCTCTAGAGCTGGGTTGCTGATCGGTCTTTTTCTTTGGAGTCTCTATTTTCTCTCTGTGTTTGCTTCGGCTTCTTCACCAGTCACCAGTTTTGAATTTTTTTTTTTTTTTTTTTTTTTATTAAAAATCGCTGGATTTTCTCATTTACTGGTCAATACTGAGAAGAGACGTGTGGTGAGGCTGCGGACTGTTGAGCCTCAACGTAGATTGTGCAATGACAGCGGACAGCTGGCATGCTCTGCGCTGAGGCCGTATTTCTGTCTCTCTCTAGGTCATTGTTACAGCATGTTTTGCTGTAAGAATTAAATTTCCAATGAACAGTGTTTTTTTTTGGGTGTTACTAGTTTCTTGTGCTGATGGATCCTAAAATGGCTGCGAAGAGCCATGAAGTGAGGCAGGCAGTTCTCCTGCCTCATGGTTGGGGAAGAGAGCTGATATGAGATTTTAAAAATAACCTGTTAACTGCTGCCAATCAAGTGGTGAATAAGGTACTTTGCAGGCTTCATATGTTTGTAAATGTGATTGTGATGAAGTCAGTGCCTCATCGCACGTCACTGCCGTGAACATATTTGTCCCGACGCGAGGAAAAGAAGGAAAAAGACAGAAATCGCTCACGGTGTCAGTGAAGGCAAAATCACCCAAAATAGTTTTCAAATTTTTATTCCACTGAACCTGCGCCTGTAGCAGTAAATTTGAGCGATTGTGACTATTTGACATATTATAACCCTTGTAAAATCACATCTTCTATAATCCCTGTAAAATGTGCTTGTGAAATTGTTAAAGAGTGACTTATTTTTACTCGTAAGGTTAACTAGGTAACCCTCCAGTCAAAATGAAGACCTGATAACCGAATCAATGATCTAACAAACTTTAAAAAAAATAAAGACGGCGTCGTCAATACGCATAACAAAGGCACTCCCGTTGTGCTGCTATTCCTGATGGACGGCTTTATCGATGCCTGAGCTACAAGATATTTTCTCCCCTCTGTCTGCCAGGCCTGCACCTATTTATACCGCTGGATTAATGTGGTTCTGTGACACACAGGCCCCAGCTGCTTGCAGTATATTTCTCATATTGCTCAGATACACTCAAATAAATAAATAGATTAGCCCAAGAGTCATTACAGTGCTGTATTGCAATAATCATTTTCTGATGATTACACACACACTATGCATCTGTGTAATCAATTGTGCATGTGCACGCTCATCTGCATCCCCACACGCTCGGCATAAATGACGTGAATCTTCTTGAAGCCTTTTTCCAGGACCCATCAAAACAACGTGAAACAAATGTTTTATCCTCCTCCGTCTCCAGTAACGGTGGAATTACAAAACGCGCCGTGACATTGACATACGCCGCTGCTTTTCAACGCCCAGAAAATCAAATCGATCAAAACATTATTGAGTTGTAATTCATAAATCTGTTTTTCCTGAAATAATAATAATAAAAAAAAAAGGATAATCTTTCACCACCGGAGAACAGATGTAATGCATTTGAAGACACACATCAATTTCTAGGGCAGAACATATGTGTGTGTGTCTCACTGGAATATTGCCTTTAATTGCTTGGAATAAATCCTGTCCTTATTTAGGCATCCGGATAAAAAAAAAAAAAAAAAAAAAAAAAATAGTGTGGAACGACAAACAGCAATCATCTGCAGTTGACATGGTTCACGCTGATGGCATTAAATGTTTATTATGCTGGAGCTGCAGATGAGGAGAGAGATGCAAATGCACACGATAATTTTGATTAAGCGTGAATCTGCAGAGGATGAAGATTGTATTGTGAAGTCACAGTGACCAGAAAAAACATAGGAACGTATTTGTCCATTTTTAGGTGTGAAAGTGAAACCCCTCCCCTCAGAAATTAATCTACATAAAAATAAAAATAAATAAAACATTTGAAAAAATCTTTATTCAGAAAATAAAATGTGATTTTTTTCAAATTCAAGACATAGGCATAGGTTTTACTGGTGCACAAAGTGAACCGTGCATCAACATCACTGTTCAAAGGACCAAACCAGCAAAACATGATTTTCATGTGCATCCATATTGTAAATATTCATCTTATGTTTTGCTCAACATGATAAGTATGAAGGGATTCAAATATAAAGAAAAGAAATCACATGATGCACCAGCACGACAGTCGTAAGTTGACTACTGAGCGCACCAAAATCCCCGCAGCACAGATAGGCCAAGCTATGTAGCGCCAGTGATGGCCAAGCTGGGGGCGTCAACACCAATTCTATGAGTCGGATTTGTGTCTTAACCTCTGCCGAACCCCTGAGGCTGACTCACCGAACCCCTGGGGTCCCATCGAACCCACTGATCTAACCCTATTCTCTGTATCCTCCTCTATAACATCAACTACATTCATATCCTCTCTCACTACGTCCATAAATCCTCTAAGAATAAAAATAAAAGAATGAAATTAAAATCACAGCGAGCCCAAAGGAGTCTGGAAGCAGAAGAAGCGTTAGTATTTTTTTCATCACCACCTGGAGGCCCAGTGCGGTTATCTGTTTTGTTTTTCCATGTGTAACGAGACTCATGTGCACGAGCCTTCCAAAAATCTGAGGCCACCGTAGAACTCCAGACAGCAGCTGAACAATAGTGTTGTCAGAGCACCTCCAGCCTGAAAACCAAACAATCCGCCGGCCCCGGTGTCACTTCTCCCAAACCCCCTGGCCGCCCATGCAGTCGCTCCAATTTGCAGGGCTTTTATAGGGAGCTGAGACAATTAAAGCGAGGAGCAGTGGCTCCAGAGGAAACTGAAATGCCTCCGGGGGAAACTTGATGGCCATGTGAAGCACAAGGTGGCCGCCGACACTGAAGTGGATTGAAAAACTCTGACTTACATTTGCAAAGAACCTCAGCTTAGGAACGCCACTAAATGCGAAACAAAACAACGAATGAACAGAGTTTTCGATCAGATTTTGAATAGAGCTGCGAGCAAAACTTGGTGCGAGAATGCAAAAAACAAACAAACTTGTGGGCTTTAGGGGTTGCGGTGATGTAGCGTAGCAACAGTCGTGCCTTTTACTCCGTGTTGTTTACATCGTTCATTGTCGTGTTCTCCTGTCATAATGTGTTTTTGTGCTTTTTCAGTAAGTTAGCCCTCATTATGGCTTCCAAAAACCTTAACTGTGCTAATGCTAGTGGTGTTAAGAAGAAGTTGAGGAATATAGTTGATCTAAAGAAGGACATGCTAGCTAAATGTGAGAGTGGTGTTTGTGTTACAGTGCAGAACTACGATGCGCTAAAAGGGGGCTGATGTGGCTAAAAGGGTTGGCTACGTTACCGAAGCAAATGTTTCAAGTCTTAGAAGACGTAGAAGAGTGATTGTTAGCTTAGATGAATGAAAGACAGCTTGCTGGAGATAGCGTTAGCGAGGGTCTCATGCAAGAAGGCTTAACTTTGGCTAGCTGACAAAGTAAAGCAAATGTCGAGTGCAAGTGGAGGCAAGAGGAGAAAGAAGACCAGAAATACTGCAGCAATGAAAGTCATCTTAAATTCCTTTCTTTTTTTTTTTTTTGCCGCAAATGAACCCGTAAAAAGTTTTGAAAGAGTTTTCGGGCTGGATTTACATTGACTTCAACTGGAAAAAGGATTTGGTTAGCCAACATTTCGGTTCGCGTATGGAGTCAAATACATAAAATTGGTAAGACGACGTTCCACTGCACTTTAATGACAAAAAATGACCAAACACAACAAACTCCACAAAGTATTCAGTTTGCGACTGGTTGTCGTATCACATGTTTCCTTACTGTTATTGTTTTAAGGTCAGTGGCAGTGTTCGGTCTGTTAGCGGCACGGCGGCGCTTTCGCCTCTCAGCATGGAGGTCCCAAACCTGCTGGATTCCAACAGGTTTGCGCCCACGGCAAAAAACCCGGTTTACCAGAGACCTTAAAACGAGGTCGACTGCGGTCCTGCTGTTTTTAAAACAAGCTTTGCCGCTTTTAAAAAGACAATCATCAAAAAAAGTTTGTTCACGCACAGCCACCGGCAAAACTAACTTCTGTTTGGAAAACAAACAGTAGAGATTTATAAGACAAAATGCTAAATAATCAAAAAAAAAAAAAAACCTTCAAAAAGGACAGAACAAAGGCCAAACGTCAAGTAGAGGCTGCTTGACTGTTCTCTTCGGTGCACCAGATCCTTCCAGAATGATTATTATGGTATAATATCCCAAGAAATTACCTTGACTCACGATTTCCCAGTGCGCTGTTCTAAGATTAGGTGCTGGTTGGAGGCCAGGGTCAAGATATCCTGACGTAACTGCAAAGTGCTTGAAGATATTTTAAAAGAAGCAATTATATAAAGAGAAAAAAAAAACACACATCTCTCTCCTACGCATCCCTCTCTATCAGCAAATGTATCATTTACACACTTCTTTCGATATTTCTCTCAAATCGCAACCTAGCCTCTGAAATAACAACTGCGATGAGTTACATCAGCCAAAGATGGCCGCACCTGGATCGGCAAACCGCGGCGCCGTCTGACAGACGTAAACAATACATGACCGCTGGATTTTCAAGTTCTATAAAGACCACATGGTAAGATAATTAAATGCCCTGGTCTAGACAGCCACCTTCCCTCCTCACGCTGGTTTTGTGAAGATGCGATGAACTACACACATTGTGCGACGGGCGTGTAATGAGGGGCAGGCCGGAGTACATTCCCAGTCTGTGACTCAGGCTTTGTAATGAACTCTTAAGACTCCTGCAAAGATAACCTCTAATGGCTTAATCATGGTTATTTCCAGGCAACTTTAAAAAAAAAAAAAAAAAAACAGCTGCGGATGAAGGTAATATCAGTTTTTTTTAAATGGTAACTTTTCAAAACTCTCTTTGGGTGTCTCTTTCGGAACTCCCGATTCTTTGCGGAAACCGGTAATTAGTTTTCAATACAAACGGGAGCCAGTTTGTGACGGTCGTTGCTGTCGTAACCATGACAACAAACGTGAACGGACTTTGACGTGTCACAAGAATGAACCGATCCGTCCTCAGACGGCTGCGTGGACGTCCTACGGAGAGAAACCAACCCGCGGCCTTTGAGTGAACACAACCCAGAAGCCGCCAGTTAGTTAGCGTTTCCATCAAGACGGTTTGATTCCTACAGCGTGGGGTCTCCATGCTCTGCTCATGTCCGCCTGGCTTTCCTTCGGGTGTCCTCCCGCAGTTCAAAAACACGTAGGATGTTCATCGGAGACCCTAAATCACCCAAATGCGTGACGATAGAGTGAATTGCTGATGTCTCTATATGATGTTAGAATGGCTTGTCGTCTCTACGTGTGGCTCCGCAACGCCTCTCGCCCAGCGACAGCGAACGAATGAATGACTAAATCCTCCTTTAAGAAAATCCTGCGAGATAATATCACGAGTGATAAGTTTACTCTCTGTTTGCGATTAAAATCAGAAATACAGACTTGTTCATCTGATGATGTGCACCTGGATATTCTGGCTTTTTCATCCGGTGGTGAGAAGGCGGTAGCCAGCAGGGGTGACGTGAGCCACAAAGGGGCCACAGAGATCAAGAGCCATTTTGGTTCAGTTTTCTTTAAAAGCCGCCTTCTGTCTCCCGCCGTCAGGTGACCCGTCACCTCTCACCCCGACGGCGCTTCGGGGAAATCGATAAGAAATCCGCCGAAAGGAGGCGGAAGGGGAGCTGTTCGGGAAAATTGAGCTTAGATACTCGGCGTGCAAAAGAGCTCCGAACAAAGAAACGGGCTGTGATTGTAAACGATTCATCTGGCCGGACCTTTTACTACTTTGAAACGCGTCTTTTTGCAATGCTCGGCGCTCGCTCCACAGCTGCATGACTTTCATCCATCTGCATAACAGGTGCATTCTACTGGAGTTATCGCCAAGCTGCTGAGTACCTAAAATTATCCAGGTGTTTGTGTTGCCATAGAAACAGACATACGTGTGTGTGTGCGTGTTGGAGCGGTAAACGGAAAGATCTGAGTGCGACCGCAAGCCAAAGCTGGACGCCCTCACGTGCGGCCTCTCTGTGTTATTTATGATCGGTGAGTTTTATTCAGAAACGCAACGTACCGTCTGAACGCGATGTTACATTAGCGGGCAAAAATGAAGCGAAATGTAAACACACACGTTCATATTCTACTTTGCTTCTGTGTTTTTGCCTCAGGGGTGAAGTGCCGCCGTACCGTCCTGATTCATTTCTCTGCTGAATAACTTTTGTTTTGGAGGAGGGTTACGATACGCTGTAAATTCGCCCACGCAGTCACGCAACATCAGGCATAAGCAACGCCGGGGCTGTGAGGAGACAACACCGATGGCCAAACGTGGCCGTGGAACGACGAAGAGCCCACCTCTCGTCTGCGAGAGGAAGCCGTCGCCCGGGGGGGGGGATTGCTTTTCACAAACACACAGCGATCATCCAGGAATGACGGCGTTGTAAAGTAATCACAAAAGTTGCGAGTTTGATCCATCGCTCACTAGAGACTAAAGGTGAAACTGCAGTGTTTTCAGATGAGATGGTGAATGTCTTAGAACGTTTAAGAAAGGATTCACTGTTTAACGGTGGATTATCCATCCATCCATCCATCCATCCATCCATCCTTCCATCCATCCTTCCATCCATCCATCCGTCCGTCCGTCCGTCCGTCCGTCCATCCATCCATCCATCCATCCATCCATCCATCCATCCATCCGTCCATCCATCCGTCCGTCCATCCATCCGTCCGTCCGTCCATCCGTCCATCCGTCCATCCATCCATCCGTCCATCCATCCATCCGTCCATCCATCATCTAATCAGCCATCCATCCATCCATCCATCCATCCATCCATCCATCCATCCATCCGTTCGTCCGTCCGTCCATCCATCCATCCATCCATCCATCCATCCATCCATCCATCCATCCATCCGTCCATCCATCCATCCGTCCGTCCATCCATCCGTCCGTCCATCCATCTGTCCGTCCGTCCATCCGTCCATCCATCCATCCGTCCATCCATCATCTAATCAGCCATCCATCCATCCATCCATCCATCCATCCATCCATCCATCCATCCATCCATCCATCCATCCATCATCAAATCAACCATCCATCCATCCATCCATCCATTCATCCATCCATCCGTCCATCCGTCCGTCCGTCCGTCCGTCCGTCCGTCCGTCCATCCATCCATCCATCCATGCATCCATCCATCCATCCATCCATCCATCCATCCATCCGTCCGTCCGTCCGTCCGTCCATTCATCCATCCATCCATCCATCCATCCGTCCATCCATCCATCCGTCCATCCATCCATCCATCCATCCATTCATCATCAAATCAGCCATCCATCCATCCATCCATCCATCCATTCATCATCAAATCAGCCATCCATCCATCCATCCATCCATCCATTCATCCATCCATCCATCCAATTGGAGATCATTGTTAATATTATTTTTATGAATTGTCATTATTTTTATTAATATTTACTATTTATTATGTTTTTATTTTCATCTTTATTACAAAAACTGGAATAGTGCACCCAGTGTGTTTGCGTGTACAGGGCTGTCTCAGAAAGTTAGAATATTGTGATAAAGTTCTTTATCCTCTGTAATGCAAATAAAAAAACAAAAATTACTTTTTCATGATATTCTAATATTCTGAGATAGGAGTTTTGAGTTTTCTCAAGATGTAAGCCACAATCAGCAATATTATAAAACTAAAAGGCTTGCAATATTTCAGCTGATTTGTAATGAATCCAGAATGTATGACATTTTTGTTTTTGTAATTTTGTTTTTTTTTTATTTTCTGAGACAGTCCTGTATAACCGCCGGTCAGCTGGGAAGGGGAAAAAAATAAAACAACCACTATTGTTTAAACTGCAATGATAACTTACAGAGAGGAAACATCACTGCTGACAATGTTGCTGCAAGAGTCTGATTGGGTGCAGAAAAACAATCCAGGGCGAGAGTTTTTACCTTGAACTCTATTTTCGGGATGTGCATATTTGTGTAGCCGTTTGATTCTACCGCTATCTGCTCCATGTGTATCATCGCAGGGGGGTGTAGACCGTACACATGAAAGGTATTTTTAATATTTCGGTCGTCACATATTCAAATGAGAACTGGAGTCAGCAGCTACGAGCCGGTTCTCGCTCTGTGAATGCTTGATTTTTTTTTTTTTTGCTCTCGGGCTGAAAAGTGAGCTCGAATCCCAGAGCCTCGAAAACTGGAAATTCAGCGATCGTCCGTAATGGCGATAACAGCTGTAAGATTTTGCACGGTGACCACCGCGGATTCTTTCTGCAAACAATTTTCACACGGTTTCTTGCTTTTTATTCCAATCTGCATACACCGACTGTTCTGCAGCTGCAGCAGGAGAGAAAATCCTGCAGCTGCAATCAGTCTTTCTTCATTTTGTCCCACTTTGTCTTGTGCCCGGCGAGCATCCGCGGCTCACGAAGCTTCCTTGCAGTTTTCAAAGTTCCCCGCCCTCTCTTTCCTCCAGGTCCGCCCTCGGTTTGCGCCGGGTTGTGCTTTGTCTTCGGAAGATCCTATTATGGCAAATTCTAGGGCTTTTTTTTAATGCATGTGTGTCACCTGTGTCCAAACACAGACTATTTAGAATTGCACTTCTCACACAGACTTTTGTTTTGATATCTTGCTAGTTTGCAATTGTGCGCAGGTGTTTTCTGTGGTAGTCACAGCTCCTGCAGCCGCACATTATTTTTTGGGATGCGTGCGGCATTCCACAATTGTAGCTCTTTTTCTTGGTAGGATTGTGGTTCCACTCATGCGGCTCTTTCAGAGGGATAGAAAGGTGATACGCATCCGTCAAAATGCCAAGATTCAGGACGGTTTTCCAATCCGTTAGCTTTGAGAGCGCGGGATTGAAGTGGCCTGAACTCCAAGCTGCTCAGATTGCAGCCATTCCTCATAAGAACCCAACTTTGAGTTCACAAATCTCATTTTGTTTCTACCGTTTGCTATTTTTCTTGCCGCTGTGTGACGCAAGTGCTGAAAATTCACAACTTGATAACTTTGAACCGGAGAGTTAGTTGGTTATAAACCTTCCATTGCCGGATTGGAATGATTCGGCCTCTCCGGAGGATTCTACGTTTGCAGTGAATGCGCGAAAGGGGGACTTTTCCTCGCTTTGTATGAAGGTCGCCTGTTTTCTCAGGTTACCGCTGGCTTTATCGCCGCAGTTTTCCAGGGTTGGCATCCGGGGTTATCTCAGTTGCATTGAAACACTCCACCGCCCTCTCATGCGGGAGGAAGGTCTTTAAGATTAAGAGGATCGTAACAAACGGCTTCATCTCGGAAAAGCAGCGATGAGAGATGTGCCTGAAGCGACGTTATTGAAATGAGCTCCTTCACAGGAGCGCCGAGAAATGCCATCTAACCCTGTTTTTGTGGCTTCTGTCAAAACATTTTTTTTATTTATTTCCCCGCCGTGAAATACTCAGAAGACTGGGCTTTTTTTTTTTTTATTTATTCCGACCGTAATTTCAAGTAAAGCTAACTATCAGGATCTATTTTAACGTGGGGCGTGAGGAGGCAGTGGGAGAAACATTATGCTTCTCATTATCACTGGATCCTACCGCACTTTTACCCGGGGCTACTGGCAAAGCTCATTAAAACAGACCAACAATGGAGCCTCTTTCTGGCTTTCTCACACCAAACAGGGATTCGGAAATTCCTGTCAGCCTGCGAGTGAATTCAGATTCTTGCCCCACTTGTCATCGCTGTCATGACAGGGTGTCATTTTTTGCTGGTACTTGGTAGCTCTTAGTTAACTCCGGGCTTCACGCCATTCTAAAATGCAACGCGACTCCCTGTGGATCCTGTTTGTCGTTTTTTTTTTTTTGTCATTTTTGCCGCCTTTTACCCGAATCGAGTCAAGAACTTGATAATTGATTCAGCTGAATAGATAGGGTCTACTTTTAGGTTCTTTTATTATTCGCCTTCGTTGCCATTTCAACCGGAAAGCGTTTATTATCTGCACGCCGGAAGTTTGGACGGCTTGCCAGTCGGACTTGTTCTCCCTGATGGGCTTCCGGAAGGAGCTTCTCCAGAATTGGATGCAGGACCGGCAGGTTCTACAACAGCTTCTTCCAACCAGGTTCATCAGACTCCAGAGCTCTAAATGAGTTATGCCATGATGTTTTTAACTGGATATCACATCACGTGTCTCATACAGGACATCACGTGCACAGCCTTCAAATATTTTATATTTATAGAAATGTCTTTTGCACTTCTGCTACCCCATTATTCACTTTCACTGTTGCACCATACAAGACTTTGCTACTATATATACGCTATAAGACCAAAAGTGTCCACTGATCCAAAGAATCGGAATCATGTGTTCCAATCCCTTCCATGGCCAACTAGGCATGCAGACAGTTTTCACAAACTTTTGTGAAAGAATGAGTCGCTCTCAGGAGCTCAGTGAATTCCAGCGTGGAACTGGGATAGGATGCAACCTGTGCAACAGATTCAGTCGTGAAATGTCCTCCCTCCAACTTTTAGCTGCATTATAAGAACATCTAAGTCAGGGGCGGGCAAACTAAGGCCCGCGGGCCACATCTGGCGCGTTGGTCTTTTTCATCTGGCCCGCCAAAGATTGGTACAGAATTCATACTTGATTTAAATGATTGAATGATTGGATCAATGAATGCGGGAGCTCAAACAGGAGATTATGTCATTTTTGGAGCTACTTGAGAATTTTCCTGAACTGAATGACAGATTGGCTGTGTGATTTAGCCAAAAAAAAAAAAAAAAAAAGATTAATGTATGTATATGGTGTTGAGATGGCTATTTGGTAGAGTGGTGAGTTCTTAATTACGACTACTGGATCTTCGGTTTTTGAATTGAAATTTTTGTAAGTCGCTTTGGATAAAAGCATCTGCTAAATGACTGTAACGTAATGTAATGGATGTACTGACACACATGAATGAGCTGCACGTGAAGCTACAAGGGAAAAAAAACGATTTGTGCATGAAATGCTAGCAAACGTCAGAGCCTTCAAAACCAAGCTGGTTTTATTTTCTAAGCAAGCAGGCGAGTCTGATACGTACTGTTATCAAATGCGTTTTTTTTTGTTTTTTTTTATGTATCATATCTTGTGGTGACCCGGCCCGTCTGTCGAATTTTAAAAGTCAATGCGACCCCTGAGCCAAAAAGTTTGCCCTCCCCTGATCTAAGTGTTTGGGAATGACAGCAACTCAGCCACGAAGTGGTAGGCCACGTAAACTGACGGAGCAAGGTCAGCGGATGCCGAGTGTGCAAGGAGGTCGCCAACTTTCTTCAGGATCAAACGCAACAGACCTCTAAACTTCATGTGGCCTTCAGATCAGCTGAAGGACAGTGTCCAGAGAGCTTCGTAGAACGGGTTTCCATGGCTGAGCAGCTGCATCCAAGTCACACGTCACCGAGTGCAATTCAAAGCGTCGGATGCAGTGGCGTAAAGCACGCCGCCGCTGGACTCCACAGCAGTGGAGACGCCTTCTCTGGAGTGACCGATTGCGCTTCTCCGTCTGGCAATTTGATGGATGGGTCTGGGTTCGGTGGTTTCCAGGAGAACGCTACTTGTCTGACTGGAGTGTGCCAAGTGTGAAGTTTTGCGGAGGGGGGGATTATGGTGTGGGGTTGTTTTTCAGGAGCTGGGCTCGGCCCCCTCAGTTCCAGTGAAAGGAACTCTGAAAGCTTCAGCATACCAAGACGTTTCGGACAATTCCATGCTCCCAACTTTGTGGGAACAGTTTGGAGCCGGATCTTTCCTTTTCCGACATGACTGCGCACCAGTGCACAAAGCAGGGTCCGTAAAGACATGGACGACAGAGTCCGGTGTGGATGAACTTGACTGTCCTGCACAGAGTCCTGACCTCAACCCAGTAGAACACCTTTGGGAGGAATTAGAGCGGAGACTGAGAGCCAGGCCTTCTGGTCCAACATCGGCGTGTGACCGCACAAATGCGCTTCTGGAAGAATGGTCGAAAATTCCCATAAACCTTGTGGACAGCCTTCCCTGAAGAGTTGAAGCTGTTATAGCTGCAACCGACGGACCGACATCGTATTGAACCCTATAGATTAGGAATGGGATGTCACTTGAGTTCATATGTGAGTCAAGGCCATATAGTGTATATTCAACAGGCCATTTTTCAAGTCGTATTTTTTGTAACTGAATGCAGATTCTTAATTTCCAGTCTCTTTGGTATAGTGATCCGTTCAAAAAGGACGGTTCGTTCAGTTCCAAAAATATCACAAATGAGTAGACGGGGATTTATCGCCCCGTTCTGATGCAAAGTCTTCACTGCCCATAAACAACGCAAACGTCTCACATACTTGTTATGATGCTTCTAAAGCCGAAAACACACTAATTAACAATGCTAATTTACAGTTAGCTGCCGCGCAGACACGTCAACCTGCGTTCAGTGCATTCACTGGCATTGAAACAAACAAATGTGTACAAATGCAAATGTTTCCGCATGGATCAAGGATTATATATTCACTGAAATTTCATGGAGTGAAATAAAACTAATACATTTTGGAAAAAGAAACGAAGCCCCGGGTTTGACATCACGCACTACAAAACACACGGAAAGCTGCGTGCGCGAACGTGTTCGTCCAAGAAGTGCAGAAAGTCTCTCAAAGTCACGAAAATGTCTCGTTTTTAAAGGGCCAGACCGCTTAGGAGTAGCGATTTCTTCCCGGACTATGGTAAAAGAAAGAAAATGTAGAATGAATGGCGTAAAATAGAACGTGCTGCGCTATCAAACGCCGCAAAGAATAGCCCATTATTGCCGAAATGAGAGGAGGAAGGAATAATGAGAAGCCTTTACCTCCAGATTGATTGAAATGATGACAAAACCATGTGTGATGGGGAGAGCGCTGATAAGCCGAGAGAGACTTTCAGATGTTCCAGAATAAAATAAAGGAAATGGGAAGTAGCTGATTGGATTTTGGTTTTCACTGAAGGTTAATACGCACAGTTTCTGTGCAGTGGCCAGAATCCAGCCACGCCGATATTGATCTCGAAACAGCGATCTATCTTTGTAGTTGAGCCCGACCAGACGGCAGGAGAGACTCTATTGAGGTAATAGCCTTCACTCACCGCCGTCCCTGCAAGGTGAGAAAAAAAAGCAACCGTGATTTTTTTTTTTTTTTTGCTCCGCGAGAAAATATATGTTTTAAACTGAATCTGGACCCTCTCATTTCATTCATTCATTCGGTGCTAATCCCGGTTGTCATCGGGCACGAGGTGGATCCGCTGGATCGCAGAGCCGCATATCGTCGCCTTCTTAAAATAATCGTCATTTTTTTTAAATAAATTAGAATTCTTTAATTTTCCTCAATCGATTCCTCGTTCAGCGGTTGTTTTCTGAAAAACCTGATAACGTGGCGATTATTTTAACCCTCATATTATGTTAAGGGTCAATTTGACCCATTTCACCCATTGACCCAATGGGTCAAATTGACGCTTAACATAATATGAGGGTTAAGAAGGCGACGATATGAAGACGTCTCAGTCAGGCGTCTCTGCAATTTAGTCTCCGGTTTACCTGTGTGTTTTTGGATTGTGGAACGAAACCGGAGAACCGGGAGGAAACCCATGCAGACGGGGGTTGGACAAGGAGAGTCCGTACAGAATCGAACCCGGGACCTTCTTGCCGCGACTCCTCGCCTCCCCTTGATATTTACAGTATTTGCCAGATTGTGATATTGACTGAATGCTGCTCTATGTACTGCAAAGTGTCACGTGGCTAAAATGGCAGACGTATTGACGTTGCGCTTATGAATGAAAGGATATTAATAACAGGTCCCTGTTTGAAAGGAAAACCTCCTCTATGTGTGTTTGTGTACATTTGCCGAGCAGAAAGGTGTGTACGTGGGTGGAAGTCTTTCTCCTGTGAGGCGGCCTGGCTGGTCTGAGTGTGTTTGCGTCTGTATTTACCGTAGGGTATGCATGAGTACACTTGTGCAAATGCCTGGGTTTGTGTGTCTGCGGAGTTTAAGCAGCGTGATACCTCGCGGCGCCCTTCGCTCACCTATCTCCTAATCTCTGCCGACTCCCAAGTGAGATAACAGAGCTTACTGACATTTGAATATTGCGACGCCACGGCCGGAATATCAATTAAGACCAATGCGGCGCTGGCTCGCGTCTCTATTTTTTTTTTTTTTCCTCCCGCGATCCTACCGCGCTCGTCGCTCCAGCGGCCTGATTGTGTCAACGAGTAAACAACACACACACACACACACACACACAAAAAACAAAGACATGTGGCCAGGTTTTGGTTGAACCTCAGCTCTGCACCAGATACTTTCTCTCATGATAAATCCTCCATTCATTCAGCATCACTACCACTCAATTTATATTGTTGTTTTCCTTCTGGTTGTGTATTTTTCACCCTCACTATTCCTTTATCTTGTCCATTATTATCCCTGATGATGTTGTTGTTTTTAATATTATAACTGT
Organism: Fistularia commersonii; assembly: GCF_037954325.1. Classification (NCBI taxonomy): domain Eukaryota; kingdom Metazoa; phylum Chordata; class Actinopteri; order Syngnathiformes; family Fistulariidae; genus Fistularia; species Fistularia commersonii. The sequence goes on from NC_141316.1 coordinate 6,550,657, forward strand.
TATAATGCCGCTGTGACAAAGAAATTTCCCCTATGTGGATCAATAAAGTTTATTTTATCTTCGCCGACGTTGCTACGAAACCCAGGCGGACGTGGGGGAGACACGGCAGGGCCGTCTCGCCGTGTGGCGAAAGCGCTAATCGCTGCACCGCCATTCCAGAAGTAAATTGAATTTATTCCTATTTCCGTCTAACTTCCCCGGGTTCGGGACGTTTCGGGCTCCGCGACGAGGAAACCGAAGAGGAGTTTCCAGTCGCTTTTGGTAACGAGCGGGCGGGAAAGAGAGGGTTGCATAAATCTGCATACATAACCCAAATGTAACCGGCGAAGTAAAGTAATTCATCCTCTCTTTGTCGAGTCACTCTGTCAACTCGCGGTTCTTTGGCCGCACAAGAAAGTAAAATGATTCCATTATTCATTGTATTTATTATCGTGCGGATAGAGCTGCGATGGAGGCGCTTTGTGATTTTCATCTCACGCGCATTGATACTCTTTCACATATGCTAAATCCAGAAACGCTGTTTTTTTCCAGACGGATTTATTCACTCAATTCAAAACACGGCGGGAATCGGCCAAGCCGCCCCGCGGAAGCTATCGAAATGATTCAGATAAACGTTTGGGGAGGAAAACCGAGGAGTCCGGTAAATCTCGGGGAAGAGGGAGGTTGGGAAATAAGGTAGTAGGAGGAAGAACGACCGGAGGCGAACAAACGAGGGGACGGCGGAGGAAGGTAAGGGGTTCGGCAGCGGAGACGTGGAGAAGAGAACGATTTGCCGTGGAAGCTTTTCAACTTTTGTTTGCGATGATTTTACAGCAAACTGTAAATTCTCTCACGACGGAGAGAACTTCCATCATGACTTCCCCGTCTCCGTCCTCTCCCCGCCTGCTCCCCGGGTCCTGCCATTTCAGCCTTTCTCTCCCTTCCCTTCATCTGTCGATCCTTCCCTCCATCCCCGCCGAGCCCCGGTAGTTGCCGTGGTAACAATACAAAGACATTTTCTTCGCAGCTCTGTCACCGTGGCAACGCTTGGCTGTCCTCCAGGCCCGTTGTTGGAAGCGCGCCGCCCTCCGGTTTCGTTCCAGACGATTTTTAACCCGCCGCCGTTCCGATCGAGGCCGGCCGTCAGCCGGACGTCGCTCAAGACGTCCACGCTAAAGCATCTGGAGGTGGAGTGACGTTCATTTTAATTCAGTATTTCCAGATTTCAACTTGTTCGAAGAGACAAGGATTCGTGGACGACCGTTTCAAACATCACCGTCTATTTTGGAATTATCGAGGACGAGGACCGTTTTGAGTCGGCGCTCCTCGTCCTCTCGGTCTAAGACTAGGATCAGGATCTCTTAGCCCGGGTGACGCTAAATATAAAATATATATTTTTAAAATTTGAAGATTATGGCGGTCTTGTAACATCTAAATACAACGTGTTCAAACATTTTGTCGCATTTTGGGTTTGCTGCTGGCGGATAATTTAAGTTATAATATATAATAAAATAAAATAAGGACTTAAATACGCATTGAGGATTTTGCTTAAAAGTAACCTTCAATCTTTTTTGGTCAGAGTTCAAAAGGTTTTGTTGCATGCAGAAATGTAGTATCATTTTCTCTGCAGTTGTTTATTGATTGAAAAAAAAAATTGCAAAACATATTTTGTTGATACAGAGCATAACAGCAAAAAAAAAAAAAAAGTGCTAATTCATTTTAAAATTCAAAAAGGGTCGCTTGGCACCCGTTTTTTTTTTTCTTTACTGTGGGGAAATGGGTCCAAATGGCTCTTTGAGTGGTAAAAGGTTGCCGGCCCCCGGACTAGCCGACGGTGGATGAGGCCTGTCGTATCAGAGGTTGGATCGTATAAACGGGGAGCCGAGAGAAACGGAGACAGAGGCTGAATCTGCTTTTCTTTCAGCAGGACTCTGATTTGTTGTTTATCGTGAGTTCCCTTTATACAAAGGAGTGAACAATACGGGCATCGAGAAGTATAACGTTTCAAACAAAACAGGTGGCAAGACAAAGAGAGATGGAACGTGAAACGGCGAATTCTTGTCGAAATCTCGTTATCGTGGCAACCGCACTTGAATTTCTCACCTTGAAGATGTTTCGCTCCTCATCCGAGAGGCTTCTTCGGTTCTACTGACGTGCGAGGAGTTTCTGAAAATGTATTAAATTCGGAAACTCCCCGAAGCTCATCAGAACATGATCTTGGACGACTGAGCACCTTTGCGGACGATGTGAAACGGTGACTATCTCCGAGGCCGTTGCAGAATCTTGAGAGCATCAATGGGATTGAGAAATTGAAAAGTACATGGAATCCAAGAAAAAAAGAATACTAACATACAATTATCTAACAGAAGACGTTTCTGCGATGAGTTTGCATGTTCTCCCGCGTGTCTGCGTGGGTTTCCTCCGAGTTCCACCGGGGGATTGAAATGCACGGCAACGGCGTGCTTCCAACGGCGGTCAGTAACTAAGTACGTCCGCTGAAGAACTCCACTTCATCAGGTGACTACTTTGATTGTACTCCTCTGCACCTTAGCGGGCAAATTTTTTCCCCCTCGGCTACATTTGTCCCTGTGCCGTGTCGATGGGTTATTTCTCATATGCCAATTTGTCGTGTTTTTTTTTTTTTTCCACTTTAAAACTGCTTTAATGCAAAGATATTAACGTGAGGTTTTATCCTCTGAGATGTAAGGAATGCTGAGAGGGAAGATTTTTACGTGTCTTACTGTACTGATTATGCAAACTTGACTTATGTAAGGTTCTGAACGCGCATCTTTAGATAGAAGAGGAGTATTTTGTCTCAGAGTGGTGCCGGTGCTTCACCTAAGGTTGGTCTAACGCCACATTTTCTGCCTATCATTTCTTCTACACAGCTACTGTATGGCCATATAGATGTCTTTTTTCTCTTTCGCGCTTTTTCCATTCCAGACGGTCCTTTGACAGACCCTTACAAGGTTTGCTTTTATGGAAACAGTCTTCTGTCCATATCTAAATTCCTCATGCCATACCAATTATTCAGCGCTTGTTGAATAGAAATGTCTGTGAATTTTTTTTAGACTATTTCAAGAATTATTAGATGAATAAAGAGTGAATAAATTGAGCCATAGTAAATAGTAGTACCGTAATTTCTGGACTATCAGCCGCATTGAACACTGTGGCTTAAACAATGATGGGATCATTTTTTTGGCAAATGAGCTTCACGCCGCCAAAATATTTAGCCTGGTCACATCGGACCAATGAAATTACGGTGAAATTCTGAGGCCGTTCGATCAGCTGGAGTTGGACAAAGCGGGGATAGAAAATAGATGGATGGGTAGATGTTTTCTTGTGTTATTAATCTTTTTCATCAGCTGGAAAAAAAGCGTTTCCAGTACATATTTGTGAATGTTACCAGTGTGTTTTTTAGTGAAAGTTAAAAAAAAAAAAATTTGTGCAAATATCTCATGTTACAATGTGGACACCTGCAACAAATAGACTAGTACGACCTATATATGTACACGTATATTCATTTATTAGTTAATTTTTAGGCGGTGAGGCTTATATTCAGGTGCGCTCAATAGTCCAGAATATACGGTAACAGGTAGATTAAAAAAAAACAAAAACAAATTTTACTTCAAAAGAACGAACAAATAGTTGATAAATTGTAGGTAAATGAATAATAACATACCCAAGTGTCTCTATATAAGGTTTTAATGAGAGAGTGAATGTCACATGACTCTGTCAGGTGTACACACACTTTTTCAGGATGTGAGCTACTTATGAATTTTCCAAGTCAAAATGATGTGCCTACCATAAACATGCAAAACATATATTTATTGATAAATATATTGAGAATTCTTTATACCTTGCATAACTGCATGATATTTCCACAATACAACTCAGTCCAGACAGTAGCGACTATAAGACAGTCTCAAGCACACTTCCAAATGATCATCAGTCATGATGGGACGGTTTTTGGACATAGTTCCTTCACCCTTCTCCTTAGCTCGCTTTTGGGAGGAAAGTCGGCGTCGTATTTTGTATGAATTTTCCGAAAATGCCACTCCACATTTTCCATCTTCACTATAGCGATGGTAGACCGGCAGATGAAGCAATTCACTTTAAAAATGACATAGTAAAAATAAAAAACTCTCCTCCCACTCCCAAAGGAAGGGGTAAGTTTTTGTATTCTTACTCGGTCCAGCTTCCCCACTCAGTTTAATACCCTTTCTTACATTTAAAATGGATCAATTGGAGGATAACTAGGTAACTTGCTAGCTTGCTAGAGTTTTGCAGCAAATATTCCTTCTTCAGTATAGCGATGATAGACCGGCAGATGAAGCAATTCACTTTAAAAATGACATAGTAAAAATAAAAAATTCTCCTCCCACTCCCAAAGGAAGGGGTAAGTTTGTGTATTCTTACTTGGTCCAGCTTCCCCACTCAGTTTAATACCCTTTCTTACATTTAAAATGAATCAGTTGGAGGATAACTAGGTAACTCTAGCTTACTAGAGTTTTGCAGCAAATTTCATAATGAGGAAGGATGATTGGCCGATGTCTATGTTTTTAATATCGTGTGATCTGCCCACCCTACCTTTGTGATCGACGTATCGTTTACCCCTGCTCCATGTGAACGACAGAATTGATAGTTGTCTGACTTGTGTTTGAGAGAGTGAATGGTCGCTTGTCTCTGTAAGATGCGCGGACATGAGAGTGAGTTCTTGTACGTCTATAATTCTGTCAACCGGTCCAGGGTGAACCATCGCTACCATCGACAACGGGTGAATGAATGATCTTGAAGAAGATCACCGCGTTCTTATGACTAGAACAAGTACGGCTCGAAGTGTGTCGAGGAATGTTTCCCGATCTGTGGAGGGGAAGCTGTACGCCAGGTTACCCTCCCACACGTCGGTCCATACATGTCTGCCACACCCCTGCTGGTGAAACAAGTATCGCCGCGAAACGGTAATGCGGCGGAGCCGGCGCTGAAGTCGAGCGCCAATCGCAAAGTGCGGGAGCCAGTTGGCAAAGGAGGAGGCTATTACAACAGCAACAGGAGATCTGACATTCTGGATGTATTGTGCCAGCGAGTAAAATGCACTTTTGAAATGGGATTATGTTTTGGCAGATTGGTTTTGGCAAGGGTTTTGGATTTATATGTCTATCAGGCCAAGACCTGGAATCAGCACTACTAACACTCACCGCGCCAGTATTTTGTTTTGGTCCCGGCGAGGCGGCAGCCACAGCCTGACTTAGTCTCCACTTCACGTGATCACCGACAGATTAATCTCTTGACTTGTCATGAGTGAGACTTCTTAACTCGTGGAACAGATGTGAAGTGTCTCCGAGGGGGGATTTGGGGGGGAAATGCAGATAATTAGGCAGCGGCGGCGGCGATGATCCAGCCGGACTTGAGCGGTTCCTGAGACTCGCACTTGTGAGCTAAAGGATGTTGTTTGTTTTTTTTTTTTGTTTTTTTTTATTTCTTTTATTTTTATGAAATGAGGAAGGAACTGCATTTTGATTGTACCGGAATTGTATGGGAAATAAATTCAGGAGGTCCTCAACTTTACATTGGAACTCCATTCCTATGGCGTGATGCAACGTGATTTTCGGCAGAAGTTGGTACTTTACATAACTACCGATGTCGCTATCCTTAATTACATAGCAGATCCTTTATACATTTTTTTTGGGATCCATAATGAAGGGTAAAAAGTTTCCAAAACAAACAATACAGAAAGTGCAACCAGCGAATGTAGACAAAGCCGTCTTCCTCGCACAGTCCTATGTGACGATGCACTGTGTTCCTCCGCTTTACTCGCCAACTAGTTCCCGTGAGAAATTTGTTTTAAGGCTGTGACGAAACGCTGTAGGTCAGGGACGTCGTAAACCGAGGACTTCCTGTAAACCTATGACGACAGTGTTTTCTGTGTTTTAGATTAGATTCGCTAACGGTCAACTTTTTGTCACTACACATGAATAAGTACATGGCGATGAAATGCAATTAGCATCTAACCAGAAGTGTAATAGAGCAGCAGGTGCGGAGATAAATAATAAACTTTGTATAAATATAAAGTATAAATATACTGTGTGTATGATGTTAATAATTCACAGGTGATTTTCAGATGTGGTACTATGAATATATTTCCCAGATAGATACGTACGTCAAATGTGGATGGAACAGATGAGCAGTTATGCATAGACCGAATTAGAGTGGAAATGGGTGTTAAATAGTACATAAATAAATAAACGTTGACAGATGCATGCGCTGAGTGAAGACACCCTCTCTTTGGAATAAGCCTCAGACCTTTCTTTTTGAGGAAACTTACAGAGCTCAAGGCTAGGCTAACCGTACTCTTGCTAAGCATCCACCATTATTATTTCTTGTATGAATGTGACAACAAGTTATTGTTGTTTGAAGATGACATTGTGATCTATAGTGAACGCAAAAGGCTGAGGAAAATCTAGAGAGGTGGACGAATGCTCTGGAAAGGAGAGGAGTGAAGGTTAGTCGCAGCAAGACAGAATATATGTGAGTGAATGAGTGGAACTCGGGTGGAACGGTGAGGCTACAGGGAGTGGAGATCAAGAAGTTGGAGGATTTCAGGTACTTTGGGTCAACAGTCCGGAGCGACGGAGAGCGTGGAAAAGAGGTAAAAGAAACAGGTTGAAGCAGGTTGGAATGGGTGAAGAAAAGTGTCAGGGGTACCATGAGATAGAAGATTATTAGCCAAACTGAAAGGAAAGGTGTACAAGACAGCGGTGAGACCAGCGATGCTGTACGGACTAGAGACAGTGACAATGACAAAAAGACAAGAGGCAGAGCTGGAGGTCGCAGAGAGGAAAATGCTAAAGGTCTCTTTTGGAGTGACCAGGATGGATAGGATCGGAAATGAGTTTATCAGAGGACGGCACATGTTAGATGTTTTGGAGAGAAGGTCAGAGAAGCCAGACTGAGATGGTTGGGCCATGTAAGGAGGAAGGAGAGTGAATATATTGGTAGACGGATGCTGGAATTGGAGGTTTAGACGACAAAGAAAGAGAAGATTGACGGATGTAGTGAGAGAGGATATGAAGTTAGTTGGTGTGAGAGAGGAGGATACAGAGAATAGGGTTAGATGGAGAAAATGGCTTCGATGTGGCGACCCCTGAATGGAAAAGCCCAAAGGAAAAGAAGAAGAAAGTTGTTATCGTCCCAAGTTAGCCATTTGCATTTAACTGTTAACCTTCATACGCCTGTGTCTCTATCACATCCTTACTTTCTATGTCTTCTGGCTTTCTCTCTCTCTGTCTTTCTCTCTCTCTCTTTCCCAACTGGTCGAGACAGAAGGCCGCTCACACTGGGCTGGGATGTGGACGAGGTCTCTGCCCGGTCAACGGCAGTGTTTCCTTCCTCTCTGTTGCCAGATCTGCTCCACATGGAACAAGGCAGTAGAAAACTGGGTTACTATTTGGTGCTTTATAAAAAAAAAACATCTGATTTGACTCAACTGAAATATACTTTGATCCAAAACCGTAGAGCGCACAGTGCGATTCATGAAATTAGATGAAAATAGACTCGTGTTTTCCTCTGACTCAGAAATCTTCACCTTCGTATTTGCAAGTGTTATTCATCTTTATAATGTTTAAGGTTGTTTTTCATTTGTTTTTTTTTTTTTTGTTTTTTTTGTTATTACGAAGGAATTTATTCATGTAAAATCACAACCATAGACTTATTCTCAAAAAAAAAAAGAAACCAGTTGTATTTGTGTGAAAAACAGATTGCTTATTCAACAGCGCATCAGTAAAATAGCATACCGTAGGCGACATATTTTGGTGAGTGGTTTGTTCTCTTCGACCGATGTCAACAAAAAAAAAACCTCACGCCATGAGAATTAAATTCAGAAGTTCAAATGCAGCTTCTCATCTGGGGTCTCGGGGTCTTTGGTGGTGACAATCATCGATTATTCTCCGGTTTCCCCCCCCCGCAGTCCAAAAACATTATCATTTAGCCTAAATTAGCGCCGATGTGAATGACAGTGAATGGTTGTGTTTTTCTATGAAAGCGTGAGTGAATTGTGCGGCTGATTGACTAGTGAACAGTGATGTGCAGTCAGGGGAGGCAGGAGAGGCCGTGCCTCACTTGCCAATCTTAGAAAGAAAAAATGGAATGTGAAAAAGTTTTGCACGATAAACGTATTTTTCATTTAACTTCACCAGATTTAGATTCAAAATCATTGGATTTTTACTTTTACTGCTCCAATACTGAGAAGAAGACACACAGTGAGGCAGCAGATTATTGAGCCTCAACGTAGATTGCGCAACAATGGCTGACAACTGGCATGCTCTGCTCAAAGATTTTGACTATTAAAATATTTAAACACTTTTGCTATAAGAACTACATTTCCAATGAACAGTGTTTTTTGTGTGTGTTACTAGTTACTTGTGCTGAGCGATCATAAAGCGGCTGCGAAGAGCCACTAAGTGAGGCACGCAGCTCTCCTGCCTCACGGTAGTCGGTGCCTCACGAGCCTTGAACCTTGCCGCACGTCACTGCTGCCGAATGGCCCAGGGTGACCCCCTGCTGAAAGCTGGGCTGGCTCTGCCATCTCCTGCGACCCTGACAGTGCCAAAATCTGTCTAGATAATGAATGAAAGGATGAATTTGTGTTTGAGTAAGGCGCTAATGGAAAGGCAGATATTGGTGTATGCATCTGTGTATTTGGTGTCGTTGGATGCAGAAAACAGCCTCGATCCACCAGTTCATGTCAGATTACAATTATTTTGTTATTTATGATGTGTTATTCAAAAGCTGCGCTGTTATTTTTGAATTAACTCCTTTCAGCCGCAAGAAGCGTGTCAGGAGGATTCGGTACTCGCTGGGAAATTTAATGTTACTTTGCAATTCTTGGCGGGTGCGAGACAATGGTGAGTGTGTTAAAAAAAAACAAAAAAAAACTTAAGGTTCAACCCTTACTGCTGCTCTAGTGTGTGTGTGTGTGTTTGTGTGTGTGTGTGTGTGTGTGTGTGTGTGTGTGTGTGTGTGTGTGTGTGTGTGTGTGGGGAGGCCTGAAGACACACCGGGAGAATAAAGAGGCGTCTGACAGCTCCTGCAGGAATGTGCATGTGGGAGAAGCAATGAGGAGAGTAAGAGAGTGACCCATTTGACAGTATTTTGTGTCCAGGTGTGTGTGTGACAGGCAGGTAGGAGTGCTGCACCTGTGTGTGTCTGTGTGTGTGTGTGTGTGGTGTGTGTGGTTGATTGTAATTCGGTAATGGTTAGCTCTCGAAGATCCATTTCCTGGCAGTGAAGACATTGAGAAACCTGCTGATGAACCATCTGCCTGTCCAGGTGCTCCTCTTCCTCCTCCTCTTCCTCCTTTTTCTCTTTCTCTCTTCTCTCTTCTCTCTTCACTCTTCACTCATCCTTCAGAAGAAGAACAAGAAATGACTAAAATTTGTATTTATTTATTTTGCTAATACATTAAACAATCTCCCAGATGAAATGTAATATATTGACTGCAGCGGAGAACATTATCAATCCAACCAAAACACCAATCTTTTCCATCCACTTCATTCCAGTGTCTTGAAAGAAAAGGATATTTTGCGATTTTAAACGGCAATTGAGATCTCGTTTTATTTTTTATGTTTTTTTTAGATGACATACAAAATAAATAGAGGTGCTGCTATATCTCCTAAAATAACCAAGCTAGCATCTGAATAGATGTTTTCATACCTTTTTTGTATTTAATATCCAGATGCGATAAATTTTTGCTTAATTCAATTTCATTGTTATCAAATTTCATTGTTTAAATATACATGGGAGGAAATGATCACTGTGCATGGTTTAAAGAGCTAGAATCATACAGCATTCTGCATCATCAGGCATAGATAGATAGATAGATAGATAGATAGATAGATAGATAGATAGATAGATAGATAGATGGATGGATGGATGGATGGATGGATGGATGGATGGATGGATGGATGGATGGATGGATAGATGGATGGATGGATGGATGGATGGATGGATGGATGGATGGATGGATGGATGGATGGATGGATAGATAGATAGATAGATAGATGGATGGATGGATGGATGGATGGATGGATGGATGACTTTATCAATCCCCAGGGGAAATTATCATATGTTATTGTCATAGCAGTTACAAGTACACTAAAAACAAAAATCCAGTAAAAAAATGTAAATTAAAAAAAAAACTGTTTTCGGCAAATATAGATTTCCTCCTTTTTCCTTATTAATAAAAATGGGAAAGGCGCAGGTAACCTGAACACCGTGGCTCGGGCGTTCGTCTCTCAGCCGAGCCCCAGAGCGGCTTCGGTATTTAACCTTTACCTGCACGAGGCCGATAGAGACGCTGTCCTTTAAGCCAAATGTGAAGCTTAATATCAGCTCTGTAATGCACCTGTTAGAGACTCCTTTTCCTGAAAATCCCTCACAGACAAGACAGATTGAACAACCCTCTGCACGGAGTTCACCGAGTCACCTCGTCAAACGGACCGACTGCTGATCCCTCCGGAGACACACACACACACACACTCTCCTTCTCCATGTTCCTCTCCGTGTCAAGATAACATGGTCTTCAGGCTAAGTGCGTTCTCGGGGACGGGACGAGAATTTAACGCAAGCTCGTCGAGTCAAAAGGGGTCTCCACGCATCTTCTGGCGAGACCTTATCCAACTAATAAGGCTTTTCAAGAAAAGGCCATTTTGAGAGATAAAATGTGTATCTTTTACAAAAAAATTGGCTAAAAGAAAGTATTCATACCAAAGGTGTGTGTTTGTTTGTGTGTGTGTGTGTGTATTTGTTTGGCAGTGTTCAAGGTTTCTGGGGTTTGTTCGTTGGAATTGGAATTGGATGGCTTTGAATGGAGAAGAAGGAGAGCCCGTCTCTCCGAGGTTTTAATGCTAAAGATATCACACCGTTTTATTTAAAAGAAAATTAAACATCATAGAGAATGAGATATTTACACAGTTTCATGGGGATTTTTTTTTTTTTTATTTTATAGTAACTTATTAATCCCATGCAAGAAATTCTTCTCTGCATTTAACTCATCATAGATGAACCATGAGCAGTTTGCAGTCATCTCGCAGAGCCCCTATAATAAATAATAATAAAAATACTTCAGTTTTATCAGTTTCTCTTAAATGTTGAGAATAAATGCATCCAAACTGAAGACGTTATCGGAGGAGAACCGCGGATGATTTTGGGCCGCACATGGAGCAGAAGCATCCAAGGTTAGACCAAATGTCCCTGCTGAGACTCCTTCATTAGGAGACGGGATCACGTCGTGTTCCTTTCATGCATCCTTGAGATCCTCGGGTGAAAACACGGGCGTCCCCGTAATGTGGAATTCTGCTTTGCGGCACCAATTGTAGGAATAAATGCAGTTTGTATTTGCAAATGCCGTTCAATGCATTAATTGGTTGATTGTTTATACTGCTGAAGGGAGAGGTGGGAGGGGTCAGAGCCAATCCCAGCCGCCATTCGGCACATATAGTAAGATAGCCATTCACTCGCTCATCATCTCCACTGAACCTCTTGCTTGTGTCACGACAGTGGCGGGAAAGTGTAAATCCTGGAGTAGAACCAGATAGAAGCCGGGAGTACATGGAGGTTCCATATAGAAAGACCCCCCTTTTGAAATCCACATGAGGAACCTGAGGCGGCAGCCCTCATCGCTGCACTGCCACTTGGCTGCATGATGAACATTATTCATCCAATTTTTAAAGTTTCCAAAATTCAGGTTTTAACACTTATCTCTGTTTGTTTTGTCTGCTTTGACCCATCAGTCACATTTCTATTTATTTCAGTGATGTGTGGTGAGGTTCATGGTTGGTGAGGCACACCAATCATGAGGCAGGGGGACTGCCTGCCTCACTTAGTGGCTCTTGGCAGCTTATTCATGATCGCTCAGCACAAGAAATTAGTAACACACATACAGTTGTTGACAAAAACACGCAATAAATTGGAAATGTGATTATGTAGCAAATATGTTTAAACATTTTAACTGCGACAGCAAGAGACAGCAAAACGATTTTAGTGCGGAGCATGCCAGCAGTCGGCCGTCATCGAGCAATCTATGTTGAGGCTCAACAGTCTGCAGCCTCACCACACATCACTTCTCACTATTAGAACAGAAAATATTAAAAATCCAGCGATTCTGAACAAAAAACAGCTTAATATCAGGGGAAGTTAAACAAAAAAATACATTTATAGTACAAATCACTGATAAACATAACCATTTCATTATTTTTTTCACTTTACATTTTTTTCTTTCCAAGATTGGCAAGTGAGGCGCAGACTCTCCTGCCTCCCCTGACTGCACGAAACTGGTATATTTATATTTTGTCTTCTGGATAATGAAATAGTCTCATATGACGGCAAGATACTTTTATTTACATGTTTTGTGCTTTATTCCGAGACGGTGTGTGAAGTCCGCATCCCATTTCTTGCTTGTTTACATTTTCCATTAATAGCCGGATGAGTTGTGATTTATCAGTGCGTTGGACGGCTGCAAATCCAATCCATTCAAATATCTATTTTCCAATTTACGCTTTGCCACCGTCTCATGTCCTCATCAGCGACTGCCGCGGCTCACCATACAGATTGCCTTGACTAAAAGCAATTTTCCGGCGCTCTTTCTCCAAAAATCCAAATTTTTCTTCTTATTTTTTTTTTTCTCTCTTCACACAACCTGTGTCGAAAGTCAGCGTGAAATGTTGTTTTCTACTCGCACCCCCATCCCCGCTCCGGTGTTCTCTGAGGCCGCCCTAATGTCTACACAGGATACATACAAGATGAACTGGTTGTATCGGTTGAGGGAAAAGCTCGGCGAAAAAACGACAGGCGTCGAGCTGATGGATTCAGACTATGGGGGCGTATTTCTAATTTCAAACAGTTGACATTACTGCGCCGTGAAGCGCCGCGCCTTTGGATCTGGGAGTTCAAACAAACAACGGAAAAAGATGACAAAGTCGTCACTGTCAGCGGTATCCCTTCAGGCTGTACATCGCTCCTTCCTCGCAGATTACACCCCGGCTCCTCCTAGTTTGGGGATTCCAAAAAAAAAAGGGAACGGTTCATTTTCGCAGGCGTCAATTCGTCCGCCCAGGGCCACGGGATACGCCGTATGCAATTTGGGAAAAGCTGGGTGCTTTTTTTTTTTTTTTTCCCGTCATGTAATTGGTGTGTGATGCTGTGAGAGAAAGATGCTGTGGACTGAAACGTGTTGCACATATTGTTGAAATTCAAAATAAAGACCAAGATGAACTCCAAGGGAGACTTTGCTTCTTCACAGTGACAGTAATGTTGTCGCCGTTGTGGGAATCTTTCAATAAACAGTCATTGATGCAGACAGCAATCACTGTGTTAAATGAGGACTTATCCAAAATGTAACTTTTGTCAGTCACAGAGGAATTTTTAAAAGATTGTTGGCTTTAAAAAAAAATCTCGATGTCTTGTTTTTATTTTCTTCCAGCATCCCGTGATCACACTTTCATGACTAATTTCATGACTAATTGCGGGTAAACTCCCCTTGGTGGATAATTTGAAATTACAATTATAGGCACTGCGGTGCAGCGGTTAGCGCTTCTGTCTCACAGAAAGGAGGTTCCCTTGTTGGGTGGAGTCTCCCATTGTCGGTGTGCGTTAGCGCCGGCTTCTCCGGTTTCCTCTCGCAGTCCAAGACCTTGCAGGAGGTTCATTGGAGACCCTAAATTGCCAGATGCGTGACTGAGAGAGTGACTGGTAGATTTGCTTTACATGAAGTGAATGAAACATTGAATACTTTTATGTCTATTTGACATGTAAATGATAGACATATGGATCCAGACTCGTATGCTTTCACAGGATATCTAACTGAGAGGGCGATTGTTATATTTCCATTCATCCATTGTCTACCGCCTATCTAGGAACGGGCTACAGGGGCAGCAGCCGGAGCAGAGAGGCCTAGACTTCCCTCTACCCGGCCACACGGGGCGGCTTTTCCAGGGGGATCCCGAGGCCTTCTCTGGCCAGCCTAGAGACATAGTCCCTCCTGCGTGGCCTGGGTCTCCCTCGTGGGCTCTTCCAAGTTGGACACGCCCGGAACACCTCACCAGGGAGTCACTCGATGCCCGAGCCACCTCATCTGATGACACACGGCGAAGCAGCGACTCCCTCCCGAGCTCCTCACCCTATCTCTACAGGACACCTGGGACACCCTGTGGAAAAAGCTCATTTCAGCCCCTTGGATCCGTGACCATGTTCCTTAGGTCACAACCCATGTCAACCCATGCTGGAACTTGAGGTCTAGAGACCAAAAAGATTTATTGATGTAGTGAGAGAGTATATGAAGTTAGTTGGTGTGAGAGGAGGATACAGAGAATAGGGTTACATGGAGAAGGTTGATTCTCTCTGGCGACCCCTGAAGGGAAAAGCCTAAAGGAGAGGAAGAAAATGAAAAGCGAATTATAGGGTGAATGGCTTGATGTCTCCGTATGACGTGTAAAAATTGCTTGATTTATGTTGTCGGTGGTTGACAATCTAGTTTATCCCCCCAAAAAAGGAGGGTATGATCACAGCACTTTGAAACCCTGCAGCGCTCCTATTTTTCAACAAAAGAGCAAGAGTTTAATATTAATTACTCCTGAATCAGCCTGCATATAATCTTAGTTTCTTTTGTTGTCATTTATGAAACACTTTGCAGCAACAGCTACAGAAAAGAGGTATTGTTAAATCATTCAGCGTCAAGGTGTTTGAAATAAAAGGATGAGATGGCAGGTTCTCCGCTCACGCTGGGTTATTAACTTTGAAGAAGAAATACTATTTATTGGCAGAAGAATAATAGAAAGCCAAGGAGAAACAGCACAAAGAGAAGAGCTGATGGTGGAGGTGGAGGTTGGGCTCCTGACAGTTGAAGGCCAGATCAGTGCCAGATGGCTTGAAACACTCGCAGAGCTGTAGTTGTGTAGCTTTGCTCTGCTGAGCAGGGCCGAGGAAGGCGGAGGGGTGGATTGGCAGGGGGAGAGCGCGGATCGCAGGTTTGCTTTGTTTTGAGTCAAAGTCCCTCGACTGTTTTCCACGTGCAAACCCAGGTGACTGTGTACCGACATCCAGGGCGGCGATTTTTCCTGCTTATTTTCTTGTATTTCTATCTCGCATATGGAGGTGAAGAAGACTCTTTGCATCTCAAATAGTCAGGGCAAGCGTTCCTTGCGGCGTTCTGCAGCCGTAATTCCATCCATTGGATAAAAAAATGTCTTTACCTTTTTTTTTTTTTTTAATCAATTGTGAGTCTATTTATGTACTTTGCCCAAAAAAATAAAGGGGACGCCAAAATAACACATTCTAGATATGAATGAATTAAAAATTCTAATTAAATTATTTGTTTTTTTTTACATATTCAAATGTGCTGACTACAAAATCACACATCCATGGAAATCGAATGTATGAACCCATGGAGGTCTGGATTTGGAGTCGCGCTCAAAATTAAATTGGAAAAACGGACTGCAGGCCAATCCAACGTTGATATAATATCCTTAAAACAAGCCAAAATGAATCAGTGTTGCTTCCCAAGTGGACACTTTGATTTTGCAGAAGTGTGATTGACTTGGAGCTACTTTGGGTCCTTTATGTGTTCTCTTTATTTTTTTTGACCAATATATTTATTTAAAGGTTGGCTTCAATTAAACTGTAACATTTTGTGCTGCATGATGAGTAATACACTACAACCCAATATATTGCTTAAAATGTTTTATTTAATTTATTTATTGATATTGATTTATTTATTAATCATTGATATTTATTGCAATATCATTGCAATTGAGAGGTTGAATGTTGCCGACGGGTCCAGGGTCAGAGCAGCAATATAAATAGTGAATGAATGAATGAAAGTGATGAATGTCTTGCAGGTTGTTAATATCATCATCATCGGTGCATTTAAAACCTAATGTTGCTATCTGGTGCTACATTAAACAGTTATGAAGCAAATTAAAAAAATCAATATTATCCGGCAAATAATGGTATAAAAATGAGATATATGATGCAAAGTTAATTAATGTGATAACAACTATCGGTACGCTCGGCTTGTTTTACGAAGATTAAATATAAGACAAAGATAAAAGTTTTAAATGAGACTGATCTCATTTCTTATCTGAATGATTGCTTTTTAATTGCTTTTATTTCACTGTCAGGATCCCCGAAAATGTCTTTTCAATGGTTTCGTCGTGTGAATTAAACCTGGTTGGAAGACAAAACAATTTGTCAAACATTTTGAAATCAAGTGTGTATTTTAGCGACGGTGCTAGATCGTGAAAAACAAAACAACAATAACAATAATGTGCGGCTTTTTAACCATTTCCTCTGTTTTTTAGCAGAAAAATAATTTCACACAGTTCCATCTGGACGTTGCAGTTTACTGCCCCGGTTCTTCACAAGGCGTGTTTTTCTTCCCTTTTCCGTGTCATCGGCTGTATCCCATTGGGTGATGGGGCCGGTTTAGCCCCGCCCCTTTTCCCTCCTCAGCCAATCGGCCTATTGCTCTACACCTGTGGCTGATTTACTTAAGGTTGTTTCCCTTCCTTATTTTCTTTTGGTCTATGTTAGATATCACAACCTGTTGTTCCTTATCATCTGGTATTTTCATTCTGATCTTTAGATATTTTTCTTTGTTTTTTTTTTTGTATTTTTAATGCATAAGTAAGCCTTTGTCTCATACCTTCAAATCCACCTGTCTCGTCCACACCTGCTCCTGGTGGACAAGGAGAAACCAGGTAAGGGATATTTTCTAAAATTACTTTTCACACAGATTTAAATGTTCACAATGGGAAGCTGTTCATTGTTTTTATTTATATATATGTATCGTTTGCTGGGAGTGTGTGGCTAAGCAGGAGAGTCTTTCTGGTGAGGACAAAACAAAGGTTAACAAAAGAGAAGAAAGTTGTCAAAGAGAGGGAGGAGGACGGGCGGTTTGTACAGAAGTCTTCTTTTATTGCCACGTAAGAAAGTTGTATATAGAACAGTGGTGATATACTGTCGGATGGCAAATCAACAACAGAGGAACGAAAAAAAATATATATATCCCTTTTCTCCCCCTCCCGCTCCCGATGAAAGTAAAACAGACTTCATAGCAACACTATGGTATTATATTTCCGGGACAAAACGTCTGCTATATGTCATCTTCTACCAATATTTGAAGAGTACCAAAATACAGCTTTTTCATAACGTAATTTCACAAATTATAAAGTCAGTAAACAGTAAGAGGACAATGGGGGCGTCACGGTGCATATCAGAAGCTACTGTGCAAACAATAGTGGGAGATGGGCTCTACCATAGAAAATATGCTTTACTAGCCACGCATAAACGCAGTGTCAGGGCCATATGTATTCATATACACATATGCATAAATACCACAAACTGGTCTGGACATCAAAAATATAAAATCGGATCTCGTATAAGTTCGTATGCAATGCATGATTAACACCAAAAATGAGTCAATCAATGAGTTACTCTATAAAAAGATATGCTTGCTAGTGGATAGTAGTCATATCGGAAATAGCTTATTGATTTTTTTTTTGTAGTTTTTTTTATTTTTTTTTTTCCTCAGCAGTAATGGGAAATCCCTTGGCTCTGAACCATAGCAGAGGTCAATATCTGGAGTGTTCCTCACATTGACTGTGATTGATATCCTTCTGTTGTTTCTAACAGCAGATGATGCAGAAAATGAAATAAAAGGATTGTACATATGAAGCACAGCGTAAGGAGAAAAAAGGAAAAAAAAAAAATTTTTTTAGATGGATGTTCCAGAACGACAAACACCGCTCCCTCCTCCCTGCGCGTGCAGGAGCTGCGGGTCGGTGAAAACATTGTGCGTACGCACTGACGCTATACAAAGTTTGTAAACATAGCAGATGAGAACCTTTTTAAAAATGATACTGTGAGATGTAGGTCGGGGAGTTATCGGGATTCATAGGCTGCATCCTTTCTGTCTCTCAGCGCAAGTGAGTGAAAGAAGCATAGAAAAGAATCATGGAGGAAAAATCTGCAAAAAGTGTATCTGGTGTTTGAGCCCTTATGCACTGTACACCTTTTTATGCTCCGATCGCGACGCTGCTGCTTGTTCTCCTAAATGACACGAGTGAATAAGGGATGAACAAAAGAAATCTTCACCTCCTCTCCATTAAGAAATTAATATTTACAGACAACTGCTGTGTCCTGATCCAGTGCAATATCACTATTATTCATACTGACATCAAGAACAGCCCATGCTTCTCATCTTGAATTTGAACACAGATAGGATTTTATTAGAAAACAAACCCACTCTGAGCTCCCAAGTATTTTGTGTATAATATTAAAGGACAATATTTAGTGAATTCTACATCTGTGTAACAGAAATTCACTAGTGTGTGTGTGTGTGTGTGTGTGTGTGTATGTGTCTGTGTGTGTGTGTGTGTGTGTGTGTGTGTGTGTGTGTGTGTGTGTGTGTGAACAATCATGTCACTTCTTTCACAAACGGCGCCGTGGGTTCTCACTCGCCTCGTGCACCGCCGGAATTTTTTTTTTTTTGCAATATCAATAATTCAAAAGCTTCCTCCCTATCAAGTGTTGACACAAGGTCCCTGTTCTTTTCTCAGCGGCGGACCGATTTTGTCACATCAACAAAGCTCTTTCCCACGTGACTCTGGGCTTTTGGTGATTAAACATCACATTGAGAGCTCATGAAGACCCCCCCGATACCCGCAGGCGACAAGTCCCTTTCCACCTCCTCATCCTCCATCCCTTGTAGATCTGCCGCTGTGCAGCGTTCTCTCGGGCGGCTCGGCTCAACAACTTGTTTTCCATATAACTCATCAATTTTTTTTTTTTTTTCTTATTATTATTATTTGGTATTAATACACCTTCCTGCTTCGCCAAACCAAGACGAACCCCGTTTTCCTTTGTCCCGGCCTGTCACCCGGCTCCGTCTCTCTCCGTAGGTGATGCTCGACGGAGTGTAAAACCCACTTTTGTCATTGCATGTACTTGTCAATGTGTGTATTGTGAGTTGAAAGGTGGGTGGGTTTGCGAAGGTATTTGCCTTGGAGCTCTTCCTAAATCTCTCTCTCATCTGCCACTCTTACTGTTTGCTTTTCTTCGCTCCTTTAATTAACTTGACACGCTGTGAGACACTGCCGTGGCACCGGCCCGTCGAGAAACTCATCAAACGCTCTCGACTCCGTCGGCTCTTCTTGAAATCGCCGGCGGTTTTGCGGCGGCGAAGCGGCCGTAGCACAAAGACGGATTTCACGACCTCTTAATGTAAATGCGTCCCGTTGTTTTGACGGAGAGGTCCGCTTGTAAAACTATCAGACAAATCCGGCGGTATCTTAATTCTCTGCGATGGAAATGGCCTCTGGGTTTGCCTGAGCAGGATTCTGAATTTTTATTATTTTTTCCTACCTCTCAGATACGTATTTCTGTGAATTAGTTTTTATCTATTTATTGACACCTTCATGTTAAATAATTAGCTTTTAGTCCTGGCAAATGTTGTGTTCGCATCATTTTCTGTCTCGCCATTTTGCATAGTTTACATCATCTTCATCTGGTGTCTCCTCACCCTCATATCTTGTTGTAAAGGAGACACATTTGTTGTATTCCTTTAAGTGATCAGCGCATGAATCACACATCCAGCGAGATTTTTGCAAAATCTTTTAAAATTTGTAGGCTGATACGTGAAGCTTAACACGCCGAATCAGCAAAAGCGGGCAAACGGTATCCTCAGCGAACCCCAAAAAAAAAACAACAAATGTTCAGCCACTTTTCCAACCGTTACATCCCAGCAGAGCGCTTGAGCTGTTGTCGCTGACGTGAAGGACCATCTGATCGCAGTCATGACCGAACTTGATCTTCATTCCTCATTTATTCTAGTCGGGAAGCAAAAGGAGGAAGGAAGAGATCCGAACAACCGTGACTCCGATCAGCGTTCGCGCAATGAGCGTCCAGTCATGAATTTCCCGATTTTCTGCGAATAAGCGTCTCCGTTTAGGACATTTTTAGCACTTTCCCCAAATATAATGAGAAGGGGTTTATCAGCGGGTCCATCATTGCGTCAGCCTTGCCGAAACCCCATGTGCTCCTGCTCCATCGATGGATCTACCGCTTCAGGCGTCCAACAATTCAAGAGTTCCGAATCAGCTGTTCTTTACTATTGTTGCAGTTTTTAAGTAAAAGTGAGCTTGAATCCCATTTGAGAAACCAAGAAATATTTTCTACTTTTTGTTATTTTAGGTGATCCTGCGCTCTGCTCATGGCAGCCCGGTCTGCCCCTACAGCTCCGGCTCTCCTCCATGATGAAATTAGCAGAGGAAAATAAAAAAGCGAGTGAGAACAAACATCCACCGTAGGAAAAAAAAAAAAAAAAAACAGACCAAAGCCGCAGGAATACGAACTCTTGTCAGAAAATCAGAAAAGTTGGAGCTGATTTGCCGCTCTGCTGGAACACACACTCTCAGCGTGAGCGAAGGAAACAAACCGTGTCTGGGTAAAAAGAGAATGCCTTTCGAATTCTTCTGCAACACCACAAGAAGAGGGGAATATCTGGAGCACCAATTTTCCACCCGCTCTTCTTTTGAACTGGTAATATTTGGCCACTTATTAGGCGGTGAATTCATTACACGTAACGGTCGGAGCGCTCGCGCAACTTCACACGGAGGATCTTCATAAGGCCCCCGAGGCGCCGACGCCACCTGTTTTACTGGACCGACTTTTAGGAGCCTTTTGGACGACGCGTGGGCTTTTGTGTCTGCTCTGGCATTTTTGTCTGACTGCCTCGCCTGATGAAAAATGTCAGACATGACTGCCTCCTGAACCCATTCATCTGTCGCTCTGACCCCATCAACTGTGACCGGGTCAGCGCAACCAATTCCCGGCTTTCTATGGTGTTTACTTTGACTCCGGTGAGGGTTTTTCGTGTGTGTGTGTGTGCGTGCATGTTTGTTGTTTACCAACTTTTTCCACTGCTCTACCCGCTTCCCAATTGTTCCAGTGGGTGCTTTCTGCAGAGCCCGACTGGGTTTTAAGGACGGAGCGCTTTCAGGTGGGGGTTCGTGTTTCCGCATTTACGCCTTGGTGCATTGAGTCAATTGGGTCTGATAATACACGTCCTGAGCAAACATTGACCTACTTCTCTGTTGCAGACCGAATCCCGGCTGTCAGGAAAATAAGTAAAATAATACCCGGAGAAGGAAAAAAAAAAAAAAAAATCGCTTTATGACACTTTTTGAATTTGGTTTGTTCACTTCTTAAGGGATGATATCTATACAAGACTGTCTCAGAAAATTAAAATATTGTGATAAAATAAAATATAAAATTCTTTATCTTCTGTAAAAAAAACAATTACCTTTTTCACGATATTCTAATACTTTGAGATGGGGTTTTTGAGTTTTCTTAAGATGTAAGCCATAATCAGCAATATTAAAACAATAATGGCTTGCAATATATCAGTTGATTTGTGATGAATCCTGAATGTATGACATTTTTGTTTTTGTAATTGCATTACAGAAGATAAAGAACTTTATCACAATATTCTAATTTTCTGAGACAGTCCTGTATGTTTAAATATAGTTTTCTTTTTCCCCTGCTGGATTTATTTCCACAAGGGAAGCAACCACGCCCTTCACCTGGATTCTCATGCACTGTCACTGCTTTGCTCGCCTTTCACAAAAAATAGGATTAATATCAGTGGAAGTTTTTGTACCGATAAGCCATTTCAGCATCAGTATTCCATTCAGACAAAGTGGGAAGAAAGAAAAGAAGTGGCAGATGATGACGAGCAGGCAAGAAAGACTGTGTATATGAGTGTGTGTGTATATATATTTATATAAAAAAGCATCATATCGGTTTCGCTACAAAGGGCCAAGGTCCAGATTTCACAGTCTGGTGTACGATTGCGTTGCTTTCTTTTTTGTTTGTTTCTGCTGCGGCAACGCCTGTCGTCTTGCATGGCGGGGGCAGAGCCCACCCTGTAACGTGTTCCATGCACGTGTGTTCGATGGGAGTGCATGTGTTTGTGGGTGTATGCGGGACGATGACGCATTCCTACGCTCGAACTTCTTAATACCGGCTCCACGCCTTTTGAATTCCATCTCGGGGTGCTTTTTTGTTTGTTTTTTTTTGAAACAATGTGACCCTCCAACCAGAAGGGTTTTCACATCATAAGGGCAAATATATCCTCTCTTGTAAACTTTCACCTGATGCTAAACTGGATTCATGTTTTTTCACTCTGAAATCACCTCAGATCTACGCAGGTATCCAAACATAAATGTTTTACACGTGAGGTTCGAGCTTAAAATTTCTCCAAAAAAAGGCGCTCTTTTTCGACACATCTTCCTCGACCGCCACCGGGGATAATCTCCGTATTTAGATTTTAACATGGCTCAGGTACATTTTGACATGAATGTAATTTTATAATTTCAATGCGATCGCTCGGAAAATACATTTAAATCTCAACGGTGTTTGTGTGTGTGTGTGTGTGTGTGTGTGTGGGAGGGGCTTTGGTTCACGAGGTCAAAATGAAAGCAGTGTCTGCAGCTCCGAACTAAATGTCACGTAATTACAAAACAAATGGGCTCTTAGAAGCCCTGAGAAGATTTGGCCTATTATATCAGACTTGGGTTGCATGACTGTTTTAGTCACACGACCCAGATAGTATTTTTTTTCTCCCCTGTTGGTTGTGATGTTTATTTCAGCTGGAGCTCAAGTTCAGTGAGTAATCTGATCAAGCCTACCTTTTTTTTTTTTTTTTTTTTTTTTTTTTTTTTTGGCAGTGTCTTACATCATCACTAAAAACTAGTTTGGATTTTTATTCCACTTACATCCGCTTTTCACAGTATAGTCTTGCGTCGGAGAAGTAGAACACGATTTGTTAAAATTGTGCGGTAAAATTAAAAAAATTTAGCATCCAAAGCTTGTATTGGCTCCACGTGATGAACACCATGATGCGCACAGTTCACCAATACTTTGTGCTATGTGACCGTCTGCTAGAGAGAATTTCCATATAAGATATTTGAAAAACCCTTTCCTGGATGTTTAGTTGCTGTATCAAATCATTCCTTTCACGGACACACAGCTACGGTTAAAAACAGCATTTCTATCTTAATTGCGGGTTTTGTTGGATGTTCTGGAATGTGACGAGAAAAGGCTTCTCATAGACAGGGTCGGCCCCGATTCCCGTTTTCATCGGAAATTTTTCAAGCGTCCCACTTTACCGGCGTCCAAGAAAACAAATGTGCACAAATTACAACAAAACTGTGTAACAGACCTGTCATTCCAGTCATCCTCAAAAAAAAAAAAAAAAAAAAAAAAAAACCCATATGGATCAAACCCCTGGTTTGGGATACTTCTATGTTTCCGCGGTCATAATGTGCATGTCTTTGAATGTGTGTGTGTGTGTGTGTGTGTGTGTGTATACAAGAGTGGTGCTCTGAGGAGCCTCGGCTAGCTGAATTATCAGCCGGATGCCGCATCCCTGCCTCCTTATCCCTCCTCTGGGCCGGCTGTCACAGCGCAGACCAGCTCTGAGCACAACAATACGCGAGTGCAACAGCCTCCGTTGTCTCCACTGGAGGCTCGTGGAAAAGGGCGACCTTCAGCTGCACAGCTTACGAGGGGGGGGGGGCCTTCCGAATAGCCGCAGAACAAAGTCCCGCATGCCTGCAGTCCAAAGCCCGGCGCCCTCGTCCGCGTATCTGTTTCAAATCCTTCAAGAGATTTGCGGCGAACCGTGAGGGAACGCTTGTTTCTGCATACCATTTGATGCTTTGTGGGCTAAACGAACAGAACTGCCGCCGGTTTATTGGTAAACTTGCCGCATCTCTTTTCCCACAATGCTAGGGTGCTTTACCCTTGGTTCCTTACAGAGTTTCTGCAGTTTATAAATGCCATCCTTCCTCGGAGTTGCTGTCTGTAAATACGCTGTTAGTCTTAGCATTAGATAGCAAAAGATATCAGCTGTCAGACACTCTAATAGTACCTCATGTTTACAGACATCCCTGTTTTGTAGACTCGGTATTTTGATGGTTACAAACGCCACCAACTTGACAACAAAGGCCTGCTAAGTGATTTCGTTGATGACCTCTTTTTTTCTTCTTCTTCTTCTTTTTTTTTTTTTGTGGAACAAGTACCTTTCAGAACCCATGTCACTGTCCTGACAGCCACCCTCGGCTTCTTCACACAAACAAACACGAAGATCTACAACTTTGGAGTCGGTGTCTCCACTCAGAGATGACTTGTGCCGCCACACATGCATCCTTTCGCCTTCGTATCCCGCCTCGTATCCTCACTCACACGGTCACCTCCGTCTTGCTGTTGGTCACAAAGTAGGGCTGTGTGGGGAGGAAGTGCTGGCTGTGGCTGTGGCCTCTGGTGCTGTGGAGCTGGTTTGGCTCCAGCACGGTACACTGAGGCCTCTTGTGGCCGTAGGTCTTCCTCCGGCCCACCGTCTCAGTACCGTCCCATCCCCTCAGCCCTAGACCCATCGTGTGGCCGGCCGCGATGGTGTTGGAACTGTACGCCAATTGCCGGCCCATTGTCGCTGAGCTGGGGCCAATGGCGGTCTCGGCGGCCCTCGAGATGCCAAGCGACGTGCCCCCTGGCATGGTCCCCGCCATGTGTGCCAGGGAGGTAGCCCCCATCCCCGGTGGCTTGCTACTGTGGCTGTGAGCGTGCGTGTGAACGCTGTGAGAGCTGTGGGCAGTGTGGCCGTGGCCGCTTTTAGGTTTCTGGCCATTGGGCTTCAGTCCCCCTCCTCCTATCCCGTGCCGTTCTGTCGGGAGGGTGGAGACGGAGGAGATGCTGGGGATCTCGGTGACGTAAGTCGCCACCGGCTCAGGAGTCAGTGGACCCAACGAGGTCATAGGAGTCATAGAGCTCATCGGGGCGAGGGTGGTCATGGGAGTCAGGGAGGTCATTGGGGTCATAGAAGTCATAGGTGTCATGGAGGTGATTTGGGTGATGGTGGGGTTCATAGGGTTGGAAGCCATGGGATTAGAAGCCATCGGGTTGGCGGTCATCGAAGGAGCCATCGACGACATGTTGGCCATCGAGGGTCTGGAGTTGCCCATGGGTTGGAGAGGAAGGCCACCTTTCACTGGCAGCTCCACCATCAGCCGACGCTTGTTGTATAGATCACCGTTGTACTTGGCGGCTGTTTGAGAGAAGAGCGACAAAAAAGCAACACGCCAATGAAAGTGTTAACGGCACAATTGCAAACGAGGACACGCGGAATATTGGATTGAATATTGAAATAAAAAAAAAAAATCTCCTCCAATTTGGCTGCGCTTTGCAGAAGGCAACCGTATCCTCGGCTCGTCTGCTTTGAAGCCGAAAGAAAATAAAACCCTTCTGAAGGGTGACTCAACATCAACCGTAAACTGTAGACCTAAATGATGTTAGTCAGCCGACCGTCATCTGACTGCTCGGAGCGTCTGTGCCGCTGCGCTCCTGCATTCAGAGGCTTGTCGCGCCACCGCAGGAGTGAAATCACAAGGAAAGCGTACGACCCCCTGCGCGAAGCCGACGAAATATCTTTGTTTGTTTGGATACCGAGGATCTTCACGATTCACAACAAATGCAGAATGACTCTCCGATGACTTCTTGTCTGTTGTAGCTAGAATTCCAGCTCCGAACATCAGATAAAGTCTCCTCGATACAATAAAGTGAAAAGAACATCTCATTCCCATCCGGGACGGCGATATCGGCGAGGGCCGTAAGCTTTGGGAAAAATCACGTTGCTCCAACAAAAAATAAAAAATACCCTACATCTTACCAATGCAGGTAAACAGCGTGGATTGAAAACATCACTTTCCCGGTTCGTGATGTTTCAAGATTTTTGTTTTTACCTACTTTCATGCAGAATATGAGCATGTTAATCAGCGTGGCATTAAGGTTAACCCCAGGATTAACTCCGGTCAGAAACATAAAGGGAAATGTCACCGATGGCAAGTACATAGTGTTGCCATTTAAAGAACTTGATTGAACTTGACCTAATAAAATGCAGTTTAATTGAAATAAACCACTTCCTTTGCTTCACCCCAGAGTCTTTGACAGCAGACGAGCTGCATTTCTCTGCCACAGACGTAGGTATGGACCCGATGGAGAACTTCACTTCCTCTGAGGAGTGCTGATTTTTTTTATTATTTTTTAAAATAATTTTTATTATCCACCAGTTATGTTTCTTGTGTTTCTCCTGTGCCATGAAGCAAAAGAGTGAGACGCCCTTCTCTAAGAATTCACTTAAAAAAAGTGAACCCGAGAATCGGGGTAAAATCATCGTAATAAATAATAATTCTTTTTAATGATAATAAATAAAACGATCATAAAATCATAGCATAGTTGCTCCCCATTCGCGATGACTATTTTTGATCTGTTTACATGTATTTATTTCTTTACACTTTGACGCGGCAGGTCAGCTGGAACGGCGGGTTCGGTTTCTTTCTATCAAACATATTGATTGACGGAAATAGGTTTCACGCACTTACGGTCACGTCCGACAGAGGCTGACTTTTTATGCTAACATGTATGTTTTTCTTTTTCTTTTTTTTAACCCTCGTGCGATCTTAACATTGTGTTTACTCCCCTTGTCCTACGGGTCAAAAATGACCCATAAGACAATCTTTGTACCCTAGTGGTGTACAGCCCACATGGAAACATAAACAAAAAAGAAATATCACTTTTTCTAATTATGGGGTCTCTTTCGGAAAAGTATTAAAATTTCAAGTTGAAAAAAAAAGGTTAAGGTGTTTTTTCTACAGCTAAACATGGTAGTGGGTCACTTTTGACCCGCAAGACAACACAAGGGTTAATATGTATGTAAATATACATTTAGCTATTTGTGCAGCCTCGCGGCGTTCGGGTTTAGCGCCTCACATTTATTCATTTCTCTGTCAGTCACTGTCACCCTCTGAGTCTTTCTTATCGCTATGATATGTTTTCCGTTGGATCCATGTTCACAGTCGAGCCATTACTCTTTAGCCCTTGTTGCTTCCACGTCCTTGAAGATAAAGTTAACACACTCTGCGAGTTTGCTTTGCCGCTGTAACTATAAATCTAGTTTATCGCTCTGTGAACGGGAAGGAGACAGGCGAGCGGGCCTGTGAAGGGATTGCGGCGGGGGGGGGGGGGGGCTGTGGGCGGAGGGGGGAAAAAAAAAAAGGAGGAGGAGGAGGGTTTGGAACAGCGTCGCACCTGCTGAGACGCAGCTAGACGGCCCCCGGGGGGTTCAAACTTGCTCAGGCGACAGGTGAATCAATCCAGCGAGGCGGCGCACACATCCAGGGGTGTACGTGAGTGGAAACGGAAAATGCTTATGTTGCGCAGTGTGTGCCCTGCATGCCTCTGTCTGCGAAAGGCCAGCGTCCCGCAGAGTCTCGTTCGCATTATGCATCAGGAAAGGGAGGAAGGGAGGGAGGGGGAAAAAAAAAAAAAAAAAAACAAGCACCGATGCCCCGGGGGTCCCGCTGAGCCAATAACAGACTTTATTAGCGTTAGACGAGTATGACAGTCTGTTTTGTTTATTAGCAGGTTTAAACTGTCAACTGCCAAGATGGTGGCAGGTATGTTGCACTTTAAAACAAACCCAGCGCGAGGCTTTTTCTTTCCACGTTTCAAAGTGAATCATGGCAAATTTAAAGGCCTAATCCCTCCCCGAGGTCTACTAGCGGCTCCCGCATGTAAACCGGGGGATCCGGCTGCCGTTCTACCCAAATATTTCCAGTATTCGTGATGTCTGTTTTATGGTCTTATGATGCTCTAAGTACTGTCTGAGAGCCCTTTCCTTCCGAAGAGTAAACTGAGTTGAATTGTTGTGTCGTACGATGGAAAACGCTTCAAAATAAGGTCCTCTGCTTTTATAAGGGGGAACACAGTGTCAGGAAATAAGGTGAGTGTATTACAGGACACAGAAGTGAAAGAATATTGCATTCTGAACTCAAGTGTTGAGCATTTTTAACAAAGATCCAGCAGGGTAACCTGAGATCTTTGAACTCTCAACATTATGCCAGTGCAGCACAGAATTGCAGAATTGTTAAAAAAAAAACAAACAAAAAAAACAACATCTAAATGTTGCGTATTAAGAGAAGTATGGGTGATAAATCATGCTTACTAATTTACATATTCTCAGACAACAAATGTAAATAAAATCTTTCTGATGATTGCTAAGAAGCAGGCAATTAAGACAATGAAGCTTATGTATGATATCACTCTTATGTAAATTATCATTCTTCCGTCAAGCTGTTTTAACCGCTCATCAGTGTAGCATCAGTGCATGGACTTATTTATATAAAGGCATTTCTGACATTGGAAGATGCTGATTTTTTTTTTTATAAAAATTGAGCTTATATTCACTTTCACTTTTAATTTTCACTGTAAAACATGCCTGGGGGAAAAACAATAAAACAAAAATCAATCAATCTATCTATCCTATCTATCCTATCTATCCTATCTATCTATGAGCCTTCGCAAATTATTTATACTCCAGTCTCATTTGGTCTCAAGGTACGTTTTACAATGAGGGTTGCATTAGAAATCCAATCTAATTGGTCATTCTTACTTGTATAAGAGCAGTTACTCGTCGGGGCCAGGGGTCTGCAGCCAGGGACCATTATTAGTCAGTTTTTTAGCTTACTGGCTGCTGGTGGAATTCGATAAAGTGACCTTATATAGATGCGCGGAAGGGGTCGCTTGAGATGGCTATTGATTGACAGAAGTGTGGCTTATCAGCGGGACCGGTGGGAAAGTGGCAAAGGCAATTAAAGAAAAGGGGGTAAAGCCGGTTCGGTGTGTTGATCTTAGGTTTCGGTTCTATTTCTCGAGGGGGTCGACAAGCACTGAAAACACCGGAGAGGAAACGAAAAGCAAAGTCTATTTAAGTTGCTCAAGATTAGCTCCGTTCACACAAAGGTGACGTCAAAAACAGACGACGTTTCGGCCGCTCCGCTGGCGTTTACCACCTTTTCCTCTCTCTTGCAGTTTATGCTTCACGTCTGCCTCCCTTCTGTTTTTTTTTGTGCAACATCTTCATCACCGGCCAGCGGTTGAGGCACTTGGGCTCCTGGAAATCTCCCGGGCTCTATCTGCCCGAGCGCTTTTTCAATCACCGCGTAAATACCACTTGTGGAATGGAAATCTGTCAGTCAAGTACGACTCGGTTTCGGGCCGGGGGAGGGTTTTCTCCCTTCAATTACAAAAATGGAATCAGATACGAGGCGCTGCGCGGGAGGACGAAGATTAGCGGTCCGACGATTCTTTAAGGAGTGATGCGGAGCGTGATGGATTGAAGGAGGGAAAGATCCGGGAGTGAATAGGAGACGTGGCGAGTAGGAGGGTGAGCCGAAAAGAGAAGGTGATGGAAAATGCAGAGGAGAAGGTAGGATGCAGATGATAAAGGTGACATTGTGAAAGATGGGAAGTTGGGAGGGAAAGGGCAAGGAGGGAAGGGGACAGGCGGGGACAAGGGAAGCAGGGGGTGACTGAGGGAGACAAAGAAAAATGAGGTTGGTTGACCCAGTAGGAGAAAGCAAAATGGTTGAGGAGGGGAGATAAAGTGAAGATGAGGTCCGTTTAAGAAAGAAAGAACAAGTGTGGCTTAAACCGGAAGCTGATGAGGACTAATAAAAGAAAAAAAGGTTGGATTGAGCTCCGCTGCCAGCACCCCCTTTTGTTTTTTTTTTTCCCCCCAATAACACTAAAAAAAAAAAAACAAACACATTTCACTCTAAATGAACTTACTTTTGCACATTTCATCCTGTTAACCTGAAAGCGTGGACATTAAACGTGCCTCACAGCCATTTTCCCACTCACGCAATCACTCTCAGATTGATTCGCCTCCTGGGCAGTAACCGCTTTCACAACTTGTCAGTGCGTTCTAAGATTCAACAGCTTTGAAATAATAATGAATCGAAGTGGACGGGAATGCTGGGTTGGGTTTTTCGCTAATAGAATTGCACTTTATCGAAAAATTCATTAAGACTTTCGCACCCCGGGAGAAAATAGGGTAATACAAAAGGTGAGGACGATTAGACTCGTGGCAACTAACTATTATTTTAAACCCGCCGAGAGTGATTTAATTTGTCTTGTATTTCGTTAGTCAAGACCCTCAACAATTGACCGGAGATACAGCAGGGTTGCGCACCCTTTACAGCAAACTACTAATTGATATGCCTACTATAAAAATGCAAAATATATATCTTTTTATGAATATATTGAGAATCTGAAAAATGCCGCTCCATGGGATGGTAGAGTGGTAGATGAAGCAAAAAAAAAACTCCCAATGTGATCGGTAGGTTTTTGCCTTCTTACTTGGTTCAGCTCCCCCGCTCATTTTAATACCCTTTCTCGAGTTTAAAAGGAATAAACTGGAGGATAACTAGGTGACTCACTAGCTTGCTAGAGTTTTGCAGCGCTTATCGCCACGGGTCAGAAAAGGTCAGGCGTGTCCTGTACGTCAATTTAATGATAAATGTCATAAGACGGATGATAAGCTCGATTTCTTTTTAACACCATTCGATTTACTTGCACTACCTTAGCGATCGACGTATCGGGCACCCCTGGTCTACGGTATGACATGCGGGTTCGTCAGCGGCGATATGAGCGTCACATCGGTCCCCTACAATTTGTCACAGCTAACAAATTTTAGCAATTTTTTTTTTTTTTTTTCCTCCCCAGTTTTTTTTCTCCCGTTTCCTCAATCCACCGAGCATCTGCCGCACTCTTCTGTCGGCTCGGCGTCGGGGAGATGAAAGGGAAGCTATAGCCCCTCATCACAGACTCGGGTTTTCCAGTTGAGAAACAGTGAGGTTGCATTCCCTTCCTCAAATTGCAGCGTGTCTTGTGGGTGTACCGCAGACTGATCTATTGAAGCTGCTGCCAGTGGAAAAATTGGCATATCTGCCTCTTCTATGATAGATTGCTTCTCTCCTTGCTGCATATTGGTGCAAAATTAGATTAGTTTAGAAAGACTCCCTTTGTTCTTTGATCCTTGGAGACGTTGAGCCATTTCCCATAGTATTTCAGGTCGCCGAGCAATTTTCTGCAATCAAACTCCGCCGTAGCAGCGCTAGAAATATCTGATTCCCCGTTGTCTTGATTCGGGGTTATCCGGAAGTTATAGATACACCGCTCCCTTAAGTTACAAATCACTTTCCACATACATTTTTTTTTTTTAATCACATTTTTTACTTTTTTTTTTGAGCAAATTTTAACCTTAAAAATTTGAAATTATTCAAAAATTTCTTGTATTGTTAAGTTAATTTTAATTTAATAATCACCATAAGTTTTTTGGAATGTCAATTTCCTTGTAAGTATATGTTTTTCGCTCTGTGTCTATATTCGTAGCCTCTCTTGAATTCTCCGCCATCTGCGATGTTCTGCGTCTGAGTTACGGATTCATATTCCAACACTAACTTACAATAACCATGATTTTTCTTTTTGATGTCCCTTGCATTATTAATATCCTTCTTTTTCAGAGTTTTTCCATATTAATATCCTTATTTCGTGTGATTTGGAGGCTGGGGTTGGAAAAAAAATTTTTTTTTAAATGGGGAAAATTCATTGAAGATGTGAAAAAAAAATCAACATTCAAACCCACTTCTTAAACGAATTAAATTTGTGTATTGACAAAGTGAATATGTCACTTAAGTGTTACTTCTACCAGTTTTGGGTCTTTTTTTTTTTTTTTTTTTTTCCCTCAGCCGGTAGATTACCCGTCCTCGTGTAATTCATCTCGGTCTCTGTTCTCAGATCAGCCAGAGGTTTTATATGAACCGCGATCATAATTAAACACAATCATCACAGCACAGCAGAAATGGGGCAAGATAATCTATTATTGCAACACGCCTGGGTTTGGGGGGCGCCTCCTCACATTTTTTGTGAGCACATTTTTCGCTGAAATGATGCGATTTAATCACCCTTTCCACTCGCACTTTATGTCATTATCGCTATGTATTTTGTACATATTCTTCTTCTAACGTAGAAATACACAGCAACCCCTCGTATACATATTCAACTTTGTTTTTGTTTGGTATCTGGCGTGAGTCACAAACGGGTCAGTGAACCTATAATATAAATCTGTCCGTCTTAAATCGGTGCTGGTTGTGATGATGCGACGCGTCTGCCAGGGACATACGGGCCTGGGCGCAATTCAAACCGTCTGCGTTCGTAAGGGAGCGCGTCGAATTCGATAGCATGAATTGAGCTGTCAAACAGCTTGATAAGCAGGCTGTGTGTGTGACTGTGTCCCGTTTGAGCACCGGGAACATTTTACAGTCATACCCTTCGCCGCAAGACGTTCCGGTTTCTTGGCGTCAGATCTAAACGCGACGTCGGGACTATATCCGAAGTTCGATGGTGGCCGAGACACTAAAAACGGACGAAGTCGTGAGATTGGCGATGATTTTCAAACCCGGCGTCGCTGTTCTCACAGCCAGTCACAACAGCTGGCGAGCCTATTCTGTTCAGAGCCAAGCACACATCAAGTTTGCGGCCCATCTCAAACTGTGAAAAAAACAAGCCTCTGTTTTCCTTCATTGGGAAAACGTAACGAAGCGTTGAGCGGACACTCACCCACAGCTTTCAGCGAGGTGTACTTGTTGAGATCTTTGTTTTGCTGTTGCTGCTGCTGCTGCTGTTGTTGCTGCTGTTGTTGTTGTTGTTGCTGTTGCTGCTGTTGCTGCTGCTGTTCGTAGACGTGAGCCAGCTGGCCGAGGGCGGGGTACGGGTGCTGCTGCACCATGCTCGATCCCGCTCCGACGCTGTTGTTGATGGGACCGCCTTCTGTGGAAGAGGATACTCTTACTGCCTGAGCATGATATTTTTCCAGTTGATTCCCGCGACCGACTAAATTACACTTTCTGTCACCGTCCCCGGAGCTTCCGACCAGTGTAGCATAAATCCATCAGGAGAATGATTGGTCTGCCCTCCAGCTCACATGGTGGAATTTTGCCCGGTCTTAACAACACAGGGGGACCCCGGCTTGCAGGTAATCTGCTTATTTGTCGGGTGTGCAGAAAGCGAGGCGCCGCGATGTAACAAATGCAACCCCATTAAAGCCAAAGTTCAAGCTGCAATCAGAAAATCAGCTGTGTCAACATGGAACCCATCGATGATTGCTAGTAAACAGCTTACATAATGCCTTTTGTCAATATAAACTGCCTTTTCATACATCATCTTTATTACCGCTAACTATTTAATGCCACTTGCTGCGTGTATGGAACACATTCATTGGATGTACTGGTTTTATTTGCATAATATGACCTATTTCATTATATTCCTCAACATAATATCAACAGCTCACTATGTAGTATTTTTTTTCTTGTTTTTAAATAGTCTCTACTCACTCTCTTCAGACAAACAAGAGTTCTTTTAAAAAAAAAAAAAAATCGACATCCACATTCTGGAGCACAATCATCTTTGAGGATTCAACAGAGACAGTCGACAAAGATAACCTTTGCAGATTATTCGCGGTAAATTTCCGGATATTGTAAGCCGACTTATTTTTGCAATATTTTATCATTTAGGCTTTTTTTTTTTTTTTTAACTCTGCAACTAAGTCCAGCAAACTTTTTGGCTCTTGTCTTTAGCGGATGTCTTATAATAACTTCAGTAGTCTGGAAGAGGAATCTGCTAAATGTACATTGCACTAATTAATTAAGTGATTATTAAATGTTAAAAGGATAGTATGATTGTGCTCGCCAGCATTGCTGCCGCACAAATTGTAATAAATAATCCGCGTGCTTAAATCGCCTGTCTCTGGACCTTGGTGAATCATCTGCAAACTTATGAGTTTAAAATAATCCACTCGGTTTATGTTGTGATGGTGATGAGCGGCACAATCGGCCGTTCGCAGCCCGCTCACTGTTTTTTTTTTTTTTTTTTTTTTAAAAAAAAAAAGGAGTCTCTTCATCCGTGGCCATAATTGATTAGTCAATGAATCGGCCGTCCTCCACACTTTGGTTACATAACGCTGCCTAAAGCTGCACCTCCTCTGGAAGAGGCAGAAACCAGATGGTGTGATAACATATCGGCGAGATGTACAGATGGAAAGGAGGGCGTCACCGGCAGCTCTGTGGAGTTGTACGAGAGAGGCGGGGAAGCCTGGCAGAGCTGCGCCGTCTGACTTTCAAGCGCAGCCAAACGTTATAATGTGTGTGGGAATTCGGAGGATTCTCTCCTCGGCGGAGATGATAATTGCATATTCCTGTTAGCGAAGGCGAAGGTATCCTTGCTCGGAGAAAACATCCGGTTAAAAGCCCCGGCGTTTCCCCCGCATTGCGATTTTACAGGTGAGGAAAAGTTAAGAGACAAGCTGCGGGAATGGGAGAGATGAGTTATGTGAAATGTAAAATCTTCTTTTCCTTTTGGCTTTTCCCTACAGGGGTCGCCACAGCCAATCAACCTTCTCCATCTAACCCTATTCTCTGTATCCTCCTCTCTTACACCAACTAACTTCACATCCTTCTCACTACATCCATAAATCTTCTCTTTGGCCTTCCTCTCGACCTCCTGCCTGGCAGCTCCAATTCCAGCATCCGTCTACCAACATATTCACGCTCCCTCTTCTGCACATGACAAACCATCTCAGTCTGGCTTCTCTGACCTTCTCTCCAAAACATGTATCATGTAACGTTCCTCTGATAGACTCATTCCTGATCCTATCCATCCTGGTCACTCCCAAAGAGAACCTCAACATCTTCATCTCTGCGACCTCCAGCTCTGCCTCCTGTCTTCAACATTCAAAGCGTTTATTGTCAGTTGTACAGTGGAGAAACGTGAAATTCCTACTTTACTGTCCGCAGTACCTTTAGATACGTGCTTTTGGTCATTGTCACTGTTTCTAGTCCATACAGCATCGTTGGTCTCACCGCTGTCTTGTCCACCTTTCCTTTCATTCTGGCTGATAGTCTTCTATCTCACAGTACCCCTGACACTTTTTTCCACCCATTCTAACCTGCTTGAACTCATTTCTTTACCTCTTGTTCACACTCTCCGTTGCTCTGGACTGTTGACCCGAAGTACTTGAAATCCTCCAACATCTTGATCTCCACTCCCTGTAGCCTCACCGTTCCACCCGAGTTCCTCTCATTCACACACATATACTCTATATTGCTGCAGCAAACCTTCACTCCTCTTCTTTCCAGCGCATACCTCCACCTCTCTACAATTTTTCCTCAATTTTTTCCCTGCTCTCACTACAGATCACAATGTCATCTGCAAACATCATGGTTCATAGAGGTTCCCGTCGAACCTCATCTGTCAGCCTGTCCATCACCACTGCAAACAAGGGGCTCAGAGCTGATCCCTGATGAAGTCCCATCTCCACCTTGAACTTCTCTGTTACACCTACAGCACACCTCACCACTGTCACACCAAGCATACATGTCCTGCACCAACATACTTCTCTGCCACTCCAGACTTCCTTATAGAATAGCAAAAAAAAACCAAACAAGATACATACGTCTGCCCCACAACGAGGAAGTCCCTGGTTCGATTCCTGTTTGATGTTTGCATGCTCTCCCGTGTCTGCATGGGTTTCTTCCACACCCCAAAATAGTGGCTGTATGTCTCTGAGAGTGAATATTTCTGTGTGTATGTGAGTGAGCGAGTGAATGGTTGTATTTCTCTATGTGGCCCTGTGATGGACTGGCGACGGCTCCAGGATGAACCCTGCCTCTCGCCCAATGACAGCTGGGATTGGCTTCAGCCGCCCCCTCAACCCAGACGCCGCATAGATAATGAATGAATGAAACAAATTCATTTAGGCAAAAAAGGGTGGGAGGATCAGGTGCCTCGACTTGGTCCTATAAATATATTTTCTTCTTTTCAAAATCTCCTGAGGATGCTCACACAGGTGACCTTTGCTCCTCTATTGCAAATAGAGATATTGTGTTGCCGCAGCCCGACAAAATTGATTTCCTCCGGCATTCACTCTCTGTTTCATCCCGGCGGCGCATTGTGCGGCCGTGAATTGGAATGAAAGGTCTTAAAGCGGCACGGCTCAACTGTCAAGGAAAGGCAAGTCGTATGTAGTTATTAATTAAACATTTGTTCCTGGCGCAGGCTGTACACACGCATTCACCGACACAAATAAAAACATGCACACTGAGCAGTTATAGGGAGGTTTTGTGGAGAGAATAATAAGATTGAAATGAACTGGAATTCGTGTCGTGGCAACTGGGCTTGAATTTCTTCACTTGCAGACGTTTCACCCCTCATCCCTTTGGCTTCTTCAGTTTTAATGACCTGTGGGGGGTTTGTGGATATAACTACCAGGATTTTGGGCGGATTTAGGTTACGGTGGCTTGTGATACAAATGGAAGAGTTGATTGTCAGAAACCAGGTCTAAGGGAGCTGTTACGCTACTGGGGTTGTTGTTCGTTTAGGACAAAAGAGCAACTTTTGGGGATTTACCTGGATTGGAATGTGAAATGTAAAGCTAAATCTGTTGGATCTCATATGGAAGTTTTCCACGGCTGGTTCTGGTGGTCAATCTTTCCTGGTTGCTTGGAGGGAGCAGAAGGGCCTGGTCCATGTGTGCGAATCCGCCTTGGTTCAGTTCACGTGATCCAACAGGTTTAGCTTCCTTTTTTTACATTTGAATCGAGGAAATCCCACAACTTTTTTCCCCTACGAACAACACCATTAGCATAACAACCCCCTAAGATGAAGTTTCGGCCGATCAACAACAAGTCACCATAACCAAGACCCGGCCAAAACCCTGGCAGTTACTTTCTTAGAACTGAAGAAGCCTCTCGTATGAGGGGTGAAACGTCTTCAAGTGAAGAAATTCAAGTCCAGTTGCCACGATAAGAAGATTTCGACCAGAATTCACCATGACCTGGATGACCGAGAACCTCCACAGACCATTGCAAAGTCTGACTTCACTTCTATTGGGGAAATTGCATGACTGGAAGAAGCAAAGTTTTATTCTCTTACAAAATACTCCACCAAAGACGGGGCAAATTTAAATAAACTAAAAGCTCTTTGAGGTTTCGGGGTGGTGGGGGGGGAGAGAAATGAGCGGACAAAAATCCACAGAGGAAGGATTAAGGAAGAGTTGGAGCTGAGGAGTTAGGGTGACAGTGAAGCCTGTGTCTCATTTATTGAACAGAATTCTTCATAATCTGACACTCACTGGATTCCAGATGGAAGCCAGGCCACGGCTGAGAATTTCAAAAGCGGCTGGAATGGACGGAACCGAGCCGACGATTTCCTTTTTTTTTTTTTTTTTTTTTTTCGCAACGGATTTTATCTGGTTTGCAGAGCGCAATTGTAAAATTCAATATTCTATCAAAGCACATGCGCACGTCCCCGCATAGCCTTATTTTCAGGCTTTCTGCCGGCAAAGGGCCCGTCGGGAGTCATTGAACATTAATGGAAATTAAGATTTGCAGGTTCTGTCAAAATGGAATTATAAAAGAAAGGGGGGGGGGGAGTACTAAAATATCAGCATATATGGGGATTCTCGTTTTTTTAAACACTCCCCGCCTTTCGCCCAATGACAGTTGGGTTGGCACACCCACGACCCTGAGAGTGGGATAAGCGTTATAGATAATAAATGAATCGATGAATCGGGCTGCTATAAAAAAAGATAACTTTAGCTCGCATCTTTCTGAGGTGACAAGAGAGCATGTGAAATGTTGTCATTATGAGCTTCCCGGTTGCAAGTTGGTTTGTTTCGCTGGAAAGCAATCATTTCTGAAAATCTCGCTAATCTCTGCCAACGTAGCTTTGAGTCTGGTGACCTACATTGCAGACTGGCATCCGCTGTCAGAGATCAGCCTTCCGTAGCACCCACCTGAATTGTTTCCCTCAAAGTTGTTGATTTGTCGCTAAACTTGTTAAATTTGTACCGACTTTGGAGGATAGGCACGGTGCGAGACTCGCTTGGACTAATTTGTATGAGCTATTTTAAATTCTGTGAGGTTTCCAATGAATTCCGATGCATTGCTTTTCAAATTGACACAAAAAAAATCTCGCTTTTAAGACGTTACGAGTAGGCCGAGCTTGATTTTGTACACAAGAATTCCAAACAGAATCAAAAATGAGCAGTTCCATCATCCCGAAGGCATCAGGTAATCTGAGGATTTGGATCCACAACCTGCAAATCAACCGCTATACCTAAAATACATTTTTCAGAAAGTCCATATAAATAATGAGATGTAATTTAATGATCCCATGCTTTGGAAATTGTTTTAAAAAAATGTATTGCAGAAAAATACTTAAAAAGTATTATAAAACAGTCAAATATTTGGAAAGTGATTATATATCAAAAATATTAAAATACTTAAAAAGGAAGACACAGACTAATAAAAAAAAAGATGTGAAAACTAGATGTCTAGATGTGAAAACACACGCACACGCGCACACACACACGCACACACAAATAAACCAAAGAATAAATAAGTCAAATCCGTAACGTCTCCATGTGAGTATATTAAACAGCCGAGGTCTCAAAGTGAAAGATTTTTTTTTTTTATCTACACAAACAATGCTATTTTGTCCTGCATGTGTTGGTTTATCGGCTGGGAGGATTATGCAAAAAAAAAAAAAAAAAAAAAAACACCGGGTGGATTTTCTTGAATTTTCTTGGCATCGGATTGGAGGGGCCCGGGGAAGAATCCCGAAAATATTTCCGAGCAGATATGAACGTTTTGGTTCCTTTTACCGGGAAATAATTCATAAATCTTAGCAGCGGAGGAACACGTCCAGAACGTTCCAACGGAAGTTCGCTATTCTCCGCAAATTTAAAAACGTCCTCTGTAACATATCCCTCAGGATGACTTTCGGCTGCAGCAAGAATTAATCATCTCGGTGAATAATGTCCTTCAGTTTCCTCCAGTATTTACTCACTGTGTCGGTGTGAAACACAATCTGTGATATTTCTCTCATCTGCTCTTGTTTACTAACCAGCACTAATGATGCTACTACTGCACGTCCATCTCAGCGTTCTATATTATTTATCCCACTTCTTACTTTCATCGAAATGAAAAGCGCAGCCTGTTTTTGTATGTTGTTGTAAACGATCGCGTTTGCGTCTATCTTTGTTTTTCTTTTTCATTTTTTCTCCCTGTCCAAAGAAGGAAAGTCTCAGTCAAACAAAAGAGAGGCAGAGAAATGGAGGGAGAGAAAGCTGCATTTTGAGCCTCCGGCTAAAACCTGCTCGATATTTTGTGTATTCTTGCAGAATTCGCGTCTCTGTTCATTGGTATTCTGTCGGCCTAGATTGAGCTCAGACTGTCCTGGTGTGAGAATGAACACCTGTTTTCTGGTTTTAACGCAAACATTGACCCTCAAGGCTAATTGGATGGTTTGATACATTAATTTTCTAAATATAACAGAAGCCAGAAGCTCGACCAGGCAGTCTTCCTCCATTAAGTTTTTTTTTGGGGGGGGGGGGTCTCGAGAGGCCACCATACGACCTCCTCCGGGAAAATAAAAAGCAGCAACAGGCAGATGAAGATGAAAGCTTGCCTTTTTTTTTTTTTAACTGCCCCTTAAGTCACCTCATCCCGGCACTCTGTTTGACGCTCAGTTGTTCGTAACAAAAACAAACTCAGCATCCCGGTGACAACGCCATCGGCGGGATGACGGCAGCTGTCGCGGCCCCGTCCGTCCGGGTGATGGAGGCGGATGCCGTCTCACGGGGCCTCGCTACACCGGTTCTTCGAGGTCGCCTAATGTCCACCGCCGGTGCTCCGCATGCCTGATAATTTTGCCGGTAATAACAAGATGAGATGTACCGTATTTTCCGCACTACAAGGTGCATTGGACTATAAGGCGCATTGGACTATAAGGCGCACCTTCAATAAATGGCCTGTTTTAAAACTATTTTCGTATATAGGGCGCATATAATAAAAACTACTGTAGTGGCCGGGGTTGAGTTATGCATCCACTAGGTAAAGCTGCGCTAAAGGGAATGTCAACAAAACAGTCAGATAGCTCAGTCAAACTTCATTGATAGAATACAAACCAATGTTCTGACAACTGCGTTCACTCCCAAGACAAGTTTGTGCATTCACAAAACGGTACCGTACGTACCGGTAGCTCTTACCGGTTTGCGCCGCCTTTGTTGAAAACAATGTTTTTCCAACTCCATTTGTCACAGTTCAAAGCGTTTCATAAAACGAAAGCACCGAGAAGAACCGCCTCTAAATTCATTGATGTGCATGTCGCTAGCTAGCACTGTAGCCTTCACTGGAATAGTGATCGTAGAGACGCTTCTACTCGCAGCTCTCCGTGCAACAACCCACTGTTCCAGTTTGTCCTCTAACTGTAGCCGTCTCTTTGAAACTGTTTACTCTGCGCAGGTCATCTTGTTGCTTCCTCCACTTCTGCACCATTGATTGATTAATGTTGAATTCTCTGGCTGCTGCTCTATTCCCGTCTTCTACTGCGTGACTGATAACCTTGAGTTTGAACTCTGCGTCGTAAGCGTGTCTCTTGAGGTGGACTGGAATTCCCCTTTACCGTTTTTACCGCTGCTACTTCAGGGACGCCCCCTGCCTCCAGTAGCCACAATTAACCAATATTGATCCATATATAAGGCGCATTGGATTATAAGGCGCACTGTCGGTTTTTTGAGAAAATTTAAGGCTTTTAGGTGGGCTGTAAAATACGGTACTTTAATAATCTCGTGCTCGGGAAATATATTAGCAGCAGCAAGACATACAAGGAGAAGACAGTGACAAGCTAGCTAAAAATACAAGTAAATGTAAAGAAATACAATTGAAATAATAAATCGAATAAACTCTGAAATGTAAAAGTAGATATTATTAAGAAAAAATTCTCTCAATCAGAACCGGTCATAATAAGCATCTTAACGTTGCCTCGGAGGAGCAGGTGCCACATGATTCTCAACCTTGAACTGAGATATCTTTGCTGGATGGATGAAACTTGAGTTGAATTGTATTAAAAAACACAACTTTGTTGATGTTGGAGATATGGATGAAGGGTAAAAAAATGCAGGATATTACAATCTGTGCGGTATTCAACGTGAACCAACGACTTGTGTTACAGATACGATCGGTGTCGTTCAATGTCAAGAACATGATGAAAGGGGAAAAACTTGAAAGTGAATTCTACACCTTTCCATCCATGAGACAGGAAAATACTAAAATAGAGTGAAAGATCACTTGATGTCTCCCAACCAGAATAAGCGTGTGACGCCTCAGGTTTTTTTTAATGATTGACTTTCAATTTAAGTTTCATCTTCTCAGCCCTGATGCCTAAAATAAAGTTGACGGCGCACTAATGGGTCTGTCCAAACACATCAGATATTCAATTTATTTAAAATGTACCCGCCATATTTATCATTTGTACTCATCGAGGCTAAAATGAGCAAAGTCCGATTTTGCGGAAATCATCTTGCGGTCTTCTGACCAACCGGGTCTGGTAATAAAATAATTCCTTATTTACACCACGCCGCCTTCTTCTCTTATATCATTGTGTTTCCGTGCAGAATCGTGGTCACCTCTTGTACCTTCAAGCGCCGCACTGCACTGACAATTTGTTTTTTGTCCCATCATTTCGCTCCACTTAATCGGGCCATTTTAACACGCGATAACCTCGTAAGTCGTGAATAATGAGTCGGCATTTATAGAAAGCAGCTTAAACAAATTTAATTTCAATCAAGTCGTCACCTGATAATTTAATCCAGTCGGATGTTTGAAGTTTAGTCTGCGAACTTCTGCCATTTAGATCCCGATGTAATCCTGGAAAATGTTGAGCAACATCTCATCTTTTTAATATTCATCTTTGCTGTCACCGCCACTAACAAAGGCAAACTGTGCTGTTTAGATTTATTTTCATTTTTTATTAAAACCTATTTTTAAACCTGCAATGATAATGATTACTATCTACACCTACAAAACATCTGCTTCCTTATGGTCACCTACTGGACGTTTACCCAGCCCTTTAAGTTTTGTTTTCCTTCATCTCCTGGCTGATTTGCTTAGAAAGAGAATAAAAAAATTTTTTAAAAAAGCTGGTTTCTTATGAGATGCATGGATTTGAAGGGACTGTGTTATTGCCTCAGATGCGCAGACGTGTAAATTTTAAAACCCAGATACTATTTATGAGAAACTCAGCCATCTAGGTAAAGGTATTTACAGTACATGACAAATCCTTGCCTGGAAATACGACTGTTAATTTCATGACCGTAAAAGAAAAACACTGATTATGTAAAAAAGGCCCTTTTTTTAGCCTTCGGTATTTCTGTTCACTAATTTACTTGAGAAAGTAATTTTCTTTTATTCACTTTTTTTTTTGTTTCTTTAAACAGCCGCTGTAGCTGAACCGTATCAGCACTTCGACAAGGTCAGGATTTAACCTTGTTAAGCTGCGGAAGAAAATGGCATGAACTCAGGGATAACAATAACCGACAGAAGTTTGTTTATATCTGGCAAATACTGTAATAAGTTAAGTGAGCTGCTGGATACGTGGAAAATAAGAAGGATTTACTACAATCTGTCTGATTGCGAGTTTGGTTGAGCGGAGCAACCAGAACCGGCTTCCGCTCAACATCTGCAAGACCAAGAAGGTAGCTGTGGACTTCAGGAAGAATCGGAGGAGACAAATACCAATCGAGTACCTCGGGGTCCACAAAAATAAACTGGACTGATGGCGTCTACAGGAAAGTCGGAGCTGCATGTTCTTCCTGAGGAGACTCGGGTCGTTTGGTGTTTGTAACCTCAAGACCTTCTACCTGTCTATGG
The DNA here is from genome assembly GCF_037954325.1 of Fistularia commersonii. Taxonomy (NCBI): domain Eukaryota; kingdom Metazoa; phylum Chordata; class Actinopteri; order Syngnathiformes; family Fistulariidae; genus Fistularia; species Fistularia commersonii. The sequence continues at coordinate 6,593,355 of NC_141316.1, forward strand.
TACTCAACGCGCTCTTCTTTGCTAAAGTGTCAACCGGCCTCGGTGAGAAAAGGCTCGGTGGTGGACGATCTTGGACCATCTTGACTCGCGGCTTGGCGCGGGGGATTAGAGCGACCGTCCTTGAAATCGAACGTTCTTGTTTCGATCCCCGGCTCCCCCTGGTGTGTCGAAGTGTTGTTGAGCAAGAAAAACCGAACCCCTAACTGCTCCCCCGGCGCTGATAGACGGCAGCCGACCGCTCGTGGCTCATCCATGATGGCTTCATTGCAGAGCAGGAATTTCCCCACCAGGGATGAATAAAAAGCAAAATTAAATTAAACTGGGACGCTCCTTTTCAGACTGTATAACGGCAGTCTGGGCAGCACACAACCCACGACCAGTGCTTCACTCTTTCACACGTCACGTCCTCATCTTGTTATCTATCTTTTATCCTTGTTGTCGTCATTACATTCTCATCTTGTTTATTTTTTACCCTTGTTATTGTTTTTGTCCTTTTTTATTTTACTGTCTCTTTTCTTTAAACAATGCTCAAAAAAATACAGGGAACACTAAAGTAACACATCCTAGATCTCAATGAATGAAATATTTTGATTTAATATTTTGTTTTTTTTTACATAGTTGAACGTGCTGACAACAAAATCACACAAATATGATCAATGGAAATCAAACATATGAACCCATGGAGGTCTGGATTTGGAGTCACACTCAAAATGAAATTGGAAAAACACAAGTAGTGATCCAACATCGATGTAATGTCCTTAAAACAAATCAAAATGAATCAGTGTTGCTTCCTAAGTGGCCAGTTTGATTTCACACAACTGTGAGTGTTCACACATTACGCCGTTTAAGTGTTCCCTTATTTTTTGAGCATTTATATTTATTATCATTGTTGCGCGGCTGTAGCAAACAAAATTCCCCCATCTTATCTTATCTGCTTGACCCAATCTGATTTTCAAAACATGCAACGGCAAAATGACAATGAATTTTGCCGCTCTACTCCTAATTCCTGAAGGTCAGACAGGTTTCTGAAGGCCCGGTCGCAGCGGGGGAGCCGTCGGATAACCGCCGTACGACCTCACTTGTCACTCCTCGTGGAAGCGGGCGAACAGACAACGGTTGAAGTGGCTTCAAGCGGCGCCGCGTCTACGATACGTCACTCATTGAAAGAGGATGAGAACTGGCATTTATTTATGTGAGGAGATCAACCAGGACTACTTAGAGAACTCTTGAAGTTTATTCCATCCTGCATTTTGGCTTGGAATATATGCCACAGCGTGAACTTAACTTTTCAATAGTAGCGAAAAAGACATTTACATGAATTCGCACTGCAGGCGAAGGCGCGGGAGTGTCAGGATTACAGTAAGCGCGGCTGCAGTGATGAGACAGCGTGTGGATGATTAGCTTATGACGGCCAGGTAGCAGACAGCGCGAGTCAGCAGCACACAACATGAATGTGAGCTACGTAACACAACAGAAGCAGCCGTACGGCACCTAAACACAGCAATTTTTTTTATTATTTTTTATTTTTTTTCAAAGCAACGCCGGCTCCCTGGCGGGAAGCCAGACATCCAGCATTTAGAAGTAAGGCAATCCTTCCGGGGGGAGAAATGATATCTGTGTTTTTCTTTTTTTTTTTTTTTTTCACATCCCAGACAGGAATAGCTATTCTGCTGCACACCCGAAAGGGTAGAGCTAGGAAAAGACAACACGTTCGACACTGTCCCTTGATGTTACTGTAGCGCTCGCACGTGTGTGTGTGTGTGTGTGTGTGTGTGTGTGTACAAAAGAAAATGAAGAGGAAGAAAAAGAGAGAGGCAGAGACATGGATAGGCAGAGCCAGAGAACATGTATGTAGGAGTGTTTCTATCTCATGCTTGGCCGGGATCCATTGCTATTGGCCATACAGTGTAATTCCACCGCTTGTTTGATTCAGTGCTGAAAATTGTAAAGAGCTGACTCATCTATTATTCCCTCTTTTTCCTTACTCTGCAAATGGATAAACCCTCTTCTTTTTTTCATCTGCAAAAAAAAAAAAAAAAAAACCTGCCTGTGTCATTCCCCAACCCTCTCCATCTCGCTTCTCCTTTCTTTTGTCATGGCAACAGTGTTTTTCTCATGTAGTATTTGCTGCTCTGCAGCACACGGCGAGTTCGCATTGTCCCGCAGTCACCCGCGCCCACATATCAACAGGCAGGCTGGCTGTACAGTGCTGAAAAAGTCATTGTTATGCAACCTATGTTAGGCTGCCTTCTGCTCCGTCAGTCTGTCTGCTCATCTCGTCACTTATGCTTCACGTGTCTGCCCGCGCCGCCCCATCTTGTCGCGGGTCGGATCCCAACAGCTTTGAGAGGTATCGCCCGAACATCTCGCCCCCCCCCCCCCTTATCGAAAGACACGCTGGTAAAGAGGCCGCGTCGTGAGTCATCTGGGGGTTCTGCGGAGACACGTGATCGCGGAATAATAAGGCCGACGTGATGAGCCGCGCCCGCAACGGAAATCGCGGTGAGGTCTGAATAGAAGCCGAAAATGAAAGCTGAGAGGAGCGGACGGGTCCTAAGCCACGACGTGGACGAAGATACACCTCGGATACCCGATACGTACTATATATTTCCATTCATCGTTCAGCCTCGCTCTCCCGCAGGAGAGTTCTCTCTTTTTCTTTCCAAGCATATTTAGTCATACTGAAAATGATAAGCAGGTTATGCGCGAGTCTGTGTGCGGCAGGAGTGGAGAGCTCCTTATCTATTTGCCCTCCTGTATGTTTACAGCGCGTAAGAAGTTTTGCTTCTTCCTCTAGCTCATCCTTCGGGTCTGCATCTCTCTCCAACGAGGATCACCTGGCAAAGAGAATCCTCTCCAGCTCGGCGGCTCTAGAAATCTTTGTCTGTTGTTCTGTAAGCCGCTCGGGGTTGACGCTCGAATGAGGGGGGGGGCGTTTGGGCCGACCGGTGACGCGTTCGTACCCGAGCGCCACGGGCCGAAGGGCAATTAAAAAGGAATGAATGCGTAAATGAGTAATGTAAGCGAGAAACGGCCAGTGGGTGAGGAACAGATGTCTGGAGCTCCACGGTCTCGGTACCTGCTGGCGCTGGCAGCAGCAGGAGGCAGGTTTAAGGGGTAAAGGCCGAAAAGCACACAGAAGCAAATTTGACAGGAGCGCTAACACTTTGAAAGACCGCCATCTTTGAGTCAAACAGAGCAGCCGAGGGCGCTTTGAGATCATGATCGTGATTTTAAACTGCAAAACAGCTGTAATTTGCAACTAGGAATAATAGGTTGTTGTTAGAAACACGTTGGACCACTGTAATGTCCGGACTATAAGCCGCCCGCCCCTTTTTTCACACGCTTTGAACACTGCGGCTTAAACAACGATACGGCTAATTTGTGGATTTTTTTGTGGGGCAAACGAGCTTCATGCCTCCGAAACATTTAGATGAAATTACCGTGAAATTGTGAAGCCGTTCAATTCCAACATTGAAAAAGATCACTTAAATGGTTTTAGTGCGCAGGAAGAAGACCAAGATAGCGATCAGCTGGAGGACAAAGCAGGGATTGAAAATGGATGGATGGATGGATGGATGGACTTCCCTGTGTGAAAAAATCATTTCCACTATGTATTTTCGGCGGTTACCAGTATGTATTTAATTAAAAGTAAAAAAAAAAAAGATATTTCTGTGTAAATATCCCATGTTACACAATGGCCACCTGCTGCTTATAGACAATTGCGGCCTATATATGTACACATATTTATCTATTTACAAGTGCTTATATTCAGGTGCGCTAAATAGTCTGGAAATTTCACATTTCAACCAGATCAAATATGATATAAAAGTATACATTCACTGTGATTTACAGAATATAAAAAGAATCTTTGTAAACAACGGTGTAAACATTAGTCGTGTATGATGGAAATTTAAAACATAAGGAGCATGAAGGTGTTCGGGGTCCAGTTAACGATTTGCTTTTCTTGGCGCTACACAAACGGGACTTCTCAGAAGTCACAGCGCAGACTTGAAAGGACGAAACCATCTCGATAAAGCGTGTTGACGTACGTGATGTAGAAAACAAAAATAAACAGTGTATTTGTGCACGCATAATCGATGTCCCTCACATCACACTTCAATTGTTTTAAAAATGACACCCAACTTGAAATCCTTTCAAATGTTACACTCGGCATCTCGGCGGTTTGTTCGGATCAAGAGATATCTGAGCGTATCTGACACGACCGTAGGCGTCTTTCAGAAAGAAAAGGTTGTGGATCAGAAAAGCTAGACTGTAGGTACTTCCCTGGGTGCAAAAACAAATTGTTTAAGAACAACAAGATGTGAGGTTAAGTGAAATACCTGGGGCGAAAGCTTTGCACGTGCGATTTGATAAAGGGGATTTTGTTTTATTAAAGTCACGTCACTTGCGCCGACATCCATTTGCCTTGAAACTATGCCTCGTGGACTTGGGCAAAACATGAATAAAATAGCTCATGAAGATTCGCCTTAACCCTCTCAGGCTCAAATTAAGTTGTAGTTGCAGGAAAAATCTGATATTTGGCTGTCGCAAATCTGCAACATCTGCCTGGAGAAGGTTAAGGCTGCCGCATGTAAGTCGGCGCACACGATTGCCCAAAAAAAAAAAAAAACCTTTCAGATCCTCAGCTTTATATACGGCGCTGTTTTCTAAACATTGTTCATCTCATTATCGTCACCATATGCTGCTAGCTTTGTCGTCGCTCATTAGCGCATTAGCGGTCTCCCATTTAGGAGGAGATAGTGAGCGAGGGCTCGGAGGGGCGGCGCGTTGGAGAGGATCTCGCGAAATGCTTGAGAGATACGGCGAAATGTGTCGGAGACGCGCGTGCGAGGCCGACTCTATTACAAAACCGATCACATATCTGACTAATTCTCATGAGGGCTGACCGCTGAACAGATAGGAGTGAGATGTAGGGAAAGCGTGGCACTCTTCATCTCACTCATATTGAAAAGTCTGCCATGGGCGATGGCTGCAGGAAATAGCAGAGCAGAGGGAATAGCTTATCTGGACCTAATTGTTCCTACCTGAGCCTTTCGAAGCGCAACGACCCGCGTTGTATCCTTTTGTAATCGGAGCTCTCCATCATACCTTTCTCGTTTCGAAGCTCTATAGATTTCTATTGTTCCTCACGGTTGTGTTTTTCTCACCCGCGTCTATTCGCGGCGGATCATCGACAACAGAAATTAACAGTCGTCTCCCGTCTCCCGCGCTTTGTCTTGCCGCAAACCGATGCATTGACCAGAGTCTCAGAGGACATTGTTAGACCTAGACACCGAATCAACGGGACGACGTCGCTCGGGTATCAAACCGGAAAGCTATTCAGAGTGCAAATATCTCCGGGCATCTCGAGCCTGGAGGAGCCGAGTCATAAAGGTAATCTGTTTGCAGAAGTCGGGAAACAAAAGGAACGGTCTCAAAAAAAAAAAAAAAAAAAGTGATAATGATCATCACTGTCTCGTGAGACCGTGATTTGTTTTTCCTGACTTCCTCCGTCTCGCGGCGTGTGACAGTTCTCTTTGATTTTTATCCGGATCCGGCTTCTATGCCACGGCAGACGGGGGCAATCATTTGTAACTGCATCATAATGCGTCATTTCGGCTGATTTCACACTCGTATTTGACATCAGGAGAGCCAACCTCGTGGCATCTACAGTTCACGAGTGGATGGAAACAACTCGCATGTGAAGGGCGGTAGAGCGAATGAAATTCCAACTAACACCTACGAGTAACAAGGCCTGTTTATCAGATGCTTAAAAACGTAACTTCCCTGCGTTGCTCTGCGCCGACAGATGTGTGGGTGCGAGCAGAAGGCACGGCGTGCGCCGCTAAAACGCCGCTCTGGCTAAGAACGGCGATCGGAATGGACATTTAGTTAATTTCTCAGCGCGCGGAGCGAAAACGGGCTAATGAGCTTCGATTCAAAAAGAAGCACAATAAGAAGTGCAACCCGTCGCACAAACAAGCATTTCTGGACCGACAGTTTGAGATTAAAATGTTATGAGATATTTCATATCGAGGGATGAGCCAGCTCGACCCGCTCGGCCGTATGCTCAGATTTGCATAAAATCCACCGAGGTCATTTTCGTGCATGTCGGCGAGCGGTCGTGGTAAAAACGACTAGGTTTGGAAGCGGGTAGTAACGCTGAATTTTATTATACCGGATAAATAGCACTCGGCCGACGGCCAGTCGGCTTAATGGGGGTCAGTATTAGGATGGATGTCCCCGTGTCATCTCGCATCTCGCATGTGATCCAAGATACTCGCGATGAGAGTTGACACAATAGACTCCGGAGGAGTAAGTCCGGATTTTGTCGGAGAAATCGAAAAAACACAGAAGTGATTCTAGAGATGCTTTGCTCAGCCGGAGATTGTGAGCTTCCCCCTAGACTTTTTTCTGCTTTGGTAACCGTGACAACAGAGGGAAAAAAAAAAACATCGAGGCATTGATGATGGAGGTCCGTCATACAGAGCTGGTGGCGCCGCAGAGGCTGCGTCCTCGTGAACGGCGTCACACATTCTTCGCTAGGGTTTTGTCTATTTCTATTGTCTTTTACTAATGAGGAAAGCACGGCTCCCGTCAAACATATCCTTTTGTTGCTTTGCTGAAAAGTGGTCCCTCGCCATTTTCGCGGAACGAGCGTTACGTTCTGAAGCCTCCAATCCATCGCTCGGCAGAGACATCGTTGATTGTCTGGTGCGGCGAGGCAGGAGGGAGATTTGTTTTTATTTCAACGCAACGCAATCTAAAAGGCTTTCTAGTCATCCTTGAAACTGAAAAATATTCCCATCACTGTAATTACTCATGTAATCATGATTCAGAGACATGTCATACCCTATCTAGTGCCTTACGAGGAAAATAAACACTGATTGGCACCCAAGTTTAAGTTTTAAGGGATCACAACAAAGGAACACATACAGCTTTAGGCTTTTTTTTTGTCAATAACAAGGAGGGAAACACCTCTAAAGGTTAGTTAGTCATCAACATTTTCAAGATTTCACGTTTGTCGCAATTGAATTCCAAGCTGAAGCGGCGCTTTTCAAGGGTAAACTCTCCGCCGATTGAGGTTCCATGTGTGTGTGTGTGTGTGTTCACTGCACCCAGCTGTTTTGTAAGGCGAATAGTACTGAATTTGCATTTGCTTTTAAAAATCCTAAGTCCTTGATTCATTGTGCGGTCAGACCGTGAGTCACAGGGAAGTCTCCGCTATCAGATGAGAGATGCTGGTCGCCGGTTCCTTGAACTACTCTTTGTCGTTTTAAACTCAGCTAGCGTCAAGCCACCGAATGCAAAGCGAAGAAATGGGATCTGTGTTATTGTGGTGGATATTTCCCAAAATGTGGTTGCGTTTCGGTGAAACGCAACAATGTGTCGCTAAAGCGAAGATGCGAAATAGTAAGTGATCGCCATGTAAAGTCAACAGATAAACTACATAGATATTGAACATTTCTGGGTAAACAACATAGATCGGGATGTAAATCAGCAGCTATGTCGACACGGCCGCGCCATACAGGGGGGAAAACTTCACGCAAGTCAGAAATGAAAACGGGGAACCGGAGGGTCCTTTCCGTGGCGCTTCAAGTAATGTCCAAAATTGGGGTTGAAGTAACATGGTTTTATTTCGTGAGAGCTTCGAGCAGTCGTCTCTGGTGTTCCTCCCCCTTCGACGGGGCTCATCAGTCATCGGACCAACAAGAGAGACGGGCAGAAGGCAAAAACAGAGAAATAAATACCTGTTCGACTAAAGCGCATGACTGACAGCGAGGAGCCCCTATTCATCATGATGATGGAGCACCGCTCAAGGAAACGAAGCATTCGCAATAACATCTGGGCCTATTGTTTGTCTCAACGATTGTCTGTCCCCTTTCACAGAAACAAGTTCCTTTTTTTATCTCGTCGCCCGATTTGCTTTTAACGGTTTTGTCCCCCCCTTAAAAAAAAAAAAAAAAAAAAAAAACTTTGAAAAGTACTTTTCAAAGTATTTGCATAGGCTTGTTAAAGGGGTGATAAGATGGGTGATTGGCAGGTTGCTAACCCCCATCACCGCCCCGCTATCTTGTTTTGACTCAGCAGCTGGATTGTTGTCCTGTCAACGGCGAGCGACTCGCTACTCAAGACGAGGCAGGACAAAGACAAACAGATCGGCAGTGAGGCGGTGGGAGGTAGTGACGGTAATGATGTACGTCTTGGCGGGGGGCTGTCACCTGGCAACATATCAGCGGCTCTGACCCAGTTTCCGCCCGAGGACCAGGCTCCTCTCTAGGCGCCCGGCGATTTCTGTTTTTTGTTTTTATATGTCGGAATATCTGATTCGTTACAAGAGTTGGAACGACGTTGCGTAAGAGAGCGCAATAAAAGAAAGAGAATTGACATAATTACTGTAATATCTCATCCACCTCTCAAAAGAAGTCCAAAGTGGAGCATTTAAACGTTTTAGCACGTTTTAAAACGCTCAGGCGAATTATTCAAATGTTATTTTTATTTTTCTAAAACAGGTCACTTGTCTCGCTGTAGAAATACATCACTGGCTTCTGATCAGGGAGTTCAACCGAAAATGAGTTTTTAGCTACTTTCAAATGCCAATACATTTGCTATATCTAGATTAAAGTAGTCCAATATAATGTAATGGCCCGGCAATAAATCCTCCTTTCATCAGTATTGTAATTGGTGAGTTTTTTGTTGAACCTCTTTGAAAGATATGTTGATTTATTGGAGGCTGTAAATAAAAGCGCCGTTAAGCTGCACTCGTACTAAGAGGTGGTTCTTCCACTTCGGCCATCTCATTTATAAAAGCTGTCTGAAAAGTAACAATATATCACAGTTTATTTCATTGTTCAGACTTAATCAGCATTGTTGCTGAATTGATGCTTCGCTTGATATTGTCGGCACGGCTTCAATCAAAAATATACATGATACGTATTTCAGTCAAGGCAGAGTGGATGACATACTTTTGGGATGTTAAAATGCACTAAAGCATTTCTGTTTGAAGGAGCCATTAGAAACTCTGACAGTATGTCAGAAACAGCTGATTGTGGAAATAGGACTCTGCGGCGAATTTGCACGAAATCCAAGTTTCGGGACATCGATAAGTTCATGAGCGCAGTGACACTGTGATGCTGTGGTGGTCGTCGAATCAAATACCCAAGCGCAAAATAACATCGACAGCAGTGTTTGATTTAGCGTTACGGTTGGCGTTGGGGTCGGTAGGAATCGAGACCAAAAACCAGAGCGATCCCGTCGAATCACATAATGTCACGTGCGTTTAGCACGGCGTGACAGGACTACGCCGTATTATCTCTGTGGAGGTTCTCGCTCCTCCGAGTCGTGGGGAATTTGTGTCAAAATCTTCACGTTGTGGCAACTTGACTTGAATTTCTTGAGGTTTCTTCAGTTTTAATGACCTGTGGGGAGTTTCTGAATAGAACCGGCAGGGTTTGGGCAGGTTAAGGTTATGGTGGCTAGTTATGTAAACGTAAAAAATGACCAGTAGAAACTACAAAATTAGAATATTGTGATAAAGTTCTTTATCTTCTGTAATGCAATTACAAAAACAAAAATTACTTTTTCATGATATTCTGATATTTTGAGATAGGATCTTTGTGTTTTCTTAAGCCATAATCAGCAATGTTAAAATAATAAAAGGCTTGCAATATATCAGTTGATTTGTAATGAATCAAGAATGTATGACATTTTGGTTTTTGTAATTGCATTACAGAAGATAAAGAACTTTATCACAATATTCAAATTTTCTGAGACAGTCCCGTGGAATGGAACAGTAATGGTGAAAAATAGACAACCAGAACTAAATGACAATATAAATAGAGTGACAATAGCAATGACGAGTAAAATGAATAAACAAAAATAGGCAGGATGCGTGCAGGACAAACAAGGATAAAATGACAGCAAAGTTAGGGCACGACATGTGAATGGGTGACCTCACCAGTCCTGGCACCAGCTCTCTATACCGAAGAAGAGTCAGGGCTGGTTCTGGTGGTGGGTCTTTCCTGGGTGCAGGAGGTCCTGGTCCTCGTGTGCAAATCCATCTTGGTATTGATCCCGTTCCTGCGTTTTACGTTCGTGAAAGGTTCAGAGATTCAGTTCAGAGATTTTTCCGTTTTGACAAAGATGTCTTCCTTGACTCTTTCTCTTGAACCATCTGTCTTCCCCGGCCAGAATATTGACATTGCCGTCTTAAAAGACCGGCATTCGTCCTTCAGGTATCCGTGGACAGTGGAGTTCCGTCCTGGAGCGTTGGCTCTCCTGTGTCGGGCCATTGTTTGGTCTCTCCAGCGTACATCACATTCTCCGTTTTAAGTCCAAAAAAATTCAAGTCCGGTTGCCACGACGAGATTTTGACAAGAACACTCTGTATTACGGCTTTGTTTTAAATCCAGAATATATTCCAATACATCCCAAAGGATGAGTATATCTTATTTAATTATGACTTTTTTAGCTCTACCTCGCACGTCCTATCTTAATCTGATTTTTGACAGAAGCTTAACCGAGTCTCACTTTCATACTTAACCCTCCAGCCTCTGTAATAACAAAGGACACGGACCGACAGCGGGATTGCGAGTGGCCGATAGCATCCGCCGCTCGGCGGCGTTTAACCCTCGATCTGCTTTTCTGTCCCCGCTAAAGAGATTCTTTATGTCTATAAGCTCAAGACTGCAGCACCTGGCCTGCGGGCAGAATCCCAGGCAGGATTTTGTGTTGAAGAACAGCTGTGGGGAGGTGGGGGGGGGGGTGTTCCTCTGAAGACAAGAAAGAGCAGACACCAGATTTCCCCTCTCTCATCCGTATCCAGCCATAAAGCCGGCAGCAGGATGCGAAATTCACAACAATCGTTGAATTCAGGCGAAGCTGGGAGTTTAGCAGAAACAGCTTAAGCTGCGTGCGATTCAAACAGTATCGGATCAATCTAATCAATCCCAGACTGCAATTAACAAGCTTTTCTGTTTGTGATGAACAAAGAAGCGGCTTCAAGGTTTACATCTCGGAGCGGAGAGAGCCGCACTTCCGATAACCCGCTCTTACATTGTTTCTGGAATTTGCTTTCGGCACAACAGCTCGATAAGATGATGCTTCATCTTCGGCCGCGGTTGTTTTTGCTTTTTCTTTTTTTTTTCTAAGCTTTTGTGGTCTCTACGTGTTTCCCATAACCCTGCAATGCTCGATCCACGCTGGAATCACCTCTTTGTTTCAACCTCCTGCTTTCCCACCCGCTGCTTCTTTCAGGACACGGATGAATAATGGAGTGAGTTGAAATGTGGAAGGACAACTATAGTGTCCGGCATAGCTTCATCTTCAAGGTACATCATATGTTCATGTCTCCCTTCCCGCTTCAGTGTAAAAATAAATCAAGCCTCCAGGGGTCTCTGGGCAATGACATTGTTTAATTAAATTAAAAAAATTATAATTAAATTCAAATTAAAATTAAATTAAAAAAAAAATCCTCAAAACTTGCCATCCAGCATTTGTTTGACCAATATCTGAACGTGTAGCATGTTTAAGGTAGGAATAGAGCTTCTTGAAAAGGCATTGAGTCATTAAAAATGAAAAACCTGTCAGACAATAAACATGGAAATTTGCATATTTTAGATGGTGAGATATTCAACAATTTCGAAGCAGAATGTTGACTCATTTTTGTTTCTGTGTCACGGACGCTTCCAATGGCAATAGCGGCTGCTGCCTGCAGCCTTCTGGACTCGGTGTATCTCACATTGCCGCTGATGAAATTCAGACGTCTGATGGATGTTCGGGGTGTTTGGTTCGCGTGGGATCCGAAATACAAGCAGCGTGACTCCTTACTTGTAAACAGAGGTGTTGTAAGAGGAAAAACGCAGGGAGGAAACTATATTTCAATGAAATCTGAACGGTGAGGTGGCTTCTTTGCACCTTAGCAAATTTGGGAGAAATATATTTTTTCAAATCGTCTTGTTTTTTTTACAGCTAAGCTAACTCAAAACGGTCCGTATTGTGAAGCATCTTCGAATAAACAACACAACCAGCAATTCCGCAATAGTCAGTGCACGATGAGTCATCTACAGTAAAATGTAGTAACAGAAAGTAGCTACCTATAGAAAGTGAAAAGCAGGATAACGTATTACGTATCACTCCGATGTAATCAGTGTATCAAAATTAAGAGATAAAACCACGTACAGTCAAAGAGCTCATTTACCTACTAAAAATCTTTCTAAAACATTTTTTTTATTTAAAAAAAATCACCATTATGATAAAGACATAATAATTGGCATCATAGGATTGAGGGAGTGGCACAGAGAATTGCAATATTGATATTTTGTGTCGCTTTCGTAAGGATCCCGAGACGATGCGAGGAATGTGGAGCAGAGGACGGAACCCGAATAGCTGAAGGAGGTCGAAAGATTGAACTCGAAAACCACTTCAGGAATCTCCGAGGCCACTTGTCAGTCAGACGCCGTAACATGTTAGATGATGTTGGCTCAAATTGACATTCATGACATGAGCTAAAGCTAGACTGGCATTACATTTGCGTTAGTGGGAAAATAACTACGATCGCCACGGCTGAGGCCGCGCGGCGGGTTGACTCGGGAATCAATCCGCTGTTGAATTATCATTCGCCCAACATGAATGGATTGGGTTTTGAGAGTAAGAAAAAACGCCACGGCGGGCCAGATTGGAAGCTCGGCGCCGGGAATGATATCTCTCCTCCCCTCTGTCGCTTCCTCTGCGCGGCCGCCATATGCCTCTTTGGTACCGGAGCAGGTTAAGCGACACATTTATCCATGAGCCTGTTTATTTGTGTACCTGTTTATCCGTCCCCTTTCTCTCTCCCTCTCTCAATCCGCTGCCCCCTCAATCCATCTGTTGTCAAAAGCATCCCGAGTACATGTCTGCCTGTCTCTCTGCCTCCTTGTTTAGCCGAGGGAGGTCAACACACTCTGGCTGCACCAGAGTACGCGGGCAAACACCCATAATCTTCCTCCGATACCTTCGCCCTGCCCGTGAAGGAGGTGGAATTTAGGGGAAAGTAATATTATTTCAGGAAACCTGGATCGTCCCGGCGGGACTCCTCGGTACTAAGAGAGACAGATTAGCCCGGTAGTGATTTCCACACTTGACTGCAGGACCTGTCTGTCCATCCAGAAAGCAAACTCGGCGCCATCCAATTATTCGTGATGTAAACTAAACACGGCATTTATTGATGGGCCGCGCTGCGGTAATCGACTCCTGCAAGACATTCATTCTCCCTAGGAGAGTGAGGGATGTAAGTGAAAAAAAAAAGAGCAAAAGAAGGAGGGGGGGGGTGAAAAAGTAGGTTACTGAAGAAGGAAAGCCTGCCGTGCTTCCACTCCCAGGCAAGAAAAAAAAAAAAACCACAAACACTGACAGGGTGCAAAGTGTACAGTAATGTAGTGTATGTGTACGTCGCTGCATTTCGGTGCCAATGTACCTGCGCGTCTTTTGCGAGAGACGTGATTTTACGAGAAAATCGAGGACGTGCGCGTGAGCTGCGGTTCATGAATATATTACATACTCACATGTTTACATTTGTAAAACCTTGCTCATTAGTGTGATAGTTAAGCAACATTCTCAATGCGAATACTGTTGTTTTGCCATGTGCCTTTGTTTCAAGCACTTACATCAGCTGAATGCTATGTAATATGAATCAGAGCTGACTGCTTTTGTGATCGTGTTCATGTGAAAGTCCTTGCAAGGCGATGGTCCTGCAGAGTGGCAGTGTAACTGTCAGCTCTTCTGCAGCGCTCCGTGTCTTGGCAACAGGGAGAGTGACGGAACCAGCGCGAGCGGACAAAGACTTCTCCTTCTGCTTGACAAATGCTGCAGAGCAGGGGAGGCAGGCGGGCGAGAGATGGCTTCTGTGTAACAGCATGGGGGTAAGAAGTGGGTCATAAGGAAATCCCATATGGAGAACCCCCACTGAACCCTGCTAGGCCTGTTTGCACTGCCAGCATCCCCTCCCAAACTAACCCGAAGCCCCGAGCGAGACTCATCGATGGGACAAATGTTTGGGCGTAAATACGCCGAGTGACATGTGACATCCTCTGACTGAGCGTTAGTTAATACCTCCCTAACACACACTGCGATGGCGTGTGATTTGTGAGAATGATTGCAGCAGTTGGGAAAATAAATCATTTCGGTGCTTTAGAACGTGATACGATTGCCGATGATAGCGCTTTACAAATAGCGCGTCTCCCGTCGGCTTATTGTCTTGGGGTTCTTTCAGCAAGTGTTGGATTGGAAAAAGATCTACAGGTGACGGGAGGGGAAAATGCAGGCAAAGGGAAAAACCGCGGAAGAAAAATTGCACGTAGTTCGGAATCCCAAGACCTGTGCAAAAACACTTCTTGCTACAAGGCAAATACGTGAATGGATGTACTCTTCCATTGGCGGTGGAGATTTCCTGTTGCAGATAATTTAGCGTGTGCACTTGCAAAATATCAACCTAATTAAAAATCTAGGTACCATTTTGGAGGAGGGATTCCTCCTCTAAAAAATAAAAAAAAAGCAATTGACATTAGCCCATGACGGCTAACTGGGCGGCGTATTAGCAGGCTCCCTCAGAAAGAACAACTACTGTCATAACCTGTGACTAATGTCTGTGACTCCCAGGCCTTGACAATGGTGCACTGATTGATTGATGCACATACAAGAAAATCAGCTCTGAATTCAGACCAAGCAGCAACCTTCAGGGTTGAGAGGAAAATACCAGAATGCAAAAGAAAAATGGGAAAAGACTGCATTTCTTCAGCGGCTCAGAATCACTGCGCTAAAGATGCCTATGTTAGAAATGTGGTAAGACAGCCGAATTAAACACGGTGAAAGCCCTGCACCGCAGACGGTGTTGGGCTCCGTGGTCAAATCTCATCCCGTACAACCCTCACTCTCTATTCATGAAACAGAAAGTCTGAATTCACAGAGAAACATGCATGAACGTTCAAGAGAGGAACCTCAAATATGTTTAGCTGGGCCGTGCCGTCACGTGACCCAGTTGAAGGCCGGTGTTTAGATCTAATCTGTGATATTTCATGCATCATTATAAGGTGAACTATTAAATTAGCGTGAAAAAAATCTGCACGGACAAATGATTAGAAATCAGGAATCTGGAAAAGACGGACAAAGACGCTAATCGTCGAACGCTCTGACTTGGAAATCAACTTCCGAGTTGCTTCTCACTTGTGTTTTCACTTCTAGGAAACACCCATCGCACTCGCTTATACGCATAATTCCACACTGACTGCTTCATACTCATGTCTTCCCAAATGAACAAAATCTTAACCGGTTAATTATGAGATTCATCGCTGTTAGCACCTGTTCTGTAATTAATGCCAATCGCTGCCTTCTGGGGAAGAAAATGATCCTCCATAAAAATACGATTTAGCGAACATCCCTCTCCCTCGCCTCCCCCGGTGCTTTCCTCCTCGCTCTGCCCCGCTTGTTACTTCTCTCACCCCGTGCCCTATATCCGCAGTTGGCGGATCACTGCAGAAAATATAAGGAATCCTTGCGATGAAGAATGTTCGCCGATGAATCGGTTGAGGTGTTCCATCAACCGCAGGTGGGCGGGCGGCGTAATTGGAGAAACCCGAGGAGTCAGATGGCAAACAATTAAAAAAACACTAAATATTTCAAGGCCCGGCTAAAGCGCGGATGAAAACGGCGGTGCTTCCAGAGTGGCAGTTGGCAAAGCAAGCAATTTCGTAACTGCGTTTTTTTAAATATTCAAACAGATAGTATTTTATAAAATTTTCAGATACATTTTGCAACTTTAATCAAGCTAAAACCTTGAGACCAGGGCTTCTGCCTCGAGCTACCGAAAACAAGCAAATGCTCTTGATATTTATTTCAGACTGTATATTGATGCACGCATTGCAGCATAGAGATGTGCGCCACAAACCCATCGGTGTCTACGTATAGACCAAAATCCTCTTTCCCAACAGCAGATTTGTCGGAAAAGCTGAAAATTACACAATTGCTGGAAAGCGGACAATTAAAAGGTGCCGTATTTTAACATCAACAGACCATTAACAAACAGACATTAGCAAAAAAAAAAAAAAAAAACAGATGATTGGCAACCTCCACTGCTTTCTGAGCTGTTGTTTATAATTACATTTCAGTCCTACTCAGTGCAAATCAGTGCTATCCATCATCTGTGCAGACGGATGGAAATAATGATGAAGGCTCGTTTTGGTGGGGCAGCGTACAGTTATTATAATAATATGGTTTATCATATTTATTCAGAGCGTCGCATCGTACTAAAATGACTTTGTTTCGCAGAACAGAAGAACAGAAGAAATTAAAGTTTAGGTACCAAAGTGAATATTATTTAGTTCTGATGAGCCACTTAAAATCCAGCGAGTGTTTACTCAGCCTGAGAAAAACCTCTAAAATGAAAATAATTGTGTCCTCGAAGATGGAATTTAACTCGTGGACATTACTGTTTTATTTTTTTTTTCCAAGAGGAGAAATACGTGTTACATCATAACCAATTAAAAAAAAAAAATGTGTGTGTTAATACACATCTGAAGGGTATCTTTGACTTTCCTCCTCACCCTTTGTTTTCGCTGGACCGAGCTGCTCGCTCAACACACCTCAACCTAGACAGCATCGGGATTTAGATTCGGGAATAATACACAGGAAGTTCTGCAGGTTCCTATTGAATGCTGTAGTCGACAGCATTAACACCATCACTCTTTCGTTTTATATGAAACGGCTAAAAAATAAAAAAGAAGAACCATTTGTCATGTGGTGTATGACAAAAGACCCGTGGTTGCTAAGCTGCAGTCCGAAGCAGCTGATTCTGTTACAGTGGTTATCAGTCATTATAATGTTTATCCTGCACTCGGGGTCGTGGGGGGGCTGAAGCTCATCTCCTATCTCATATTGATGTTATATTGACTCCACACGGAGTCGGAATTGAACCAATTACGTGTATTTCATTACGAAATATGTCCTATTTAAACTATTTCTATTTTACTATTCTCACTGTGTCATACACTCGGTGGAGACATCATGTGCAATAATTCTCCGAATGTGCAAGACTTCCATTGTCTTCTGTGCAATGGATGTTTTACTACACAACAACCCCTACAAAATGATTACTTGTAATCATATACGAGTAGTACTTGTGAATACAAAGTGCTTATAAATACACATGTATATACATTATATATATTTCAATGTATTTTTACACTGTACACCTTGACCTTTAACTTTATTTTTATTTATTTATTTCACTCTCTACTGTTCTTTTTATTTTTATTATTCCCTATTTTATTCTTTTTTTTTTTTATTCTTTATATAGAGTTCTATTATGATTCTTCACCACTTGATTCTGTAGCAGGAGCTGCTTTCAACAAAAAGCAATTTCCCCCCCTGGGGGATCAATAAAGTATTCTGATTCTGATTCTGATTATTTTTATCACAGCAAGAACAATTTGAATTCAGACGGGGACCACTTTCAGAAACTGAACATTTTGGCCACCGAATCAAAGAGTCAAGAGTTTTGTTGGTTCCACACCAACAAAAGGTCCTGCAATTTATATGTGACGCATTTGAATAAAGTGAAATACCACGAGATAGGTATTGTGGGTCAAGGGGAGGCAGGCATATAGAAATCAAATACCATCTTATGCCTGGCGGGGTGGCTGGGAATGAATTATGCATCATTTATAGCTTTTAACTGTTGATCTAGGGGCAGCAGGGCAGCTGGTCGAAAAATGTACACACAGACAAAAGTCGGAGTGCTGAAATGGCGAAGAAGAGCGGCTGAATTTTGGACTGTATTGAGGGTGAAGATTCAAATCGATAAAGACGTGCGTCTAGGATTTAATGATAGGAGGTACTGCGAGATAAAATTGATTTTTTTTTTTTTTTTTTTTTTTGCCAAAAAAAAAAATACCTCGAGGGGCAAAGAAACTAATTATAAGTTCGATGTTTGCACAAAAGCTACCGCATGCTAAACGCGAACGATTGTATTATTCAAAATGCACAACCACGCCCTCGCATTGCTGGGAACGACTTCGCTTGTGAGATTGTGTTGCCTCAAATGCAGCCTTTCTGCTGTGAGGAACCAGCTGTGACCATCAGAAATACGACAGGTTGGGAGCGGGCTCCATGTTTCAAATGTCAAAGCCAATTCGATTCTACCGTACACTGTGTAATTGACATTTGAGTTGCATATATATATATATATATATATATATATATATATATATATATATACATTTATTCATTCATCCTTTATCTTCAACACTGACCCTACATTGCGGGGAGGCTTGGGTCTATCTCAGCTATCATTGGACGAGAGACGGGGTTCACCCTGAACCGGTCGCCAGGCGATTACACACAGAATAGGGATAAACAACCATCCACTCACGCGTCTCCAAATGTTCTCCAAAGAACCTCCTGCATGTTTTTGTGGGGAAACCAAAGAACCTGCGGGAAACCTTCGCAGACTCCTGCACGTATATTTAAAAAATATTAAACCCTATTTAGGTTAAACACCTGGGACTTGGTTGAAAGAGGACAGGATTGTGTCTAGTGTTCACTTTAATCACATTTTGACCTAATAACGTCCTCCAAATAATGAAAAATTCATTAGCAAAAGGAATGCCTTGCTGAGCCACCGACGGTTAATATTTCATCACTGAGATCGCAGCAGTGAAGACTCGATCTCAGGTAAGTAGCTGTAACATATTAA
Organism: Fistularia commersonii; assembly: GCF_037954325.1. Classification (NCBI taxonomy): domain Eukaryota; kingdom Metazoa; phylum Chordata; class Actinopteri; order Syngnathiformes; family Fistulariidae; genus Fistularia; species Fistularia commersonii. The sequence continues at coordinate 6,612,082 of NC_141316.1, forward strand.
TAAGCTACCATCCTTTAACAAACAAAAGCATTTTATTTATTCAGAATGCAAGTGCCAGGAATTCTGAATAGCTTATATCCCCTCCACAGTCTCCAATCACTCTAATTTAGAAAACTTCTAAATTTTAGTGCAATTGTCCTATAAAGACATGCAATGGGACCGCTTCTAATTCCAGCTCAAATATGCAGCTTCAATATTAATATCTTTATCCCAGCTTGTATGTAACTCATTCGTAAATAGGGTGTTTCTGCACACAACCGGCCCAGGACTTAATGGATGTTGATGAAGTGAAGCTACTTTACAATAACAGTGGGCTGCTGGTGTTGTAGAACAAGGCCAAACACAGCAGGGAGCTTTGTCTGAATCCTGTCCACTCTGTCTTTTTGCTTTCATACCAGGAGTGGTCTGAAAGATTGATAGTCTTGGAGTAAATTCCCCCACTCCATCTTTCACTCTCCACTTCCCTCCACTTAGTTTCATTCGTCTTCACCCCCCCCCCCCCAACAGTCTTTCTTGTCTCATCCTTTTGTCCCCTTCTTGCAGTCTGAGTCTCATTTTTGCTCCCCGAATTTATTTCTCTCGCCGTGTCTCTATCTTTCACGCCTGGCATGTGCGACCGCTCTCTGTCAACCATGTACAGCATAATGGCGGGGAAGGTGGGGATGGGTGGCGGAGGTGTGGTTAGATCCCCTCTCCGCTTTCATTTCTCTCGATTCCCGAGGGAGATGGATTCAATCACGTTCGGCCGGTGAGGGTGACAGAGACATCTAAACGTACATCTCCCGCCGGACGCCCGTCTCTTACGTTTCCCCTTTCCCCGCGTGCTGCGGCACTCGATGAAATTTCCAACTTTCTGCAATACAAAGTGTCTCCGTACGACCGCGGGTAGTTATCCTATGTGCAAATATGTACAGAGCTGTATACATTTTTGCCAGTGGGGTGGAAACCAGAGACAGCGGCTAAAGGAGATACATAATACATTAATGCATCATAACAGACACGGCACTGTTTATTATAAACTACATTATGGGGCAGCAGCCTATTTAATGCACTCCCTGGTTTTCCCGTGAGACAAAGTTATTGGGATTAAGAAGCTCATTAAGTTGCTTTGTGCGCAGACAGTGCCATGCTGCTCCTTGTAGCCTGATGAGAAGATACTGGAATGCTTCATTAGCATCGATGTTGGAGATTAAATAGGATGGCCAATGAAAGGGCAAGCGTACAATCCAAATTTACACATTTAAAAAAACATTATGCAGCAGTTTGATGGTACACTGATTTGCAATAACATGGAGACTCTTCTTTTTCCTTCTATTCTCAGTCTGTTTCTCCAAGTTAATTTAAGCTAGAAAGGCCGTTTCAGAAAGTCGAACATAGAAGCGCAACATGGAAAAACCAACCCTCGCTAACCGCCGGTCATTCAGTCAGTGTAATGCTAGTTGTTAGCGATGTCAGTGAATAAGCATACATTTTTTTCTTGTTTGTTTTTACATTGACTTTCTGCTTTTTTCCTTCAAGTGAGAAAGGTCACCAAAGTCCCTGAGGGATTTGGCTCTTCCAAAAAAGTAAGCATCTTGAACATTCATCATTTTAAAATGGGTAATTTATCTGACTGTAATATTTTCCCTTAAAAGGAAAATAGCACCCACTACATAAGTCATTAAAGCATTCGTGTTACACAGCATAGTGATGGATAATCCTTGGTTGCTCTCCTGCACGCCTGCTATATATTTCCTATAGAACTGCAAATATTGGATTTCATAATGTATGATAGTATCTGACATTCCCCACCACCTCTGAGACAATTATGATTTGTTTAGCTTCTGAAGTCATTCTGTAAGCAATAGCCGGACTCATGCGAAATTTATCCAAACATTGATTTCATTCTCTGGAATGAGGAAAGGAAAAAAAAAAAACCTTCAGTGCTGTCAGGAATGTTTTTTGCTTGGTGTATGAGCAAATGTTGGAATGTTATACTGAGAAAAGAGCAACATTAGCTGGTGATACTCGCTTATCAATCGTGATGCGAAACAAGGTGCATGCGGACCGGCGCCTCGTCTGTTGTCAACACAAAAGGTCAAAGACTTTTCGACGTGATAATCTGAAAACGTATTTCCGAGGGAAATGCAAGAATGTGATGGCAGTGTGGGTCATCTCGACGAATGGCAGGTCAGAACTATTTGGGGACAAAAGTCAGCGTGCATACAGACACACTTTAGAGCAGCGTGACAAGCGATGGGAGGAGTGGAGGCATGCGGTTTGTAGAATCGCCGGACATTTTAAACCGTGTGGAAAATGTAAAACTGCACCACGGGGTTACGGTGAAAATGTGGATTCCCTGAATCCTGGGGTTCAGGTGTATTTTCAAGACAGCGTGTGTGTGTGTGTGTGTGTGTGTGTGTGTGAGCAGCTTACAGCACAATACTGATTTATTAAGGGTCGTAATCAGGCAGTTTTGTAAAATGGACCAGCCTCTGCGTTGCAATGAGGCCTCTGTGGTGTTTATCTATTGTTTGCTGTTTATTGGCACTAGGTGTTGCATTTGTTTGTGTCATTATGATGACAGAATGTTGAATTAATTGCCTAGTGACAGTGCAAATGTGACTTGGGTAAACTGACTCAGTCGCTCACACTGAAAACACTGGTTTTACTGGCATGCAGCCCGTGCACTGTTATGGTAAGTGTCCCAATGATTATTCACGTATAAAAGAAAAGCCGCTGAATAAAAGCCAAATGTGGGTATTTATGATTTTTTTTTTTTTTTGTGAAAAATTCCTCTCGATTTAGACCATGACGAATGAAAGCCTTGCTGATATATTTACCGTGTGTTTTCTCCTTGACTCGGGTCTTTGACACAGATGTTCTGACAGTGATGTGTTCACTAACGGTGTCAGCTTCTATGTGGACAAAATAAGAAATACAGCATTTGACCTTTCCTGAAAGAAAATTCACTTGAGGGAAGCAGCTTGATGCCTGGTCTAAAGCCTTCAGAAAAGTAATTTTATTGAATCTCCTTCTTGTTTTCATTCCCACGGCACCAAATATTGACACCGAATATGTTGACAACTGCTTTCCGAGCCCATTTGAAATACGTAATGCATTACTGTGAATGTCCGCTGAGAGAGACACAGCTCTGCTCCTCTCCGGAGGAAAAAATGAGGAAAATATCTTAATAACCAAACAAGAACATTTCCAGGGAAAGAAAAACAGCTGATTGTATGAGCCAGATGAAACAGAACATGCCAAGAGAAAAAGTTACCCCGGCACAAAACCAAATGGGAGCTGAGAGCCAGGTGAGAGCTGCAATCAGAAGGGAGAAAAATACCTTCTCTGTTTTTTTCCGACGCGTTCCGAGCCGGTAGCTTGCAGGTTAGCGCAAGACCTGCCGGAGCGAGAGCCCAGCATCGTGACGCATTTCGCCCAGCCACATGTCCCCTATCCATGGGCCAGTGCACAGCAGGGTGGTGGGGGCTGAAAGCATGGCTTAGAGTATGTGTGTGTGTGTGTCCATATGCATGTATGAGGATGGGAGGGTGTGTGGCGGGAAGGTTGCCATAGTGGCCCTGTGTCTTCAGGGTGGGGTGGTCAGCGAGCCAGCCCATACTGACACCCCGAGGCAAGGGGGAGAGAGGTGAAACTCACTCTCCAGAAACTGCTACCGTGTGTGTGTGTGTGTGTTTGTGTGTGTGTGTGGCGGGGCGGTGGCACCCAGCATGAGTTTTCCCCCTGACTACGACTATAACATTGCCAGGGGCATCAGTCAGCAAGCCAAGCAAATCTGCTGCCTGCCTCCAGGCTGCAGGCCTGGAACAGAGTCTGTGTGTATAGGTGGAGGTTGTTCATGAGTGGGTGCCTTTTTGGTGTCCATATGCATGTGCGTGCATAGGAATGCAATAGGGGAAAAACGAGCCTCCGCAACCTCGAGGCCGTGAAGAGTGATCTGTCGCTTTTGGCCCGTTCATCCAAAACAGACTGTCCTTTTTCAAAGCCAAGATTCAACAATGTACACACACAGTGAACTAACCAGACCACAGTTAAGCTGCGGTAATACTGTGATATAATGTGCTTCAAGAGAGGGCAGACTCTAGAGCAAATTCTCTCCGAGCACAGCTGGATCACTGTTGAAATACGGCAGGAGGACGTTGCCATTGTGTTGGAAATACGGGAGATTTGTGCAACATATTCCTATTAGGAACACTATAAAAGAAAAACTGTTTTACAATAGCTGCAGATTACACAGGATTTGACACAGTTTAATACAGCTGCATGTTATGGGGCCTGGATAGACTTACAATGCCTCTATGAGATTTGCCTCGCTTCACTGTATGTTTAATAGACAGTGAGTGTGTTGTTGTATAACAGAGCATTGGTAGTTTCCATACAGCACCTTTCCTGCAGCAGAAAATAGGGACACATTCAGCGAAAGTAAACTGGAAATGCAATCCAAAATTGCCTCTGCCGTGAAAGTCATGTTTTCAGGGCATCTAGCTTTTAGCAGGATCACACACACGAGAAGGACAATTTTCAAAAACTTCATTTCGGGGTGGAGCAAGAGCCAATGAAGAATGTTTTATGTTTTGCCAGATATGTAAATATCTGGCATGTAAGCTAATAGCTATTCTTTTAAATTTGCAAGAATGGGAAAAGATGTCAAAAATTCCCAAGATAATGGCAGTTGTTAACTAGGTGAAGCCGTTGTAATAACACAATGTCATCAACCGTTTTGACAGAAGCACTCGCACATTTTGATGAGTCATGAACCCGCAGGAATTAAAGGAAGTGACACTAAGATTATTGGAACAGAAAAGAATTAGACTGTTTCTCCTACGATGAAGTAATATATATAGAGAGATTTTTTTGTTTCACTTTTGCCTATGAGTGGAGTCTATCTGTGAAAGTGTGAGAATATCAATGGTTGACATCGCCATAGCAATCTCTAAACTGCAGGTGAAGACTCACCCTGATGATACAAATCAGCTGAGTGTATTTCCTCTATCAGGTCCTTTCTTCTGCTGATCCGACTCCAACTTTGACTCGTATTTTTGTCAGAAGAGATTATTTTAAACACCCCAGACGGGCTCGAGTCCTGTCATCTCAACTGTGAGACCAAAGGCATTGCGCTGCGATCGCTTACAACATCGTAAACTAAAATATATATAGCTCAAACAGCACATCATGTGAGGGACAAGAGCCTTAACTTGTGTTTCACGCTGAGCAGGCTGTGAATTAATACTGAGAAATGAAGGAAACAAATAAATTGTTATCTGTATATCTGGTGATAATGCGAATAATTGTTCGATTTTCACCCTTACAAAGATATAAGATTTAATAGTTATAAACAAAAAATGTAACAAAACATATAGGGAAACGTTCCATAAGCTCATCTGCTTAATACCTTCATTTTTCTGCGGTTGTCCTGTGGCAACCATTATCAAAGTATTTGCAGAAGGCTCGATTTCCCTGTTTGAATTGTCAATTTGACGTGTCAGCGTAGCGTTTCATGAGCAACCGATGGCGATAACAACCTGCTCAAACAAGTAGATTAAAGTCCGTCTGTTGATCCCGTGTCTGTCAGGGAGAGCTGCGTCCTAACAGGTAGGGTCGCGCAAATAATAGCCAGGCAGACAACGTTGCTCATTGAGCTCTGGATTTGTGTAATGTGCAGCACAGGGTTATGCGCCTGTCATTTGCATGCGTGTGCAGACACATAATAGGTATTGAACGTCATCTGGGAACACACACACACTCACACACATAGGCGTAATTACCTGTCAGACGCCTGGGAATGAATGAAGTGATTAATATTTTTGTGGGGGGACACTCGGCTGATTGGAATTTCAGATATTTGGCTCCTCTATTACCGCCTTCATTACAAGCATGCTGACACAATGGAAGAAACATTGAGGACATGGAGAGGTGGTCACCATGCTGTTTTTTTGCCTGACAACTGTTTGATTTTATTTTTTGCTTCAAACAGTCTCCAAAGCACATTGTCTTCTAAGTGTTTGTAGGAAGTCTGGCTTTCACTGGGCGTAATTTGATGCAGCTCCGGGTTGTGTTGGAGCTTTTTTTTGTTTTGTTGTTTTTTTATCTCTCGCTTCTCATTTTCTAAAATCCCTGTGCCTCTCTTAATCGACCGACTCTTTAGTTCCAGTCGTCCTCCCCGCCGTGGCTGTACTGACACCTCCCCAATCGGCTTCCTTCTGTGCCTAAACCAAGTGGATGTCTGTCATTGGTCTAGGCTTGCCAGCTGTGCAGCCCCAGAGTTCTAATAAACAGCCGTCTAATGTGTCCCTGGGCTGCTGAGGGCCTCACATTAAGATAATTAGGTAGTGAGACAGTGCAGGAATGAGGCTCGGGAGATGAGCAAGAGACACCGCTGCTCTCTGTGACTGACTGTCTCCCTGCCTCGTCGCTCTCTGTAGCCTTTCTATTCTTTTCATTAAAAAGCGACACTTTTTGTTATGTTTGTCAAAATATCTGCCGGAGATGTCTCAAAATGTCAGCCTTGTAAAAAAAAAAAAATTAAAAAGTCACCTGGAGTGCTCAGTAGTGTGAGCGGATTGGCTGATTTCTGACAGTTGGTACAGAGGTTCAATTGGCAAAGACCACATTATAAGTGGCTAACATTATGCGGATATAAACCTAATTGACTTTGTCGCTCATAAGCTCATAAACCCTGAACCTGGCAAGAGAACAATATATTTCTCAAGTGCCAACTAATGTCATCACAACATATATTACTTGAAGCATTGGCCCACTTAAATGGAAGCCGTATCCAAAGACGCTGTTCCTCGAAAGTCCATTGTTTATTCATGTTATTGGATCGAATTCAACATTTTGTAACACATTTGGCTCCAGTATGGAAAGTCCCTGTCCATCTGTTTCAAAGAAGATGTCGAAATGTATGTAAGTATTTCCGTCTGAGCTGGCAAATCACAGCACATTCGCTTTCTCTTAACGTTTGAACTTCTTTCACAATCGGTAACATCAGAAAATTCATCCAGTTTACGTAACCAGTTCCATATTAGCAAACAGATATGAGATCGATGATGTTTCTTTTGCTCGGCTTACTCCGCACGTTGTGCGAAGATTTTGCCAATAACTGCTGTCTGCTTTGCTAGCTAACTTTTGGAAAAGTGATTCAGGTAATTGAATTCCTCCTCTCTTTAGCTCAACACCAACTTTTTTGACACAGTTGATATTTGGCTGGAACTCAAAAACAATGCTGTTTAAGCGATTATATCGGATGTTTTGCGTGAGACTTTAATTATATGTATCAATTCATGTTAGTGACAAGTTGCACCGAGAAGAGGGGTCATGTACTATTTAACTAGTCGTGTAAAAGTTAAAGAGACAGAGTCCCATTGTGGTGAGCTATTGCTTTAATTAGCTGTATCTCTGAAAGGTTTAACAGTGATATGAGTGCCCCCGTCTCACTTTATGAACGTTAGCCTGGTGTTAGATGGAGGAAGCTGATTCGCTGCGGCGAACCCTGTAGGGAGTAGCCGAAAGCAAAAGAAAGAGCTTGGTGTTCTCGGGAATCACCGGTGTGAAATAGAGGGGATCCGTTTGTAAAAAGGAACAGCACGGAGGATTTGGTTACTGTTTTGAAAATCATCTGCAGAGCCGGTGGCAGCTTGGCTGTCCCTCCAATGAACTAAGAACCAAAAAGAGAAACTCTTAATGGAAGCTCCACTTCACCTGCTTTTCATTGCAGTTTGAACATGAAGGAAGAATCTGAGCTTCAAACAGAGCTGACGCTGGAGTGGAGCCTCACATACCTTCAGCTATATTTTTTTTTAGTTTTCTCTTACCTGGTCTCTTCTTGCCTGTTCCCACTGCATGCACGCCATGTTTGTTCACTAGCTGATGCTTTTCTCTCTGCACTGACACCCTACAATCAGATGTGACACACTGAAGGCTCAGATGACAGCAGCGAAGACAAGGTCACACAGTCACCTACTTTTGACGAAGGAGATGCACGGCACCTTTTGACAGGCTCGCACTCGCATAAACACGCACATCTGCACACGGATCCTGCGCGCACGCATGCACGCCCACAAATATCCATACACAAGGCAGAGCTGGAGTATTTTGCAGACAAGGCCTTTTCTCATCCCTGCACCATCTCAGAAGCAATTACCTATTAAAATTTCATCTTTCCCATCTCAGAATGTTTAGGAAGGGATTATAACTGCCGGGAAGGTAATTATGCCCGCAATGGTTAAATTGAGTTTTGAATAAAGAGTATTGCATGTGCTAAATAGGTATAGGAGGGGTTGACCATAATAAGAGGTGACATTGTACTGCTTAATAATGAGATTAGCTGCAGTTGAATGCAAGAAATGCAGAGCATTTTTGGTTCGCGGCACCAAAAAGAATGCTGGGAGTCACCCTGAATTAAGAGGCGACGCCTTAATGGGACTGTTCGTCGAAACAAAACTTTGATCATTGTCACTGAGTCATGTCTGACAATCAGGAGGACCTGTCCTTCAGCACAAAACATTGCCGCTGTCAGTGTGAGCGCTGTCACTAAGATCTTTTTGACTCTATACATTGTGCTCTTCCCTTTTGTTCCTCTCTGTCACTTCTCTTTCCCAGTCCCCCATCTTTGCGTCGTCAGTCTTTTGATGTTGAAAGCGAAGAGATATGGGATTTTGACATTTGAAACCTACAGTTTTATGGTTCCCTGAAGTTGCTGATCAGTCATGTTCTGCATAACAAACGGACATAAAGTAAATAAGATAAGATATTCACCCCTTTTGTTTTAAACTGGTTATATATAACATAGTTACCGGCTTGCAGTCTACAAAGGTCAAAATATTTGGCTTGTGACTGAATGCAGAGACTACTGGGTTGACTGGAAAAGTCGCTATCGCTAATTGTCTGATAAAGTGTGTGTCATGTAGTGTAACTCTAGTTTCCAGGAGGAGCTGTGGGCAACAGCTGCAGTCTTTCTGTAAAATAAGTGAATAAAGTTACCAATAGAGAGGGTCAAGCTTGCTGATTGAGTAGCAACTGTTTAAGGCCCATTGTGACAAGTTGTTCTATTCTCAATTTTGTACACTGAGCACTATTTTACCAGACTCATAGTTTGTTTGTGGTGCCTCGCCAAACAACAGAAAAAGGAACAAAGACATATTGACTGGTAGAGTAACTCAAACACAGCATTGATACTAGGCCTGCAGTATAAGACTATTGTCTCATGCTCTGCAGCTAAACAGTCTCCCTTGCTATTGAGATGATCAGCTCTGGTGTTCAAAAAACATAATGCGTCCATTTTTAACATGCACCCGCCTGAGCGAGGCCCCTGTGACAGTGCCCCCGAAGAGAACCAACTCAGGTCTTGGGCTTTTGCATTGTGAATCGATAGTATGATTCTCTTGCATTTGTGCTACATGTGAAAATTGATGAGAGCAAATATGGCACAGCCAAGTATATACTGGGTATATGGATTTGACTGCTCCATATCTTTGTTGACAAATAAATTGAATGAGGCACTTGTGGGGGGATCCGTGTCAATAATAAAGCAGCGGTGGCCATAACTGATTCAATGATGTGCAAATTGCATTCTTTGACAGACAGTCACATAAAGCCCAAAGGAATTTTCTCCTTCTCTATAAGAAGCAGACACTTGCTTGCCAGCCCCGATTCATTGATGTCAGTAATAGGGTAATCTGGCTATAAGCTAAAATCAATATGTAGTTTGCACTAAAAATAGATTCTCTAGCACAAACCTGCGGCATATCTGAACTCCATTCCCTCCGGTTGCGCACCTGCACAATGGCTCCTTTTAACTCCAGCACTTATTGTTACGTTGCAATTATCACTCTTCAATTTTCTTCACTCTGTCCTTTGCATTAACAGCAACGCTTTTAGTGAGCAATCCTCTCGCTCTTTTCAGTCGGTGAGGCTTGTGTTAATCACTTAAAACAAGAATAACATGTCCATATCCAGCAAATCCATACCTAATTTATCTCCTCTCCAAACACCCCTTCCAGTCCCTGTGATAAATTGTCTCCGTTGCCAGTGGAAGGACCTCTGATCCAATCGGGTGGCTCTTTGGCTCCGGCCCGATCATTGAGGTTAATAACATTCCACATGATTACCCACAAGCCCAAAGATTGGAGAGTTCAAGGGAGCAGGTTCCACGCTGCAAATAATAATCACTATTTCACAGCAGTGTCCTCCTGGCCACTCAGGTGAGAGGGTATCCCGCTATCGCATCTTTCCCGCAGAGAGTGGAGAAAGAGGCCCTGCACAGACACAGTCCTCGGCCCCGGGTGGAAGTGTTATTTATCTCTTTTCACGGTAGCACTTTTTGAGGCCAACACCCCACCTCTCTTTGAATGCAAACCATTTTAATGACCGAGGCCTTTCTCTCCCCCTTGCCACGAGATGCACTCTCATCATGATGTTGATGGTGTCTGTGGGCGTAGTGCTTCACACCAAGTAGGGTTATGTCACCCTGTCGGTATCCTATAAAGCCGCTGTAGGATTCACCATTACATGTAACTCACACTCACACGTAAACATAGTTCTGTATGTCTACTTTCACAAAACTTTGAGGTACATTGGTATCATTACATGACAGTTTCTGATTTTGCTTAAAATTGACACCCTCCAGAACCTTGGTCTGATTGCCAATTTTCTTTGTTGTTTTGTGTTTTAAACACGGATAGAGGTAAGGGAAACTGGCAAATTGAGCAAATTGATTGCTAATAAAAATGGCGCAAAAAGAAAACTATGTCTATTATCTTTTCTCTGCCTAAGTGAAACTTATCAGTAAAATTCTCACAGCTTTATTTCCACTGTGTGTGTTTGTGTGTGTTTCTGTGCGCGTGTGTCCATTTTTTTGATCTTTGGTTTTAAAACACAAGGAAAAAAAAAGCTTACTGCCACAGCCCACGGGACGCAGCAGAAATAGATGGCATTCATATGCTTTGTATTGTGCTTCCCCCACCACGCTTTAAACTCCCCCCGCCCCCCACCAACACACACACACACACACACAGACACACACATAAACACAACACCATCACTACCACCACTGCTTCCTCACCAAGTCACACACCCACTTTCCTCTCTCTCTCTCTCATTATATCAAGTAGGCATGTACCAAAATAAAACAGTGAATAACAGTCGGATTTGCGACGCTGCAGAAAAGGCATGTTATGAAATGGATGGATATCTGGCTAGTGCAAAATAAGACCAAAACCATTTCTGTCGTTTCAACAAAATGGGAACGAGCCTGCAGGGAAGCTGGCGCACTCCTGCTGCTTTACCTTCAAGGTTGGAGGTTTTCTCTTATTTCCTGTCTATTTAGTTTGTGACTGCGTTGATCCCCACTTTTCACATCTATGCATTTGTCCACTTTAACTTGGCCACGGACAAATATGGATGCATTCAAGTCATTTCAAATGAGCTACTTTCCCTGTCACCCCTCTCCACCTAATTTTCTGTGTCTTTCTAATGATGCGAAAGGAATTCTTATCAGGTTTTGTACTTTCAAGACCACCTCGTACATTTTCGATGAATAATAAACGGGCTTTATTTGCTTTAAACATTTAAAATTTTACACACAAAAACATGAATAAGTTATTGAATTAGACATGACAAAGGGAAGCTATCTTGGTTGGTATTTGGAGCATGAAATCATATTTTGTAGTCAGAGCCTTTTTCTGCAAAGATAACGATTAAGTTTAATCCTGTATGAACATTTCCACAGTCACATAGTCACACCCAGATAATGTTTCCTCTGCGGAATTTACTTTGAACCATGAGGCATTGGTCAGTTATGTCAATCCATCCCCAAGCCTCTAATCGCTCCAGGTTGGCAACAGTTTGTTAAATGCTCAAATTCCCAATAAAAGAAACAACTCACGCAGGTTCGTGGCCCTGGAAACAAAATGCTGCGAATGCATCCCGAGGGCCTCCTCCCCCCGGTACTGCTCACCTGGACGCCCGCCCTGCAGCACACTGGCAACGGCCCTGATGATGGGAAGGGGGGAGAGGAGACAGGAAAAAATGATCGATGGGGGAATCAAACATGAGGAATGAGGCTCAGCACCGCAAAAACCCTCTGTGATGGTTAGCTAATGCTGCACAATGCATTGTTGTTATTCAGTGGCTGAAGAGCCATCCAGATCTTGGTGAAGTTTAAAAAAAAAAAAACTAGATACCTCAGGGTGCCTCACCTAGCGCTTTACACTATTGTGATGCCATACACTGGGGCAACATGTGCGCAACATGGCTAATTTGATTACTCAGTTGAGCTGCGCTGCTGCGACGCATCTGTTAAGGAAAGTGCTGCAGTCAAGTGGAAGATGTGATTGCCTTAAATCGATGTCTGCATGCATGTATTTGTATGTATACATATATACTGTACATATATACATATTGTGCAGATCATTGTATACCCACAACTGTCTGCAAAACGCAGCATTGCACAATATGACATGATGCATTTGCATTGCCCCTGACTCTGGTGGGGGGGAGAGAAAAACGCCCCCATCTGATGGGAGAAGAGGAACTCACATAATGTTATAATTTTATGCCACAAGCACAATGGGTAGACGCTGAAGTGAGAGCACGCTGTGCACCCCCAGCGCCACCCATTTCAGAAAAGAAAATGCCACCACTTGTTAATGTGGAGACAGGGTGGCTTTGTCAAACTACAAATATAATTGATCTCATTTATTCCCATCATGTCCACAGGCGCAGCTACGCTGAACGCCTTGGATTCAACTGCGAGTCCTCCCTGTAAACAAGCGCACTGAGAGGAGCAGACAGAGAAGGAGGGAAGGGGGAAGGAGGGAGGGAGAGACGGAGAAAGTGAGAGACCTCGGGATTCACCTGGACATGTTCTCTCTCTGGGGCCGGTGCGCCTTTTCCAGTCCCAATTTGGTGAAAATCCCCACAAGCGCCATGATGGCCACTACTCCACATATGATGTAAACAATTAAGTTCGTCTTGTCTTTGGTGCTGTCGTGCATCTTGTTCATCTTCTTGTAGGGGGTCTGTCCGGTTTTCATCCAGATCGGCGTGTCGTAGTTTTTACAGGTGCTCTGGTCCAGCCGGGAGTGCTTGTAGGAGCAGCAGAAGCGGAAGCCACAGGTGCCGCAGCAGTACAAATAATTGCCCGTTTTGCAAACGAACGGCGGGTCCCACTGGCCCATCACGTCGAAGTAGCCCCGGCATTTGTCCTCCGTGTGCGGGGTCTCCTCGGACGCGCTCTCCTCCTCCCTGGAGCCGTTGGAGGTGGCGATCATCACGAATCCCCCGAGTAGCCCGGGCTCCCCGTCAGCACTGCACACAAGAGCCGTAACTTTGAGCAACAAGAAGCCGAGGAGGAAGGATCTCCCTCTCATTGTTGCCTCTCCACTGTTCAACTTCACGCGGAAAAAACGCAGAGACTCGCACGGAGCGGGGAAGACGCACGGTCATGATACGGGGAAAAGTCCGGAAACACACACGCAACGAGCGACGCACAGTCATCTGAGCTGGTGGACATCTTTACCAAAATACCATCTTCCCCCCCGCCCTCCTAAAATCACACACACACACAGCAAAAGAACTGATTAAATCGAAGTGCTCGCCAAAATGCGCACTGTCTGCTCCGCGTCCCCCCACCCCTGCGTCTTTTCACCGAGCCGTCGGCCGGCGTGCGGCGCTCCGCAGATCCATCGGTGCGCTCTTACGCACCGGAGTGGGCAGAGACGCGAGCCGCACCGAGGATGAGGGCGCAATGAGAGAGGAGAGCCGAGGGTGGGAGAGCCTGGTGCGCAAAAGGAGAGGTGGAGGAGGAGGAGGAGGAGGAGGAGGAGGAGGAGGAAGAGGAGGAGGAAAACAGGAAAAGGGAGGGAGACTGCGAAGGCCAAGGACGGAGAGGGTTTATTATGAAATATTATGATAAAAAGCAGTGGGCTACACACACCACCAATCTGTTTCAAGGGAAGACGTGCCCCCCCCCCCCAACCACCACCACTCCCTCTTTTGCAAAAAATTATTTCACATATTCCATTGCATAACCAATCAGAGAGATATGATGATTATTTGATAATGTGCTGCCACCCCTGTGAAAGCATGGCTATTTTAGACGTCAAAGTGAAACATCAAGTCTATGTTAAAGGATCTGAGAAGAGCTGAGATAGAGATGCGATCCATTTAAAACAAATAAGCAAATTGCTTGGCGCCCACCTTCTTTGATAACAAACTTTGCTGACTCAAAGGGATAAGCTGACTGCTTTTACTCCATCACATATTTTCTTTTTTTTAATGGGTCGACCATGATTCACCGACTGATTCCAGGGGAGCTGATAAGTAAAATCAATTATTTGCTGGATAGAAAACACAGATCTTTGTTTTACCAGGCTCGGAGGACAAAATTGCTTATTGCAGAGATCACGACCAACCATGTGCCACCCAATATCAAGCAAGGGAAAACAATCAATACCGTGATGTTCGTCTTGCCGAGACAAGTCAAGGGTTCATCAGGTCCACTTCTGGAAGCGAGATGAAGGTCAGTGGTCTTACACCTGGTGGGTTCAAGTTCCCGCTTCATGATCCTGCTTGATATTGGACCTGGATTGTCTTCCAAAAAAATAATAATATATTGTAATCATCTGCCTACCAGCATGGACCCTCCCTCTGATTGACTCACCTATCCATCCTTGCCTTTCACAAAGAGAACCCAAACATCCTCATCACTGCTTCCTCTCTTTCCATCAGTGCCACTGCTTCTAAACCGTACGCTATCGCCGGTTTCACGACTGTCTTGTACACCTTTCCTTTCATTCTGGCATGAATTAACTTATAGGGGGATCTTTGATATGTACCCCTGTGATAAAGTGGCAACCCCACCTAACTTTCGCCCAGTGACAGTTAGGATGCACGATAAATGGTATATATAATGAATGAATGAATAAATGAGTGTTAAAACTTGAGCAGACATCTCGATCTAAGACCTCCATTTAGCACAGAATACACAGCACCTTATCATGCTCATGCTTATAATCAAATTAATGCCTATCTGGTATATTTTGTGTGTACATTGTTCATTTCTTTATACAGTGACCATCTATGGAGCATATTTCATACACATCTGTATTGACTGCTGCTACAGGCTGTCCAGCAGGCCTCAAGTTACCAATTTCACTTCATTCTCATCCGAATGAATGACAATAATGAATCATTGAGAGAAAATCAAAACATGTTAAGAAAAATGTAACCACATGTGTGTATAATGTATCTGAAACTAAGCATTCAATAGAATATCTCAAAATGCATCAACCTATTTGGTGAAGCTGCCGAATGTTGACAAAAAAGGGGGAATTGAATATTTGAATAACTGGGAGAAGCTTTTTGAAATGCTCCTTCGACTTGCCTCACCCTCGGGCGCTGAAAGAATACGGTCGCTGTCCGTGGTCCTAATTTCTGACTCTTGGAGGGTCTCTCAAGGGAATTCAAGAATCTGACACATTAAAAATGTCTGGTTTAAACGGTACAAAGTGAAACCATCTGTGTCATAACCACTGTTGCCCAGTAACTGTTTTTTTAGTGTTTTTCAGTGCTTCACCTTTCGCAAACTGTTGACCCGTAAGTGTCTGTTTGTTGTTGCTAGCTCTAAAGTCAGGAGAACGAATTAAGCTAACGGTCTCGGTATGTGTTCACTCCCAGTCTGAAAAGCGGAATAATAAATGTAAATGAGATATGGTGGTGTTGTTACAGGAAGAGAAACGGCATTCTGCACATTCCAGTAAACGTTTGGAGGAATTAACCCCCCCCCCCCTTTTTTTTTCCCTTACACACTAGGTGCCGCTGCAGCGAAGTGCCGATGGTTACAACCAGGCGACGCAGTCGATCGTCGATCGTCGCCGGGGGTTAGCTTAGCAGCGGGGACAGCCGAGGCAGCCGAGCCGGGGCAGCACGCAGCGCCGAGCGCGACAACCGTACGAGTTTGTCGCTCATACAAAGCGGGTCTCATGGCTGAGACCGAGGATATCTTTCTCAGGGCAAAACAGCGGACTTTCATCGGACTGAGTGAAGGTAGCCGACCGGCCTTAGCTACTTTAGCACCGGTTAGCCAACTGACGTTCCGGGGTGATGCGTTAGCTCGCTGGCCGGGCAGAGCGGAGCGGGTCGGGCTTTAAGCGGCGACAGGTGCTGGGTCACTTTGTGGAACCGCAGTCACGCACAGGTTTAACAGCTCGGCCCGCTGGCTTTTTATGTCTCTAAACCCGTGGCTTAACGGTACTTTTGTGCTGTGTTTTCTTCTCAAAATTATTACAAGTTTAATAACGTCAGGTTAGGCGTGAGAAGTTGTGAACGGGCTAATAGTGTCAGCGGAAACCTCACAGCAAAGTCGTGATGAAAGTCACGGGTGGAACTGAAACACGTCTCTGTAACGTGGAGAAAGAGTTCTTATCCTTTCTGACTTCCCCCCGGTAAGAAACAAGCATGAAGATAATTTAAAAGTATTTATTTGGGATGTTCAAAACCTCAAAAGTAGACTTCAGCGCTCCACTGTTTTTTACACAACCCTTACTGTCCTGTCTGTTTGTTCACAGGCTGAGACTAGAATAGACAACTGAGGCGATGTGAATTAATTTATTATTGACTGATAAAATAAACCCCTGTGCTTTCTTCTCATGGTGATTAGGTTTGTTTGGAGCCTACTATTTGCCACCTGAGAGATCTTTGCAATTCGTGTTTGAAGCTGGCGTTGGCCCAGTGCTGCCTCCTCTTATCTTCTGCCACTGGAGATTCGAGAACTCTCAGATTCTCGGGTTGTTGTTATTTTTCTTGTCTTTTGCCAAATAGTTCATACTGCAGCGAGAGAGAGAGGGAGAGGGGGAGAGAGAGAGGTTAGGCAAAGTATGCTTGATTCGTCAAAATAAAGTGGACAGGGTTTCTTTTCAAACTCAACGTTTACTTTACTGATTGTGTCAACTTTGGGACAATGACAAAAAGATTGCTTAGTACTCAGTTCTGGCACCAGAATACACCTTTTTGTACGTGCATAGCACTCCATGCCTGTCTGATTTGAGAATTCCAATGTGTAAAGGGAGCAGGTGTTACCTGTTCGTTGCAAGGCACGGATTTCCATAAGAAAGCACCCTGCCATTATTTGCTTAACTGCAGAAATTCGAAGTGTGCTCATTTTGTGTAAAGGTGTGTATTTGAAAACTCTGGCAGATTGCTCATTTGCGCTGCAGATGAGGTTAAGTAAGGGTAACGAGTTAAATTTGCTCATAATCTACAGCCATAAGTTCACATCAAGGCTTGACCCCTTTGTACCGACGGTATTTGACATGATAATAATCATAAACGAAGTTGAAGACAGCGTTTCTCGCTTGTGCTTTCACAAATGTCATTTACACTAAAGGGATCATTGTTAAGCCCGTGCTCGCCTTTTTCCCCAGGAGGAGGACACTCTTAGTCGCTCTTTCTTTCCCTATCGCCTCTCAAGTTTCTCTGGAGGACAGAATTATCATAAACTCATTAGGGAGAGAGATACACGGAGAGCATATAAAGCACAGAGGATCCTGAACGGCTCACAGCCCTTGTCGAGCGTGAGAGAGGGGATCAGTTCAGAATGCAGATGCCGACACTTCACCGACCGAGATCCCTAACTACATTACTGCTTTCTAATCCTTTGGAAACTAAATAAGTAAATCAGGAGAGCAGGTACCTGCTCTCAGCCATTGTGCATTTGTAGGAAATCCTTTTCCGCATCCCTTTTTTGGGGGGCGTTCTGTGTCGGCCTTCATGTCACATGTAGCCATTACCATCAGCACTGCAGGCACGGCAGTGGACTTTTGAATGAATATTGAGAGTAATTAAATTGTCGGGCCATTCCGTTATGTAATATAAAGATTATGTAAAACACTTGCCATTCATTCTGCCCCATGTAGCACAATGTTTGTTAATTATTAAGGATATGTTGCTCAGGGACTAAGAATATACAACTTGTCAGAGGGCTGTCCTTCTTGCCCTGATGCGAATCTTCATTCCCCACTCATAAATCCTGAGGCGCTTTTTACCAATCAAATGTGGATCGTTCTGAAATAAACACTTAAACGGGAAGCTTTCATCGTAAGCCTTTTATTGCCCAATGACTAATGCTGCGATGGCACGTAATCTGTACAAATGCTCCGTTCCTGTGTACCGTGATGTGCAGTGAGTTGTGGAAATAACAGTTTTTTTAAACCATTTGAAATGAGCACGGCAGGTATAAAAGTCATGGCCTCTGTTTATAAAAGGCATATCCTTCAATGTTAAATCGCTGTGGTGGAAAGGGTGTTTGTGCAAATAGCAAAGCAAATGCTAAATCCATATACTGAAATCGCATTTCAGCTCTCATTTATTTTAATATTTAACAACAGACAAAATGTGACAAAAATGCTCGTTTGGCTAAATGTCCTAAGATCTTATTAGAATTTGAAGTTATAATGAGTCACAACTTGACAATGTCTTTTGTCGCAAATGCAGCAGCATACTGTAACACTGCACAGTAATTGGAAATACATGGTCCAAACTTGCTTTGTGATTTTGCTGCTATCATGATAAAGTAGCAAAAATACTGTTCTTTTTTGTTTGTCTTAACAAAGATGTCAAGTGGGAGATGTTCCTTACTCACCCTATTAAATTAACTGCCGTTCCTCATACAGATTTCCCTGAGCTTTCCATTGTTAGTCACAGTGACAGTCTCAATGTTATATTCTAACTCTGGTATCCATAGATATTACCTTTTGTTTATTTTGCTGTTTGCATAGAAAAGCTTGGTTAGGGTCATGAAAATTATTGAAGGTTATAGGCACAAACAGGCTAGGATTTTGCTTTATCCAACCTTTACTAGATAGAACAACCAACTGAATGATCAACGATCAGAAATATTTTATCAGCTCTGCTTTAAAGCCTTGTCTCTTATCACCGGCTTATAGGCGTTGTGTCTTTTTTTTCCCTAGATGTGGAACGAGAGTGGACCGGACCATTTTACTTTATACAGGCTGCGGACCCCCAGCTTGGTTTGATGAAAGCATGGAGGGAGGGTGACTGCGATGGAGGAGGAGACGAATGGGCCGAGGAGGTTGAGCTCACAAAGCTGGCTGTGGAGGCAGTGAACAAGCTCAGACCTAGGCCAAGGTTTATCGTGCTGTGTGGTGACCTGGTCCATGCCATGCCAGGTAAATAGAGCAGATCAGAAAAGGAATCATTTAAAAGCATTAGAAAATGTCGCCTTCATGAACTACTCAATAGGTATTATTGTTTTTTTCCCTCCACCTTTACCATTTTGGTGCTACAGTAAGTCTGCACAAGTCACAGGTAAAACCAGTTATTCTGGCTCCTTCTACAACAGGCTTGGCCAACCTGTAGCTTCGGAGCCACATGCGGCTCTCAAGTTCATGGCGAATTTTGTGTTTGTGTGTTTTTTACTCGTACAATCGCGTGCAGCTCCAGCGTTCTCCGCACACAGCAAAAAAAAACACACACAAACATAAAAATCGTCATGAACGTAGGAGCCGCATGTGGCTTGGAAGCCACAGGTTGGCCAGGCCTGTTATACATCATTTCATATCTGAAATTAACCACCCACCATTAATTACTCTTTAATGCCTCAATTTGATCAATTTCTAAAGTCTGCTAGGGGCCTTCCTCTTTGTACTATGTGGTACTATAATACTGAGACAGATAACTGTGTACAGCCATGGGTGAAAATCTGATGTCGTTGTGAAACTACATTCAATTAACAGAGTCGGGTACTGCGAGAGGTTTGTTTGTTTTTTTGTTTTACCTCAAGATTTGAAATTTATGGCTAGCAGGTGAAATAATTAATGATTTCCACTACTTGTTTTTTGAGAAAGCCTTTCATGATGTAGGGCAAATAGCTCTCAACAGGTATTCAGGGGAAGCATCAAGTAGTTGCATAATGGTGAAATTCATGAATAAATATGACGGGACCACACGAATGCTTTAATATCTCCAGGTGGAGTGTAAAAGCAAGATGACAAGCCATAGCAGCAATAAAAGGGTGGACCAACAGTTGCATGAACATTTTTTTAATTGAAAATTTTGGAAATGTATTCACCACTTAAAAATTCACCTGGAGCTAAACAATTTAACAACACAAACACAACCTTTAATTAATTTCGGATAAAGTGAGACATCCTCTCCGGTGGACAGGTAACGTTTGTCAAAGAGAAGAGTCATTCAATTTTTTTTTTCTTTCAACCTCACTGAAATCCATGTAGTGGCACAAAAGTCACATCAGATATCAATGTTCTCCTGTTGATTTTATTCTTTCAAACTGAGTTATGAAGTTCATTCAAGCAGACTGCAGTTTCAGACATTTCTAAAACCCTCAGGCTGATGTTGTCATGTGAATCAAGGGGTTTGAGTGAGTACATAAAGTGCCTTTACAGATATTATAAACATGAACGATGCACTCTGTATCATGATACTATTTTTATATTATATTGGCTAGCGGTTGAATGACATGATGTGAACTCAAAAGATGCCAGTCACATGAAATGTAACTCTGCACAGCCTCCTCTGTCAGACCAAATGCTCCGGCGCAGGTCCCCTGAGCATTATGTCAAGGCATCTGGTACCACTGGCGGGCTCATAAAATGCTACACTTATTTCAACGTGTTTGAAATGACTCTCCCAAATTACAGATAACAGTACTCTATTTAGGAACAGCTGTGGTTTCACGCGTCTATACGCCATATCCCCAATCAAGTTGTTTTATGCCTTGTTTGCATCCAGGCTCATGTGGTGACAGATCTTGCAACTTTTAGAAGATTCATTTTTCTCACCAATGCGCTCTGTTTAGACCAGATTTGTTTGGAAAAATCGGAAATGATCAATAGCCACAGCACTCGTCTCCCACAAAAAAAGTAGGTTGTTCTGTTTATCCCCCTCTCAGAGCAGTGGAGGTAGTAAGCAAACGTTGTTTGATACTGATCAGTTCACCAAATGTGTGTTAAACACTTAACAGACTCAAGGGATTTAATTCAGCACAGCTAAAAACCCTTAATTTTATTTTGTTGAAAAGTATTTCAATAACGTTTTAAGCCAAAGTCAGATGAGCACTGTGTTCTGGCCCTCTTCAGCTTTTTTGAGAATGATATATGTTTGGTATACATTATGTATAGTCCATTAATTGGATGAGCTCCAGAATCGTCCCGCTCTAATAAATGGACTTTGTGAAGAGCAGGTGCTGTGGGACATCTCAGTTATACATTATTCCTTGTTGAAGAAAGGAAGGAGGATTGAACATTACCCTCTTCTGTGTCTCAGCCGGAGACCTTAAACACTCATACTGCCTTGTGACAACATCTGATGTTCTTCAATGAAAAAGCGTGGCTCTCTTGTTGACCTCAGAGAACTTCAGTTTCTCCGCTGAAGATGATTTTTCTTTCATTTATCAGGCCAGCAGGACTTAAAAAGCAAGTATTAATTTCATGAATCTATAAAACAGTAATGGTTCTGTCTTTGATTATACCATCTTGTTCCCTACCTTTTTGTTAACGCGAGACTTCTCACTACAACATGACACATATATCAGTCACAAACATCTGGATTCCCTCTGGCTATGCCAAGCTCAGCAAAGCTTTAGCTCCGGGACTTGCTTGGTAGATGAATACTTGTGTTAGGTGGAGAACATGAGGCCTTTTTTCAATCATCTCTAACAAGAGCGTGCATTGTTTGCACTCTATCTTTAACCAAACTCCTGTTTGGATTTTATCTTCAGCTGGAACATGTTAGCTGACTCCTATTGTTTCGGTGGCCGCTGGTTTCTCAGTTCACCAGATGCCTCTTCTCTTGAGCAAGACAAATAGATTTTCAGAAGAAACAGGAGTTTGTTCGTTGATTACCTCCAGAACTGGCTGGTTGAGTAAACCAACATTACATCGCTGACCTAACCCTGATTAAAAGGCTTACTTGTTTTAACTTGATTTGTGTTTCACCTCCTGCTACTTGATGAGTAACCAAGGTATAATGATTGAAAGCATCCTGTAAAGCAAATATTAACTCAAATATTAAAATAAAAATGATAAAAACACTGCCATCTGTGATGCATCTTATCATCTGTGTTGTAATATTAAATACATCACAGGATTCTTCATGTAGCCTCCTAAGCAGGTTGTTGAATAGAGCATGTTTCTTGGGGGAAATTCTGACCTTTTCTATCCATTGACAGTGTCGGCGTGTTTTGCTGTGAAAGGCCTGTGACTGTGTGGTTCGTCAAGCATCGGCAACAAGTGGTTTCATTCATTCATTATCTGAGCATGTTTTTCTGATGTCCACCTACCTGATTTGATAACTGGGTAAAAGGCAGGCAGAGCATACTTCTAAGTTAATTTCAGCAAAAAGGGCCGCGGGCCGCCAACTAAAGCAGACCATCCTTTGCATGACAATTAGAAAGCGAGCATGCGGTGCCAGCCCTGGCAGCTGGCCTCAAGGAATGGACCAGGACAAAGAGAGAGGAGTCGGCAAGCAGAGCCATCTCTCATTTCTTCTTTTAGCGACTCTCTGGTTGAATCCTGTTGAGCATAAAGGGGGAGTGACCTTACAGTTTAGGCAAGTTATTAAGGAGATATTTTTCTCTTTCATACAGTACAGTCTGTCATTTGTTATTTATATGCAGTGCTTATTTGGTCCAGCTTAGTCACACTGCAATTTGTGCCTTACTTTTTTTGGTTTTGATTTTGAAGTGAATGACATGTAAACCGGCATCACACTATCGCTGCCCTTTTTTTTTTTTTATTTTTACAACATCACAGAGTACTTCGTGAGAGTTATCTATTGAACAAGCCATACTCAAGTTAAGGAAATAGTTTCACAAAAAAGACCAAATTCCAGTGGAGACAAAAACGCATAAGATTCAAAATCTAATCTCTAAATAATGCCCATGTAACATTCTACTACTGATATATGAAATATTCGACTAATTACCCAATTTTGGCTCTCTTTACTGACAGGCAAACATTCAGTGGAAGTTAATAGGTGCCGACCGGTGTGTTTTAAGGGTTGACTACAAGTGAAAGAGATGTCTCATGAAGTGCATTGTGTTGCCTGTGGGGATTGTAGTGCGGCGTGCCACGGGCCAGAATTATCAAATATATAAATCATCCAGTGGCCTGGATTCTTCCTCCGCACAGGCCGTATCTGGCCCATGGGCCTTGGTCTACATATGTTTTAGACCAAATGTTGCCGCCATCCATTTTCTGCATCTGTTCACTGTCTGCTTTGGATCAGTCACATTTATTGGTCAGGGCAAGATATATTTCAAACACACACACACACAATAGGTAATGTAACCACAGGGTTTCAACTGCCGTGGCCTTAGGGACCTTTAAGCGTTACGGCGTCAGCCTGGGTTACCGTCAGCCCCGGCCGAGCAGGTTGTGTGAGGCCATTCTCATTACTCGCCATGTCTGTCACTTGTCTGGCAACTGGGCTGGATGCTTGGGGGTGGGAGAGATACTATAGCATGAGCTGCTCCTTCCGCCAAGCGGCTGACATTTTCCCTTAAACTGTTTATTTACAATACTGAATGAATGGATGATGGCTGGGGGAAGCTGGCTGTCAACTGGCATTGTCAACACTGCTGCCTGTTGGCGACAGCAAATTGGCAACTGTATTTCTGCTCCCAGAAATTCTGCTCTATCCTTCATATGTTTTGCCCTCACATTTCCTGTTTTGGCCCTTTTATTTAGAAAAATGTTTTGTGCCTCATATGTTAATTTAACATTTTTGACTTGCTGACACTAACACAGTAATACCTCCAATTATCTGTCAGACAGCTATCGGATGGCAAGCCAGAAAAGAAGTATGAATTACCTATTGGTCTCGGATGAAATTGTTAAAAAGAATACAGTCTTTTCAGCTTTTTTCACATCACCCCTAATTTTAATTGAATAGAAAAAATAATCTAGCAGTATATAGATAAAGGGACAAAGAAATAACATCAAACAAACTTTAAAAAAAGCATACAAGAAAGAACTATTCAGATTACTTGTGTATTAATAGTTAGGCCTGTAAGTATTTATGCATTTGGACAAATAAATTCAGTTCTGAACTAAAGAAGCCTCGGGGATGAGAGATGAAGCGTTTTCAAGGAGAAAACTCAAGTCCAGCTGCCACAATGAGATTGCTTTGGTTCTCTCGACAGTGAAAACACACATATTTGACAGCAGGAAATTTAGTTTAATCAAGGCTCTTCAAAACTGCTGTATGTTCACGTTAATGACACCAGTTAAAAATCCTCTGAAATAATATAATCAATTATTATTGCCCAACACTAGTGTGTACCTCTTCTTTTCTCTTTGACACCAGGAAAACAAAAGATGGAATAATGGCATTTATGTATGAATGCAGGTGAGTGTTGGCACAGTATTGACGCTCCAACTTCATAGTTTTCTTTCAGAAATTTCGTTTTCCAGATTGCATTTAAGTTCTTTCACTGATTCACACAAGTTATAGAGACCGCGCCCCCTTCTAAAAGAATGTCGAGTAAGTCACGCTTTCAAAGGAGATGCCGGCCGGCGTTTGCTCCTTCGACATCCTGTCATCCAGACCTTTACTGACATAGTCCCTTGATCCAAATTCCCCAAGATCTCTTCTCCAATCCAACTGAACTCCCAAGAGAGCCTTTCTCATCTCAAGGACTTTCAGTCTTGCTTCTTCTTTTTTTTTTTCTTCTCCCGCACTCACTTTCAGCCCCTGGTGTCTTCCTCTCACTTATTTCAAAGCTGACAAATGAAGAGGATAAAGAGCGGGGGTTGGGGGCAGCAGTGCGGGTTGGGGGGTGGGGGTAGATGGGGGAGAGAGAGATAGAGAGATGATTAAATTAGAGAAACACGCTGGACGCAACACTCTCCTAATGAGCACTACAAAGGAATCAAGCAGTGTCTCTGGGGGTGTGAGCATGTTGTGCATGATACAGCAGGGAGGGGTGTGTGTCTGTGAGTGTATGCATGCATGAAACTCTCTGAGGTGAAGTAGAGGTAACCTTGGGACTGTCCCCTCACTGTAATTGAGGAAAACCTGTTTAATTGTTGTTCGAGGTTTGTTAAAATGTGACTCGGTGGGCCTCTGATGGAGACGCTGACTGAGGAGAATTTGTTTTTGGAAGGCGCGGAAATATTTTGCGTGCTTTTGAGAGAAGTTTGTTGCACAGAGGAAATTGTGTTTTTCTAATGGGATAGTCCAGTGGCCTGTTGGCACTAATAGGTTCCTGAGGGGCTTTTGGTCTGTTGAACAGGTGGTTTGATACATTGCCTTTACTATCTTTCCACTGATGATGCTTTTATTATGTGCACAATAAGGAAATGTCTTGTGTCTTTCACAAACTTGTACTCTTAATAAAACTCCTAAATGACTGCATGACCTTAAATGACATTGCAGTACAAGCACCAAGCAAACACAGTAGAGACTTAAAATGCGAATGAAGAAATATATATAAATGACTATTTTTGACTAATGAAGCATTTTAGTTGCTATAAGTGCTGACAGTGTGGTGCAGTTTGCATCTCAAACTGCACCACACATTGTCGAGTGGCTGAGGAGACATAGAGGTCCACGTGGGACCGCTGTTTTAGAGCCCAAAACATTGAATGTTCATTCCAACGCAGAGGACACGTGGAAGTATGAAGGGAGTGACGTTCAGGAAAATTCAAAATGTACAGATCTATTTTCACGCGTTTGTCAAGCATAAATTAGCTCATGCACAGTCTTGCAGTAAAAAGCCTGAGGTCTCCTGTCAAGGTAAGAGAATTGCAATATTGCAGTCCAATTCTGTCGGCAAGGGGTTTCACGCTGACCTCCACTAAGACTGGAGTGAAGCACTTCGTTCTGATTTCTGTATACTTCACTCAGTAAATACTGAATTATGCATTTTTTGAAAATGGTAATCAGGGCGAGGATATGAATGCGTACTTTTTTGAGGAAAAAAATCTTTGTGTTGGGGTAAGATTCATCAGTCATCTTCCTGCACGACGCTGCCTCACATTAGAAGGTGTTCTCTCTGGATAATCGTTAAACCTTGAACCAAAACGATGCCGTTGGTAGTCTTTATCCTGATATGGCTGTGATAAATATCTGCTGAATATGGAATTCAACTTATTTGTTTGTTTGTTTAAAACAAACAAGGAGGTGCTTCTCTATGGATGACTTTGGTGTCTCAGCAGGCTCTCTACCGTCGCTACATTCCTCTTTTGGGATCATTGTTATCTGACTCAAGAGAGAGGCTGCTGCACACTCGCTCGTATTAAGAAGTATTGCCATATCCTCTTTCCTTGGTTACCATGGGGATCTTATCTGGATGGCGCCTGCCTCCCCTAGGAAACACAAGCAGCCTAAAATTTGATGTTGTCCCCACTATGACCTCAGGGCCTAATCCAGTAGGTGACATATTAGAGTAACATGTTAGAATCGGAAAATTCCTCCACGCTTTGGACCTTGATTTAACCTCCATGTGTTTTTCTTTCATTATTTTTGAGCTATATCGCAAAATATCTAAATGTATCCACTATTCATTCTCGCATCCCACCTTTTGCCAAGCAAGAGAACATTTGCATAAGGCTTTGTGGAAGCAGACCCAGTGATAAATGCAATCAAAGCAGTATAAATCAAAACTTACAGTCAATGAAAATGAGGGACTTGCCAGACTGTGCTCACAGCAACTCTGGCAATTCCATTTAAGTAGAAGACCTGCCACCTAAAAATGGTCCAAGATATCTTTTCAGATGCATTGGGTTATCTTAGCAGAATACATACAGATGGTTGATGGAAAAAGCCATTTTTAGACTAACTTGTCACGCAGTTGACTTGTTGCTGACACATTTTCAGTATCAGGGCCAAAAATGGGAACTGTTTTCACATGAGATATCTTAGCAGACATCTGGTTTCTTGAAAAGCTCTAGAGAGGCAGACGGAATGGCTACCACGCTAGAATTGATCCCATACAAGACATTCTTTTATGCTAACCAGTGGCATGGCATCAACATTGAGTAATTTCTGGCTCGATCGTTCAAACTTTGCGCGCGAGGGGGTGAACTCCTTGCATAAGAGTGTGGGCAGTGAACAGAAGAAATGTTTGTTGAGCAATAAGTAAGCAAAATGGCCTCATGGTGGAGGTCATTCAGGAACCTTACGAGTATCAGGTTAACTATTAACCTTTCCTCTTTGAATAATAGCAAAATTACCAAGTATGGCTGTAATTGGTCACCGGAGGTGTCAAAACCCTCCTCTCCAACCATCCATGAAGTTACATTTCACATAAAATTGCTTTCATGGCAATACATGGCAATTGTTCATGGTATAAAATTTGTTTTATAGTCTATTCTCAGCATCAGGAGAGCGCTATCTCCAAAGGGTCTGGAGTGGATGGAGACTGAGTGGCTGCTTGTGATGTACCGTTTTTGTCCTCATCATTCATTAAGACACAACTGCCAAAAAATAGAGGATTTCTGGTGATTTCAGCAAAAAGGTCAGTTTTTAAATCTGCCGTCTGAATCCTATGTCATGCTAATAAACTCTGAGTACGTCATAAATTCTGAGTAAGCGAGAACCTGCAGCTGCCGTAAATCTGAAGGGAGCTGTCATTCTGACTTACGGACATTTAAATATTTTTCATAAGATATTAATTTTGTAAAAATGCGAGCCTTTAGCAAAGTATTTGACATTTTAGATGTCCACATTACACTAATCTTATATCCACTGAATAAGTAGAAGTATATAATTGTCTTGGTTTCCAGCAAACTAGATCAAGTTTAATTTATAAAGGTTAATTTCTCTCATTCGGGATGACCACGGAGATTTTGTTTATTTGACATATAATTTATCTTCCTCACCGAAATTGCCATGAAGGCCATTCCAGGTTGATAGATAACAATAAAACTTTAATAGATTGTCAGATTTCTATTACTGTTGTTGAACATATCAGGATTTGTTTTTTTACTTAACTTTCCAGAGGGCTCCTTTCACTCTGTATTTGAGGCATTTGAAATAAAACTGGCCCATTTGATTTGTTGATATTGGAGTTTGTAGTTCCTCTGCAGAAAAATCCCTTGAACCTTAATAGAGTGTTCTTTGCTTTGTCTGTTGTGCTTTTTTTTGTTTGTTTATTTGTTTTTTTTATATTGCCTGCTGTCTTTGGACATATTCTGTGTCTGTGTTGTAAACTTTTGAAGATAAGACATCTCAGCCATGAAAATAACTCAGGGCTTTAATAAATGAGCCAAGCAGGAACAGTTAGGAGATTTTCAAACTCTCAGATATCTGCACATTTCAAGGTAAGACTGATAAATGAGGACCCCCGTGTTGCTTTTAAATTGTCACCTCCTCGTACCTTACAATACCATTTGTGTAAATGCGTTCGTCCGCACAATTTCTCCCACTCCCCATTAATCTGCAGTGGGGCATTTCAAATGTGGATTGATGGAGCTCTGAATGTGGAGGAATGAATCACAGCTCTGACATGTTGGTAGATGACTGTCGTTGAGGGCAGACAGCTTGAGGAGTGAGGAAACAGAAGGCTGCACAGCTTCCCAGCCAGCACATGGTATATGCCTTTCAATGCTGTTTACCACATCCATTCCTCCACAGAAGTTGAGGGTGGCTTGCTGTTCCGGTTGAACCTAACCCTGCTTCACACTCACTTAATGGCTTCGGTGGTGTCAAACATTTTTTTTTTCCCCCCTTGTTTTTAGCCGCCGGGTTGTTAGCACTGAGCAGCTGTCAAGGTCATATGCCTTGCTTAAGGGTACTGAAGGCAGTTGGGAGAAAAATAAAATAATGCAAGAATGGGAATAGAAATAGCTGATGGAAACAGCTGACAGTATGACTCTGTATTTGCTGCAAACAGTTAGACTCCTCTGTGCTGTCCTGTGTGATGGACTCTTCGGTTGACAATCTTGTCAGCCCCCGGGCAAGTGAGCCGCTCCAATGTGCTGGGAGGTTGATCTATTGTCACTACGCCGTTTAGTTTTCTAACATACTAACAGGGTAGACAATTACCAAAGGCTTTTAATTCACGTTATTTTTTTGGTAAAAATGTTGTAAGATGGAGTAAAGTGGTGTTTTATTGTACAGTAAATGGGTCCACTCTGGATAATATTCGTAATTACTTCACAACGCATTTCAACCCCCTGAATCAAAGTGTTGGTGTTTTCAAATTGGCTGTGAATATCACAAGTTGCTCCAGTTTATTGCGAATATCATGTGCAAAACCTGCCTCAGCAAATTATGTTTTTTTTTTTCATTGCAGCTTTATTAGTGTCCAAACCTTTGTGGGTATTTAAGCTTGACAGTGGTCAAATATTGTTATTGTAATCATGTTATGAGTCCATATTATGGTGGCTGCTGCAGCTGTCATAGTTACCAAGATCCTTTTTTCATTATGGCATCATACTCAGAGTGCCAAAAACACACAACATGTCAAAGATCTACCAAGGCTACTTTGTGTCTTATGGTTGTTATACCCATGGAATAACAATAAATGTATTTATTTTAGACTACAGATAAATAAAAGACTTGTACATGACCCAAAATATCATAAAATATTTTTGGGAATATACGATATACACAGAATATTCCAAGGTCCTGTTTTGTCTGCTCAACAGTCCAAATGATACCCACTTAATTTAATGGCCTATCAAATGTAGAATGTTTAATATTTACATTTAAGGGGTTAAATATAACATTTTTCTCGTCAAAAAAAAAACTTGAATAATTTTCATGGTTTCTCACGTGTTGAACTTTTAACAACTTGTTCAAGGCCAGTTTGTACATTTTATTCATACTTTGCATGATGTGCTCATTTAATTACTTATAAGTATCTGGTATTTCCCATGGGATCATTTTTAGCATAACCAGAAACATGTTTATCTCTGTCTTTGGACTTTAGGGTCCTGCTTTGTCTGAACAACAGTCCAAATAACACCTACTTAATTTATTGGCCTATCAAATGTGGAATGTATGTAATACTTGCATTTAAATGATTAACTCTAACATTTTTCTTGTCAAAAAAACATTTCACACAGATCAATTTTAGCATCACCAGAAACACATTTATCTCTTCTTTGGACTCAAGTGTCCTGTGATGTGTAGAAAATTCAAGGTCTGAGAGGTCACAAGATGATGGGGGAGAGGCTGATGATAGCCTGTTATTTTATCTAGATGTGTCAAGTTCTGCCTCTCCACGGCCCTGGTCATGCAAGATCCCCTGTCTTGAGAAAATAAGGCTCTTCCTCAATAAGTCTTATCCAAACATCCAAGGAAACACTTTGAAAGTAGGTCAGTAAAATAATTACTCCGATAGTAAAAAGGAATAGAAATAAGAAAGGAGGATGGTGGGGCGGATGGGGACCGGAGGGGTCAGAGCAGGGCCGATAGTCTTGTTCGCCAAACATTCTGAATTATAAATAGAAATGATTATATCTCCTTTTTCTGGCCTTTTCCCATAACGACTTGAGTAATGTAGTTTAAACATTCTTCCTCTTTTTGTACACGTCTCCCGCACCGCGCACGTCAGGTTTCTAAAGAGTAACGTGGCAGATTTTAACAGAATAAATCGAATGCATTCCAAATAAGTAGGTGAATAAATAGCTTCATGGAAATCAGGGCTGGAACCATGACAAGTGCAAAGAGCTGTTGTCAACTCTCTTTTACCAGAGAGGCTGGCTTTGCCGGGTGGACCACAGACGCCTCGACCACATCATGTCGGTAACCATGGTGATAAACAAGGAGCAGTTCCTTGCATTGATCATTCCCTGAGCTGTCATTATCATCATCCAAATAAATCCTTGCTTTGGGCTACTATCACTTCTACCTTTTCCAGTCTGTGCTGACAATGTTCATCAAAATTCATAATACTTTACTGTCCTTCTCCGTTTTGTTTATTTTATTGCATCAGGGCATCCAGGACTTGATTCACTACTCCATGGTGTTTTGCGATTTATCACACGTCGGTCTGTACCTCACTCTGTCACGAGTCCTCTTTATTCCTCCCCAGATACGCCTTTTAGAGAAGGCCAGGAGAGAGACCTGAAGGCTGCTCTAACAGGGACGGACCCATCCATCCCGCTGGTGTTTGTTAGCGGCAACCATGACCTGGGAAACACACCTACCCCCAGAACAGTGGAGCAGTACTGTAGTGCGTGGGGGGATGACTATTTCAGCTTCTGGGTAAGGAGTTACCTCAGCCATTTGTTGCAAATAGCATATTCAGACTGTGTTGTGAAGTATAAAACAGAATACTTTTGTTTTTTTTCTGTCCTAGTCACAAGTTAACAGACAAAAAGAACCCTATACCATTGCATAGGACCCTTTGAATCAATGCATTTCAGATATCAGTCTTTTTTGGACCGTAACACGACCTTACATTCGAATGCACTCATTGTAACAATTGGGGCTTTTCAGATAGGAACAAAACCTGCCACGGGATATATAAAGCCAGGTATTTACAGCGTCTGAATATTCTGCCCTTGTCTGTGTGGGTTTCATGCAGCAGGTTAATTGGAAAAATTGGGGAAATTGCCCAGATGTGTGAAGGAGAGCGTGAACGGTTGTCTTCCTGTAAATGTGGTCCTGCAATTGAAATGAACAGGGTGTGTCCCTCCGCTCGCTCCAGCATCCCCCGCGACCCTGAGTAGGATATGCAATGGATGGTATTTACAGGTCTGTTGTCATAAATCCATGTAGGAGCAAGAGCCGGCACAAATATCCCCTCAGAAATAGAAATTTAGAGTTTGGTTTGCTGAAGTTGTACTTCTGTCGAGGTGCCATGAATTGATAAATGTATTGGACCCCGTGTTAATATGCAAATTAGATATTACCAGACAGGTAGTAATCTGGGCTCTCCTGTAATTATTCTAAACCTAAGCAGAATTTTTGCTTTATTAGAGAATGTGCTGCTGAATATTTTGATATTCCTTTCTTACAAATAAAGCCTTCTTTTATAGTTAGCTGTAGCACAGCAGTGCCCAGTGGGTGTGTGTAAGCCATTAAGAGGGTTCCTAAATATTCTTTCTTTTTCGGCATTTAGCTACAGCTGCCTTTCCGACCAATTTTTGGGAAATCCGAATCAGATATGACACTTAATTGGAACCACACGCATTGACCATTAGGTGTAGCATTCCCCCAGTAAAATGATGAATAATACTGTGCAGTTGAATCATAGGTGCTTGCACAGGGGGAAAATAGCAGTGCAATTCAAATGCAGTAATGATAAAGAAATGCACTGTTGCTTTTATTGTCGGAGGATGTGTTCGAGGTGCTGTGACTAATGTCTGCCACATATCTCTGGTTTATTTTGCCTCGGCGTCTCAGGTGGGTGGCGTCCTTTGCCTGGTTCTGAACTCGCAGTTGTTCTATGATGCCTCAGCCACCCCTCAGCTGAAGGAGGCCCAGGAGACGTGGCTGGAAGCACAGCTGAGCAGAGCGTCGTCTTCCTCGAAAACGGTAAGGTGGCATCAGGGCTGTGTTCTCCTTTGAAAATACTCGGCCGAGTTAACTTTCCCTCCTCCTATGTCGGTATTACTCAGTGATCATTAAAAATAAAAAGTGCAATGATTTAAGTCAATGAGGTTTCTTTTTTTTTCCTCTGTTCAGGAACCCAAGCACATCGTGGTATTTCAACACATCCCTTTGTACCTCAAAAACCCAGATGAAGAGGACGACTACTTTAATCTGCAGAGAGCTGTCAGACAAGCCTTATTGGACAGATTCAAGAAAGCCGGTAAAACAACTCATACTTTTTTCCCTTCTCGATACTACGTCTTCCTTCGTATGAACCACGGGGCGGTGTTTTGCTTAAGGGAACATCTCTTTGAAATATCCATTCTCTCACTGCCTGGCTGCAATGTGTTTACTTCAGCGTTAGAAGCTAGAAAAGAGATAAGCTGAGTTTTTATTGTTTAGAAAGTTGGGCAGTCATCTAATCCAGCATCCTAAAATATCCTTACTGTTTTCGGTGATGATGGATTTAGGTTGCTGTGAAGTGGTCTTAAGTATCTTGTCTTAATACTTCTTAGCTAATCTTCTTGCCAGACCTGCTCATTTCCATCATATCTAACTCAAGCATGCTTTAGATCCCAGCCCAGAGGATTGATATGCCATTAGCCAAAACCGCAAGAAGAGATTATTGTGCGCGCGCACACACACACACACACACACACACACACACACACACACACACACACACATAGGATAGACATAATTGAATTAATTCATGCATTGACTTCCTATATGCAGAATAATTCCATAAATAAAATTTTGGGGGAGCCTGATAAAGGCTAACAGGTACAGGAACACTCACAAGGACAGTAAGTCTGTTATGACAGCTACAAGAGACACACACTCACACACATAAACCATGTTGCTGGAGTGACGGGGCCTCTCATGCAGACACGTGCCGGGCTTTTCAATCATTCATCAAGGTGACTTGCAGGGGATGGTATTAATTTAATTATCCAGTCATTATGACCGCATGTATTTAACCATGTCAGCCCGTTTTGGTCTGATGACCCGCCAGCCCCCGCCCCCTTTCTCATAATTGATTCCTCCTTCAAGTGAACACTAGTAAAAGATTTAAAGGGCAATCCATACACACTTTTTATATGCGAGAACACAAAGTACTCATGTATGTGCGGTGCTATGCGGAACATGCTTGGTGCCATTGTAATTACTCGTTCACACGTTGTGCCACAATTTCCAATTCAGACCCCTTAAAGGGCATGTTCTGTACGAACTACATACATTCATACTTGCACATGGCTGTAAATTATTGATGGCAGACTTGCAGCTGCCGTCTTGAAAGCACTGTAAGGGACATGACTTTTCCTTGTTTGCATGCTTATACATATACATTTATGTGATTGAAGAACAGTCCAGGATATTTTTGATCCAGCCAGAGAGGGTACGTGATTGTGGGTACTGTGTTTCATCTACAGGTACATACTGTCGTAACTTACCCATCTGGCAGCTGTACATGTGGTTCAACAGATATCCGGGACAGAATGCCAAACGCTGTTAAATCGCCTAAAAGTATATTATACTGATAAATCCAAAATGATTATACTTGGAAAGAAACAAACAGTTACATAAATAGATTGAAAACAGTTGTTGAATAATACAGCTCGTGTGTGAATTCTTTCTGATCTCTCCCGTACCCTTTCATACTCCGTCTGCTGGCTCCATTATCCGATGCGGTACTCTGAGCATCTCGGTGACGGATACAGTTAGTCTGCGCTCCGAATCCACCGGAGTCTGTCCTGGGGGCACGCTCGTAACAGAGACCGAGTGCGATCATCACCAGCCAGTGTCACTTTATGATAGAGCAGCTACTAACATTCATACCAGATACACTGCCATTTGCAAGGTCACAGCCAGGGCAGGAAGACATGTTTACCAATCAACATACACTCTCATAGGTTTGGTTTTTATCGAAATATGTCCGTATTAGCCAGAAAAACACTTTACACTTTTGACATCCCTCAGTCCATGTTTGTTCTGACAGGAGTTTACATGTAGGCATCACTGCTCACCAGAGGATGTGGAATTCACCCAAGTTGTTCATGTGTTCTGCGAGTCCCCTGAAAATTTTTGTACACAGGAACCGTGTATGTAGAAATTACTTTCAATTTCCACAAGATTAGTTGCAGCCTCCCTGAGATTTTTTTTCTTTAGACTTGCACGACAGATAACTGAGGTGCATTGTCACACAGATCCAAACAAAGCCAGTTTTACATTACTGATTTTACAAGGATTTGAAAAATTTGATTACAGTATTCAGAATTTTCTGAAGATTTTCATCATTTGGCATTGAAGTGCTCTTGAAAAGTGCCTATTCTATGTGTTCCACCCTTGTCACCTAAAGACCGGTTAGTTGTGTCAGGATTGATCTTCAGTAAGACACATTCCACTAAAGAAAATAAAAACCATATTGAAAAGAATCCCACCAATCCACTTCTTTTACTTTCTCTCTTTTTTTTTTCCTTCTTTATGTCATTTATAGACTTGCTTATATGAAGTCGGAGCTCCCTGCAAGGCACGCAATGCATTGAAAACATCATTTTAAAAGGGCCCGAGGCCTTCTTTTTAGTGAAGCCAGCAATCACACAGAGAGAAGTAAAAAGTAGTAATATGATACACACTAGATCCGAGCCAGGAAGAAGGGTGCTGTTCGTCTTTTTGTCTGTCTGATGAGATGCGGATTTCTCTCATCCGTGGTAAATCATGTCTCCCCTGGACATATATTAGCTATGGTAATTTTTTTCCCCTCTTTGCATTGAGTTATTCGCGCATCATCTCCCCTCCCTGTTGGTCTGTCCCTTCTGCTGCACCCTGTGATCCCAAGCCTCCAGATGTGCTCTTGTACTCTGGTGATCATTACTGTCATTACAGTAAAGGGCAGCATCATTAACCTCAACATACTCACGCATGCGGTCACGCATACACATACACCGAGGAATTATGAATCATGAATGCAATTTTTCCTTCTTTTTTTTTTTGCTGAGATTTCCAATAAGTAAGCAGTTGGCAGGGGAAAGTCTCCTTGTTTACACAGCCAGCTCTCGTTAATTTTTGCCTGGAAGACAAATGTTGTTATATACCAAGTGTATGAACAATCCATGTACTACAGTGGAGAAAAGATTGTGCTTTGCAATCCCTTAATGGAGTTCTGGAAAGCTCTTTATGATACATTAAAACTCTTTGTGAAGCAATAGCAAATGGAGGTTATCCAAACTCGGGGATATTCTTCCTTCTTGGCTGCTCTGAAATTGTTATTGGTTTCATATTTGAACAAAACAAGCAAACAGCAAGCCTGGCAAAGGTAGAGCTGGATCCCTCCCCCCCGCCCCCCGATTTGTTTTCCAACAGTTCTCTTGAAAGAAGCTGTTTTGGCTTTTCTAACAGCCCCAGACATACAAAACAAAACAAACAAAAAAAAAAAGAACACATATAAACCAGTATTGACGCATTACGGTTTAAACGTGTATAATCTACAAAGGCCATGTCTACATTTTTTCAAAATTTTGCCTAACATAGAAAAATGAAAAAGGGAAGATTAAAAAGTCTACGACACGAAGTTTGTCTTACTTTTTTGTACTATTATACAATTAAACATTTTTATTATAACATTCTTTTTTTTTATTATTATTTATCATTTGTCATGATCATCCTGTTCTTTTGTGTGATGCCTCTCCAATAAGTGTCCCTATTTTAACTATGGTAAAACCGCACTTTCTGCTGTTTTCATTGTAAACGTGCAAGGAAATTGCCAGCAGTGTCAAAGGGAATGTCCACTCATTGCTAAAGATGTGCCTAGAAATCAAGCTTGCTCATGTTTGTGCATACAATTTCCTGAGAGAGCCATGCATATGCTAATTTTTATAGATTTGAAAAAAAAAAAAAGTGTTTATGTGCATGCACAGTTGCAACCATTAATCCACAAAACTTCTTGTGCGTCTGGTCTCGGAGGGGTCTTTCAGCTTTGGTTGACTCACAGCAGCCGAGTGTATGGCTCAGCATGTGTGGGGTTTTTGTTGCCACTGCTGGAGTGTCTGCGGTCCCACACCAGTCCAATAATGTGCGTGATGGAAGTCAAGAATATAGTCCCATGCAGACAAAGAAATACATTTAATTGATTTATTCTCACTGATGTTTTTTTCATTCTTCTACCTGTTTCTGTTAATAGGATCTGCGCGCTGGTGGATGTTGTAGATGAGTAATTGCTTGTGCATTTCTTTCAAGTGTCAGACATATTTGTATGATTGTGTGCAGTTGTCAATGCATTTTGCATATAAATCACTTTGCAGTGGTGCATTTTTTCTATGCATGATATATTTCACTGTAAGTATCTATATTTTATCTCAGCGGCACAGCTGTACATGAGAAAGGTGCAACACCAATTAGTCTTCCTCTTGCTCATCAGAGCGCACATTCTCACCCTGGGAACTGTTGACTGCGTTCCAGCTCATATTAATGATACGCTGTCTCTGAGTGATGACCCCCGTCTCGGGCAAGTGAAGTATCATACAGTTACTATTTAATTGCATAAGCAATTACCGTTGTTTCTGATGAAGTGGGAATTTCTTGAATTTTTTTAACATTAATTTCGCATTTGCGTCGTGTAAGTGCGGAGAGTTATTCTGACGTTTCAATTGGTCTGTTGCTTTGCCAGCTATCCTGACGGAAAGACAGCCTTAGGTGGAGTTTCTGTCCGATTACGAAAGCATCCTAGAGGGAGCTGCACATTCTGACTATTAGTATTTCTGCGCTGCATCACTGTCAT
This sequence comes from Fistularia commersonii, assembly GCF_037954325.1. NCBI lineage: Eukaryota > Metazoa > Chordata > Actinopteri > Syngnathiformes > Fistulariidae > Fistularia > Fistularia commersonii. The sequence continues at coordinate 6,649,391 of NC_141316.1, forward strand.
CCCCGTAATCATAGTAAATAATGCTCCCTGGCTCTAATGTTGCAACGTGTCAGCTTCTTTCTTTAATGAGTGCTATTCAGCAGCCAGTTACTGAAAACAGAGAGAGAAAAATATGTAGGTTACATTCACGGTGACGATGAATTTTTAAGAAACAGGTTTTTTTTTTTTTACACACATTCAGAATGTTTTCAGTGAAATTGAATCCCACAGCTAGGAACCAGAGTCTCCCCATCCAAAAGACGAGGGTAGAAGCAGAATTACTAGCAATGCGCTCAGACGCTCCTTATACAGTAGATGGAGTACTGTAATTAGATTTGTTTGCCCCATGTCTCTTCCTCCTCCTCCTCCTCCTCCTCCTCCTCCTCATCATCCTCCTCCTCCTCCGCCTCAGAAGTTTGTATCTTTTATTCAGGTTACACTTAGTGTACATACAAATAACAAAAAAAAAAAAATACACGAAGAGATGCACAGATAGATACACAACGCCGCCCGGTTTGCTTATAGAAACAGAACAAAAACAAGACTTAAAAATTCACTGAAATTCCCAACATTGCTCGCGGCCGTAGAGTTTTACATACACTGACTAATTACATTTCAGGAGAAGATAAGCCTTGTTCTGCACAGCATCGGCTCTCCATCCTTCCTCCTCGCTCTATCGCACTCTCTCTCTCTCTCTCTCTCTCTCTCTCTCTCTCTCTCTCTCTCTCTCTCTCTCTCTCTCTCTCTCTCTCTCTCTCTCTCTCTCTCTCTCTCTCTCTCACTCGCGCCACTGGTTGTCTTTATCTGTGAGGGACCTACTCTGTTCAAAAGCGAAGACACATTTTTCACCCAGTGGGGATTTAATAAGAGGGCAGGGCTAAGCCTTTAAATCCATTGTTTTTATCATGAGGTTGAATAGCGCTATTGTTTGGGTTTTTTTTTTTGTTTTTTTCTCCTCTCTGCTTTTAGACCTTGCCTTTCTTTTTTGCTGCAAACTAAATCATAGTTTGGGGATTACGACTTATCAAAGGTGTTTAATATACTGCGATGACAAAGTACAATACAGGAAGGATTTTGAGTAACTTATTCACAAGTTTGGCACCAACAGTGGTGGTTTGTTGCATATATTTACTGTCACTTGCCTTGTTTCCTGCTCTGTGCTGCTGCGTTTGGATGTAATTTCTATTTTTTATTCATTTTTTAGGACATGTGATATTACATTTTTCGCGACCTCTTTTCAACACGATGTTCAAAAAGTGCACTCGAAACCAAAGTGACAGAACATTTTTAATACAACAAACTCGAATTGAGTTTGAACAATGGTTAATTGCATAAACACGTCAATGAAGTTGGAATTTGAAAGTCCAGAATGCTCAGAAAACACCAATGACCTACTTGCCGTTTGCTGTATAGTCTCAGCCTTCTAACTGTACAATTCTTGACCTCCAAGATAATAGAGTGATGAAACCAGGAAGCTCCTGCACTGTGTAAACTGTCTGAATGTCCATATAACAGTAACTGTTTTAAGACAGATGACATGCTCTTCTCATTTTTCCCGTGTGTATGTGTGCATGTACCTGTAGGACACGGGAAGGGAATGCTTAAAGACTTGAAGGGTGAAAGTGATTTATGAGGAGCTGGGACTGGATGAGGCCTCGTTGCACTCCATCATTTTTTTTTTTTTTTGCATCCCTCTGTCATGCAAATTCACAACAGTCCTGTTACAGATTCCCTATTATTCCCCAGACCTGTACTTTAATGACAACCACCCTTGAGAATGCGTAGTCGAGGCAGAGGAAAAGGGCGAAAAGGAGGAAGATCGCCGGAGGAAATTGGCGTTTCTCTAGATGTAATAAATTATGAGGAGTGGCTTACCGGCAATATAAAAATTTAGCGAACAATTAGGGTCTGCAAATCAATGACTTGTAGAGATATAAGGGTAGAAGCAAAGGACCAGCTGGAGAAGGGGATCCCGAGACAATTAGAATGGACATTTTTTTTTCTCCCCCTCCATTACACCTTTATTTGGTAGGCCTTTGACAGTGGCAATTATTAGCATGCATAGAATAAAATGTGTTTGAGAAGATTTAAACAAAGCCAGTGTTAAGGAAAATTTGGGTAAAAATGACAAGATTAATAGGTTAAAAACACATGCAGCGTAGTCCGTTCTCCTTTCAGTGAATTTTCTGCCCGTCTGACCGGAATTCAATTTGACTCTGGGTGATTTTTCAATATGTTTTCATTTCTCCCAACTAGCTTACTCTGGGTATTTTTCGAACGCGCGAGAATCCCCCCTCTAGTTTTCTCCCTCCTGCCTGTCAAAGCAAAGGCCAGGCCCCAGATGGGAGTCTTGATCACAAAGAAAAGCACAAAAGAAGAGTGACTATTTTGAGACTGACAGGTAAATGGGATTTCCACAGAGACTGAGACAAGACTTGGCATTATCTGCACAGAGAGTGGAATGTTTTTTGCAAGGGCTCCCACTCAGCAAGAAAAGGGTTTGCAAAAGCGAAAAATCCAAGAAAGGAAGGCAAAGAAACAAATATTGCGAGCACTTGGATAAAACACCGGACAAAGCCCATCTGCAAAAAAACAAGATGTGTTCAGCAGCAGATTTTAGGTCCATTTAACTGTATGGATTTAGTATTGTGTTGTCATTCGAAGAAGAAGGATTGTATTGTTATCTCAGTGACTAGTAATTATGTTTAAAGGGTTAAGTCATAATAAGGTCAAAGTCGATCATCTCTCCATGGACCCGCCTTGTCTCGTGATGCCACTATGTTCCTCAAGAGGCAACCAAGTCTTTGTGTCTCCAATCTTTCTCCACTACTTGTCATGCAAAGACCGCGAGCACTTTAGCACCGAGAAGCAGCTGCCACACCACTGGTCTGCGACCGTACTCGTGGATTTGCTCTCGCAAAGCTCGCCTCCTGGCAGCGGCAACAGGAATGCATGTGCCAAAGTGCATTCCATAAAAACATTGTTTCCGGACAGAGGAATTCTCGTCCTGTAGTGGAGTTGATATAATAAGAACGTCTTTAAATTATTTGACAAACCAATCCACGGAGCCACCCGCCCAGGCATTCCCAAACAACTAGGCAGCCTCATCCGTGCTCAGGGGGAGCAGATGCTGCCCGAGGCTGTCACCGTTTTCCTCTTTCTTGCTTGCCGAAGATCACTGAATAGAAAAAATAAAAAGAGGCCTTTACCTCCCCTGTGTTTTTGTCAGTGCACATTGTATTTCGCACCTGCATCTGGGAAGAGAGCTCTCCACTGCGCAGCTAATTCACGTCTGTCAGGTGCCACGCTGATTGAATTTCCTGCTCAGGCTCTCTGCCACCCAGTAAACAGAGGAGAGCCATGTATCCGCCGGTCATGAGGCAGTTCTGGTGACTAACTCCTCTGCAAAGTGTCTGTTTGTCCTGGAAGTCACTTGAAATGGCACAATTGATCCGAGTAGCTCCAGCTGAACATTAGATACTCATATATTCTCCTCCTCTTTGACTTCCAGTTTAGAGCAGCTGCATGAAGTTTCATTCTTACTGATAAACTTCTGGAGTTCCATAATATCCAACCTACCTTTCCCGCTCTACTAAATGTAGAAGCTGGTCTGCCTCTTCCGACTTATTTTTGCAAAAGGTTCAGCCTTTGCAACTATTAAAATTTCCCTTTTTTCTGGATTTAGTGTTAATCTTTTATTCATGCAGACAATCTCTTTGAGATTGAAAATGATGTCCTCTCCCAGATAGGCACCTCTTCTCTTTCGCTGTTTGTTTTTAGCAGACAAGGACCCAGGTGGGGATGTTTGACATCTAAAGCAAGCATAATGATGCGGCTCTGAAAGGGACATGCTCTGATGAATTCAGGTCAGGTTGTTATGGCTGGGTCTGTGTTACATTTTCTCTATGATTTTATTTTTATTTTTTTAAGCACCGCAGGAGTCAGTTGTTGCTAACCAACAGACAAAACTGACAAATATCCATGACATTCAAAGAGGATTTCAGTACTCGGTCCACTTTAATACTCAGCTGATAATGGAGACTCTTATTGGCCGTGTGTTATATGTCTTTACATATTTTTATTTCAACTCATTTACATAAACTCATCAAAGAATGCTTGAAAGATGGGCTATAATTCCATAAAAGGTCAATGAATATGACATTAAGCAAACAAACTGACTAATGGACATGTGACCAACTGCCTCATTTTTGTTTTCAAATTATTTAAAGGGATTAAGAGATCACTTTTATAATCAGTCACTTCAAAAAACAATTTATTTAATTTAATCCTAAATGTCTTTCATTTTTACTTCCACTGGTACGGCCACAAAAACTATTTAGCAATATCAGCAACGTCGATGACTGCCACTGACATTGCGCACAGCTCCTGTCCTGTTATACTGTATATTAATGTAACTCTCACTGTCACACTTGTAAATATACAATCACTTCTTTCTGCATGTTTTCTCACCTTTATTTTAATTCTTAATATTATGTCTTTCGTTGTGCGCCTACAGGCCATATAAAAATTCCTTGTCAGTGAAAACTTCTTGGCAACAATTTTCCCATTCTGATTCTGAAATATGCCACTTTTGGTTGCGTATGCGTCGTTGTGAACATCGAAACCAGCTAGTTTTCACCTCCTCAACGCGTGTTGGACAATAAACAAGCACAGCAAGAGAGGCAGGACTAACCGGCAGTCGAGCAAATCATCAACCAAGCACGCTCAAAACGAGAACTTTTGTGAGGGTATTAGTAATTCATGGATTTGTTGATTATGTCTGAATTATCATTTTGCGCTTGAATGCTTCTTTTAAGACCGAAAAGAAAAAACACTCTTGAGCACCTGGCTTAAGTAATACCAGCACACAAAGGTCCCTCAGCGGGGAGAAAAATAGAAAACCTTCTAGTTCTACACTTCGATATTCATTTATCCTTGCGCTAGTTGATTTTTATTATCGGATTTTCAACCTGTGGAGAGAGACATCTGTTTCCCTGTTGTTCCACGTTCGGTCTCACCGAGCTGCTTTTTATTTCATCAATTTATAGTCCAATGTTCTTCATCCTTCTTACTTAAAAGAGGTTGCAGCCTTAGTGTGTCTCCTAGCATTGGCTACTTCACTAGTTCACTATTACCGGTCATGCACTTAGCAGAACGCCACACATGGCTGCCGTATAATTGCATCACAAACACTCTGTGTGTGGGTGCTCTGCCTGCTTACGGTATGGTGGCGTGTGGTTTATGGATCATGAGATGGCGGATATATTTACACTGTGTCACAATCCCACATACGCTTTAAGTGGCAGCATGATTAATTGGAATCAGAGAGTGGCCGGTCAGCGAGTCCATTTTTTTTTTTTAATTACTTTTCTTATCATGTTGTCGTCCTCCCCAAAAAATATCTGAGACTGTGAGGACAAAGCAAGCATAGTATGGATGTTGTAACAAATCCCCAAATCAGTATTCCCAACAAAGTCACCAGGTGAGCACTTTCACACTTTCTTTGCCTTTCTACATCTCTTGCTGCCTTGCTCTGTATTCATTCACGGGATCTGGGTAAATCCAGCCGTGCTATGCAATTTCAAGAAACACGCGTTAGCTCTGTTAGCTCCACAAGTCGTCTTCATCTTTCGGCTTTTCCCTTCAGGGGTCAACACAGCCAACCCTATTCTCTGCATCCTCCTCTCTCACACCAACTAACTTCACATCCTCTCTCACTACATCCATAAATCTTCTCTGGTCTTCCTCTAGACCTCCTGCCTGGCAGCTCCAAATCCAGCCTCGGTCTAGCAATATGTTCACTATCTCTCCTCTGTAGATGACCAGACCATCTCAGTCTGGCTTCTCTGACCTCCTCTCCAAACATCTAACATGTGCTGTTTCTCTGATAGACTCATTCCTGATCCTATCTATCCTGGTCACTCCCAAAGAGAACCTCACCATCTTCATCTCTGTGACCTCCAGCTTTGCCTCCTGACTTTTCCTCATTGTAACTGTTTCAGCTAGCTCCACAAGTATTTTAGTCTAAACATAGGTTGTCCTTTTCAGAGGCCTGAAAGTAATTGAACCAATGGAAAATAATCACAGACGCGAGATTGTTTTAGAAAAATGCGTCTGAGTCAGCAAGTGCCTGCAACCTGGAACCTGCAATCACCACAGAACATTGACTTGTGTCTGTTGGAAACCTCCCAGAGTTCTAATACCGCTGCTTTGAGATCCTTCTTGATTACTTTCAGGATGGCCTTTTAGCAAAGAGACTGGACCATCAAACATTGTCTAATCTCTTTAATATCAGAAATTCTTGACTCTTTGGCGTGCTTTTGTAGAGTTTCAGACCTTGTTAGTGGCTCTCTGTCAAAACCTTACCCAGCTTCCCCGTTCCCCCGAGATTTACACCTTGTTATCAAACCTGTAATTACATTCACATCTATCAAGTGTGGACGTTTGACTTTGAAACGAGTATGTTTTTCACTTGTCTAGATGAAGTAAACGTTTTTTGTTTTTTTTTTCTTTTACCAAGGAAAGTATCTTTGATCAGCTTTGTGGTGTGAAAATTAGGAAAATGTGTGAAAATGAAGATAAATCCCAGTTACTGAATGGGAATTTAAAAGCTTGTGATTTAAAGACTCTGCATTGATATTAAATTCACACTTATGAGATTGTTACCTTAATCTGGAAACACAAGCAAGTGTAGAATTGTGAATGTGATTGGTTTTAGAGGTGCACACACCTTTAAAACCAATCAGTGTTGACCATAGTCACTTATCCCACCCTCTAGAACTAGTGGCAAGGTCACGTAAAAAGTTTTGATTCCTACTGCGTAGCAACGCAAATGGTCCGAAAATCGAGCGAACTCGCAGGGTGGCCCTCCTTCAGCTTGTGATTGGAAATGAATTTGCATGATGTATGCACATTCAGGCGAGAATCGTCAGTGTCTATCTACAGAGGATTAATAATTGAACGGTCCAGCATTTGCAACTGCCGCACTCACACAGTCTGAAATATTAATATAAATTAAGTCACATTTGTATTCTGTGTGCTTTTTCAATTATGCAGTCAAACGGACTCGATGAATCAGGCCGATGTTGCAGCGCCGGCTTGAAGTTGTACATAAAGCAGCGGATACAAGCGAACATATCAGCAGGATCTTCCTTGAGTTCCTTGTGCGAATTTCTAGGACAAGCCCGCATCTTCTTCGTGCACCTACCGCATTTCATCCTCTTTTGTTGCCTTTTTCAACGATATTTTTGTGTTACTTTCGAATACGTCGCTAAAGTAACGAGCAGCCAAACTTCCCACTTCCCTTTTGAAAATAGAGCAACTTGGTTTCTTTGCCAAAATATCCCAAGTCCTTCTGTATGCCCATCTAAACACGCAGGCACACTTCAGCATGTTTTGGTTTCCCAACTGCGGTTTTGTCACCATAACCTTTGCATACTCAACTGCAAATCAGTCGTATTGCAATTATGTCATAATTCAGATAACTCAAACCCAATCTTCAAGTACTTCACCTCACCTTTAACAAGAAAGACGTCTTCATCTCCACAACTCCAGAAAATGTACGTTCACCTCTTGAACAAACTCAAAGGCACAAGCCTGCCAGAGGGGCAAATTGGTTTCTCTTCAAACCAGTGGAAAAGACAAACGCTACTTTCACACAGCAGAACACTTCATTTGGCTGCCCTCATTCAAAGTTTGTTTCAGGTGCCGTTTTAAGTGTGCAGTCGTTTCGCTGTGGAGTCACAGCATCAGCGCTGCAGGGCCCAGCCAAAGTCTCCCCGCTCTGTTGATGATGTGCCTTGTAATTGAAAAGAAATTGAAAATCATGGCTCCTTAATGAAAGTCCCCTTGGTTTTCAGAGTCTTCTACAAGTGCAAGGCCTCATTCTTTTTTCTTCCTTTTTTTTCTTCCTTCCTATTTGTCTTCCGTCGGCCTCACTCGTCTGCTCGTTTTTATCCATTCGGTAATTTATCTCCATCTCTTTCTTTTCTAAAATGAAGTATCTCTTTTCAGTCCGAAAAACAGTATTTCAGAGCATTGGTATTGAAAGGGGCTACGAACCGTTCAGTCGTTTCCACCCTTCTCCTTTTCTCCTCTTGTCTTCATCTTTACTTCTTTATTTCTTTGCTTTTTTTTTGGAAATAACTGTATGCAAGTGAACTGTAAGATACATTGCTCTTCCAATAAAAGATGGACGGTAATAAGAATTATGTTATAATTGCTCTAGTGCAAAGTGAGCTTTAACTCCCATCGGAAACCAATAAATAAAGCACAAAAAACGGGTTTAAAGGGAGTTGTGCAAAACATCTTCTATACAGCAAACGTTGAGTCACTCCATGTGGACCTTTTTGGTCATTTGTGCTTTGAGGCGTTAATAATTGTAAATACTACATTGTTATTTGGGTGGATAAAGGACAGAGAGGTCAGACGTGGTGTGCATTAAACCATAAAGAGCATGTTAGCCTATTTATAGTTGTGTTCTAGTTTGGTGTTGTGACGTAAATAACACAGAAATACAAATTAATCCAGATCACACGTGTCCCCCTTTTAATTCCACTTTGCCACACTTATTCTCCTCACAGGGGTGAAAGCGGTCTTCTCTGGTCATTATCACCGAAACGCCGGCGGCCGCCACGACGGCCTCGACATGGTTGTGAGCTCGGCCATCGGCTGCCAGCTCGGCGAGGACACCCACGGCGTCCGGGTGGTGGTGGTGACGGCCGACGAGGTCGTTCACCGTTACCACAGCCTGGAGCGGCTGAGAGCACAAGGCATGGACGAGGACCTCAAGAGGCTCCTTCAGGCCTGAAAGCAAGGTTTGATTTGAGAGTCCGGGATACAGATCTCAGGCTAATGTTTTGGGAAACATAGTAACTTGAAACGTACAAGTTAACCAATCAAGAATGTGTCCAATGAAAATGTATTTTGTCACGTCCGCAGTAGAGGTTTAGCTCCGCCAGTGTCAGACAAAACCTTCACCGCTGCATAATCTACACTAAGTTATCTTTATTGTCACATAACCCTACCATTATTCCACGATGTAGCAGCATATTTACCAGGGACGTATGAGAGGACCATCTAATCATTGGGTCTTGCTAAATTAAAAGCTAAAGATTCTAAATCACAGAATACTGAATACCTAATTTGCACCTTGAATGGGAAGAATGAATTTAAAGCCAATAAAATGTAACATTAGGCACCAAGTGCTCTCTGTCAAATGCAGATGATCAGATCACCCTGCGAAATATCTACTCTGAGGTGAGAGGGTTCAGAGTGGAGTGGATTTCACACCGTGGCCTCCTCCGCCCTAAAGGATGGATGCAAAATGTATTGTGTTTGAACCGCAGTGGTTATTTTGTGAGGAGACATCTCTGGTCGCGAGTACTCTGAAAGCAAAATAGTAGCTTTACATTCTCTTACATTCTGAATGCAAAAGTAAAGGCTAAAGCAATTCAGCGGCATGCGATGAGAAGCGTTCACACTGTTTTAATTGTTACTTAATCTACCTTCAAGCCGCAAAAAGTCATTCTCAAGCAGATGACAATGTCTTTGTTTTATTGCCACTTCTTGTTTTTACCATTCTTACATGAAAAAGAAGCTCTTTAATTGGAAAAACCATGCAGCTAAAGTTTTTTTTTCTTTAATTTAGGGAATAACTTATGTCTCTGCATCCTCTGTTCTTCAACACCGTATATCAGTACTGCTGTCAATGTCAATGGCCGACAATGCTGGTAATTTTTAATGTGTTTCAGGTTATTTCCGTGGTTGTAGCATTTCCTACCGCTGTTGTAGCCACAGTATTCTCTTCTGGTCATTCTATGCAAACTACTTTATATCAGCGAATTGTGTTGTGTTTGTTTGTTTGTTTAATGTTCAATGTTGTTTGCGGGACGCTTCAACCAGAAAGCACTGACTGCAGACCTCCGACCAGTCCTGTCTGTTCATTACCCTCGTTAAAAATGTGCAGCTACAAAGATCATAAATCAGCAGGAAATCACAGGAAAGCTTTTGAAACCGGTCTGAATGACGTACTTCAGCATCTCGCCTCTTTGAGCGTCGTGACCCGAGACGTCATAGGGTGTTTCGCTTCCTTCCCTTCTTCGGTGTCGTCGCGACAATTTCCTCCCTCAGTATTGCTGACATGATTGCTTGTGCAGCTGTGAACACAGCAACTGAACCCAGGTATGGACCGGACCAAGCGGGCTAAGACCTTGTCAAAGTCCTGGTCTCTGCCAGGTGTCAACTTTCCAACCAAACTGTCAGGGAAGGTTTCATTTTCAAGGTGTTGCCGTGACGTGCGTTCAACTTTTGCCCTTCCATTTTTGTTATACGGGCCAACTGACAGAAGCAAATATGGAGATGTGCTAGCTTCTGGCGTTCTGGCTTGGGAAGCGGTCTTCCTCCCAGAAGAAACTACCTCCCCGTGCAAAATTAACCAAAGCAGCAGATCGTCCACTGATTCGATGCATAATCGCAGCTACAACTTATGAAAAATTGAATGTTGAACCAATGTAGAATTGGTCACACCGGAGCTTGTGCTGATGACAGAAAGTTGTGTGACCCCAGAGTGTACACAATAACCCTCAGGTCCTCATCTCTCTGCTTCCTGACTCGTTATCATAAAATCGCAGATCCATGGGTTTCCCAACTATTCATTTTCTGTATTTTTATGCAATGAGAGCTGCCAACTGCAATAGTGATGCAGTGATTTCTGCACCTCTCATGCTGCTTCAGTGAGACCGATCAGCTATGTACAGGTGCATCTAATGCTGGTGCACACAGTGGATAACGTCATCTTTAACAATTAAAAGCGTCATAAAGAGGGCTGTTTATGGAGTTTAAAGCAGCAGTAGAAGAAAGTTAGTGTGTTTTTTCCCCTTTCCCACCTGTGTTGGAAAAGCAAAGTAGCATTGCAGAGGTGATTGCAATTTTATTAGTTCTTGCGCTGATGACGTGGATAGAGACTGGCTCAGGTTTTCCCTCTCGCTGTGACGGTTTGGAGCAGAGTTGGAGTTCAAATCCACCCCGTTGCTTTAGTTTGGGCTTAAAACGCACATTTGTGAAATGAATTAGGAGTGATTGTGTTTTTTAAAATGCCAAACTGAAGACCCGGTTTAATTCTGCTAATATACAACCGTGTGATTACTTATCGATCAGTAATTGGAGCAAAGTATTTTATTACCGTTTTATCCAAACACAAATCGCCTGGCAGCATTCCATTCTGCAGCAGATTTAATTGCAGTCCTTAAATTGTCTTCAAAATGGACATTCGTGCAACAAATTTCCTCCGTGAGCCCCAAGTGATTCGAGTTGAGTACACTTGACACCAACAGACTCTCACACTCACCCTGACCGCCTGGGAATGGAAGAGTTGTCATGGCAACCCTTTAGCAACACATCTGTGTTGCTGTGTGTACAAGAGAAAGTATCCACACTCTGTGTATGTGTGTGTGTGTGTGTGTGTGTGTCTGGCTAGCTCTGTAGGTGATTTTCTCCCCGCAACGTAACCGCTGACCTAATTTCACACCGAAAACATTCTGTCTCTACTCTAAAAAGTCAGCAGGTGATGGAGGGAGAAGGTGGGGGTGCGTCTGGGAGGACCGGGTAATGAGAGTGATGTGTAAAAGACGACTCAGACCATCTCCTTCATTTCCTGTCTGAGAAGGAACCTTATGTCCTTATCTATTTTTATATCCTCATCGAAGCCAAACTCAGTCACGTTGTTCTTTATCTTTTTTGGGGGTGTGTGGGTGATTTTTCTCTACAAATTGTGAAACGCGGAATGCCCTTGACGTGGTCCCATATGAAATTGTAACGATTGGCCACATTAAAAATGACTAAGATACGACTGGTTTTATTTTTATAATAAATGCTGTTTTTATCCGACGGCAGTAGCTCCTGTTTTTGTGTTTTCAGTGTTATGTGATCTGATAGCCCTTTCAAAGTAGGACGAATGCAAGTCTGTGCGTTTTCTTTAACCTTCTCCGGGCAGATGTTGCAGATTTGCGACAGCCAAATATCAGATTTTTCCTGCAACTACAACTTAATTTGAGCCTGAGAGGGTTAACAGCAGCCATGGATATGTCATCGGTAAATGTGTTGAAACAGCCGTCGCCCTTGCTAAAGGCTAAAAGTGCTAGCATACTCCAAAATTCCATCGGAGATAGTACACATCACACATACTGTCGCTTGAATACTATGATTTCTGACATACTTAAAAGTCTCGCACTCTCTTCGAGCGTACTTGATCCATGGCATTTCAATCAACATGTGTTGTGTGTTGATACCTCAAATATACGCGTACTTATTCTAGTGGCTAATAGGAGTGTATGACAAAATCTGCAAATACTTAACTCAAAGCAAAGTGTATGACATGAAGAGCTCATTGTCCCACACTTACAGTCATATGCAATGAGTCATCGAATACGATGAAATGGTTAGGATCAAGTAAATAAAGACAAGCATCCCGAGCCCACAACCACTTTACTGGCTCGGCGTTGCTGTGGGGCCTTCCTGCCGATCGCAAGGCCCTGCCCTCTGAATCATACCCTCATTTATCATCCAATACATTCAGAGTTGGCCTGTAATTTACAAAATCATCATTCCATGATTAGAGGATATTCAGACCCAGAAGTAGTTCATGGTCTGAATGATCAATGATCAACTAAATTAGTCGTCTAAATTCTTGTCCAACCGCAAGAGTTTGCCCTCCACCAGCAAAAGGAAGACCTCGTGTAACAAGTCTCTTATTCCAAAAAGATGCCAAGCAAAGTTTCACTCGTTTTTCCAAACGCGATCATGTCTGTCTGTCAAGATGGGAGGACATCAGAGATTTTCCCCTTATTTATAATGCAGTATTTCAGATATTTTTATTTTGTGAATGGATCATGATCATCGAAAATCACGATTAATCCGACGTGTATCTTCACAAAATTCAGTCTCTGTGCATTGTATTTCATTCCAAAATACCTGGGAGAGCTCATCCATCATGAAAATTATAATTTGCGACAACCTATAAAAATACAGGACAAAAAATATCAACATGTTGCTGGGTCATCAAATTCACACTGCAGGGCAATTTACAAACTGTATACATTTTTAGTACTTCAATTCTTTCAGGTAAATGAGAGATTAGCTGGCTCTTGTGGGGCCAATCTGCAGGAAGTGGAAGGCGAGGTTCGCTCGCTCAAGGACTCTACTTTTGCTTCCATGACACAAAAGCAGAGGCTGAATGTGCTACTGCTTACAGGACTGTCATTGTTGCACAATCACCGACACACTCTGCACTCACAACCAGTGACGTGCAGTCAGTAGAGGCAGGGAAGGCCAGGCCTCACCTGTAATCATGGAAAGAAAAAAATGCAAAATGAAAAAATAATTCAATTATTCAGTCATTTGTACTATAAAGTTATTTTCCATGTAGCTTCACCATTTTTTGATATTTTTTTTCAAAATCGCTAAAAAAATTCACATTTGCCGTTCAAATATGAAGAAGAGACGTGCGGCAACCAACTTAGCCCACTGTGGATTGCACAATGATTCTGTTAGCTGTGCTGGCATGCTATGCACTGAGACCGCATTGCTGTCTCTGTGGATGTCACTATTAAAAAAACACTTTTAATATATGGAATCACTTTCCATAATTTAGCTGATGGGTTGAATGTTTTTCGTCAACTATAACGTGTTTCACATAATCATAAAACGAGTGCGAAGAGACATTAAGTGAGGCGAGCAGTGACGCTGCCTCATCGTAGGGGGAACCGCTGATCCCAGGGATCCTTCTTACCACTTGGCTACAGAATAATAGAATTAGCCATAGCAAGCTACAGTAAACAGTTAGCAAGTCAAGTGCAGCCGTCCAGCTATTTTTTGCCGATCCCATCGGACTGTATAGCTCACAAACGGTGAGGGATGAATGTAAATCTGCAAGTTCCTAAGGCGATAAAGTTGCTGCGGCCGGTGGTCACCGTTCCGGCGACAACAGCATTGGCCGAGCGCTCATTCTTAGCACCGAAAAGACTCCAAACATACAGTTGGAACAGGACCAATCGAGGACGACTGTCTTCACTGGCAGTGATTTCCATTGAGACAGAGAGACTTTTAAGACTGAAGAAAGAACTTCGACAAGCAAGTTATCGATGCTTCGGAAGGAGCAGCGTATGGACTTCATTTATACGTAAAGGTAAGAGATAATAACCTTTTTTTTACATGTGCTTTTTTTCTATGCAACAGTTTGTAAATGTAAAGAATGCTGATGTGATATTTTCAACAAAACACGTTAACTGCTGCCAATAAAATGGTGAATAAGTTACTCTGTAGGGTTCATATGTTTGTAAATCTGACAGTGATGACATCAGTGCCTCACCAGCCATCACCGCACGTCACTGCTCACAACTGGGGGTTTACTTGCTTGCTTAAATGGATGGTGTGTAAAAAGAAAAAACCATCAGCTATATGTTTTAGGAATAGGAGATAGCAGCGTTGTAGACATGCTCGGAGGTCAGTGATGTGCCCTTTGCTCTCTGCTCCCATCCGTGGAGAGATCCCCTCTCCAGCTGCAGATGAAAGCTGCTTCCTGTTTATTGATCCCTGTCAGAGTGCTCGAACAGATAAAAACAGTCGTACATGTGCACGCGGTGGCACAAAATGACACACATGAGCGGCCGAAACGCTTTCATCGACGGCCAGTGCGCGGTTCTCTTTTATTTTTTTCCTTTTCCTCTTACAAGAGCACTTCATCCGGATGTGAGCGACCCCAGTCAAGTTACACGAGAAGCCACGTGTGCAGACTGAGCATGAGGGAGATGTTAACCTTTCGGGCGCAAGCCCTGTAAAAACAAAAAGATGGAGACACAAACAGGATGAAGTAATTATTACACTGTCAGTGGTCTGATGTTCTTGGCTCCTTGTTAGTCGGTGAGCGCTGGTACATCGGTGAGGCGCTGAAGGGGCAGCACGCCGTTCACGACGTGACGTTTTGTACTTTTTGTTCAGGGGTTTCGAACTGCAAGTAATGATGAATGTGGCATTTAAATTACACGCCCCGTGAGGTAGGACCGGCATTCCTGTTGCAGGAAAAAATGGGGGATGTCATTCCACAGTACAAATCTAACGCCTGTGGACTCGAATCCGCCTTTGTCCGATTCCTTCATTACTCCAGAATGGGGTCTAGAGGGACGTGCAGTAAGTGGGAGATTTGTGTGGTAAACAACAACAACAGCGTTAAAAGCTTTATCAAGAAAATACACCCAAGCAGTGAATTGTTCTCTAAATGGATCTTTGTGTTTGAGGCTAAATATTTCTGATGACGCAATTTCTTGCTGGTGTAGGAGGGTTTCCTTGAAATGTCTGGTCACAGCTGCCTCTCCCTCTGACAAGGCGACAAGCTGTGCAGAAAAGGCAAAAGATCAACAATTAAACTTGAATTCAGCTAATTACTTCTGCCATCTAGCCAGTTAATCAAAAAGCACAATGATTCTTATTATTTCTCTTATACCCCAAAACATCTGGTTGTACAACAACAAAAAAAGCCTTTCAGACTTATTTGCCTTTACATCTATTGCTTATTTTTTTTCAACTTTTTGTTGAAACTATATCCTAGTTACTCAGGGGTGTTTTTTATGTGTCAAACAGGGCAAAAAGGGGATCAGTGTTGTATAGCTTTAATGTTTTTTGTTAACCAAACTAACCCAAGTTGGGGAATTTTTTTTTTTTTTTTTTTTTTATCAAATATAGTACAAATCTCTTCTCTCTTTTGAATGTCACGCTATTTTGCTTAAATCCCCAAAAAACTTTTGGCCTCACTTTCTAATTGCAGCTTATGTTCACACAAGTCAAAAAGAAAATTTTCAAAACTCAGAATCAGAAAAAAAACTTTATTTGTCCCCCAGGGGCAATTGGGGACATGGGGGACATGGGGTATATATATATGTATATATATATATATATATATATATATATATATACATGGGACATGGGGTATATATATATGTATATATATATATATATATATATATATATATATACCCCATGTCCCCCATGTCCCCAATTGCCCCTGGGGGACAAATAAAGTTTTTTTTCTGATTCTGAGTTTTGAAAATTTATATATATATATATATATATATTTACATTTGTAATATATATATATATATATGTATATATATGTATATGTATTTTTTTGTAATTTTTTTTTACTTTTTTTTTTTTTTTTTGTAATTTTTTCTTGTCGTTATGTTGCCAAAAAACAAGTTGTAATATAAACAATACGAATATAAGACTACAATACTGCAACCTCTACGTTGTTTGGTCTATTATTGAAATTGAATCTTCAAACAGTAGCAGACGAATGGCTACATAGTGATCTTTTAGAGCATGGACTATGAATAAATGCCGTGGTGAGTCAGAGTTCGCATGTGACGACAAGTGTTGGGGAATCTTATTCTTGTGAAAAGTATAGAACATTAAAACCCCCAGCGTGTCACACAGTTGAGCAACTCCCCCATTTCCATTCAGTCCGACCAAAACGGCGGCGCCCTCATCGAAAACGAGCCAGACGACCCCGTTTCCTTGCGTAAAAGGGGTCGATAAACACACTTGGCCGGGCGCCGCCACCACCTCCCCTGTCATTTCTCCACGCAGGCCACAGGTGTTAGGGGGGAAGTGAATGAAAGTTGGCGTATCCGATCGCGGCCTGACGTCAGGGTGCCACCCTTCCTGGCGGGGAGCCTGCTGACAGAGCGAGCCATCTGGGCAGCAGAGAGCCGCTGACAGGCCCATCCATCCCCGTGCCCTGCCCTCTGGGCCTGCAGCCAGCGAGACAGACTGGGCGAGCTGGCGAGGATCATCTCTTCCCCACCGGCTCGCCCAGCGACAGCATGTTTTGATGTTTCGAGCATTCACCGGGGTCAAAAGTGTGCACGATTCATTATATCTGATGCGACGCTTTCGCTCGTGCGGTCAGATGCGCCCCAACTGTTGCATTAAATAACCCGTATTTTCAGATAAATAAAGATGTTTTCAGCTGTCAATGCCATGTAAAACGCAAACGAAAAAAAAAAAAAATGCCCATGGAAAGAACAGCAGCGAGCATTTCCAGAGCTGGAGTTTTGTGTTTTCCTTTTGTGTGTTTTGCTTAGTGTGTGTCGATGGTTTCGGCCCGTCGGGTCTCGCCAGCGGAAGCCTGGCAGAGCCTCTGGACGGGGCGCGGGGGCCGGACACAGCTGGCGCTCAGGTTGAAGCCGGGATGACGGCAAAGCAGCCTGACAAGTACGGGCGGTTAGAATTTGTCTAGGTTAATCATGGCTGACTGGAAAGTGGCGTGCGTCCATATTATTTTCTGGGAAAAAATTGGAAGCGTAGACCAGGTGTGATGGAAAAATTAAAATGAGGATTATTTCCCCGCTTGAACTTCTCATTTGCATTCTGCCGAAAACTTTACAGGTGTCACACCGGGAGGGTTACGTGACGATTATAGTCTCTTTAGAACCGTGCTTCTTA
This sequence comes from Fistularia commersonii, assembly GCF_037954325.1. Lineage (NCBI taxonomy): Eukaryota > Metazoa > Chordata > Actinopteri > Syngnathiformes > Fistulariidae > Fistularia > Fistularia commersonii. The sequence continues at coordinate 6,666,866 of NC_141316.1, forward strand.
ACCTTGTAGGAGGTACTGAACCCCACCGGTTTCATTTGCGGATTCATCCAACCCTTCTTTATTGGAAAAATCAAATATGATTTTTTTCGAAGTCAAGATGAACCGTGCATCAAAATATGATTCACACACAAACAAAAACATAATCATGAATACTTATTGCAAATCACCTTGGCACGTGCCACTCTCATTTTCTTAAAGTCAGTTACTTTTCTTTGTTTATACTCTTTTCTTTTTTGCTCTGCATGATTAGTATGAAGCGATTCAAATATCAAGTAAGAAATCACAGGAAGGATAGTCACAAGTTGACTACCGAGCGCACCAAAATCCCTGCAAGATTCCGAACCCAAATTAAGAACCACCGCTTTAGAATAACTAAAAGCAACCTTTCAGAATTAATGACCGATGGTAAATAAGTAAATTATAATGCAAATGATTCACCCGAAGCGGCCAACCGCCCGGCGGCGCGTATGTAATATGAACTAGTTTGACGTGAGAAATGAACATTTGGGAGGTGGGAGGAGGGGTGGGAGGCTGTGTGGAGATTTGAAAGCGGCGTTCCTATATGCCCAAATCATGTCGGACACACGTTATTGTGTTCGTCGGGAGTATTCGAGGAGATGTTTTCGAGTGGTCGTGATTAAAATTCAGCAGCGATCCGGGCCTCTCGTACATCTCAGCTGTTTGTCTCTCTTCAAAGGGGATGAAAGACGTTTCATGGTTTACGTCTCCTCTCACTCGCTGTTTTTTTGTTTTATTTGGTGATTCGAATGAGCTTCTGCACACAGAAAATCACTGGAAGGCTTATTTCAAATTCCTCTCCTGCACAGGGAATTTTGTCTTTTCTTGTTTTTTTGTTTCTTTTTTTTTTTTTTTTTTGAATGATTGTCAACATTTCTTGGATTGGAGCTTTGTTGAGCCGCGTCTTCCTGTTTCATCGTATTTCCACTCTAATTTTCTTTCTTATTTGTCTTTTCCCCCCAGTTAATGTTCTTTTCATTTTTTTTCTTCTCGTCCTCCTGGAGGTTCATTTTAGGAGTCGCCACAGCCAATCACCTGCCTCCATCTAAGCCTCTCCACTGACGTCTAAAATAAAGGTACCATTGTATATATTGCTTTTTATTACCTTAACACGTTGTATAAACAAGTGTGTAGTGTCTTGCTTATGAAATCCACACAGTGCTAAAGAGAAAATTAAATTGTATTTATGTAATGGACACATTTTGAACATTTGTGGCTTTGGGCTTTCAGAGCGTGTAGCGGAGCCTTGACCTGAATTTGAAAAATACATTTGGAAAAAAAATCAGTGTCAGTAAATAAAAAAAAAATTGCAAATTATCTTCATAAATATTTATTTTACCTGGTTAATGGGACTTCTGCTCCTGAACTTCTGCGCACAGCATCTGCAAATCAGGGCTATACTAGCTGGCAGCTATACTAGCTTCGGCCAGCGTGACATTTCTTTTGTGCTTTGAAAAATAATAAATAACATTTTGTTCTAATATTTCAAGATCACAATCATCTTCCAATTTAGAACTAGAAGTAACACAAATAAAATAAATAAATAAATTTTCATTTTAATATTTCAAGATCACAATAATCTTCCAATTTAGAGCTAGAAGTAACACAAATAAAATACACTTCAATTAAATTCTTATAATTTATTTTGCCAAGCCGCTCGGAACCTCAGCGTAAGGATGAAAGAGCCACATGCGGGTCTTGAGCGGCGGGTTGCCGACCCCTGCCCATGATGGAGCCGGCCTTCCTGATGAGCTTATTAAGTCTGTTAGCGTCGGCCGCTTTCAGCCCTCAGCGCACTACAGTGTAGAAGATGACGCCGGACGCCACTGTGTGAGAAAACATCTGCAGCATGGCTCTGCAATCTCTGCTACCCCCAGCTTTTCCTCCACGCCACTGTCTCTAAACCTGACACTTTTTCACCACCTTTCCTGGTTGATGCTATTTTATCACCCCTCACAGTTTTCTCTACCCATTCCAACCTGCTTCCGTATGTTTTTGCACCTCTTCTCCGCACTTTCCATCGCTCTGCACTGTTGATCATAAGTACCTAAAATCCTCCACCTCCGTTATCCCCACTCCCTGTGGCCTCACTGTTCTTATTCACATCAATCTATTCTGTCTTGTTGTGACCAACCTTCATTCCTCTCCTCTAGATTTTCGTGCACCTGCTCTCACTAAAGATTGCAATGTCATCTGCAAAACATCAACATATTCCTATATGCCGTGATTTCTGGACCGTAAGCCGCCACTTTTTGCGTGAACACTGCGGCTTAAACAATGATGTGGCTAATTTATGGATTTTTGGGGGGCTAGCAAGTTTCATGCCGCCAAATATGTAGCCTCGTCACATGGGACCATGGAAATTACAGTGAACTTCCAACACCGAAGACCACTTTAATGGTTTTGGTGCGCAGGAGGAAGACAAAGATAGCGATCAGCTGGAGTAGGACAAAGCCAATCCGGCCTATATTTAGGTGCGCTCAATAGCCTAGAAATTCCAGTACCCTCATTTGTCAGCCTGTCCATCATTATAGCAAACAAGAATGGGTTCAGAGCTGATCCCTGATGCATTCCAATCTCTTTCTTTGTGCTCTTCTGTCACACCTATGCCACCCTTCGCCAGTGTCCAACAACTGGCATACATGTCTTGCACCACTCTAAAATACTTCTATTCCAGACTTCCTCATAAAACCACAGTTCCCTCTTGGCACCCAGTTGTATGCTTTTTCTGGATCCACAAAGGCTCAACCTAGCTCCTCTGTACTTCTCTATTAGCATTCCTAAAGCAAACACTGCATCTGTAGTGCTCTTTCTCCAAACACTGCATCTGTGGTACTCTTTCTCGCTCTACTCAGATGAAATAACCAGCATTTCAATCGTTTTCAGCCAAATAACATTGAAATAAATCACAACATTTCTTTGACTTCATGTCTTTGGATAGAAAGTTTCAAGTGTAAAGTACAAAATTTAAAAGCCCGGTTATATAATAGCCTTCCGTGAACCAAATAATGTTTTCATTATCCGTCAGTTTCAGTCTGGTTTCAATTCCAGTTGAACCGTGGTGTGACCGGAATAGATGAATAAAGGGGAAGCGGGCCGTGTTTCCACATCGGCCGGGGGTTGACAAATGCCCGACCTGCCCAAGATACAGAAAATGATGCCAGGCCTCGTGTTTTCGGCAGAACATGCTCATATGCAGCTAATAAAGATGTACAAGGGTACTGTCTTGTTGAAACTGCCAAAACTAATGTCAAAAAAAAACTGGAATAAACATAACATTTTTCTTCTCTCCACCAAGTTTAATGAAAATTAGCTTGTCACATTCTGTATAATCCCGCTCAAAACAGGCACCGGCCCTAATTTTAGAAAATAATAATGTCTTTTTGCTGGCGTGAACAGCTGCTGTGAAATTTAATGGGGTATCCACAGAGTTTTGTTATCATCAGATAATCGGTCCAGTTGTGTGTGTGTGTGTGTGTGTGTGTGTGTGTGTGTGTCTGTGTGTGTGCATGTGTGTGTGTGTGTGCGTGCGGATGCAGGTACAAACTAAGTTGAGGTAAAAGGGTATGCGGTAATGATGGCGGCTTGTGGAAGAACATGGAGTCCATACCATGTTCCTTTTCTTCAGTCCCTGTTGTTCGCGCAGACAATGTGTCGCGTTATATATTTATTTCTATTTCTTTTTTGTTTGCTTAGTCAGATACGGAACAGAAGGCTCTCTGTGACATTTAGCCACAATACCGTCCTTCACACCACCACCAACCGGACTCCCACTCACTCAGAGTGAAGATGGAAGATTGTTTCCACGGTTTGTTTTGGATACAGAACACAACCCTCCCCCCTGACAACCGGCCACCTGCTGGCTAAAAATGGCCCGGTGCTGTTATTCACCGAACACTCGGGATGTGGATGTAGTGCCGGAAAGGCAGCGAGAGAGAGGGTGGTGGTGGTACAACATCACAACAACGCGAAGCACCTGCACCCACCCAGTTATGCAGCACCGTGTGTGTGTGTGTGTGTGTATGTCTTCTGAGTCTGTGATTGACAGCAGTGCTGCTGAGAAATTTGATAATAATGCACTAACATTGGTCTGAACCGCCTCTAAAATCATGAAGAGGGATTAAGAGTTGAAACTCTTCCAGTTCGACAACAAAAAATGTCAGTTTCATTGACATGGCTTGAGATTTAAGAGACCTGTGAGAGGTGTGTTATAAACACTTTGCTGTCGGGTTTGCTATCGTGCCGCAGGATGTGTGCAGTACTGTCTGAAAACGTGTTTCCCTGTATAATGAAATTCTTATTTCCCGTCCACAGTGAAGCCTGACAGGTAGCGATAAAAAAAATTAAATAAATCAACAAATAGTAAGTGTATTATTGCAAAGAAATGAAAACAGGATATGCAAATTGAAATATAAAGAGTTAAGGTGTGTGAAACTGCCGATTAGCATCTTAAAATTTGAGCGCGGCTCAAAGTGCGGGTTGGATGAAGGGCAAATTTTGCGCGGCGCTCGTGTCGGCGGAAGCTGGATCGGGCCGTGACGGTTGGTGTTGTGCAGGTGGCGTCTCAGCAAGAGGGTCCCTGGTTCGATTTCAACGCGGGGGATTTCAGCCAGGGTTTCCTCCAGGTCCTTCGGTTCCCTAAAACACGCCGGAGGTCAAACGGAGACGCTAAATTGCGAGCCGATGAATGGTTGTTTTGCCGTCGGTCCAGGGTGAGACAGCTGGGATCGGCTCCGACAACCCCATGATCGTGAGTGCAGAAGGAGCGGTATGGAAAATGGAAGAATTAATGAACAAACAGAACGGAGAAATAGGATAGAAACAAATAATTGTTCTTGCATCTAAATTCATGGAACATAGTTGTTTTTAAATTAAAAGGAACCCCCCGCGACCATCCACTGACCAATCATCATGGTGTTTTTAATTCTGCACCAATCACGATTGCGGATTTTTAGCAAAGTGTGTTTGATATTTGGACGACCTGCGTCGAGCAGCCCAAAACAGACAGGACGTGCAGGGTTTACTTACCGGAAGGATGAAGGAAAAAAAAAAGCGCACTTTGAGACTGAGAAGACATGTGTTTTCGACTGGCTTCCCGACAGTGTGTGGTCTGCACATCTGCCCGAGTCCCTGTATGATTTCCCATAATCCATTACCATGATTGGTCGTAGATTGCGGTCCAGCAAGACGGAGAAGAAGATGAAGGAATATTTATAAAAGCAGCCAGGGACTCAATTGAGGTGAGGGAGACGGGGCCAATTTGCCACGGTGACGAGTTCAGGCCGAATATGGTTAGAAATATCGCCATGTGAGAGAAGAAGAAAGTGTCAGTGAATTTCTCCGATTGTGATGACGAATTCAGTGACGATGATTTTTGCATTTTGCCTGTTCCATCGACACGGGATCGGCGAGGCGGGTTTTTTTTTTTTTTTTTATCCACAGTCGCCATCAACCAAGGAACTCCCACAACTCATTCTGACATTTAACATGTTCTTATTATAGCTAACTGATTATCTTTGCTAGCCTCCTTTCTAACACTGTCATGCAAAAAAAAAAAAAAATCTGAAAATATATTCCAGGTTTTGATTCAGAAGCAGGAAAAAAATGAAAAAATAAAAAATCCTATTTAATTAAAAAAAAAAAAAAAAAAGGCATATAAATCCAAAAAGTTTATTATGATTTCAAACAGCGGTACCGAAATACACTTATGTATAATATAGTAATAATAATTAATAATATCTAATAAAAAAGGCATTCCTAGTATCATCTGTTCTCTTATAATCCCATTCCCTCGTCCCCCATGATTACCCCTGTGTGTTTACTCCTGTTTTTTCTCTCGCAGTCTTCCTTCTTCATTTGCTTTTCCCCTCACTTCCTGTGTTTTTCTGTAAAGTGTCCTCTTTGTTTCCCTCCTCTTCCATCGGTTCCAGCGCCCTGTCCTCGTCAGGTCAATCCGTCCTGGTTAGTCCCGCCGGTCTGCCGGCCAATCGTCTTCCTGCCTGCTCCCGCCTCTCTCGTGTTGTGTCATTAGCGGGTTTTTCGCTGGATTATTTGTCATGTTTAGTCTGTTTTCACGCCGCCTTATTGTCATCGCTCTTCTCCGGCTGTTTAAATAATCAATACACCTCTGCTCTGCTATTCCGTGCTCTCCATCGATTCTGTCGAGTATTTCACTTGTTTTTTTTTGTTTTTTTTTTTCCATTAAATGGCGTAATAGCGCCGCATGTTTGGAGCCTCATCAACCTGCTGCATGCAAAAAGTAAACATCTCTTACTATACACACACACAAACAGTGTTTTTTTGCTTTTTTTTCTTCTAAATGTAGAATTACGGGCAGCTGCGGTATATATCAATATAGCGATATTTATCTATAGCGTGATTAAGGATGGAATTTAAAACCGTGTGATCAATTGTGCAGCACTGGAGTGCAAGAGTGAGATTCGTACCCGTTATGGCTTCCTAACCGAACCCGGGATTAAAAGCATTTCAAACAAGAGAATGAAAGGAGGGAGAAAAAGGGATGAATTTTTAAAGGCCATATTTACCAATTCTAGAAGAAGAAGTTTTTATTTTCTCTTTTCCTCGATTTAGTTGTCATTAAAAAAATTGAGAAATATTGCAGCCGGCATTCACATAAAGCCTCTTGTATGTGAATGTAGCTGCTCAGTCGCATTACTTAGCTGCGCGTGGCCTGAATCCAGCAGCGTTCGGAACATTTCCTGAAAAACACGTGTCAACTAATTGTTTCCGACTACGTGACGGTTTATCGTGTTAAATTGTGCTTTGTGCTGGGGATGTATTGCGGTGTTGCGCCGCTTTAGGACTGTATCCAAATCCACATTTGATATCGGAGAATTAATTAAATTTCGGCCCTGATTTGCTAATTATTATGTGGAAGATGAAGTGCACTATAAATAATGCCGGGCGGTCTGACCTGACAACAGTCTAAGTGCTGTCAAATAATTAGCTATAATCCCACACTGGGTTTTATCTGTTCACTGGGAAGTAAACCGATGGGGGGCATTTTTGCATTCGACGTGAAATACAAAAGAATCCACGGGATTAAAATTTAGGAAGCAAATAGGAATCGGACATGTGAAGTTCCCTTGTCATTTTAAACACGCTAGTGTGTGTCCCAGTTCTTTTGAAATGTTTGGAGTGCCTGCAGCCCCGCCGTTCACACAGCTGAAATTAGCTTCAGCCGGCAGAGCAAGTCGAAAAACGGCGTGATGGCTGTTTTTCCACCTCTGTTATCACAGGTTTAGAAGAGGAAGTGAACGAGTCTGGAAACTTCCTCTCGTCCCCGGGCACGAGACTATACGTGCGCACGCGTTTGCACACTGTGATGGGATGGGCGAGCGCACACCTCTAGGCGATGGTGGAAAAAATGCAGAGTTAGAGGAGAGATTCCTGTAAAATGTTTTATGACCAGAACAAACTGTCACCATATCACAAAAACGAGAAATCCGGTTCAGTTTGTAACAAAAATTGTGATGATGGCAGAGATGTCTAAACGTAAGCATTTATTGTTCTCCAGAAGGTCGCACATAAACAAAAATTAACCATTTCTGGGATCTCGACAGGAAAAAAAAATCGGAAAATAAATACTAACATTATCAATGAAATAAATTACACTATTTATGACATAAATAATAACCAAATAACCCTTTTCAAGTTTTTCACAGATTAAAAGACCAAAGAACATAACTTTCTTGTAGACACAACTGTTTGCAGCTCTCATATCAAATTCGATGTGAAAACCGGAAAGCAAGCAGGCTGTGAAACCCAACTCATACCAACACCTACCAACTTAAATACACCTACCAGGTTAAAGACCATTCTGAATCTATTTTTCTCTTACCTTATCTTTTCACCTTTATTCCATGTTATTTGACAGGAGTGTGTCCAGGATTTTTTTTTTAGGGAGGGGTTTCAGATAAGGCACAGACGGGTGCAGAAGGGTGGAATAAATAGGATGTGATGTTCTATGCATTACAAGTCACGATTACGCGGCCAGAATAAAAAAAAAAAAAAAATCATAATGCATCTCTGGTATTGGTCAGGGGCCGGGCAAAATGTGGAGGCGGGCCGTATCCGGCCCCCAGGCCGTAGTTTGGGGACCACTGATTTAACCCCTCATGGATGCGCCATGAGCAGAGGGCAGAGCAATAACAATTTGACAAGCTAGGAGGGACCGGCGATCAAACTAGGAATGTTCAGCGACGGACGATCGGTAAACTTGCGAAGTCTCCGATACAAACAGAGAGCAAGTACGCAGCAAGGGTTAACGCACCGGACAAAACCAAATAAAAATAACTTGTCAGTCTCTAATGAAAGCAGAGAACAAATAGTAGCAAAGCAAACGTACTCGGCAAAATTTAAAAAAAAAGGATCTTTTTGACGTACGACTAGACGGACCTAGAAAGCTATGAAGTATTACTGTAAATGGACATTTCAATAATACTTAAACAGCAGCCTGTCACCAAGGAAACTAGAATGTAGCTCATTTCAACAATGTGTAACAGGATTTAAAGGAAGCCGTCTCCATCCTCCTCATGATGCGCAACAAGTTAGACCAGCCTGAACACCATAAACACTCCCTTCTTCCTTGACGGCACCTTTTTTTGCCATCGAAGGAACCCGCCGACGGCAAGGAACCCCACAAAAAGTCAAGCACGTTCACCCCATCTGCCGGCACGCGAAATAAATTGTCCAGGCCGCCGAGAGCGCCCACACGCGGTGCAAAGGTATGCGCCCGTCACACACAGGCATACAAGTATATATGGCTTTTTTTTTTTTCCTTTGCAATCACACACGCAGAGAGGAAACAGTCGGTCATCGGGATTCTTCTATTCATAAGCAGCGTCCGGCCTCTTCTTTTGACTCCGACATCGATCTCCGCGGTCCGTCCTTTAGCCCCTCCACATCCCCTTCAAATTCTTCCGGTTTTAACGACTTCCCGCCTGTCAATCAACATTTCTCCGCTCGGCCACTCGGCACGGCGGGCGCGTCAGCCCGTCGTCGCCGTGGATTTTGACCCCCGGACTGAACCATCTCTCTTCGGGGAACATTAACACCCGAGATGCAGGCTAATAACACCGCCTGCCAGGCGGTGATGGGCTGCGCATCGCTGAAAGCGCCTGGAGGGCAATAATCACTGTAATTCCTCTGTTCTTTAATGTAGGAGGGAGAGATGGAGGACTGTCTTGGTTTATTGTGCATATGCACTTGAGTCCGTCACGTGTTTCCTCTTCTTATGGAGTAGAGACATATGGAAGCCGGAGGAGGAAACAGGAGAGCGTACTGTCGTAAACATGTCCGGATTTTATGATTTCAATCCTCGAGTGCGGAGGACCGCTCTTTTTTTTTTTTTTTTTTTTTTTCAAATCGTATTAGGGAGTCGGATTGAAGGCCGCGCTGTTCGTTCCTCGGTTTGCTCGTGGGAACAGTTAAACCTCCTCCCCGTTTGCTTTTGAAATCGCTTCCTTCCTCTGTCCTCGTTGGTTTCACTTCCCCATTTTTTTTAATGTATTTTACCGTCCGTCTTCCTCTCCTAATGCTCCTTTCGGTAATCCTATGCATTTGGGACCCGGTCACGATATTGAAAGGTGTTTTAATAAACCACAGAAAGTGAGACGAGATTCCAAAAAGCTCATCATTTAATTTAGATCATTTATAATTTTGAAAAAATTGCTAAGCCAATATCTATTTTTTTCCAGTCCCAGATGCGAATATTGTCTTTTTTCTAGATGTGATTTGAATTTATTTTCAGGTGATAAGAGCATTAGGTTGCAGACCACTAGAGGGAGATTTTAATCCTATCTCCAATGTGAACAAAATAATATAATGCTGGACAAAGATGGATAAAGGCTTGCTGTTGGAATATCGTGCTGTTTCTATATTCCTTGTCTGAAAGGGATCCCTGACTGGTTGGGCTTGAAGGCCAAAATGTACAAAATAGTTCTTTCCCATGAAAAGAAAAAAAGAAAAAAAGAAAAAAAAAAAGAAAAGAGTTGGAAACATGTAAAACACTTTTTACCATTTTTTTTTTTTTTTTACAAAAACACGCAAAACAAAAAAATTACAAAATTTCCCCCCCCAAAAAAATTACAAAAAAAATAAATTTACAAAACCCTTTCAGTATAATTCACAATTTTGACCAATGGATCCGCACATCGTTTTGCACACGCAATGCACTCTGGTTGGGCGTGGGGTGATTTGATGGCCCTGAGCTTACCCCTCGCTACAGTTGAACACAACAATTTGCAGCTTATATTTGTATTTTGATGATGATGAGATGAGATTTCATGATCCCATGCTTGGGAAATAGTTTCGCAGCAGCAGTAAGACATTCAAGGACAAGACGGTGACAAGCTAAAAATACAGTAAAAAATAAATAAAAAAAAATGTAAAAGAATAATCTATAATTAAGATTTGTGTGTCTGCACTTGTGCAGTTGGCAAGTGGAAACAACCTGCTCTTACAGCTGAAGGCGAATTATGGGGCTCTACGACACTCGCCGAGCAAACCATGGACCATCCATGTGCAGGTGAATCTGAAATTATTTCTCAATATGTTTCCATGACGATGGCGCGCTAAGCATGGGTTTCCAGTTGCTGACAGAAAGCAGAGCTCTTACTCGCAAAAACCCTTCCTGAGGTTGCATTTCTGCCCAACTCTCTCCTCTCAACCTTCCCGGTCATGCACATATTTATCTACAATTCAAAAAAACGCCTCCCGCATTGTACCGATTCCCTGATGCGCTTTGGGAACAGAGGAGGTTTTACTGCGGCGTCACTACCCAGGATACATTGAGCTGTCAACATCACATTTTCATAAAATGAAAAAACATTTGACTGTGTTTTCTTTTATTACATGTACTATAATGTTCTATAGCAGCGTCTCTGTCGTATCTTTTCAATTTAACACGCAAAAATGCGACGGCACAATTCCACAAGTCCACTCATCTGACCGAGAGTACTAAAAATGAAAAAAAAAAAAAAAAAGGCAATTAAAACATGTCTTGAGATTCTCACTCTTTGCATTTATGGACGTTATTGCATGCCTTTAATATATTGACATTCGAATTTAATCCCTCTTTGTAATTAAGCAGGCCCCGCAAAAATAGAGGCAGAGCGATTAAAACGGGAAAATCCAATCAAACATGCTTCTTATGACACATTCGCTGATGAGGTGGGGGCTCCACACATAGGATGTAATACGTTAACAATCGCCCTTTCACGTACCGTCAAACACGCAAACACGCGTCCGAGCACATGCATCGCGCGCAAATATCCGCCGCGACCGAAAACACACACACACATGAACAATGCTAATTAATCCAGATATCTTTTCCCACACAGGATATCCTCAGCTTTCATCCCCTCCTCAATTAGATTGAACTTCCTACTGTTATGTTAGTGTTTGGATTAGGGGGGAATTATAAAGGAATTCCAGTGTTTGAAATCCTCCTTTGCCTTTGGCTTAGCGCATCAGCTGCTTGACAGCTATCTGGCTTGAAGGGAGAAGTGTGTGTTTCCACGCCGGTGTGTGTTGAAACTTGTGTTTATTTTACACGTGTTCATTACACCCCTCGCTATGCGGCGTTGCCCTCGCTGACCCCTATTAATGCATCACCTGGGAGCTTGTATCATTCCCTTAACTACCCTTCTTTTTCTTTTTTCTTTTCATTCCCCCTGAATTGGAACGGGTCAAAAGGAGAATTTTGATGCTTTGAGAAACAAAGAGCTCAACTCGAGTCGAGATAGTCGCATGAAACCAGTGACGTACGGTGAGGTTCATCGCTGGTGAGGCAGGAGGACTGCGTGCCTCAGTGGCTCCTCGCAGCCGTTTTATAATCGCTCAGTGCAAGAAACTACTATAAGACATAAAGTTGTTGACAAAAAAAAAACGCAAAAAGTGTTTAAACATTTTTTTTGAGACAGCAATACAGTCTTAGTGCAGAGCATGCCAGCAGTCAGCCGTCATTGCATAATCTACATTGAGGCTCAACAGTCCGCAGCCTCACCGTACATCTCTTTTTTTAATTTGAACAGTAAATTTGAAAATCCAGCGATTTTGAATAAAAAACAATCTAAAACTGGTGACCTTAAATGAAAAATACCTTTATAGTGCAAATCACTGATAAATATATTTTCTTCATTTTACATTTTTTTCTTTCCAAGATTGACATGTGAGGCACAGCCTCTCCTGCCTCCCCTGACTGCACATCACTGCATGAATCGCTACCTGAATCGCTACCTGTCTGAAACATCGTGGATTGGACTGCCAGGCTTCATGTGCTAATGCTAATCATAAGAACCTTTGAGCTACTTTCCTAACCACTGGTGAATCAAGATGCCTCTATCTCGACACCTCCAATCATCCATTTTTCGCCACTTACCCAAAGTGGGGTCACAGGGGGCAGCAGCCGGAGCAGAGAGGCCCAGACTTCTCTCTCCTGGTCCAGCTCTTCTAGGGTAGCCTAGAGACAAAGTCTCTCTTGTGTGTCCTGAGAGTTTCCCCGTGGCCTCCTTCCAAATGGACATGCCCATAATTCTTCCCCCAGAAGGCATCCAGGGGGGAATCCTGACCCAGGCCACCTCCTCTGACTCCTTTTGAAGAACGAGATTGCGGATACAAGCTGCAGAAATGAGTTTTCTCCGCAGGGTGGCCAGACTCTCCCTTGGAGATAGGATGAGATGTTCGACCATGCAGAAGGAGCTCGGAGAAGAGTCGCTACTCCTCCTGTATGGCTGAACTTCTCACTCTATCTCTGCAGAAAAAACTAATTTCAGTCGCTTGTATCTACAATCTCTTTCGGTCGCTACCCACAGCTTGTGACAGTAGATGAGGGTAGGAATCAACCGGTAAACCTTCACCAACCGGTACAGAATCACTGCAGACGCTTCGCCGACCCACCTGTCGATCTCCTGCTCCATTATTTCCTCTCTTGCGAACAAGACCTCGAGATACTTGACCTCCTCTACTCGGGGCAGGACCTCTTCCCCGATCTGGAGTGGGCAGTCCACCCGTTTCCGGCCGAGCACCGTGGTCTCGGATATGGAGGTGCTGATCCTCATCCCGACCGCTTCACATTCAGCTGTGAACCGCTCCAGTGACAGACTGATGAAGCCAACAGAGCCATATCATCTGCAAAAAGCAGAGACTTGACACCTACAACTTTCAAATAGCCATTTTCCACACAGATCAGGCAAGCTTTGGTATCAAATATGCTCTTGGAGGGACTCGCGTTGCCGATACTCTGCTTTGGGAATCGCCTCAATGCACTAACAAGCGCATTTACCTGGAACTTTTCTTCAGTCTCACGTTTTGAGATGTCACAACAGCAAGAGAATGAGTGCCATTAATTATTCACGGCTGCGTTCGGTTAGCGACGACATACTTGGAAGGAAGACTTCATCCCAACAAGACGTCGGACGGGTCAGAAAATGTGGAGACAATGATGATGTTTTTAAGTCTGTCGTGTAAATAACGATGCCGCTCCTCCACTAGCTGGCAGGAGAACAGAGGAACGCGGCGACTAACCGCTGTGTAATTTCTCTGGCACTTATTCTCAACTGAGTATTACCACGTGTGTGTTTGTCTGCTGGATGCCGTCTATCTGCAGCAGAGCAGGAAGCCGACACGGTGGCCGTTTCTCCGCATCATCGTCGTCAGCTATTCACCCAACCTGTTTCTGTCGCACTCAATAATAATGATAATAAAAAAAAAAAAAAAAAGTACCTTTTTATGGAGACATCTTAGAATAAACGCTTTTTTGAGCTATTTCAATTTTATGGCGGGGGGGGGGGTGGCATTTTCTCCGATGTTTTCAATGGGTAAATTGAAAACACCTTGACTCGGCCGTGCAATGATCCGACGCTATTTTCATCCTGGCGCTGATGGCCAAGCATCTAGGAGATGTTTTCTTAGAGCGTGCAGACAGCTGGAAGGACCTCGGTGGAATATTTTCAGGGGTACTGAGACGTGGAGGGCGATAACCAATCGGAATCCAGAGGTGGTTCCCTCTGGACGAATGCCGACTCTTGTTGACCTTCCCCTTCTTGGATGGCATTTTCAAGTGGTTTTGACGTCGGGTTCCATGTATGAATATGGGGTTCGCCGTGTGTGTGGGTGTGTGTTCTGAGTGTGTGTGTGTGTGTGTGTAGCATGGTTACGGCTCCCCTTCCCCTATCAACTCACTTTTACACGCCTGCCCTCCGTTCCCTTGTCACCTCACCTGCCTGCCATTGGCTCATCAATTCCACGCATAATAAAAAAAAGTGGCCTTCGCTCCCAGGCAGATGTTAATCTCCGAATTTATCGGCAGCGCATCAGCATTTCTAGCCCTTTCCCCCCCAGGGAGCGGCTCCTTGAGCTATTCTTGTGTTTAGTAATCTTTGAGAAACAAATAATTATTTTATTGTCTTCTTGAGAGCCGTATGGCCGTGCTGCCCTCCCCTGTATCATCATAAAAAACAATTAATGATAAAGAAAAATATAAAAAAATATTTGTCCACTGTGATAGAAATGGTATTATGTATGATGCCAATCATTACAATGATTTTTTTTTTTTGTCAATATGGCTGAATTTGTGTATTTTCCCGTTCAAATACAGTGGAAAGACGCTAATGGAAGGCAGCGATGGCGCAATCCCTCACAAACTTAAATGGAGCTCTTGCAATTAATCCCTCTTAAAGACACACAATTTGAATATATATTCTCACATTCCACACTCTAGATCATGTATTTCACATGTGTATAACATATTAGTCTTGCTCATCTCACAAAATGCCGCAGTGAAAAAGCAGGAGGGGAGGCAGCCAGTACCTCTGCCTCACTAAGGGGGGCGTGCATGAGCTATTGTTCCACTATTGTTCATTCTGCTATTGTTCTTCTTCAAAAAAATTACAGACAAAAAGTATTGTGATATGTAATATGCGAGTGAAAATTAAATTCCTGTCAATTAGAGAAAGTCAAGCGCGCCACTTCAGTCTGTTTGCTTCTATTGTTTTACCCTGATCGCAAAAATAGAAGATTATATATATATATTGATATATAAGTGTTAAAAAACTTCTCAAAACTGGGCTTTCAATCAAAATTGGAAGAATAGAAGACCGATGCTGGAGCTAAATGATTTGCCAAATGAACAACAGGACAGAAAATGTCAAACAGAGTGGTGCATAAATACCATATAGCTGGAATCTGACGGGCCAAGGGGAGGCTTTCCTCCCTAGCAATGATCTCTATTGAGACAGAGAGACTTTTAAAACTAATAGAAGATACAGAGGACTGTTACACCAAAGTCATAGAGATGTTTGTCCAGAAGGATCAGCGAGTGGATTTCATTACCTAGTAGAGTTAAGACCAGGCATACTCTGCTGTACTGTCCGCAACTAAATTTAAATTAAACATTATACTTTGGCAAAATATGTACCTCACCTATGTGTGTGTAAAGAATACTGATACAATATAATCAGTAGACGAGCAGTCGGTTGATGAAAGGTGAATTTATGCCACTCTGCTGAATTCATATACAGTATTTGTAAAATACTGTAAATAAAAATCAATATGCAGTATTTGTAAAACTCTCCAACTCATTCATATCACCCTTCATGTAATAATGCACTATGCAAATAACTTATGTATCTATTTATTTTTATTTTAAAAAAAAGTGCAATGAGCTGGGAGCTCTCAATGCAAAATTTTTCTGTTCCTACACAATGACAATTAAAAATCTTTGAAAAAAAAAAAAAAAAATTGAAAGAGTCAGCGCGTCCCCAGCCACAAACCTCACCGCACGCCACGGATCGCTTTTCACACCGGGAAGAACAACGATCTCTTTGTTCCAGTTATGAATTAACTTTTCACTTTCCAAACCAATTGAAGTTTGTACTCGGCCACCCGTTGTACTCTGGGCTAAGTCTACGACCTGGTGTTTTTTTTTTTGTTTTGTTTTTTTTCCACTGCACATTCTGTAGAGGTTACTCTTGTGTCCCAGTTTCTCCCCCCGGTGTCTCCTCAGCTCATTACATTTGGCTCTGCATAACCTTCCTGCCAGCCTTCCAGCTCCGTCCTCCCCACCCGCTCCCCGTCTGTCTTCGCCTCAACTCCTTCATCCGCTGACGTTCCTCTTCTCCGACCGGCGCTTCGCTTCCTCTCCTGTAATCGGTCCCTCGCAGATTTTAAGCCGGCTTCTCCAGAGACCTCATCAAACCGTCCTTGAACAGGAAACAAATCTGTAAATTTCTCCTGATGAGAAAGTTGGCACCTTGATCGCCACCGGTTTGTCCGTTACTCACTTTGAATGCTATTCAAGGGTGGAAAATTGCTATTTAACACCTTATATTGCACCTTTGATATTACAAAACCGCTCTCCATCCGATGTCTTTGTGTCGGTAACTAACGATAACAAACTCTTAATGGAACCAGAGGCTGGTTTTGTATCCAGCTCACAGGCCGTGACCGTTGCAATCTGTCAGGTTAAAAGCTCTGCTTCGCGTTTGCATTTCCAAGGTCCGGCCTCCGGTGAATTAATGCTGCAGAAGCTCCGCCTTCAGGGCCGGCATGGGATTTGAATAATATAAAATTTTGATGTACATACAGTGGCGCCCTGGGCTGCGAATAACTTAATATACACATTTTTTTGAGATCTTAAGATTTTTCAAAATTATTTACGATTTTTTTTTTAAGATTTATAAGACTTTATTTAAGATTCAAGCAATTTTTATCCTTCAAATATGAAAACTAATGGCTTTAAAAAATTCATGATAAGAATACAAGAGCGAGAAAATCAAAATTCGAAGATCTTTTGTGTGGCATCATTTTATATCTTTGTCTTTATTTTGTGGATTTCTTTTAATAATCATCACAGGTCCTAAGGATGCACGTGGTGAGTGCAAGTGGTGAACCCAGAAAGAAGATGCTTTTTATGGAAATTTATGTAACATTTTAAAAAATAGGCAAAAGCGAACTTCATTAGATCTGTTATTTAAGAAAAGAGAGTTATCTAGCGACAGTAATTAAGGGGAAGATTAATCAAAAAAAAAAAAAAACTAGTGAAGATAACAAAAATTCTAAAGTAAATTTAAGTTAATTAAGTGAATTTTAATTTAATAATCATCATAAGTTTATTGTAAGTGTATGTTTTTCACTCAGTGTCTACGTTTGTAGCCTCTCTCGCTTCCTACTTAGTCATGGCTCTGCATGACTTCCTACATAGATTTATATACATATACTTCATAATTTAATATTTACCATTTAATGTAACTGTGCACTTTACTGCGAATGTGCACTGGTTATCATTATTATTACTATTAGTGGTAGTAGTAGTAGTATTAGTATTATTATTATTTTATTGTTATTTTCATGTCACCGTGGGATTGTGAGAAACGTCTTCTTGATCCCTCTGTATGTCCAGTACATGCGGAGAAATTAACAATAAAGCTGACTTTGACTTATCGAAAAATCTATATAGAACGCAAAATTCTGCTTTACTGCAAAAGTTAATGGAAGTTTTTATCGTGGAAGTCTCCACGCTCTCCCCGAGTGAATTTTGCATGCAGGGTGTTCGTTGTAGACCGGACGTGTGAATGTGTGATCGACCGCTCCGGGATGAACCCGGCCTTTCAGCCAATTACAGCAGATAAGCTGAAATGGTACTGAATGAATAAATGTTCAAATGGGATACTAAAAGCACAACGGGTTCAGAATCTTGCATTGGCGATGGCAGTTTGAAATCCTTTGACGGTCCGAAAATATTTTAGACGGAAAAAAAAACGACCCAGAATGAGTGAGTGAATGGTTCTCTGTCTGTATATGTGGCCCTGCGATTAACTGGCAGTTCAGGTGGTACCCTGCCTCTCGCTGGGAGAGAATCCAGCGTCCCCCGCGACCCTGAGTGCGGCAAAAGATGGATGGATGGATTTTAGAGACTGTTTCGAAGGAGTCAGAAGGTATCAGAGGAGCATCGGATCCAGCTTTCATGAGAAGTTCAACATGACGATGGAAAGGTACAGTATGTGGTCTACTTAGCATCTCATCAACCCCTGCCTTCCAGCTGGAGCCGGAATTTCATTTTGTTTTTTTTTAGTCCTTTGGGTGAACCGGCTTGGCGTCCTGGTTCTGGATCCTTCGGGACCGGATCTGCGAGGAAAGTTTTTTTGACAGTACATATGCGTGGTTCTTTAGAGACCGGTGTCTTTCGGCTACCGCGGCCCTGCATGTGACGGCGATAAATCCTCCGATGAATCCCTTCCAGCGCGCCACCTCATGCTGCATCAAATCTTGGTGGACTTGAATGATCCCCCTCCTGCTTTCTAATCTCCTTTGCACAGAATGCCAGCATCTCATGTTGTCTGCTGGAGGCTTTGGGATCTCATGCCCTTTAAGCTGAGTGCATTCTTCTGGTCTGCAAGCTGAGTGCATGCAAGGCGAGCGGAAGCAGCTGGTATGTTACCATAAAGCAGCCATGACCGGTAAGATTTTATACCCTTTTATATTATTTTTGTTGTCGCGGTTGCAATGTTTAGTGATTTCTCTCCCGGCTCGTACGTGTTTTCAGAACAGTTAATTAACAATTACTGCACACTAGTCACTCTGATATTATACTACAGTCCGTTAGACGATCCTCTCGGAATACATGAGCAAAGACACGCTTAATCGCCCGCGGGCGTTTGAATTCTTTATCTATTTAAATGTACTTTTGTGCATTTGCATACTCGAGTATTTTGAGTACTCCGGGGAAAACTAAAAATTTCACCATGTGAATCTGACTAGATCAATTTCTTTCACAGCAATGAAGGGTCCGAATTCACATTCACGGCCGATTTAAATGCGATTACATCAAGTCATCGTTTATTCACCGAGCTGCTTCAACAAAATCACATTAACCCTCCGAGACACACATCCACCTCCTCCAACATGTTATATTCTATTTCTCCACTACTTCCACTGAGTGAAGCGTGGAGAGGAGCTTTCAGGTTGTTCCTCCAGTACTTGAAATTACAATTTTTACATGTTTGTCCAACTCCTGTGACAAAAATCAACATAGCACGAATGAAATAATTGCTTTTCCGGTATCTGTCCTCTCAGATCTGAAATGTTGAAGCTGTGCCGCTGCAGGCTGTATGAGGTGTTTGAGCACCACCAGGCCCAGTGTCTTTGCAAAAGGGGGACTAACTGAAAATACAGGAGAGGTTAAGCTTCTATCGTTCCCTTCTTCTTCTTCTTCTTTTCCTTTCGGCTTTTCCCTTCAGGGGAATCCACCTGTAGTGGCTAAAGGTCCCTCTAAGTATTTGCCAAAGTATTCACTCATTTAACCACTCTAAGACGGAAAGAACGAATCTACCCGTGTTTACTGTTGACGACGGTAGAAAACAGTGTGTTCGCTCCGTCCTTTACTGGATCAGCCCCGGTATCCAACAGTTTTACCTTTATACACATTTGAACTGATCACGTCATAGCTCAGCGCCCACTCCGAACCTTATTTGGTTAACATAAACATAAATACATATGCCATGAATAAGCATGTACTCAACAAAAAAGCAAATTTAAATACAATAAAGTAATTATAAATAATTATGCTATAATCAACAATCACCAAAATATGATGCAATAATATTATATCCAAATCTGAGACTAAATTACAAAAAATGGAAAATGGCACTAACACCACCTCCTCCAACTAACTTCATATCATCTCTCAGTACCTCCATAAGTCTTCCTCTAGACCTCCAATTCCAGCATCCATATATTCATTCTCCCTCCTCAGTACATGACCCAACCATCTCAGTGTGGCTCCTCTGACCTTCTCTCCAAAACATCTGACACCTACTGTCCCTCTGATGGACTCATTCCTGATCCTATCCGTCCTGGTCACTCCCTAAGAGAAGCTCAACATCTTCATCTCTGCGACCTCCAGCTCTGCCTCCTGTCTTTTGATTATTGTCGTTGTTTCTAGTCCACACAGCATCGCTGGTCTCACCACTGTCTTGTCCATCTTCCTTTCACTCTGGCTGATATCTTCTATCTCATAGCGCCCCTTTCCAACCTGCTTGGACCCATTTTTCCCCCTTTTTTCCACACTCCGTTGCTCTGGACCGTCGACCCCAAGTACTCGAAATCCTCCAACTTCTCCATCTCCACTCCCAGTCCCCTCACCCTTCCACCTTACCCTGAAGAAGGTTCTACCATTCCCTTCTTCAAGGTAATATTCCCTCACCGTCAGTTTTTTATGCTCGACGTGAGCGCCTTCTCCGACTCCTCCTGTTCTCGCAATACAGACATCGGCGGCTCAGCTCTCCAGGACGTGGCTGGTAGAGATCAAATCTGCCTTTGAGCCGCCTTGATCTCTTCTTCGCTCCTTTGGTTCCCTCTTGTTGTTCCTTGCCTCTGTATCTCCGGTCCAGGAAGCGCTGCATTGTCAACCGGAGGGCCTGGCATTCGACGCCGGCCTCAGATCTTGCGAGGATTTGGGGTTTATTGGTTGATATACAGTGGAAACGTGCGTCCACGGCATCAAACAGGAAGCCTTGACGCCGCTGTCTGTCCGCACCGGGGGAAAATCTCACCATGCGGTTCTCCCGCGGTTGCCAATGAGGGAGACCAAATGAGATATGCTAATGGGAGTCACTCTGCGGTGCAGAAATCTCACTATCGCGCGCTTCTTTGCGTCGAAATCTCTATCTCCTGCCGTGCATAGCGAGCCCGGCGCGTCCCCCTCATCGTCACGCGCACTTTCGAGCAGCTATTCCCTCTCATGCGTCACCGACATCCACTCCAGCCTGCGACGCGTCTCCCGTGTCACCTCCTGACACCCCCCCCTTCCTCCCAAACCTCCCATCCACCAACCTCCCTGAATTATTCATCAAATGTGCCCATTTCACAAAGAAAGCCCCAGAGTGACTTCCCCAAATATTATAGACTGCAAGCATTTGTTTATCAGCTTCTTGTTCCTTTATTTCTTGCAATCGTCGCCCCGTCCCCACCTCTCGTTGTCTCCTCAGCTCCCTCCTCTGTTGCTTTTTCTCATCTTTCCTCACAAATGCCACAGTCTTCTCCTATGTATTGGCATCTTCTGTCACAGTGATTTAGTAAAGTGGATATGACAGGCAGCCGCCCTTATTCAAGGCTCATAAAAGCCATTAGTTTTAGTAGTTTGTTTTTTTTTCTTCACATTTCTTGCGCGTCTTTCGCACGCCGACCGTGACCACGAGGGAGGGCTCGTCGCGGCACCCCCTTCTGCGATGGTGTTTACTGCCTCTTTTTGAGGCCTGATAATATATGCAAATTAAAAGCAGCCGCGAAAAGAGATAGGTCCCTTTGCTTTTGGTTAATCAACTCACACCATTACATAAACAAAGAAATCATTTCCGCACGCCGTTATGGTTGAGCGTTACGTGCGGCGGCTGCTTGACCCAGCTCTCAGTGCCAATTCCTCCCCCCCGCGCGTACCTCGGCGCACCGATGGTGTTCTGTAATAATCTCAATTTGCGAACATGCCGCTGCGCCACTTTGCCATTTTCCGAGTACCATAATCTTCGCTCGCATACCGCTAAGGTGCGGCAGTAACAAGGGTCACGACAGGCTGAAAATGGTATCTGTGTAGTGCCTGCAGCGGCTATCCTCTGCTGCTGGAGTGCCTTGATTTACACTGATGCTGCGCTCAACTTGTTCCCTCCTCTGACACTGTTATTGTTCTTAACACTAAAAGGCTTCAGTGGGTCGCGTTTTTTTCTGATTTTGACCCCTTTGCCGTACCCGCATGCTGAGAAAATGACATTGGAGGACTCAATTTTGAACTCTTAAGGTTTAAAAAAATCACAGCTGAATAAATAATTTGACCTTCAAAATATACCCGGCCCGTTTGCAGTACCACTGTCTCCTGAGAATGTTGCTGCACAGAGAGAAACTGACTTTTCGTTGCCGGGATTTGCAAAGATGCACTTTTGCAGCTCATCCAAAACAGTTTGAAAGTTAACCGGGAAGGAATTGTTTCTCAACTCAGTGAATTCTGTCATGTGTAATTTTTTTTTCCCTGAAGAAGGGAAGTAAAACGTTGTCTGGGTGTATGTACAAGGCATATTAGTTAAATTGGCTATTTATTTATGTCTTTATTTGTTTATTGTTGCTTTTGGCCTTTTCTGTCCTCAGTGTATGCGTATAGTCCGTATAAATGCGAATACTTTTAAGCTCATATTACGGTTGCATACCACATTCTGCAACCAAGCTCACAGGCCTGGACTCACTCATGAGCAATTTTGTTTTTTAATCGAATTAAACAGATCAAATAAAGTGCTTATAACGGGCTTCGCGGGGGCCGCGGGGCGGATTTTGCTACTTTGAGTCTCAGCTTAGTTTCTCGCTGTGTCTATGCAAAGCTAGGCTAACTGGCTATTTAGCATACGTCCTTAAAGACCTAACTCAGCAGTAAAAAGCGTGTTTCTTCAAAGAGCGTGTATTAACCTCTCGAGGCAGTGAGTCATCCCATTGAGCCTCCTTGACTCTCAGGCTTAGACCTCTATTTATAACAAAACTCCGCTGCTTCTCTTCTCCTAATGAAGGCTGCAGAAATATAAACGGCCTTTATCTCCCTTCTCTTCTCTCTCCTTTCCCTTCCCGCTCTGATACTAGCCTCGACGTGTTTGATAGCACATCTTTTTTTGTCCTCCGACCCGCCACCTGCATCAGCCCGTTCCATCTTTTACGCAATCCATACCGTCAGGATGCACATCGGCAGCCAAACGTGCCCTTTTGCTCGTCTCGATATTTCATACGTGCCAACTGACGACGGGCTGACGATCCATCCACGGGAACATGCTTGCTCCTCCCGGCACATATACGGGTCATTTCATTCAATTTCATGTATCATAAAACTGTAATAATAATAGAAGAATCTACAATATTGCTTCTCTACCCCTTTTAGATCTACCAGTGTCCTGTTACTGCTTCATCTACAGCCCACCTCGTCTTTTCCTAACACACACACACTCACACACACACTGTTCTCAGAGGTAAACTTTTCACACGATGCAAAACAAAGTCCTCCACTGCTCTCTGTAGGCTCACTTATGAAAGTGCATTTCATTTATTTTTCTGTGTGTGTGTGAGTGTGTGCATGCGTGTATGTGTCATTAACATCTTTTACATTTTAAAAAACGATCTTTTTTTTTTGTTCAACATGGTTCTGTTTTAGCCGACATTTAAGCCTGAATGACTTTGTTAAAAGCACCATCGGCCATCAGATGATGATGAGATGAGATGAGAACAACTTTATTAATCCCGAAGGAAATTGTTGTGCCAGAGTTTCAAGTACAAAAACATAACAGTAATAGATAATAGTAGAAAGGAGGAATAATAAGAAATGTAATGTAAAATGAATTGTCTAACTGTTAGCAGTAACTGCAAAGATTGAAGATTCCCTGCGGCTGAGGGAAGAGGATTTAAAAGTCTGATAGCCTCAGGTAGGAAATTTGGTGGTATCGGTGATGAAAAAGCACTCGTAAGATGTTGTGTCTTAGTTATTGCAAATAAAAACAAAGTATGTATTTACACAATGGGCCAGATAATCATTTCATTAATCTTAGTCTTCAGTTCGATGGCAATGCAAATTGTACAATGCCCGTTCCATGGTTTGGCCAAGGGGCACAAAGTGATTCAGTAAATGTCTAACCACTGTCATTTCCATTGTTAAAAAAAAAAAAATCAGTTTATTGAAGGGGAACTGCTTGCAATCAAAAACCAAAGTGATCTGTGTGCCTTTCCTGCTTTTAAACCATCTTCGGGTTTTGATTTGCTGCGGATTTCTTTTAGCGGTTATCACGCAGAGACAAAACAGTTCCACTCGAATCCCCACACAGTAAAATCTGTGCATCTTCCTGAATAACAGAATCCTCTCCACTGATTGCCAGATGGAGGCGTCGCCGTTGAGCCTCTTCAATGTGGTTTCTGAGAACTTTGAGGAACTTCGGTTCCATTGTACTGAAGAGAAAACTATGGCGTTCCTCTCAAGTGCTCCTCTCCACTTCCTCTTTGTCATGAGAAAAAGACGAAATCACCATCGCAAACCAAAAAAAATCCTCTGCAAAGTTAAAACAATAACTGCAGATTGTTCTTTCGTTTCCCTCGTCTCCTAATTTCTCTCTCTACCCTTTAAATGTCAATCACGTTTTTTTGCTTTTTTTTTCCCCCTCTTTTAAACCCTCACGCTGACTTTTCCTGAAGGACACGACGTCTTGGATACCCTTGACTTTTCATGACAAGTTCCCAAAAGTATTTGTGAATGACTTTTTGTGGTTTGCAAGCTTTTTATTTTTACAGTAAAAAAAAATAAATACACTGAAATTAATGAAGGCTGACATCTTAGCCGTCACATGGGTAAAAAAAAACAGAAAAACAGGCGTGAGGACAATATGATTCTGCTTGCTTGTTTTATTTTGGGGAGGAGCGTCTCTGTCTCACACTCCTGATTGATTCAGTCAGTTGTGCGCCGACACACACGCACACACACACGTGCCGTTTCCTGTCCTTTTGAAGAGCAAAATGAAGTTTGCAGAAGAGAGGAAAAGAGTCACGCTCATTATTTTGAGTCCCACTCGGGGACTCTGTGGTGTTTTACATAATCGGGCTCCGCGCAGAGTGAGCACATCACCCCCGAAAAGTGACAGATGTAAACATCAATGGCTAAACTCTGATGAATCACCTCCTGGCCTGAGAACCATGTGTGTATTTGCGTGCGTGCCCCGTGTGTGTGTGTATTGGGAGTGGTGGGCTCAGCATTGTCCTTCCTCTGTGGTCCCTCAGCTTCCCCTCACGCTGCAGTGAAATGTGGGCTGACACAACAGAGTTGTGCAAAGCCCAGCTGGCAGGCTTTGTTATACAAGCATATTACTGCTCTGTTCCTGTCAGTGCTTTACAGGAATAATCCAGCCCAAAAACACGCTAATACAGTCACCAAAACAGCTGCCGGCAGGAAAACTACATTTATGGGCCAATTATTGTTTCAGAGTGCATTTCTTATGGCTGCAGTTAATGAAAGGAGTGACTGTGTCCTCATTTTCTAAACGACGGCTTCAAAAACCTCTGGTTCCGATGATTAAATATGATATCACATTTCCGTATATGTGGTGTTTTGTTGGAAACACAACAAGGTAACTTGAATCACTACATTTGTCCCGCCGGACAAATGGCTGCTGAATATCAATATTCACAAAAGAGAACATTGTTTGATTTTTTTTTTTTTTATTTCAACAGTTACAGGTAATTATTGATAATTTATCAAATATGTCATGTTTCCAAGTGGATCGTGTCATTTAAGCTCTTGAAAAGAATCCGCTGACATCGAGAGATGACTATATAATCGTCGTAACTTTTTTTCCCAGCATATTACCTCGACATATTACGCTTATTATGAGACTCCCGGTACAAATATCCTCCAAATATAACTTCCGGTACCTGAGGCAGTAAATCATTTTTGTTCCAGTAAAAAAAGCATGTGCCAGTTTGCACCACCAACCACAATTGCCCTGATTTTGCTCCTAATTTAATGACTTTAATTTGTTCTCTGTTTATGCCGTAAACCAAAACAACTGAATTGTGGTTGAAAAAATGCTTGGCAATTAAAGCAATTCTGATTCTGATTCTAAAATTGCAACAGTTTTAAAAACTTTTGTGGTGAGTCCTCACATTCTCCGAGTTTTTGGAATAATATGCAGTAGGCTGCAGATTCTAAAGTGTTTATTATTACAATAAAAGTGGATTGAGCCACACTCAAATGCAGTGATGTTGACTGACTTGAAGAGAAAATTTATGGATGCATACTGTTTTAAAAAAAAAAGAATAAATTAAAAAAAAAAAAAAATCCCTATAGTCTTCCGGGTCACTAGGGGGCGCTCATTTCCGTGGCACTGTCACAATTTGTCGTAATTTTCTTTCCGGTCACGTGACAGGCACTGCTGTTTCAAAACATTGAACAAAGAGGCGCGGAGCGGGCGCCTACGGCTGCACCAATGATTTATCTGGCGTTTAGTTGATAATAACTGCCATAAGGGCGCTTTCGTGCGTTCGCAGAGGCTCCACCATGACGGGTTCCCTGCTGGAGTTCGAGACCGAGATGTTCCTGGGCCTTTTCGGTTCCGACGGGCTGCTCGTCGGGGCAGAAGGGCTGGGGATAGACCGCATCCTGCTGCAGTTCATGAAGGTCTACTCGGAGCCGGGCAGTCTGGTCCTGCTACTCAACACGACTACGCCCGAACAGGTGAGGAGACCTGGACCGGATAAAACAGTCGTAAATAGGTTTATTTTGAGGCAGTAGAACCACTAGTAGTAGTAGACGTTTTTGTATAAGAAGTAGTAGTTGCTGTGAATTTCAATGCTAGCCGGCAGCTAGCTAGTTAGCTAGCAGATGTGCTAGCTAACTCGTCCGGCTCGTGTATAAAGCTGGCTGGGCTCTCGTATCTTTCAGGAGTATCTGACGGAGCAGCTGCGGCTGGAAGGGGTGACCCACCTGCCGCGAACGGTGACCAGCGATGTCCTCAGCGCCGAGCGATATAACGTGTACACGGAGGGAGGGGTGCTGTTTGTCACCAGCAGGATCCTGGTGGTAGACTTCCTCACCGACCGCATCCCTGCTCATCTGGTGTCAGGTGGGAGTCAACGGTGGACATCTGTCACCTCTGTCTCTCTGTGGCAAACTTTGACCGGGGTCTAGACATGCTTCTGTTTCATCACTTACATCCAGTGACATGTGCATTTGTTAATTTAACAGGAGTAAAATTAAAGAAGAATGGAAGATTTTGGGGTAGTGACAATAGGGGAGTGGATTTCAATTTCTTAGGATACACAGGCTAGAGAACACGTGACAAACTGAAGGGCCGCGGGCCAAATGTTGCCCATCATGTCATTTTATGTGGCCCGCAAGAACATTTTAAAAGGTCAGATTCTTCTTCTTCACCTTCTGGGTTTTCCCTTCAGGGTTCGCCACAGCAAATTGACCATCTCCATCTAACTCCATTCTCTGTATCCTCCTCTCTCACACCAACTATGTTCATATCCTCTCTCACTACATCCATAAATCTTCTCTTTGGTCTTCCTTGAGACCTCCTGCCTGGCAGAAAGATCTGATTGTTTTAAAATAAATAAGTCAAGCTTGTGCACTGACCATCAACTACATTTCCCACAATTAACTTCCTACAGATCAGGGATAACCTGACAAGAAAAAAAAAAAAAGCAGAACATCAGTAATCAAAAATAACAGGAGTTTTCCTAAGAACTAGAAATTGTTCTAAAATAATTTACATGTTGTCTAAAAATGAATAACAGGGCTGTGTCACAATCAGTTTAACATCATCTGAAAATTAGATTCGATTAGATTTAGAAAACAAATCAAAAGGAAACATTTCCTTTGAAAAACTACAGCCAGTGGATTTTCACATACTCTCAACTTCATTTATTTATTCCTGAAATTCATCATGCGATTTTCCAACATGAGCAGATATTGTGATACAAATTAATCAAACGGGGTTTTGATGATACTGATGATATTTTCTTTATTGCTCAGATCTAGTTTGATATTTGAATCCTGATATAACAAGGAATGCAGTTAATGACAACTATGTCAATTTGTCCCCCTCCCCCCCTGCAGGCATCCTGGTGTACCGCGCTCACAAAATTATTGAATCCTGTCAGGAAGCATTCATCCTCCGCCTGTTTCGTCAGAAGAACAAGACGGGCTTCATAAAGGCCTTCACTGACAAGGCCACGGCCTTCTCCACGGGCTTCTGCCAGGTGGAGCGTGTGATGAGGAACCTCTTTGTCAAAAAGCTGTACCTTTGGCCCAGGTGAAGCATAACACAATTAGCCCATTATGGATGACTGTTGCAGTATAGCTGCGATAATTTCCTGTCTCCAATGAGGCTTCCCTCATCCCAGCGCGCTTTGTTCGACAGGTTCCAGGCGTCGGTGAACACGGCGTTGGAGAAACACAAGCCAGAAGTGGTGGAGATGCACGTCTCATTAACCCCAGCTATGAGAGCCATCCAGAGCTCCATCTTGGACATCATGGGTGCTTGTCTGAAGGAACTCAAGCGCTACAACCCCACCTTAGAGGCCGAGGATCTCTCCTTGGAGAACACGCTGGGCAATGCTTTTGAAAAGGTAAACAAGAGCTGTAATGTGCTTCTCCTCTTTCTGGGAGTTATCACACGATCGACCGAGTGCCAAACGCTACCCGCTTGGAAATATGGATTAGGAATATTGAGCTTCTGTTTTTTTATATGAAGCGCTTGGCTTCTTGTGTCTCAAGAGAAAGCTGTCTATTGACTGGACATTATTTTCTCCGGATGGAATTTAATTGAACTGGTGAACGTGGCTGAGGACAAACACCAGTCGTCTTCTTCGACAACACTGCATTTTTATTCTTATTTGAATATTTGAAGCTGCCTTTTTTTTCCCCCCCTCGTCTGGCCCCTTACCCAGACTCTCCGACACTACCTGGACCCCCTGTGGCACCAGCTGGGAGCCAAGACCAAGGCGTTGGTTCAGGACCTGAAGGTGCTGAGGGTTCTCCTGCTCTACCTCACCCAGTACGACTGCGTCACGTTCCTCAATCTGCTCGAGTCGCTTCACTCCAGCCAAAAGATCTTCGGCTCCAACTCGGGTGAGACAATGTGTGGTTTCTGCCTGAGTCCATTGGTCGTTCCGGCACAGAGGGGTGAAGGGAAAGCACTTGAATTGCATCTGAGCAATGAACCTCAGCCCTCACCGGCCCCTGGCTTCTGCCAGGCTGCATCCTGCTGCCTGTCTTAATTCGTGCCTTTTCTTTTGGATGAATATCAAGTTTCATTTTTTGGATTAATGACATATCTATTAGAATAATAAACTGATAGACATCACACACATGTTTGGCATTCCAATTTAGAGACAAAACACGACCACCCAAAATATAACCATTTCCCAGTCAGACGCTGTTTTAGCACAGCTGCTCCAATGCACTTCAACTTGAAAATTTGTCATATTCTAAGTAAAGACATGGGTGCCGTCACTGGTCCTGATTGTCCAGCAGTCTTTTGCACGTTTTTATGAAAATAAGTAAGGAATTATGTCCAAATGAAAGCGACACTTCTGCAGGGACTGACAAGGGGTCACTTCAATTGAACCCAGTGCATTGGGTCCACCAGTTGGTGCTCGTGATGAGCGGCAGAGAACAGCAAAAGTCATAAAACATGAAAACCAGATGGGTGATGCATATCCTTTTCTCTTTTTATGATACGATAGGATAGGATAAGATTTTATTTCATCCCAGGGGAAATTCAGTAACAGTATATCGATAACAACAATAAAGAATCAAATAAGTGACGTGTAAAAACCAGTGTCTAATGAGTAGTTTGCAAATAAACAGTATTTAATAGAATACCAGTCAAAGTAAGATTGGCCAAGGACAAATTGAAGCGAATTTATGGCAATTTACATGGAGAGTAATATTGACAGTTTTTTGGAGAGGTTGTCGTGCACCAGATAATAAATGTAAAGCCAGTACATGATATTAAAAGTAGTTGTGTATGCTTGTAATAAGACTAATACTGATAGCAATAGGAGAAGATTAATATTGCACTTTTCAGAGAAATTATTGCACACGGTATAAAAATACATTGCAAATATATTTCACATGATACTGAATTTGATAGAGCCCATGGTACTGCGATTAGTATTGCACATAATGATGTAAATACTAATTTAGTACGAGATGTTGTGTTATGGTTTTAAAAATTATTCATTATTTTGTCCACAAGATAATGAAAAGTTATATTATGCATGATAGATAAAGTGACACAACTGAACAGCTCATATGGGAATGACCAATATATCATCCTTTTTGTTGGTGTTGAAGGTAATTCTGAACATAATATTGAAGTTCTTATTCTTTTTACAATAGACTTCTTATGTTGGTGTTTCCGTGCTTCTGCAACCAAAGTTTCTTGACACCAAAAAGCAAAGAATGTGGACATTGGCCCTTAACAATGGAGTTTTTAAGAAGCGCGGGTATTTGTATCATACTTTCCACAGTGCGGTTTTCACTTCTTACTCTTTTGAGTGAAGTCATTCTACTTATATAGATTTTGGCTGAATAGCGGACTTGTAAAAATGTCCTTTAATATATTTTAATCGCTAGTGTTACAACATTTACAGTTACTATTCTGAGTTATTGACTTTTTACTAGCATTGAATAATATTTAATGATAAATTCAGAGGGGTATTTTTTTCTTTTTTCTTTTTTTTTAATCCACAAGCTCACAGCATTTTCATACAGCACGCCACGATGGCTTTGTGATATAATGAAGAAAATAATACACTGAAGGATCATTCTTACACGCAGAGTTCTACTGTCGCTGTCAGGATGGCTGTTCCTGGACTCCAGCACTTCCATGTTCATCAATGCCCGGAGCCGAGTGTATCGCATCCCTGACAGCAAGAAGAAGAAGCCAAAATTGGGCCCAGAAGCAGAGAAACAGAAGTCAGCTTCGACTTCAGGTGACCTGGCCGTGGAAATCTCCTCAAATATTCGTTATCAGGTGTATTTAGAGCAGGAGTCGGCAACCCTTTGAACCGTCTGATGCGGCCCCCAGTTGCTTTTGAAAATAATCGAGTGTTTAATTAAAATGTATTTTATTCTAGTTTGTTCATTTTTAAAATATAATTTTACATTTGAAGATTATGGCGATCTTGTTACATCTAAATAAAACATTCTAAAATGTTTTTGTCACCCTTAATAAACGCCAGTAAACGATGACAGCACAGAGGCGTTTTGGTTTGTTGCGGGTTGATAATTTAAGTTCAATTTTTTTTTTCATAAATTCAGGGGGGACAAATACACATTGAGTATTTTCCTTAAAAGTACCCTTCAACCAAATGTCTTTTTTTCGAAATTCAAAATATTTTGTTTCATGCAGAAATGTAATTTCGTTTTCTCTTCAGTTGTTAATTGCAACACATTTGTTTACATTCAAAGCATTTATTGTCACATGCACAGTGTAGAAACATGTTCCCCTGTGCAGTGAAATTCCTACTTTGCTGTCCGCAGTGCATTTGGATACATAGCACAGAGGCTGAAAAAATATATAACGTTATATGCCGTGTTAATTCTTTTTTAAATTTCAAAAGGGTTGTGTGGTTCCCAGTGTCTTCTTTACTGTGGGGAAACGGCTCCAAATGGCTCTTTGAGAGGTAAAGGTGAGTGATGTTGTCGACATGCAACGTGATGAACAGCTCTCGGTGTGTTTTTAGAGGCGAAGCGAGTGCTGGTGCTGGAGAAAAGCCCGAAGTGGGAGGCTCTGACGGAGGTCCTGCAGGAGATCGAGAAGGAGAACAAGAGCTCTCAGCATGGAGCAGGTCAGAGTTCCTGCACGCCAATTCATCATGTCCGCCGTTTCTAGTAGATTCCACACAGGCAAAGCACGCGCTGCTCGCCGGAGACATCACCTTGATCTCGGTGATTTAAAAGTTAACCCACCACACTGCGCTTACACAGGGCAAAATCCTTACGGTAAATAAAAAGGTTTAAATTTAGACCGAGCACAGGAGCCAGCCTAAACAAAGATGACATTTCAGAGTAATATCTTCTGGGTGTGTTGGTTTTGCCCTGGGTCACTGCCAAGCACTACTACTCAGAAGAATACATCATACACATGTGCCTCTTCTATACACACACACACACACACACAGTGCAACAAAAGAGAAAGTAATGGGTTTCTCCTAGAGGGGAAATGTTGGGAACTC
Source organism: Fistularia commersonii (assembly GCF_037954325.1). NCBI lineage: Eukaryota > Metazoa > Chordata > Actinopteri > Syngnathiformes > Fistulariidae > Fistularia > Fistularia commersonii. Next base: position 6,698,657 of record NC_141316.1, read on the forward strand.
CCAGACTAACATGTAGAATCTGTTGTTAAAAGATTCAGACTTGTAAGAAACATGCAGATGCTGTGAAATTTTCCCCTTTTCTCGGAAAATAGAAATGTATCATCACAGAATCATTCGACGTGGTGCCAAATCTTAGTTTGTCAAAAAATCTCCTTGGATGTGGGAAAAACATTTGACTGATACATGAATCAGATGAAATTCAATAACAACATCATCAATTACACATAATAACTGATGGATGGATGGAAAAATTTCATTTTGTTAAGGGATTGCCATCGTAGGGGCATTCCTTGTTCATTTTTGTAATTATTGCCATTTATTGAGCTGTTTTTGGTGGTTTTTTTTAGGAGATGTCTTGTTAATTTTAACCTTTTTTCCTATTTTTTAGCTTTTAAACCTCTCTGACAATTTAATGCTGAATTGAGAGGTTATTAACTAAGGGTTTTACTCAGAACTCCTTGTAATTTTGCGGAGTTAACTTGCTGAAATAAGCACTTTGTAGGTTTTTTTTTTTTCTTTTTTAAGACTTAATTTGCAAAAACAGATTTTTTTAAAGCGGAAAACCTCAGCATCCAGACTGAAGGTGTTGATCACAAATATCTTGTTTAATAATCCCACAATGACAAATCAGTGTTAAAGGTTAATCGGTAAATTAAGGCTACGTTGCACTGCGTACAGTTGTGAACGACAACTTGTGCCTGATTTACCCGTTCACTACATGTATCCAAGTTCGTGTAACTGGAGGACATGTTGACTGGGTTGTGGGGTTGCCTGACTGTCACATTCCCATCAGGTCGTGTTCTGATCTGCGCCAGCGACGACAGGACCTGCGCGCAGCTGCAACAGTACATACGACACGGCTCCGAGTGGCTGCTGAACAGACTCTACACCCGCACCATCGCCAAGCGGGAGACCGCCGCGGCCTCCGCCTTCGACGTGGACCCGCCAAAGGAGGGCAAGGGATGCACCAAAAAAGGCTCCAGAGGAAAGGAGCCCGCGCAGAAGAAACAGTCCGCAAAAAGCAAAAGCAGACCGTCTCTCACCCTCACCCAAATGGTAGGGAAAGGAAAGGCGGGGGAAGACGGGGCAACGGGCAGCAGCGGAGACGAGGGGGAGCTGAAAGCAGACGAGGAGGAAGAGGACGAAGAAGAACCGCCAGAGCTGGATCTATCATCCGATGCTTACTATGCCATCCTCAAGGAGCCCCTCACTGTCATCCACCCGCTGAAGGGGTGCACGGACCCCCACAGCTTAACGCGTGTACTGCATGAAGTGGAGCCCAGCTTCGTAGTGCTTTATGATGCTGAACTCAGTTTTGTGCGCCAGCTGGAGATCTACAAAGCTTGCCGGCCGGGAAAGCCCTTGAGGTGTGTGCGTGTGTGTGTGTGTGTGTGTGTTTGGGGGGGTATCGAGTTGCGGTGTCGGATCATTTCTGACAGTTTCGACGCCGTGGTCCATTAACCCCGCTCATGATCTCATTTGCATTCTGTTTTCCCTCCCAGGGTGTATTTCCTCATCTACGGAGGCTCCACAGAGGAACAGAAGTACCTGACGGCGCTGTCGAAGGAGAAGAAAGCCTTCGAACACCTAATTAGGTCGGAGCCATCACCCAAACCTCAAATCGGTTTATTGAGGCCGTTCCGATCTATCACATGTCACGGAATTTTTCAAATTTTTCAAATTTTCCTTGTTCATGTGGCTCTATAGGGAAAAGGCTACCATGGTCATCCCAGAGGAGAGGGAGGGCCGCGAAGATACGAATCTAGACCTGGCTAGGAATCTGGACCCTGCGAACGCCACCACTAACACTCGCAAGGCAGGCAAGTCTGATGAGTTTCATTTCTTAATAGTTCTTTAAGCGACGTGCAAAAGTAAAAACAGTCAGTGTAAACTAACCAGGTGAGACGTCCCCTTCCAAACAACTGGAGCCAGTGATAGCCTTGACATAGATGTAATAGCGTAACAACCAAAATAATAAAAGGGTCTCCATACTGCTGCTGTGCCCATTGTCCCCTTGCACATCATCAGACGTATTAACTGGACGCGAGTAAATGTGATAATATCAAGGAAGTCTCAAAAATACGGTGCAAGTGGCTCCCACTGTATTTTAGCATCCTCTATCTAGCAAGGTTAGCATCCTCTATTTTGTAACTGTGGAAATATACTCTTCAGATTGAGTTATCCTATTTTATTTTTCTCTTGCAATTTAGCAGAATTCCCTAATCTCTCAATGCAACAACAGTATAATGAAAATGGATGACTATCTGAACACAAAGACCAGCTTGGCAAAGTTTTATACGAATTTGTTTTTGTTATAAACGCAACCATTTGAGTCACTTTACTTCAGAAATCACAGCTCTTGGACATAAAGCCGTGGAAACTCAGCTTCAGTCAGCATGAGTCGCATGTTAACCAGCACGACTTATTTTGATTGGGATCTGAGTCACTGCTGCAGGGGATGTCTGTGCTCAGGCCAAACAAAACCACACTATTGTCGGAGCGGGCTTCTGTACTCTCAAGCTGTGAAAAGGGGCCCTAGTGTAATAGCTTGAAAATTGGTCTTTTGCGGGAAAAAAGAGTGTTCTTGAAGAGCTTTGTGTTCCACCAGGGGGGCAGGATCAGCCGAAGGAGCCGTCGCGAGTCATTGTGGACATGCGTGAGTTCCGCAGTGAACTCCCGTCCCTGCTGCACCGCCGGGGCCTGGACATAGACCCGATCACCTTAGAAGTCGGCGACTACATCCTGACCCCCGACGTGTGCGTGGAGCGCAAGAGCGTCAGCGATCTCATTGGCTCGTTGCAGAGCGGCCGCCTGTACACCCAGTGCCTCTCCATGACTCGATATTACAAGAAACCGGTGCTCCTCATCGAGTTTGACCCAGCCAAGCCGTTTTCGTTGACAGCCCGCTCCGATTTTCGGCATGAAATCTCATCAAATGACATATCGTCAAAACTGACCTTGCTCACCCTGCATTTTCCCCGCCTACGCATCCTCTGGTGCCCGTCGCCACACGCCACCGCTGAGCTCTTCCTGGACCTGAAGAAGGGTCAGTCAGAACCCGACGCAGCCACAGCTCAGGCCGTCACAGCAGAGTCAGACACCGTGGCCGAATCGGCGGACCTCTACAACCCGGGACCCTACGACTTCCTCATGAAAATGCCCGGGATCAATACGAAAAACTACAGAGCCATCGTGAGAAACGCAGAGAGTCTGGCAGATCTGGTCACATTCAGCCAGGGAAAGCTTGCAGAAATACTGGGGAGCACAAACAATGCTAAACAGCTTTATGACTTCCTGCATAATGTGGCTGATGTCCCAGCTCCGGCGCAAAAGAGCAAACCATCATTTTAGGAACTTTTAATCTTTTTTTTTTTTGTTTGTTTTTTATGAACATGAAATGAATTAAATGTGTTTGGTGCAGATTTTGCTCCAACTCACTAGGAAAGTGACACAAAACCCAAAATGTTAATTATATTTATGTGTAAAATAAATTATCAATGTCCTGATTTGTGAATGAGTGTAATTGCTATTTTTTAAGATTTAATACGAATGCAGGTACACAAATGATTTTTTTCAGTGTTTCTGTGTTCTGTAAAGCTGCCCAAAACAAATTTATAGCCAACAAAGGTTTTCTTGGAATTAATTCTACAATGTTAACTGTGTTCGTCTGTGTTACAAACAGCTGCTCGTGTTTTCGGGTCTGTTTTAAATCTTCCAGGATTATCCCCTTTTTGAAGGGGAGGGCAGCTGTAACATTATCTGTTTACTGTCATCGACAAGCGCAATTTTAGGCATAAACTCCTCATTTTAAACCACTGATGTGACTAGAATTGAAATTAAATATCAACCTCTGAACTCTGAGAATTAAGTTGAAAAAAAAATCAAACAGTTTTATTGTGACTTTTCTGAAAGGACAAAAATTGTTTTTTTTTTTTCTTTCCAAGGATGAAGATAATGGCAGTCTGTTACCAAGGGATATTTTGCTTGTTTATCTAGAAAAACACAATAAATTTACATATATATACAGTTGTGTTCAAAATAATAGCAGTGTTGTTAAAAATGTGGGCAAAGCTCAATCCTTCTAGTATTTTTATTTCTATTCACTGGGAACACTGCACATTGTATTTTACATGAAAGCATCAAGAAAAAATCAGCAATATTTGAATTAGTTTACAGGTCTAATAATGGGACTTTGGTTCCAGACCAACAAAATCAAGGTTATGGAGTGGCCAGCCCAATCCCTGGACCTTAATCCAATAGAGAACTTGTGGTGTGACATCAAAAATGCTGTTTCTGAGGCAAAACCAAGAAATGCAGAGGTATTGTGGAAAGTTGTCAAATCATCCTGGGATGGAATACCTGTTTCGAGGTATCAGAAGTTGGTTGACTCCATGCAACACAGATGTGAATCAAAAACAGTGGGTATGCAACTAAATATTGGTATTGTGAATCACAGGAATGCGAAAGCTTAATGTTGTTTCAGTTCATTGAGTAAATATTTGAGTTTGTTAGGAAAAAATCAGACACTGCTATTTTTTTGAACAGCCTACAACCACTTTTTCTTCATTTTCTGTAAATTTATTCAAATATTGCTACTTTTTTCTTGATGCTTTCATGTAAAATATAATGTGCAGTGTTCCAAGTGAATGGAAATAAAAATATGAGAAGGATTTTTAGCTTTACCCACATTTATAACAACACTGCTATTATTTTGAACACAACTGTAGGTGTGTGTGTTTGTAAAATATCACAGAGTCGTTTATACAAAGAATCTTAACAGTCTGTTGTGGCATGATTATTTTGTTAATCATCAACATATGTATTATTGGATGGGACTGAACAGATGTCATTTATTAACACTCCTGCTGCTGTCATCATAATTCTGTTGCCAATTATCTGCTTAACTGTGACACACAAGACAATAACAAGTTTCCCCCCCAAGAGGAAAGTTAATGGAGAAGGTTTCCACGGAGGCTGACTGATCCCAGGAACCCCCGGATCCTGGGATCATCATCCGCATGTGACTCCCCGGGACTGAGCTGTTTCCAGAGGGTGACTTGTTGTGAAGCCAAAGATGTTGTCATGGTGCTTGTTGTTTCAATACTGCTGAGCTGAGAGAACTGCGATCCCTGCCCTCCTTGTCCTCTTCCTCCTCCTCCTCCTCCTCCAAACCCTTCCTGTCCAACGGCGTCATTACGTCACTGCATCCGAACCGAGACCAGTCGCAGCCATTTTACTCCACGAAATAAACTTCAATCCGACCGCCGGAGGCGGGGGGGTGGAGAAAGAAATCACGGGAGATCGTTACACCGTCAACCCCCGTGGATGTATCACCGTGAACCGGAGCTCGGAAGTCACCCCCCCCCGCTCCGCCGTTTTTGCCCCGCAATCCGGTAAGACCCCGGCGGCGCCGCCGTGTTGTTTTTAGCATGTTAGCTTGTGTTAGCCGAAGCGAGCTAACTAGCGAAAATGTGAAGAGGTTGTTCGGGGGAAGGGTGCGTTTGATGCGCCGGCGGAGAGCAGTAGACCGGGTTCGGAGAGACGACACGGTTAGACACCGATAAAACGGGTCCGGGTGTATTATTTTGAATTCATAATTCTAGCGACGACAAGCCTGGATGTCGTTCTCCGTTATTTTTCTCACAGCCTGCAACTCACTCACCTGTCAGATTTCAAGTGTAGTCGTCGCTAGCTTACCCCCCACACCCACTGGCCTTTTCCAGTCTACCCGCTTCAGATAGCCATGTCATCCGCCAACACCTCCTCGAGCAAATATGCTTTTAGTTGTGATTCCACTCTCGTTGTGATTCCACGGTAGGATGATTTTTTTTTAACTCTCCGGAGATGTTTTCATTGTTTAATCCCAACTTGGGGGGTCGTTGTCGAATGCATGGGCTAATGGTGAGTCGTGTGTGTGTTAATCCTACTTTGCGTACAACCACCCCGTCCCACTCTATGTCTGCTCTCACACACATGATTATTTTATTGGCTCCCGATCGATTGATGTGGCGAAAAGTGGGGTGTAGTGTCGCTGCAGCAAAACCCGAAAAGGAGGGGGGGGGGGGGGGGGCTGCGACTTCGCCGCATCGGATGGCTGGCAGGACCCGGGCTGCGTGGAGGGCGGCCTGAGCCGGCGAGGTGCGAATCCAGGGGGTGCAAAACGGTTTGAATCGGTAGAATAATCGTGAAAAAGTCTGTTGACTTTGTCCTGTTCTTATCCCAGCCGTGCAAGAAAAGCCTGCCCCGAGTGTGTCTTCGACCAGGTTCTCCATTGGGGTGAATTAAATGCCAGGGCAGCTTGCGTTCTGCACCTTGTTCCATGTGAAACTGTGTGTGTGAGAGGGTGTGTGTTTGTGTTCCTTGAACTTGTATGAGAAGCCAAGAGTTTAAACAGTCGTGCAAAAATCTGCACCCAAGCCATGCCACCCTGGGCAGTTTATCCAGATGATGTCATTTTCACTGAAACTACTGAGCAGAACAAGGCTGCATAACTCTGCACTGCACAGCAGCAGCAGCTCTTGTCTTTGAGCCAGTGTAGCTGCTGAGATCCCTCCTTTTGTCTCTCTCTCTCCTTCAAATATCTTACCAGGGCTCTCACTATCTGCTAAAGATCGGGTTGTTGTTTTTCCTCTAGCCAATTTTTATTGTGTGTGCAGAGCACACAAAGGCAGACAGGAAGGAAACAACACCATGTGCATCTGTGGGAAAAAGTGCGGAGGCCTTGTTTCTGGAGAATGAGTCGCATTGATGTCACCATTTTGGTCTTATCTCGGGATAAAAGCAGACATTTTTGTTGGACGAGACACTCGGGGCTATTTAGAGCCCCGAAACAGAAGACTCGCACTGCAGTTTTCCAGTGTCTGCGGGTGTGTGCGGAGGAACTGTGTATAGCCTGTTGTGTTTGTGCAGCATTGACTTTCATGGTCAAATATTATGGTAATGTTATTTCCAGCTTCGTTTGAGATTTTATTGTGTTTGTTTTTCAACTCGGACTCGCAGTCACCCCGGTCAGAGGGTATTCTGCTCTGGAATACACTTAACGTGTCACTTGGAGCTGATGGATACACTTCAGTGCTGCACAACTCGTTCAGTATGCTGTGTGTTTGTGCCTTTTCCACAAGAGCCTTCCTTGGTCAAAGTGTCCATTATGTCCATTTACAGAAACCAGATCAACTGGAGTATTTGAGGTCTTAGGAGCTCTTCTGCAGCGGTTGTGGTTATCACACATTGTATGCTGTCAGTTGCATGAATATGTGTGTGTGTGTGTGTACAGTATGTGCTTTTATCACTGGAGGCCTCCACAGCCAGAACTATTTCTAGTAAAGTTGACCTTTGTTCGCTTCTCATCAGCACAGAGTTTATGAACTATTACTTCTCTATGCTTCGTGTACTTTTGTGCCGGTATCTCTCCTCCCGTGGCCACTATCGCTGGCTGTGTTTTAACTGACCACAGGATATTCATCTGTTCTTGATATAAAATGAGGTTTTGTTTTCAGTCAACGATCGTCAGCAACATGTTTGCTGTGGAACATCACAAAGCACTTTACCTGCTCTGCATGTCTTTAGCGCTTTTACAAGGCCTCGGGGACAGAAGTACAGCAGTTATGTTGCCTAAGACTCCTGGGAGTGTCGGCGTCCCATCGGCGCATATTTTTAGCTCCTCGGGTGAGAGTGTGGAGCTCCGAGGATGGCTTTGGCAGTCTTTAGAGCAAAAGCAGCGATGGTGGGAATCTTCACTGACCCTGTGGCCTCCAGACTGCCTGTTGGCAATTCAAGCGAATCCGGTTAAACATTAAAGAGTTTCGATTCCAACCCTGGCACACGTTTTAAGCGGCTTGTCTGTCAGTGAAAGTTCTGCAACATGTGTCCACCTGTAACCGTCATGGCCCACCTGCAGCATCGGGTGTGTAAGACTCTACTAGGGTTGTGAGAGTTTAAGAAGAGCTTACAGTATGTTAGTTACTAATGTCACTTGGTCTCAGGAACCTCCTCACTTCATGCCAAAGGGCATATCAGCCCACACACACACACACACACACACACAGACACACAGAGCCACAGTCCTGAGATAACAACTCTCATTTGGGATAGGTGTGAAAGTAAGGCCAGTCCCATGCAAGGTCAGAGCTCCTCACAGTCTTCACCATTCTGTTCTGTTCTGTACAGTAAACACATCTGTGTCGTTTTGCATCTGTTTCTTTTTTATCGGTAGCGGTCACGTTTCATTCACTGCCAACACACTTTTACCCCTTTCACCCCCCTCCTTTTCTTTTCCTCCGCAATCCTCATTCCGATGCCTTGTCATCCTTTCTGTTAGTGAAGTGTTACTGGAAGAAAAAAACAAAACAAGGGTTGCTTCTATCAAGATGCATCCTTAGTGATAAAAAAGTCCGGACTCCCAGGGAGAGCCGAGATCCAGTCACTGATCAAGCTATTTCTTAGTAAATCTATAACCAGCGTGAAAGGAAGCGTGACTATATTTGAGGATCCCGTAAGCTGGTAACGTTACAGGCAGAATGAAAACCAATTAAAAGATTTCTGGTTTTCATTCTTTCCTTCTTCTTTCTTTTTCCTAATTCTCTGAAAGAAATTGTGGGGCAAAAATTCGGAATGAGGTCACATTCAAAAGGTTCAGGTACGTTTTGAAAATAAATTCCATTTCGATTTTATGTAATTTTCAGGTCATTTTTATAAGACCCTTTTTTTTCAACCTTTTTTGAAGTTATTTCTTCAAAATTACTTTTGTGTTTTCCGAGTTAATTCAAATTCTGAAGTTTTTCCATCTTAGAGCAGACCAGAGAATAAATCTAGTGATTAGGGGTTGTGATCAGATTTTCTGCTTCTCTATGCATATTGTCATATTTTTGAATCCCCACATCATGCAGCCTCAGTGCATTCTTGCACCTAGAAAGCACTGCCTATTTACTTTTCTCCATGTAGTTACAGTAATCATAAAAAAATCACCAACATTCGTGGTTATATTACAACATCACCATGACTACTGTTAAAATATAATACATCCCCTCAAAACTGGATATCCTAAACTAGAATTTTAAGGTCAAGAATTTTGTCGGATTTTCGTTATTTCATAAATTCAATTTATAAACCCATGTTCTGTTTATAATTAACACATTGTCTCAAGTGAATATGCCAGTTTAAAAAAAAGCAACAACAAAACAGTCTGGTCCTCACAAACCGAGATAATGCAGCTGTTTATATGGGTACTGAACATGCAGGTTATGGTATTACTCAGGTTCTTTCCGTGATTCTTCTTCGGGTCAGGAACTCCGGCGGTCACCTGAGACTCTGTAGTAATTTAGTTTGGACTCACTTTGATCGGGACGCATTAGGTTTGGCCCCCCTAAGTGTTCCTGTTACTAAGTTATTCTATCTTTGAATGCTGCGCTCAATTTGGAAGTTGCGTGCAACATGTTCCCAAAGAAAGACGACTATTTGCTTCCTCCGTGCACAGTGTGTTGATGTTTGACAGTGTGAATAATGTGATGTAATAAATACCAAACGTGCCCGGAGAGAGAATGATGCAGCACTGGCAGGATAATCCAGCACAGCTCTGAACTGGTCAAACTAGAAAAAAAAAAAAGAGTCCGGAAAATGTTTTGAATTTTTTTTTTTAATGAATAACCGTAAATAATCATTTGTTTTTGACCACCTCGGATGCAAGAGAAGTGTGTCCGTGTTTGTATTTTTTTTTTTTTTTACTTATTTTTTATTTATTTATTCAGCGTGTGTTTTACCCTTTGATGAAACACATGGTACTTGTTGCCATTAAAAGAACAGTCCCGGGCAGAACGACACGCAGCACCTGCCATCTGGATCCACTCTGAGTCCCGACAGGCCAGCGCCGATGTTTATCCCGCAGCGCCCTGTCGGCCGTGACAGTTATTTGTTCCTTCCTCCCTCGTCCACTGCCCCCGTTCTCACTTACATGTGCAACCCCACCACCCTCCTTTTCACTTCGCCCTTTTCTGTTGCCCCCCTGTGTATGTAGAGCCAATTTCAACCCATCCACTGAACGCTAATTTTACACCACTATTCTTTTTTTAATTTATTTTTGGGGAATGGGGGAAAAATGATCACGACGATCAGAAGCCCCTTCTTTCCTCGTCAATTATTAATTTCGCATGTTGTCCGCAAGGCTTGGAAAATCACCAGTTGGATACACGCCACCAACAACGTTCCTATTCTACAAAGTAATTCAAATGTGTGTTTAAAAATGTATCAGATCAATAAGTCTGACACACCACCAACAATTTCGAATTCCTCGCTGACAGCTCGTATTTTTTTGGTAAAAATATAGTAAGAGTGATTCTTTTTTTTTCATCACTGATGGATCATCAAGCAGGGACTCATGATTATTGCGTACTTTTTCCAAAATGGGAGAGTGTACTGTTAAACATTACTAATACACGCATAACCTCAACATGAGATTCACCCAAAGTGCATAATGAATCCATGGTATGGAGAGTGTTGCATAATCAACTAGTAAACGCATTTCATGTTATATTACAGCATACGGTCGCCAGGAAGAAAGTTTTATAGTCATACTTTTCTGGATGCTGTTTCGAAATAAATCGTGGCTACGTCAACTCATCAGAATGGCAAATATTTCGGAACATTTCACCATGCCCCGGGGTTAGCGTGGTTTCAATCCGTCTGTGCGGATTCACGTCACAGAATTCCTGCTCAGATGTTTAGCGATGTCCCAGGAAAGCAGAAATAGCACCGTTAATAATTTATATCTCAACCGGTCAAAGTTCTTTTTTTCGTGTTCGAACAGTTCCTTACGATCTTCCCCAATATATTTTGGGTTCGTTTTGACTCGACTTGGCCCCGGTGACACCTGCTGCCACGTCTCTCGATTGACTACCGGTTGCGCTACTTTTACTTTATAGGGAGGAAGAGAGTTTGAGTTTCAGTGTTATTGTTTAGAAAACATACACCCATAGAGCAAGTCTTATCAGTCTGTTTCTCCAATGTCGTCTTTTTTGCATCTGTGTGTTGAGGGGAGCCACATCAGACCCAGAGACTCCCACAGACTAGACAGGGTTATCAGGAGAGCCGGCTCTGTAATTGGTCCCAGGATGGAGAACTTTGAAACCGTGGTGGAAAGGAGGACGCTTAAGAAACTGTCGTCCATCATGGACAACCCTGAAAACACCCCCTCCACCTCACATCGGATAGACATGAAAGCAGTTTCTCCAGTAGACTGTAACAAAGACCCTGGAAATCTTTCCAACCTCATGCCGTAACCCTATACAATAACTCACTCTAATCAATTACTGCATTACCTCACATTTCCACTTTGCTCATTATTTATTCCTGTATATTGGTAAGTATGGAGAGATTTTTTTTTTTTTTTTTTTTTAGATAATACTCAATACTTTTACACTTCAGAGATTATTTATTTTACTTCTTTTTTATGTGTATTTTTAGCTTGTAGCTGTCTCGTCCTTGTATGTCTTGCTGCTGCTTCGAAACTATTTCCCAAGCACGGGATCATTAAATTACATCTCATCTCAAACTGGAAAAAAACAGTGGAGTATCAAAGACAGGGTAGAGCCATCGATGTCTGTAATTTTCTCCGTGGTCTTTTCACTGTTTTCATCGTTGCGTGCATGATAAACCTGTGCTGTCTGAATGTGTATGTTTGTCTGTTTAAACGCAGGCCATCAGGAGGGCCAGATGGTCCTTTAGTTTGGCCCCAGGGCCGTTACGTTTGCACGTCTAAAAGAATGTGGCCACATGTGGTCCAGACCAGCTCTGCATGAGGTCTAACTGACTGGATCATCCTCTAATGTGTCATATCAGGGCGGGGCAACACAACCTAATGTTCGACTTATCCAATATTTTAACCTTGATTTGGCACATACCTTTTCCCCACAGTGTTTTTGTTTGATTTCTGTGTGCTCTGTCACTCTGACTGAACCCAGACAGCGTTCCTTTCTCCACAAGGTACATGCTACTCACGTCAAGGACTGTGCATCCATTTAGTTGTTTGGCCAGTTTTGATTCAAGCTTTGAGAAAGCAGTCAAATGGTAGTTGAATGCTCAAGGATCCTGGTGTTGTTCTACTAATTAGCCAATAAATGTTTTTAAAATTGGCTATGTGCAATTTAATTGACAGGTGTTACGAAAGGCCCTCGTTGGGTCACAGTTCGATTTATTTAACGTCTATCAAAGAAGTTTCACGTGTGGAAAAATACAGCTGTTTTTTCCGGTCATTATGTGGGGAATCCCAGATTATAGATCTCTTTGCTGTGGAAAATGCACTTCCAGAGTGAATCACGTTGCATCTCAGAAGAAGAGTTTTTTTTTTTTTTTCCCTTGCCCAAATTACTGCTGAGGCGTCAGAGAACCATAGCCAATTCTCCCCCCTCCCTGTTATCAGGCCATGCAAATGAATACTGGAAAGAAAAAAAAAAGCGTATAGTTTTACACAGTCAACATGATACTGAGGCAAGATGGGAACATTCAGTTTATAAAAACCAAAAGGAAACAAGACCAGTAAATTGATCTATGGATCTCCTTCAAATCGTGCTATCTACTTTGTAGCCTAAGTATATCTGCAGGAGTCTTGAAAGCTTTTGTGTGCGCGCTGATGATCGATGGGTTCTTTGAGAGTCTCTCCCTGCAGACCGCGAGGAGATGGGGCTCTTCATTAATAAGTGTCAGGGGATTTTCTTTTTTTCATTTTTATTTATGCTCCCATCGTCTTATGGAAGCCTATGAACACTTTCAGATCCCGACGCTGCCTCGCGTGCACATTAGTTTCATTCATGCACCCTCAAGTGCTGCTCGTCACCCATTTTATTTTCTCCCTATCTTCAAACGCCCATTCACCTGACACCGGCGTCTGAGTCCAGAAGTAGCTGCCGGCTGTGCATCGTTTTAATTCTACTCATTCTTAATGGACTTTGAAATTGCGAGCGCAGAAAGGAATGGCTGTCCAGTTTCAAATATGACACTTTACGGTTCAATAGCAGTACTTTTACAAATTTATCACCAACTCATCCTCTTTTCCACTGCCACCTCTACCCCCCCGTAAACGTTGCAGACTTTATATTTATTACTTTAGTAGAGGCTTACATATATTATGGATAGAACACATCTGTTTTGAGTGTTTCAAACATAAATACTGAAATCACATCTGACTAGCTTTGAAGTGATGGAGAGCAGGGTGCACCGTTTCACACATTTTTAAGAGCTAAAGCAGGTCAGTGACTAACCGCGGCATTACTGGATATAGGTATTGAAGTTCTGTCACAAAAAGCCACGGAGGCCAAACCACCAAGATCTGAATTACGGCCGAAACTTGGTGTTTTAGCAGCATGTAATCATCATTAAGGGGCCAGAAAGTGGGTCTGAAGCCAAGTTTGAAAGCTTTGCGCTGATGGCCAGATTCAGCATGCACCCCCTCACAAAGCCCAAATTTCCCACATATCTACCATTATTTCCATTAGCTTTCTGTCTCCATAAATATGATAAAATATCTCTATGGTAGTTTCATTATAGCTTTCCATTCCTGTCTTTATACACAGCACTACAATCGGAATCAGAAATTTGACCCCGAGGGGCAATTGAGGGGCACATAGGGTAGCAGCGTCAGAGCTGTGATGTAAAAAAGAAAAAGAAAAAAGAATTTTATATATAAAAGTTCCTTTGTAGAAAAATCTATATAGACTGCAAAATTCAACTTTACTGCAAAGGTTAATCATAGTTTATATTGTGGAATTACATGTGAAGCATTATAACTGATTCTGGTGGCACAAGGGTTAGCCCTCCCACCTCACAGCAAGAAGGTCTCAGGTTGGATTCCAACAGGGGTTCTCCATGGAGTCTCCATGTTCTCCACTGTGTCTGAGTGGATTCCCTCCGGGTTCTCCGGTTTCCTCTAGCAGTCCAAAAACACGCAGGGGGTTCATTGGAGACCAGGTGATGTAAATAGTTGTATGTCTCCATATGTGGGCCTGCGACGGAGTGGCGACGTTCAGGATGAACCCCACCTCTCGGCCAATTAAAAGCTGGGATAGGCTCCAGCACCCCTGCGGCCCTCATTGTATAGTATTGTATTGTTTAAGCTATATAGATGATGAACGAATGAATTAACAAAAAATCTATATTTTACATTTTATCCCTCTCCAGGCAGATGTTGCAGATTTGCGACAGCTAAATGCTACTTAGCTAATTACGCCACAACTTAATTTGAGCCTGAGAGGGTTAAACAGAGAAGTATAACCTGATGGCATGTGTACTATATCCCAACGAATTAATGTGTTTTTTGTTTGTTTTTTTCACTAATTTAATTCATGTAATCGAGTAACGCTGTGTCTTAATTTTCAATTGGAAATCAACAATGCGTTTTGGATCACATCAGAAATAAAAGACAAGGTCAGGAAAGAAAAGGGTGACATGTGAGTCCAGCGGTGAAGAACACAAATCAGAGGGTAATGTTTTGGGCAATTTACTTTTTCTTTTAATGATAGCAGATGCACACATACGCATGGCCTTTGAGACCTTTGAATTGGTGAAGGATTATAGCAGATCCCCTAATAATTCTATACAGTATGGTTTTATGTGTACCATAACAGGAGGGCAGTATCTTCTTTCAAAGAAACCAATATGCTCAAAAAGGCATTAATAGACTAAGTAAAGTGGGCATCGGCCAAGGCAAATGCTAGCCCCCCCCTCTAAAATAATGGTGTAGTCTTGGAAGGAAAACAAAGAAACAAAAACAGCCATGTAGCGGGAAAATATAACACCGTTGAACGTCTTTAAATCGAACTTCTAAAGCCGTCATGATAAGCAACAGAAATGTGTTTTACGCGTATACTTGAAAGCACGTGAGAGGGGGAGGGCTGCGTAACTGTTTGATCGCATGACGAATGTTCAAGCGGTGGGACAGCATGACATGAGTAAGCGGTGGCTGCCGGGCAGGGGGGGGGGGGGGGCTTGTTGTGCTTGGACGTCTTGCTCCGCACCAGAGTGAATGACATTTACATGTGCTTTAACCAAATGTTTGAATTTATGCCTCCGAGTCCCATCTAGTGGGTCATCTAATGCCTCTGGCACTTTCAGCCCCACGGGGGAGATATAAAGGCAGCCACGAGAAGGCGGTCAAAAGCAACATCAAGGGTGGTTAGTAAAGAGTTCTTAGGTCCCGAAAAGGATAGATGTGGGGCCGCTGGAGGGTGATAAATAGCATACATGTTCGAGCCGTGCAGGCTGTCATCTGCTGGTTAACAGACTGTTGGGAAGCCATGGATACTAAATTGTTTGTTTTGCTCCCTGAAATGTTTCCGTTCCCTCTGTTTGAAACCACCACAACGACGTCATATTCCAGATTATGAAGCCCGTCTGAACAGAGAGGACATTCATGCACACGCTGGCGTTGTTTCTCATGAGCAGCGGTTTGAAGTGATTATTCGGTATAATGGCCAACCCAGCTACTTTAATGAATAATTTGGGCTGCGACTGAGCTCTTCCAGATGGCTGAAATTAAAATGCCACCCTTAGCATTTCACCAGTCGGTTGAAATAGTCATACCAACAGAGTGATTATTATTGTGAATTACTGGTGTTTCTCGAGAGGCCACAAAATATCTCCGAGTGATGTATTTCTGCTTTGCACGTTTGCCGTTGAGCAAATTTTTTTTCACGTGTGTGTGTGTGTGTGTTTTTTTTAACCGTTCATTCTCTCGTCTTGTGTCCGCACAGGCAGCAGCCAGACGTGACCGGTGGGACAGCCAGCCGTCCACCTGTCGCTTCCCACCCCAAGCTCCCAACCCAGTTCTCACCTGAGGCAGGATGGAGACTCCGGCTTCTCAGGGGCAATTAGGAGTGGGGGGGGATTATGGGATGTCAAGTCTTCTGGTGCCCAGCCCCCAGAGCGAGGCGGTGACCCATGAAATGGAGGAGCTGTCGTTGCAGCCCACACAGAGCCTGCCTCCGCTGAACGAGCGCAAAAACGGTAAGGGCAACAAGTTCAGTTGCTTCCAGATCCAGCTGGCCCCTTCAGTGAGAGAGAATATTTTCACCTCTCCCTCCTGCAGAAGACATTGAGTGATGTAGAAGACACAGGGGATAAAATAAAATGGTTTTGTGGTGGGCCTCGATGGCTGTCGGTCTGGGAAGCATCTTTGATGCGATGCTTTGGATTTGGGGCTGTGAGTGACATAAGGTTTTTGTTTTCTTGCCTTAATGGAACTGCGGTAATTTAGCGTTGCCAGTGTTAACATCCAGTGATCCCAGTTCCACTTATACAATATACTTTGTTTCACGTATTAAAAGAAACGAAGCAAAAGAATTGAAATTGTGTCCGCGACGTACCGCAGCATGCGGTTTTCATGAAAAACACGTCGAATTTTTGACCACGCGTCAAACAATTACATGGATTGCATCGCCATCCACTGCCTGGCGTTACAAAGAAATATCCAGTCATGTAAAATGTATTCATAGAACGCCTCATTTAAATTTAGCAATACTGTCTGAGACGAGCTATTCGGCGTTCCTCAGTACAGCCGGGTGGCAACGACGGTTTTAGCTCCGTCCAGCACTGGCGTGGCAAAGCAAATGGAACAAAGGAGGGAAGCGTTATTGTTATTATGCACACGCAGAATAAAATTCTGTACCTTTTAGCTGAATCAGGATGAGATCGTAAGTAAAGGGGGCGGAGCTCTCGGCCGTCAGACTATTAAACCGTAAGCCAAACATGCCGTCAGAAGCAGCGCAAGGGTTCCATGAGGTGAAGAAGTGGAATATTTATTTCAAAGGCCAAGTCAGTCGCCTGATTTCAACCCATTAGACCACGTTCTTCTGTTACATGGACCGAACTTAAAGCGGGGAGACCGCAAACAAAAAGCAACCTAAGGTGGCTGCATTAAAGCTACGGCAAAGGACTTTAGTGGAAGAGCCACAGGTTTTAGTGATGATGGCGGGTTTTCAGACAGCAGGAAGTCGCTGACTGTAACGTGTTATTATCAAAATTTATATTTTTGTATATTTATATATATATATATATAATTTTTTTTTTTAATTTATTTTTTATTTTTTCAAATTAAAGTTCTTAACCCCTGAAAATATCAACCTACCAAAAAAAAATGGACGCGGCTTGCGCATGATATTGCTGAATCCCTTCAGTTGTTTACACATCACGATTGTTTTCCCACTAATCCATTGAGTAATTGAAATTAAGTTGCTGGTCCTAATACAGTTTTCCTTTTTTCTACATTTGGAGACTGAATTATAGACATTAATCTTTTTATATCAACTATGGCAAATAGTGAGTGTGCACCATGTATGGGTTTTAGCTGTGTACCGTCTAGAAAGGACTGCGCTGTTGGCATGCAAATGCAAGACTGTATTTTTTTTTTATGTGAAACAAGAAAAACAACCAAAAAAATCTCATGAAATGCTGGTTAAATACCTCTCTGGGGTCAAAGTCTACACTAGCTCAATGCACCGAATAAGTGCACATATTCCAAACCAATCAGCTCAAATTGGGCTATAAATGTTTTTCATGTCCGTCAGCCTCCCATAAACGCACCGCATAAAAGGAAAATATCCTCTTCGTGCTCGCCAGCCTGCACATTAGCGTTTGATTAGCCGCTCCATGTTGTTTGGCAGCTTCATGAGACCGACTCAAGCAGTGATGGATGGGGGTCGAGCCAGGCTGGGGATATTCACCATCGCCAGTTCCAAGTCGCGGCTTACTTTGTCAGTCGGTTCAGTCTGTCGCAGTGTTTATCACCGTCTTCAGAAGAACGCCGCTTGTCAGTTGCCCCGAACAGACACGGCGCACTCAGCCAGATCTGCCGCGGATAAACGTAGGATTTTGTGTTGCCGTGCACGGTGCCTGCTGGTGTCTGCAGGAGAGCGCAGTAAAACGTCTTGACAGTGGAAAAATTTCTTTGGAATGTCAACAGTAGTAGCACCCACTCATCATCTCGGCTTTTGTCATTTCCCCCTCCAGTGAGAACACACACCTCATACTTTCCACCGTGTGAGCCATCCCCACACTTTGCCGACCGCAGAGTCCCTTCTCTCGTTGGTTTTAGCAGGCAGATGTTAATCTGTCCACCGTCATCATGACAGCGTGCGTGACCACTCTGGCTGCATGGTTGCAGTGTGGCGGGAGAGCCGCGGTTCTGCTCCGTCAGCAAAGTCGAGCGTCAAGACGTACAGAGATGTTTTGCAACTGAAATTAATGCCTGTGTTACGCTCCAGTACGTGATCAGCTAAAAGTGTTACCGCCTGCTTAGAATAGAACATGACTGCAAACTTACCGGAACAGAATTAGATATAGGAATGTCCATAAAGTGCAACGAGCCGAAATGTGATTTTTAGACTTGCGTCATGCATTTTTCTCTTGACCGCGATACCTACTAGATCCCAAGCATTGCTGATTTACCAACATTTTTTTCCCAAAAAGAGATCCTGATATCAGTGTATCAGAAAATAATCTGTGAGCAATTTTACTTCATGATAATCAGAAGTACTGAAGTGTTGCCGGTAAAATGCAGTAAAAGTATCCAAGTGAAAGTACTCGTTTTATAAAACTGCCCGATAAATCAAGCTACATTTAAATGTTATCATAGCAGAGGAGATTTGGACACACAATAATGCTTAAATACTCCAACCGCAGCTTGATTTCCATTTTACGGCAGAATGACACCAAACTAATCTTTAATTTTTATCTCTAAACCAAAATCTGTTTAACTTCAGACCAACAAAACGTCAGCGTCAGATAACAGAAACTGTTCATGCGTGGAGGTAGCCTTTGAACATACTTGTGAATTCTGCTAAGTTCACCCCAGAATTCGTGTCATTGGCGACTCGGCCTATTGGATCACCGTGATCAAAGATTAATGAAAGTTTGTGTTCACTCCGAACTAATCTCCGATTAATAACAAGCCTCTCGAGAGTTGACTAATAGCGGTCAACAAAGCTCCCTGAGTTGTCAGAGGATTGTGATTGTGTGCTTCAGCTGCTTTCCAGTAAATAGTTTATTAATGCCCCGATTGATTTATTTTTGGATCTGAGCCCACAGTCGAGCACACGTGCATGAATTCAAGTTCATAAATCCAGGTTTGAGAGTTTAATATCATAAGAAGCCTTTTTGTGGGGATGATAAGATTCAGTGAGAGGCACATAGCATATAGTCATTGGAATAAATGATTTGTAATTGGTTTTCAAGCAAAAATGTAAAAAATGGCTTCAGCCTCTCAAGTATAAACAAGACCTTCTCTGATTTCATTATTTAAAAATGTGTTGTTTCTATCTAATGGAGTGATTTATAAAGAAAGGCTTAAAATCTGGGTGTGTTCCTTGTAGATATTGCCTAGGGCGCTTGTATTTTCACAGATTAGCAAGTCTGCGGACACCCACGCTTGCATCCACATAACTCCACGTATCAATGATATGACCGAGGCCGGAGGGTCACCGTGAGTTTGTCGAGCTGAGCGTCATTTCCGGAGCGAACAGGGACAGCGCGGTTGACTGGAAGCCCATATGAATCACCCTAAAGCAAACCTGCAGCTATTTACCATCACTCACCGAGCGTGTTTGAATTGTTGATCCCCCATCAAGCAGGAAACGGAAACCCTCCCCGTGACAAGCCCTCTACCCAGCCAAAATCAAAAGACGTCTGAAAATATCTCACTTCAGCTCAAGGTTGGGAGTGAAAGCA
This sequence comes from Fistularia commersonii, assembly GCF_037954325.1. NCBI lineage: Eukaryota > Metazoa > Chordata > Actinopteri > Syngnathiformes > Fistulariidae > Fistularia > Fistularia commersonii. Next base: position 6,718,361 of record NC_141316.1, read on the forward strand.
TACAGTTTCTAAGCAAAGCATACAGACGATCACAGCGTGTTTACATTTGCCAGCCCTGCGTACCCAGACTGCCCGATTCCACAGGGGCTGTCTGTGTCGCGCCCAGTCTATTTTTGACAGAAGCTGTTTCAAGCTGCCAAGCAGGGAGCCAAACACAGGAATGTCAAAGCATGTGCTTAATTTTCAAAATAAACACCCTCCCTGTCCTACCCCTTTATAGGTAGCGCTATTAAATCATGCTAATCAGAGCGTGTTGTATTTTCTGTTGACTACTACACAACCAGCAGGTAGATGACAACGTATCCTCAGATGCAACCCTGCACTCTGGCATGGTGCTTTGTGATCTCGAGATATGACCAAATCTATCATAAAGCTCAATTTCAAGTTTCGCAATGTCAAATCAGTCAACTGTTCAATCTCAGATTCATTGGTTTTACTTTTGATTCGGACAGTCGTCGGTCTGCGTTAAAACGGGAAAATAAAAGATCGCGTTTTACCTCAAATTCCAGAATTAGTTTGAAAATCTATGTATCTACAAAAGGACTGCATTTGAAATGGATTAAACCCCCAAATGTAAATTATGATCTGACAGGGTTGTAATGCTTTGTGCAAGACTGTGCGAAATCATGCAGAGGATGTAGATCAATGATTTCACATCCTGGGTGTGACGCAGCGGCTTATAACTTGGTATCAACATGTGAAGGGATTCGAAGGAAGACAAAAAAGAAGTAAGTGATTCCAGCTGTTTCCTGTTGGAGCGACAGACACCGTCGTACCCCACGAAGTGCCGACTCATCCCGACCCGTGGGTGAAGAAGAGCCCACCGCTTACTCATAGCAAGGATTTGAGTTGTGCAAAACAACAAATCCCCCCCCCGCCCTCCACCACCCCCAGAATTAATGTGACACTTCCTGTTGGGCAGTTTAGAAAATAACTGAAACCTCTTTTTGCAGTTCCTCCACAAATTCATTAACATTTTTTTTTTTTTTTTAAATTTCCAATGCCGCGTTTTTATGTTTCGCTGTTTGTTTTTTTTTATTACTGCGTTGTCATGTGTTTGCCCTTTTGTGCAAAGAACCCATGTTTTCATCCATCTGCATCTGCCTCTGTTTGCACCAGGAAAATAACCAACAGGCTGAGCGAGAGAGAGAGAGAGAAAGAAAAGAAAGTGGAGGGAGGAGAAGGGGTTGTGGCCCTGTAATAATAGTAATTAAAAAAAAAAAAAAATTCTGGGAGGGATTGAGAAACGGAGGACGGACCTGATGTTGCTTGTCAGTAATTCTTAGAGGCGGTTCAGCCGAGTGGAGGTCCATCATTTTGATCGTGCTTCACTGGAGTCGGGTGGGCAAACTTTCTGGTGCCAAAACATGAGATTACATTGTTTTTTTTGAATTTTTTTTTTTTTTTTAATTGCTGGAGGGGAAATTTATGAAAATGGCCTGTGTTGAAGCAGAGGCACTCAGCACCTACTGCACAGAATTCCGAGCAGGTGAGCGCCCCTCTCTTTTTTGTAGTTTGATAATCCAGTTGTAGCTCTTGTGCTTGTTTTTTTTTTTTTTTTTGTTTGTTTTTTTTAAAGGGGAAGTCAATTTTGCTGGAACAGATCACATGTTAAACATCAGATGTGCGCTGATGATGCGGAGCTATGGGGAAATAGAACGGGAACATCATCCCTTCCCTCAGCTCTTCTCAAACAGCGTTTTAGAAGCAACGCAGCGATCGGGAGTGATGTTACAAACCATACCAACTGTTGCTTCCTCCACAACAGTCTATTAATGCAGCAACAAATGCGGCCGGTAGAGTTTCATCCCTCTAAAGATCTCCTCTGTCTGGGACCAGTGAATTATTGTTTGCTGTTAAGCGAACTCCACACCTGGTGCACACATGCCAGCAACAAGTCCCCGCCACAGTATGCACTGCATGTGGACAAAGCAGCTGGAAGTCAGAGAGATCCACTCATAGTACAACATTATTGTCTGCTTCTTCTGAAATGACTGAGACATATTTCATTTGTTGGTGTGTGTGTGTGTGGGTGGGTGTGGGGCTTCGTTTCATGTCATTTGTTGCCTTTTTGTTTGACCGTTATCGCGCTCCCTACGGTCTGTTACTTTGAACTCCTCTTTTCTCTCGACTATTCCTTTATCTTATTTTTTTCTGTTCCTTTCACAATATCTCAGTCTGCGTTTCATTTGACGAAAATGCCGTTCCCTCTTTCTCGCCAGTCCTGCAGCTGAGGCTTCAGCAGAGGCGAACTCGAGAGCAGCTGGTGGACCAGGGCATCATGCCACGTGAGTAACTGCGCTGTCAGTCCTCCACAGAAAACCAAATGCATGCATCTAATAAACTGCCTAATACTGTAAATAGGGAAATACTGTTCCCTGTTTAGCATTATTTCTATAGCATCGTAATCTGTGTATTCATGATACTGGTGCGTGTCTCTCGCAGCTCTAAAGAGCCCAGCAGCTTTCCACGGGCAGATCCGTAGTTTGGAAAGAGCGAGGGTAAGTTTGAAAATCGATCGAATTAGGACTCGATGGTCGAAGGCAAACCTCTCCCCTCCTCCAGTAGAGCCGAGGGCAGTGTTCCTCACAACTTTCTCTGCCAGCGATCCAAGAATGCAGTATAGCGAGCTGACTCATCGTTTGATCGAAGTCAGAGAACAACCAGCGAAATAAAAGGAATTTACTGGTTGATTTTGATTTTTTTTTTCCCCTTCTTCTTTCCATCAGACTGAGAATTTTCTAAAGCACAAGATCCGTAGTCGTCCAGAGAGAGCCGAACTGGTCAGGATGCACATCTTGCAAGGTACTGCCAAGGCTTCAGTTGACACCCGTCACACCTTATATGAAGGTCTTCTAGAAGATGCCTCGATGAAAATTATTTCATTCTGTATTTAATGCCACAAAAATATGGTTTCATTCACTTATATTTCTCAGAGTAGATTCTCCAAGAAGTTTTGTCACATTTAACCATTTATTTTGTGTGTGATTTTCTCGCAGAGACGGGAGCAGAGCCCTCGCTCCAGGCAACCCAGATGAAACTGAAGCGAGCCCGGCTGGCCGACAACCTGAACGAGAAGATCGCCCAGAGGCCAGGACCCATGGAGCTGGTGGAGAAGAACATCCTGCCGGTGGACTCCAGTCTGAAAGAGGCCATCATAGGTAAAACTTGAATTATATTTCTACTTTACACAAGATACACTCATGTTTTCTCTATCATTAAGAAATAAACAGCAAACGGACTCAGCATTACGTCTTGCCCCCTATTTGTTTTTTTACAAGTAGGACAGGTGAACTACCCCAAGGTGTTGGATGAGGACAGCAGCGATGCTCTTTCCCCGGAACAGCCCGCGAGTCAGGAGTCTCAGAGTTCAGTCCCTTCACCTGGGGACATGAAAGCACCGGAGACTCCTTCTCCAGCTCCTGCGCCAACGCCCGCCACCATGCTGCAGGTCCACAGACGATGAGTCCTTACATTTATCCAATCAATTGAATATTTGCATTCTAGAATGATTTTGGAAATCTCCTCATATTGCAGACCCTTCCACTTGCCTCACAAGCCACTACAGAGCTTATGAAAATGATCACTGAGCCACCTGCTAGCCGCACCGCCGTCTCTCCCCCTCACTCGGTCACTACGGTGGCCCCGTCCAAACCGGGTCCAACACTGGTGAAAGTAAGCTTTTCGACATCAGATCACCATTTTTTTTTTCTTTTTAATGACACAATAAAGACATTGATCGATCTCTGGTCACCACAGCAAAGCCAGCAGAAGTCGCCCTCCGAGAAAAGCCGCAGCAAGAAGGGCAAAGAGGCCAAGCCCAGAGTGAAGAAGCTCAAGTACCACCTGTACGTTCCTCCAGACCAGAAGCAGGAGGCCAGCGAAGCGCCCATGGACTCCTCCTACGCCAGGCTGCTGCAGCAGCAGCAGCTGTTCCTCCAGCTGCAGATCCTCAGTCAGCAGCAGCAGCACTACAACTATCAGACTATACTGCCGGCACCCCTCAAGTAGGTGCAGAAATATGAAACGTCCGCGGGCGAACACTTAAACCATGTTTCTGCCATTTATTAATGTGTTTTTGTGGCAACGCCCAAAATCAAAGAGCTAGAGAAAAAAACACGCGCATCCACCGCCCAGTTAGGGATGGATGCTGGATCTAAAAGTAGACTTGAATAGAGGTTTGAAAAAAGCAAAAAAGGACAGAATCAATCACAAAATAAAAAAAGTTGCCACAATAATGTGTTTTTAACACATATTTCTGGGAAGCATCTGAGGAAAAGCCTGTGTTTGCTCGACACGTCATGCAAGAATAAGTTTTCTTTCCAAATTACATCGTCTTCCTTTCCATTCTTCCTAATTAAAAGGAATGCACAGTTCCTAGAGCTACAGCTGTCATTCGCTTTAGCCGATCAGCAATTCAAATCCCCATTCCTTGCTTGGTAGAGAAAATTGAACTATTTTGTCCGACGGTCACACATTGTTCTTTCTCTCCTGTCCCATCCTTAGACCTGTGACCGAGGGTCAGAGCAGCAGCAGCCTGCCGACGTCCATCGTGGTGTCGTTACCCACCGCCCCGCCGCCGCCGCCGCCCCTGTCTCCGGCTGCCGCGCGGCCCAACAATTCCCTGTCGAACCGCAAGCCAGGGATCCTGCCTGCCAACCTGGAGGAGATGAAGGTATTTGGAAAAACATAGGCTGAAGTGCCCATTTATGCTCGCAACCCCCCCGAAAACCAGCCCAGGAGTCCGGGAACCATCCTCATAATCACAGGCTGAAGGGGGTCTTCTTTTTTTTTGTTTTTTTTTTAAGCCTCGCCGGGTAACTGAGCAGTCTCAAGACCTCAAAACATGACACAGCCAGCACAAGTATTTTTTTTTATGTGCTTGCCCATCCCGCATCAGCTCTCACACGGTTCTGTCAGGTCATGCGGTATGTTTTCTCCATAATAATTAACACGTATCAAATACTGCAACCTCTTCCTGGAAAAGGTCTCCTCTGCAGATGATCCAGAACGCAGCGGTACGTCTGGTCGTCGACCAGCCAGAGACATCAGATGTCACCTCGCCCGCTCATATCCCTCCGCCGGCTCCCAGTTTGTTGCCCGCATAAAATTTAAAACCCTCGACGCTCACTCGCAGAGCAGCAGCTAAAGCGGCTTCTGCCAAGCTGAACTCCTCAGTTCAGGTCAACGCACTCTCTCTCCCCATCACTATGTTCCGCCAACTGAAGGTGCTCGGTAACTCACGCCATCCGCAGTACGTGACAGACTTCTTGAGAGTCCGACACCCCCCCGTGCTTGAAAATAAGCACTCAGCTGCCACACTCTGCTGATGAGAATCTGACTTGGTTTTATCAAAATGCATCAATACACACTATCCCACCAAAAGTTGTGGAAAGGCGATAAGATTTAAAACAGTTTTTTGTCTCATGGAAGCACGAATAGGAGGCATTCTTAAGAAAACCAAGAATGTCAACATCAGCTTGTTATTATTACCTGCGTATAGCATGTAATATGGGTGCTAATAGTGTAGGTGTCTACTCGTCCAGTTAAGTCAGATTTTATTTACCTTGGCGCCAGATCACAATGGAGTTGTCTGATGACACTGTCCATGGAGAGCAAGTTTGGACCACAGTCTTTAAAATGGGCGACAGAAACCCAATGTTACTCCAGAAGCCTCCTCGTCCTCCTTTTACGCGACTGAAACATTGGACGGATCTGACTTAAGTGCGGATGGCCATCTGTCTTAACCAGTCAGAATAGAAAGCAAGTGTGATAGAAACGGGGGGTATCAGGGTCAGGAGGGACAGCCACAATAATATTCCTAAAAGACAATAATTGTGGGCGCCCGCTGTAGATAAAGCCACACCTCCTGGAAACCTAGAAAAATAAGGAGCCCAGGGACTCTGGGGAACATATGAGGTCACTGTCATACACTGAGGAAGGGACATAAATACGGACAGGACAGGAAGAGTGAGAGGAGTAAGTATATATGAAATAAAACATCGGCCAACTTGCAGCATATGCCTGAATCTGCAAAGGCTGACATCTGAGGATGAAATCAACTCACGGATTCGCCTTTTTCTGGTCACATGGCTGTATTTACATAACCTATCGCAGAATCTTCACCATCCTCAGCTTGAATTTGTTAAGCGCAACTACACTTTTAGCTCATCAACTTTGTTGTGGTGAGCATGTTGGCCTGCTCACATCTGCTAGCGTGTCATTTGTCAGTCCTTTTTTTTTTTTTTTCCATAAACTCCCTCTGAAAAAGCGAGAATACCCAGTGTTTGTAATGAGATCCATCCCACCGCATCCTGCTTGTATTCCCAGTTGAGAAGTTACCATTTGTGTTCGTGTGTGTCCAGGTGGCCGAGCTCAAACTGGAGCTGAAGCTGCGTGGCCTCCCCGTGTCGGGAACCAAAACCGATCTGATAGAGAGGCTGAAGCCGTTCCAGGATAACCCCGGCTCTCCGGCTCCTGCCGCTGCTCCCCCGCCGGCCTCGGCCAGCCTAACCCCCATGGAGATCACCGCAACACCCGCCGCCCCCGCACTTTTGCTACACGCCCAACAGGGTGCGCCGGAGAGCGTCAGCGCCACGCCCCCGGTCTCACCCAGTCCCGCCGAGCGCTTCGGTGTCCAGCAGGACGTGGGCATGTCCGAGGCGCCAGGTGAACCGAAGCTAGAGGGCCTGGGCTCTGCCGGGCAGCAGGCCTCGCCTCTCTCTTTTGGCGAGGTCCCCGAGGAGAAGGACCGCAGGCTCCACGAGAAGGAGCGGCAGATCGAAGAGCTAATGAGGAAGCTTGAGCAGGAGCAGAAGTTGGTAGAGGAACTAAAGATGCAGCTGGAGGTGGAAAAGAGAGGCCAAAGCAGCTGTGGGACTGACTCAGCCCCACCACCCCACAAGCTTAACTCCGTACCTGCTGTGAACAGTGTTCCATCCGTGTTGAACTCAAACGCGGTAAAAATGGAGGGCGCGGTCCTTTCGAACTGTTCCCCCAGCACCATCTCCGCCTCCATCCTGGGCTCGCAGTCGCTCACAACTTCCCTGCCCACGGTGGTGAAGCTGGAGGATGTGACTGTTTCTTCTGGCAACCACCTCCAGCTCCAGCCCCAGCCCCAAACCCAGCTCATAACCAAAATCCATTCCCAAGCGCCGCCCCAGGTAGCCACCAGCCCACAGCTTCTCCGCCGGCCCCAGAGGAGTCCCAAACTCCAGCCGCAGTCCCAGCCGGCCGCGCCCAGCCTGCAGCAGTTCTTCATCAGCCATCCAGGCGGCGTGTCCCAGGTGTTGGGTCAACCCCAGACCCTGCTGACCACCTCCGGCCAGGCCGGGACTCAGATCCTCCTCCCCGTCTCGCTGCCCAACAACGCCACGGCCATCCAGCTGCCAAACACCACCGTCAGCCTGCAGGTATGATGGAGCCCAGCAGAGGGCGAGATGCAATGCGGCTCAGGTATTCAGTGAAACCGTCACTGAGGTCCAGTTACTACATTTCCAGCTTCCAGCCTATAGTCGACCGATCCATATGCACATTTTCATATGGTTTCAACAATATTCGCGTCAATTTTCAATGCAGGAAAGTGTAGAGCGTGCTCTGGTATAATCCACAGCGAGCTCTTTTACCATAAAGCCCTTTGTTTCGGATAGTAAAGTAAAATAAAATACTAAAATAAATGTAAAAAAAATATAAAAAGTGCAAACAGAATCGAACAACCCCTTTTCCTCTAAAATTAAAGTAATCTTCACATTTTAAGAAAGCAAAAAAAAAAAAAACCAAAGTGGCTCTTTTTCGTTAAGAACAGGTGGAATTGATTAAATATTTATTCTTCTTTTCTTGAAGTGGTCCCAGCGTAAAAAAAAACTAAATGAAGGCCTACTTTACAAGTAAAAACAAACACATTTTCTTCTTTAATTATTCTTTTCAATTATTATTATTCATTTTTCTACATCACCCCAAATTCCACTATACCTTTAGCGAACAGTCGTTGAACAGCACGTTGCCGGGCTGCAAATGGACGCGTGATGTTTCGGCATTTCGGTTATTTTGTGCGGCCTCACCTCGGACCTCAGTGGATCAAATTTTGTTTCTTAGTGGCGTCTCCCACTACCACTTTTAATTAATGCCACATTTTCAGAGCATATGAGGCAGACTGGCTTGAACGAACATAAAGTAGAGAACTTTATGTTCGTTCAAGCCAGTCTGCCAGTCCAAATGCCTGTAAAAACAATGGTTTTCCGCATCAACAAGCCATACTGTCATCGCTGCCTCTTCCTCTACTCTGCTGCATTGACCGTGCACGGAAAACAAACCGTTTGATTGGCCTGAATGACCGACATATTGTCATCTTAACTGGTTTAGCAGCTCCCTCTGTCTAAACCGTTGGAAAAATACTATGTGAAAATTATCGTTCGTCATGAATTTATCAGATTGATCGTGTCAACGGGAGGTAGTTCAGTTGCAGTGAAGAGCGGTTTAAATTTGCCTCCCTCTCTTTTCCTGCCCTCAGCCTGTCCTCCAGGCCACTGCTATTCCTCAGCTGCAGAGCACGAAGATGGAGACCTCGCCCAGCCAGCAGTTAACCAACAACAACAACACATTGCTGCAGGTCTTGTCTTTTTGTCTTTTTTAATACAATCAGTGTTATTGTTTTTTTTGTCATTTCTCCCAAAGATACAAAACAGAATTGCAAAGACAGGGTCACATTTTATTTTATAAAGGGTTTCAGTCTGTTGATAAACAATGTTGTTTCTTTTAGTAATAAAAGAAACAATGTTGTATTTCTTTAAGTAATAAAATCGAACAACATTTATATCATCATCATTATTATGATTATGATTATTATTATTATTTTGATGGGAGGGTCAAATATTTTCCGTTAGTTAATAAACTAAGTGGTGTTTCTTTTTCATTATTATATTATTACTATAATTATAATATTATTAGTTTATCATTATTGTCATTGTTGTTATTATTAATACTGGTATTAGAAATATTATGAAGAGAGAGTCAAATATTTCAGTTAATAAACAAAGTGTTGTTTCTTAATAATAATAATTATTATTATCATTATTATGGTATTGACTAACTTGTATGCTTGGTGGAGGAAACCTCAGACTGGTAGAAACCACAAGTTCAATCATAATCTTAATGTTTTTATAGCCCACAAGAGGTCAGGGAAATTGTTTTATTAGCCCTGCCTTCACACACATCCACACACACTTATGATTAAAGCATCAAGATCTCTTCGGGTTTCATTACACTACACACAGTAAACCCTGTAATTACTAGGCAGCGGGTCTGCCGTCTGAGCCACACTGTCCCAGAGTGGCTCCTAAAAACTTTGTTCGGTGACGTTTGTGTTCTAAAAAAGCACTTCATTTAGACAAAGGAGGGTCTGTCTGAAAACCACTTGAAAAAATAATGCTGTTATAAAGGTGTGGAGCCCGTGACGCATGGATTGATGTCAGCCTGACTCTCACTGTCCCACATAGACTCTAACCATGTGCAATAATACTTCCGGTTTGGAAAACCAGACGAGGCCGGACATGAGTCCCCAGTGTTTCCTGAGGAATTCCCCCGAGAGCAGGGTCTCTCCGCGGGCTTCACCCAATCACCACATCTCCAACGGACCCCTCAATAAGGTATCAGAAGATTCTTAGCTACATTTTGAACGACAGTGGAACCTTGGCTTACGAGTTTTCCAAGAACTGAGCCGTCACTCTTTTTTTTTTTTTTTTTTTTGTTTGTTTTATGACACAAGCCGAGATCTGAATTACGAGCGAGCGCGGTGAGCGTGAGACACCGATGTGGCCGCTGCTGTCCGTAAAGTGGCGTTTAAAAAAAGTTGTTAGCCCAGCGAAATCATAGAAAAACATGAGCGAGGTGTGCGTGTCGTGGTAGCCTGCCCATGAAGAAATGGAGAAGTTGTTTTTGGGGAGATACCGTGACCGAGAGCATCATCCGTGAGAAGAAACAATGGGGGGGTCGGCGCAGATCATTTTAAAAGCAGAATGGGTGTTAACTCCGTTGCTAGGCGACTAAGTTTAGCATCATGTACAAGTTACATTTAGCAATACATTGCAGCATTAAGTGTGTAGTGAGTAACTTAAGCAATACAGCCCCAATTGAAAAATTATTTTCATGTTAAATACACTTCATAAAACCATTTTAGTTCTTTACATTGTCTTTAATTATGTATTATTAGTTTTTCATATGTCATTTGTTACTTATAATGTACATTTTTCTTATTTAAAACATGCAACAAAAGCAGGGGTTTGGAACAGTTAAATAGCGTTTCAGTTACTTTCATCGGGCACATTTAATTAAATATAGAAGGGAACTGAGTTATGAGCTCGGTGATGCAACAAATTCAACTGGTGAGTCAAAGTCTTTCTGTATTTTATGAGCAAGACTTCTATATATTTGCTCTTATACCTGCTCACTCTGCGTCCCCTCAGTCTTCCTCCCCGCCCCACCACACCTTCATCCTCCAGCCGGCTCCTCTGGTCGGCCAGCTGCCCAAGGCCAGAGAGCCCCCGCGTTACGAGGACGCCGTCAAGCAAAGTCGCAACCTGCAGGTCAACAACATCTCACAGGTGATATTTAAAGTCCCCCGGATCACTTCTGCTTTTTCCAGCCTTGAGGAAAACGCTCTCGCTCTGACCGGCTGTTTTGTCTTTTTTGTTGTTGTTGTTGTTGTTTTTCAGCTTCCCACGGCAACCAGTCAGCAAATGGACGATTTGTTCGATATTCTCATACAGAGCGGAGGTAGGAGGACGCTCCGCACTTGCACATTTGAAGCCTCACAGTTTCCAGATTATTCTCTTTAGCAGAAACTTCAGCAAATCAAAAGACACGTTAGAGAGTGGGTCTCCAACAAGGTTTGACGCCGCAAACAGTAATATTACTCTCAAGCGTTGGGAAAGGCTCTGCTCGCATTTGTCTGATGCGTCAAGCCGATTTAATATCCGCCGTCTTTTTGCAAATAGTTCTAGATAATATCGCCTTTTTGATGGGGAAACGTAACCTTAAGTTCACAGTTTTAATTGCTATTAAAATTTGCCACGAGAACACTTTAATAGCTAGTTTGCTGAGCAATAACAGCATAAAATCACATTGTCCGCAGTGATGTTTTTATTATTTTTGAATATTTTTTTTTTCCGTCATCCTCTCTCTTCAGAAATCCCTCCATTTATCCAGCATGACCCCCCGGTGTCTCTTTCCAAGACCCTCCCGGTCACAGCTAACATCACCACCCTACCGGTCAGCACCGCGCTCTCCAGACAGCCCCCGCAGATCCAGGTGGCCCCTCCCCCATCATTGAGCCTCATGGGGGACCCCAACCTGCCCAGTCTCTCCTCCCTGGCCACCGACAACCAGCTGGAAGCCTTCCTGGAGGGAACCCTGGCC